>NC_079215.1:15877560-17077560 GCF_029633865.1 Lampris incognitus | reverse complement strand
TAAGCCAAATGATATGGGTAGTACCGGTACCCTTCATGACTGTTTGGCTGCTATCAAGGAATGAATGTCACTCAATTTCCTTCAGCTCACTTCAGACAAAATTGAGATTCTCCTTATTGGTCCTAATAAGTTTGTCTCAGAAGTTAAATCTTGTATCAGCCACCAATGTTAAACCCTCCTCAAGAAATCTGGGTGTACTCTTTGACCAAAATCTGAATTTTGACCCATACATAAACAAGCTTGTGCAAACCTGCTTTTTCTAACTCCAGAACATTGCAACAATCAAATCAAGGCTATCAACCAATGCTCTTTTCTCCTGTCTCAGCCAAGCAGCCCTGTCCCGCCTGCAACTTCTGCAAAACGCTGCAGTCAGGATGCTAACCAATACCAATCTTAGATCCAACATTCTTCCACTTTATTGGCTCCCCATAAAGTATAGAATAGACTTCAAGAGCCTGCTGATCACATGTAAGGCCCTACATGGTCTTGCCCCTTTATACATTTCTTAACTTTTGCATCCTTACTCCACCTCTAGGCCACTCAGATCTTCCAACCAGGGTCTCTTATCTATACCCTGCTCCCTCTGCAAATCCAAGGGTGACCGTGCTTTTGCCATAAGGGCCCCGCCCCTCTGGAACAGTCCCCCCTCTGTTAGACCAGCTGAGTAGGTAAACAGCTTTAAAAAAACTTCTCAAAACCCATCTTACAGACTTGCCTTCCCTGTAATGGGGCTGTAATGTATACTTTTCTGTATGTAACTGTATATGTACATTGTTTATTTTTCTTTATCTATATCTTGTGCAGCACTTTGTACTATATAGATAAACTCTTACAAGTGAACACTTATGACTATAAATGTTACACACAGAAGGTTATCTCTGTCAAACACTGTACTGCCTCAACACAGTGGGTTAATGACTTAGTGAGCGATTTTAATGTGAATGTCGGACAATCAAAAAGGCAAGTTTTATAAAAAATAAACTTTCACACACTATCAAAGCAAATGGACTGGCAGTTTCCTAAAGCTACACCTGAAGTCCATTGTTTTCCACAGTTTATGAAATATTTTTGTGCCTTGGCGTGTTAATAGACTCAGCTCTCACGCTCACCAGCCATTTCAAAGCAATCACTAAAACAGCCTTCTATCATCTTAAAAATATAGCCAGAATCAAGGGTTTGGTATCCCAAAATGACCAAGAGAAGCTCATCCATGCTTTTATTTCCAGTAGGATTACTGTAACGGTCTCTTAACTGGTCTGCCCCAAAAGACCATTAAACAGCTGCAGCTTATTCAGAATGCTGCTGCTAGAGTTTTAACCAGGACCAAGAGAACAGAGCACATTACTCCAGACCTGAAATCTTTACACTGGTTTCCAGTTAGTTACAGAAAAGTTTTTTTTTAAACTTTATTTTCCAATTTTCAAGTTTTTTTGGAACAGGTATACAAAGCACACGAACAACAACAACAACAACAACAAAAATAAACATGCAGGAATCCCCCCTCCCCCCCAAGGCTAAAAAAAAAGGACTACGCAGGGATTTCTTATTCCAATTCCACATAATAACCATATATTTGAAGACTATATAAAGTTGTACACATATATCTATAAGTATTTTCGTTACAACCAGGTAAATAAAAAGTACATTCAATAAAAGGGAAACCCTTCAATAAAGTCTATGAAAGGACTCCAGGTCAAAGTAAAGTTTTTGCGGGTTTTACATATTTTATATCGGAGCTTTTCTAAAGGTAGAAAGGACAGCACCTCCCTCAACCACTGCAAAAATGATGGCGCTTTATTTGACTTCCAGTTAAATAGGATAAGTCTGCGTGCTAGTAATGAGGCAAATGCTAGAGCATCCGTTGTGACCTTACAGTTAGGGGGTGGTATGCCAAAGACGGCTGTGTGAAAATCGGGGTTTATGGTCTGTTTACAGATATGTGAGAATACATTAAATATCTGTCCCCAATAACTGTTGAGGGAGGGGCATGCCCAGAACATGTGTCCCACTGAGGCTGGACTATGACTGCACCTCGGACAGCTAGGGTCTGTGGTGGGAAAGATTCTGACAAGCTTGTCCCCCGAGTAGTGAAGACGGTGAAGCACCTTAAACTGAATTAACCCATGTCGTATACACAATGAAGACGTATGAATACGAGTTAAGCTGTCCCGCCATGCCTCTTCAGAAAGCTCTACACCCAAATCTCTCTCCCATGCAGTTTTTGTTTTGTCCCAGGATATCTGTTTCAATCCCTGTATCAGTGTGTAAATTATAGAGACCCGTTTTTTCCCAAAGGGATCCTTCTCTAGAATAACATCTAATTGGCTCCTGGTTGGCAGATACGGAAATGAGGGAAACACTTTCTTGGCAAAACTACGGATTTGAAGGTATCTAAAAACATGGGATCTGGGTATGTTATGGTCTTTGGTAAGTGTTTCAAATGAGGCGAATGTTCCATCTTTAAATAGATCACAGAAAAACACCAGTCCATTTCTATGCCAAAGTTGAAATGTGTTATCTAACACAGATGGCAAGAAGAATTGATTATTTGCTACTGGAAAAAGACCGCTAGCATGCTTTAATCCAAAGTGCCTCCTAAACTGGAGCCATATCCTAAGTGAAGCTTTAACCACTGGGTTTGTTATTTGTATGTTACGATTATGTGGTAGTGGAGAGGTGAATATCGGTAAAGGATTGGATAAGAGTTCCATGTGAACTCAATCTGTACCCTGTTGATTCTCATATGTAAATGCCCAATGTAAAAGTTTTACAATGTTCGCAGCCCAGTAGTAACAAATAAAGTTAGGCAAACCTAATCCCTCTGTCTCCTTAGGGACCTCCAAGTATATTTTCTTCATCCTGGGGTTTGAATTGTTCCAGATGAATGATGAAATTAATCTATCTAATTGTTGAAAAGTTGTCTTAGGTATGAATATGGGAATCATTTGAAAAAGATAGAGAAATCTGGGTAAGACTGTCATTTTAACTATATTAATGCGGCCCGCTAATGAAATTGGTAGCGTTGACCACTTCTTAAAATCTTGTTTTGTTCGTTCTATTAGTGTTTTAAAGTTATGGTTATATAACCTCCCCATTGTACGAGTGACTTTGATTCCTAAATATGTAAATACATTATGTTCAAGTTTGAATGGAAAGCTAGAGCAGTCTCTATCAGTGTGGTTAATCGGAAAAAGCAAGCTCTTTGAATAGTTTATCTTATAACCTGACAGGCGACCAAAGTTATCCAGGGTAAGTAATAGTCTTGGTATAGACAGAAAAGATTTTAAAGTGCTGCTAAGTGTCTACAAATCACTGAATGGTGTAGGCCCAGAATACATCACTGACATGCTTGAAGAGTATAAACCATGGATTCACCGCTAATTCCAAATGCCAACCTTCATTTGACGGACTCAACATAAAGAATCAGTTTTTTTTGTTTTGCTTTTTGAGAAAATTGACATATTTCTGTCAGTTATGGTATGGATACATTGGAATGAAGCTGAATGAAGGACATGTTTAAGCATCATTAAAACATAGCCTACATGGTAGACAATTACTTTGCTGTCTGTGTAAGGTAGGCAACTAGCATTTAAAAAGCATGCTAAAATTCACGATGTGAAATTTCGGTGGATTTTTATCCACAACTTTTTATTATTTTTGTAAAGCACAGCACCAGTAAGGCCTATTGTAGCATTGGCATCAAGCAGTATAATCCACACAAACACAAATGCATTGCAAAGTAAACATGAACAAATATGACAGGTAAAAACTGAATGATGGAATGTTTACAACCTCGTCTGTCACAGTGACTGATCATTACTGAATATAGCGCAAATCCTGGATGTGATATATGGAAACAGCATGACAGCTATGAGGCGCTATCTGCAACTGCTTGGCTGTAATACTATTTCAGCCTGTGGTATTGCTGAACTGAGCTGGAATTCTGCAGGCTTACCTTGGTTCAGTTGAGTCGGTTCAGTCACCTGCCCTCCGTTGACAGAACACTGGGACCCGCTGAGTGGAACCAGAGTGACTCTACCGCTCTGGTTCTCAAATAAACAGTGTTCACTCTCCAAGTCCAGCCCATGGAGAACTATGTGAGAGAATCAATAATACTTTAACTACTACTTCTGCAGCTGATACTGATTTCAACACCAGGAATGAAGCACCTGCTGATAGGTAGAAACAGGGAGTGGTGCGCTCCCATCTAACATATTTTGTCTGTCTTAAATAAGCACAGTATGAAGCCACTTTTCTTTGAATTCTGACAGTTGGCATCAAATAGTAATTTTTGGAAAAAAAATCTAAAATTTATTTTAAATACGCATGCACACTCGCATACACACAAGCAACAAGATGCTATGGAATGCAGTGAGAAAGATTAGTTATTCTCTACTAAGACAGTGACTACTGTAACAAAAGTTTTATAGTTTGAGGAATAAGTCCAGTGTAACATGATATTATCAATTATGTTTAGTTACACTTTGAATAATGATTCATTTGTCACAAGTTAACTGTGTCAGCTTACTGTTTACATTGCCTGCCTGAAACCAGCACAGCGCCAGCTGCCGAAGAGTGCCACCTTGGGCACTCTGATGGTAAGTGCTTTGACCAAGGGCACAACGGCAAACTGGCTGTGTCTGAGATCCTGATATAAGCAATGGTTCCAGTTGTCAGCTCAGGCCTAACAAGGATTACCCAGCCAGTAATGGTATTCCAACACGTGACCCTTCAGTTATTAATTCACTTCTCAGTGTGCATCAGCCTACAAAACTTGATACTAAATGGATGTCATCTTTTACAACACTACTTTTTGAATAAGTAAGTAAGTAAATAAATAAGCAAGCAAACAAACAAATAATAAGTGTGATAATGTTGAGGAAAGTTTTAAATATGTAGGCCCCTGTACCCTTGGTACTTCTCGCTTTACAGAAACAAATTTATGCTTAAACCAGGAAATCACTATAGCAATGGTACTTAGTCATGTGCTTTAGAGAGCCACGTCTATGCAAGTTTTCATTCCAGCTCAACACTACACCAACTGACTTCACTAGTACAACTTTTCCTTTCTGTTTGAGGGTGTGTTAATCAGTGAAATCAGGTGGTATAGTGTTTGGTTGAAAAGAAATAACCTGCATATATATATATATATATACATATAAAGAGATGTAGGAAAAAAAAGGCTTGTACTGCTATGAGTTTAAGTTTTTTTTTCCTACATCTATCTTAATAGTCCGCTCCTCATTGGTTGAGCACTTTTATTAACACCATTGACGGTTTCCGAGGAAAAAAAACACCCCGCTATATATATATATATATATATATATATATATATATATATATATATATATATATATATATATATACGCGCACACACACACACACACACACACACACACACACACACACACACACACACACACACACGACTACAGGGTAGATGGGTTGGGTGCCATTGCATTACAGCCTTAATTAAGTCTTGAGTCTTGTGTACAAAGGCCATTTGAAGGCCAAAGAAACTATTTGTCGGATAAACCCACACAATTCAATACGGTTAATTCTACCTACAGTCTACATCAGACCATTTTTTTGCTTTAAATCATGCATCTCTCAAAGTCTCTTAGGGACCTATTCCATCTTTTCCTGCTTCAAGTCTATTTTTTAAATATATGTAGTAAAACTGTCCCTCATTTAACATGTCTGATTGAATCTGAAGAGCCAACAAACACATCAAGCCCCAATTATGTTGAAGCCAAACTTTATCTAACAAATACTAATATTTTCACTCACTTATGTCCTGTTCTGTAGAGGCATCCTCTCTGCCGACATATGTCCTACCCTCCTAAAAAAAAGCAGAAAAAACACACAAATGTCAAATACACAAACACACAGAAATAAATTCTCTGTGGGAAGTTGCCCACATCATCAAATTTTTAGAGTCATTTAGTAATAAAGCTCCACAAAGTAATTTTAATTTTTTTTACCACGAGACCTACTTTCCCACTTCTTATCCCCTGCCAAGTACCCAGGGATATTCATTAGAGACATAATCCAGTTTTTGGGGCACAGTCATGGCATTTTCAGAGTTATTTTCTCCTCCAAGCCTGTTACATTTCCAATCTTGTATAAAATTCAGCTAAACTAAGAAAATAATAATAATAATAATAATAAAAACCAATATATCACACAAGCATAATAGTATTTTTTCTGCTTGAAATAAAAGGCTGCATTTTGTTTACACATTGATGTGAAGTTGAAATAGGCATGCAGGATTCTCTCTTTTTACATGTTCACAGTTCCTGGTGCAAAGCTGTGAAGGAAAGATGGCATGAAGCATTAGGAGTTACCATTTATTCATTATGTATGTCTCTCTATACCATGTTGGTTAAAAAAAAAAAATGAAAAGAAAAAAGAACCCAGCCACTGAGGATGCACACGCCAGTGCATTCTTAGTGCTGGTCCCAAGCCTGGATAAATGGGGAGGTTTGTGTCAGGAAGGGCATCTGGCGTAAAATCTTTGCCAAATCAAATATGCGGATCATAAATAAGATTTCCATACCGGCTCGGTCAAGGCCCGGGTTACCAACAACCGCCACCAGTACTGTTGGCCAGCAGGGTGCCGGTGGAAACTATGCTACCGTTGGGCGAAGGAGAAGGAGAGGGGGAAGGCATATCCAGAGGTAGCGAGAAAGGAGGAAGGGTAGGAGTGTGGCGGTCAGAGTCAGAACTTTGAATGTTGGCACTATGACTGGTAAAGGGAGAGAGCTGGCTGATATGATGGAGAGAAGAAAGGTAGGTATACTCTGTGTAAGAGACCAGGTGGAAGGGGAATAAGGCCAGGAGCATTGGCGGTAGCTTCAAACTCTTCTACCATGATGTGAATGGGAGGAGTAATGGGGTAGGGGTAAATCTGAAGGAAGAGTATGTCAAGAGTGTGCTGGAGGTGATGAGAGTGTCAGACAGAGTGATGAGTATGAAGCTGGAAATCGAAGGGTGCATTGATGAATGTTATCAGCGCATATGCCCCGCAAGTTGGTGTGAGATGGAAGAGAAAGAAGAATTCTGGAATGAGTTGGATGAAGTGGTGGAGCGTGTACCCAAGGAGGAGAGAGTGGTGATTGGAGTGGACTTCAATGGGCATGTTGGTGAAGGGAACAGAGGTGATGAGTAGGTATGGTGTCAAGGAGAGAAATATGGAAGGACAGATGGTGGTGGATTTTGCGAAAAGGGTGGAAATGGCTCCCGTGAATACATATTTCAAGAAGAGGGAGGAACACAGGGTGACGTACAAGAGTGGAGGACAGTGCACACGGGTGGACTATATCTTTTTTTTTTATCACTTTAGTTTTTATTGATGTTTTTAGGTCAATCATCCGTATTCAGAAGTAAACATTGAATTATCTACATTTACTTGCACACAAGCCCAACAGGGCAACTCAAAACAAACAAACAAAAAAACACACAAAAAAAATGAACTACAAGAGCTTCCTGTGGGTCTAACTTTCCAGTCTTAAGTGTTGTCATGAATTATGTTGTCGCGTGTTTGCTCCTTAAACCATGTCCATTTCTTCCACTGGCCTTCCATCCGAGGTACTGTAAGTCTCAATCGATGAGTCAGTTTTTCCACTGTATGAATGTCCTCCACTATTTCCATCCATTGTCCTTGTGTGGGGGCGTCCACCTGGCACCATTTTCTTGTGATTGCCTTCTTAGCCGCAATCAGCAGTATCTTAACCAAACATCTATCACTTGGCCCTATACCGTCGTTTTTAAAATTACAGAAATAGAGGGTCATATAGCTCTTAGGGAAGTCATATCCAAGTACCTTTTGTATTACATCATGAACCATCTCCCAAAACATTGCTAGCTTATTACATTTCCAAAATATATGCGAGTAGTCTACATCCTCTGTTCCACATTTCCTCCAGCATGACAGTTTGGTGCTGGAGTATCTATTTTTTATTTTTGGTCTAATAAAAAAACGTATCAGATTTTTCCAGGAGAATTCCCTCCATATCCGCGAACTAGTGGAGGATTGATGAACTTTCCACATATTCTGCCAAGGTGGACTATATCTTATGTGGAAGGTGTGATCTGAAAGGGATTGGAGACTGCAAGGTGGTGACAGGGGCAGAATGTAGCTAGGCAGCATCAGATGGTGGTCTGTAGGATGACTTTGGAGACCAAGAAGAGGAAGCAAGTGAAGGCAGAGCCAAAGATCAAATGGTGGAAGTTGAAGTAGGAAGACTGTTGTGTGGAGTTCAGGGACGAGTTAAGACAGGCACTGGGTGGTAGTGAAGAGTTGCCGGATGGCTGGGCAAGCACTGCAGAAATAGTGAGGGAGAAAGCTAGGGAGGTACTTGGTGTGTCATCAGGACAGAGGAAGGAAGACAAGGAGAATTGGTGGTGGAATGAGGAAGTACAGCAAAGTATACAGAGGAAGAGGTTGGCAAAGAAGAAGTGGGATAGTAAGAGAGATGAAGAAAGTAGACAGGAGTACAAGGAGATGCAGCGTAAAGCGAAGAGAGATATGGCAAAGACAAAGGAAAAGGCGTATGGTGAGTTGAATGAGAGGTTAGACGCTAAGGAAGGAGAAAAGGACTTGTACCGATTGGCTAGACAGAGGGACCGAGCTGGGAAGGATGTGCAGCAGGTTAGGACGATCAAGGATAGAGATGGAAATGTGCTGACAAGCGAGGAGAGTGTGTTGAGAAGGTGGAAGGAGTACTTTGAGAAGCTGATGAATGAAGAAAATGAGAGCGAGAGAAGGTTGGATGATGTGGGGATAGTGAATCAGGAAGTGCGATGGATTAGCAAGGAGGAAGTGAGGGCAGCTATGAAGAGGATGAAGAGTAGAAAGGCAGTTGGTCCTGATGACATACCTGTGGAAGCATTGAGATGTTTAGGAGAGATGGCAGTGGAGTTTTTAACTAGATTGTTTAATACAACCTTGGAAAGTGAGAGGATGCTTAAGGAGTGGAGAAGAGGCATACTGGCACCGATTTTCAAGAATAAGGGTGATGTGCCGAACTGTAGCAACTACAGAGGTATAAAGTTGATCAGCCACAGCATGAAGATATGGGAAAGAGTGATAGAAGCTAGGTTAAGAGGAGAGGTGACGATTAGTGAGTAGCAGTATGGTTTCATGCCACAAAAGAGCACTACAGATGCAATGTTTGCTTTGAGAATGTTGATTGAGAAGCATGTGACAGGTGGATTCAAGGTGGAGGTGGGATTACATCAAAGATCAGCTTTGAGCCCTTTCTTGTTTGCAATGGTGATGGACAGGTTGACGGATAAGATCAGGCAGGAGTCTCTGTGGACTATGATGTTTGCAGATGACATTGTGATCTGTAGCGAGAGCAGGGTGCAGGTTGAGGAGAACCTGGAGAGGTGGAGGTATGCACTGGAGAGAAGAGGAATGAAAGTCAGTAGGAGCAAGACAGAATACATATCCGTGAATGAGAGGGAGGACAGTGGAATGGTCAGGATGCAAGGAGTAGAGGTGACGGAGGCATATGAGTTTAAATACTTGGGGTCAACTGTCCAAAGTAACAGAGAGTGCGGAAGAGAGGTGAAAAAGAGAGTGCAGGCAGGGTGGGGTGGGTGTAAAAGAGTGTCAGGAGTGATTTGCGACAGAAGGGTACCAGCAAGAGTTAAAGGGAAGGTTTACAAGATGGTTGCGAGACCAGCTATGTTGTACGGTTGGTAATGAAGGACAAGATTAGGAATGATTATATTAGGGGGACAGCTCAGGTTGGACGGTTTGGAGACAAAGCAAGAGAGGCAAGATTGAGATGGCTTGGACATGTGTGGAGGAGAGATGCTGGGTATATTGGGAAAAGGATGCTGAATATGGAGCTGCCAGAGAAGAGGAAAAGAGGAAGGTCAAAGAGGAGGTTTATGGATGTCGTGAGGGAGGACATGCAGGTGGCTGGTGTGACAGAGGAAGATGGACAGGAAGAAATGGAAACGGATGATCCGCTGTGGCGACCCCGAACGGGAGCAGCCGAAATTAGTAGTGGTAGTATACCATGATGGTAAAATCTGCTCTAAATGAGGTCTGTGTCATCTGGTGCTAGGCTCTGAATCCCCCAGAGTAGAGAGCAGAATAAATGCTAATATTTATTTCAGTATCTCTGATATAGTCTCTGCACCATTGCACTTTATTGCCTCTTATTTCGCTTGTATATAGTCAATCCTTGTGTATATATCTGAAGATTGTTGCGTTGTAGTGTTGTTATTCTATGTTAAGTATGTTGTGAGAGCCACAAAACCGTAGTCAAATTCCATGTGTGTGCAAATGTACATGGCCAATAAACCTGGTTCTGATTCTGAGTAAGGAATGTCCTGTTACTATGGTACTGGGACCTGTTATAGGGTAAATCATATAGAAAGCTCTCTGAAATTCTCTATCTCAATCCATATATGAATGCATTTTGCGACATTTTGTAATCTTATCCAACTGGGGATGACCAGATGTTTAACTAACCTATGATACAGCGAATAGGGAAAATGTATGGTTTAAGTTCTCTGTTGTGCTCTCTGTTGCTCTCCCCGAGGTTTCTTCCTATTTTTCTCCCTGTTAAAGGTTTTTTTTTTTTTAGGGCGTTGTTCCTTATCTGATACGAGGGTCTAAGGACAGGATGTTGTGTTGCTGTAAAGCCCCTTAAGGAACATTTTTAATTTGTGATATTGGGTTAGACAAATAAAATTGACCTGACTTAAGTTGATCAATCAGTAAGTGTTCCATTGTCTACGGAAAAGGGAATATGAAAGGTAGATGACTCCTTTGTTCAGTGAGAATACAGGGACAGGCCCATGGGGTCTGTTTGTATATCGCTGCGTGGTACAATGGGAGAATGCAGGGAGTTGGTCTCCTATTGTATACTATTTGTCTTGTCTTTGTATTGTACAATATTAAGGGTCTTCTATTATCAACCATCATTGTTTTGTGTAATTATTTCCAAGTCCAGAGTGTTTGCATGTAAGTTTCCACAACAAAGTGCAGCTTTTACATTTTGTTAAAAATAAATTTCAAAGTACAGTTTCAAAATTGTTTCAAAGTCTTGAAGCTTATATTTGACCTCAGCTGATATCTACTTGACTCCTCTGACCTTTAGATGGTATAGGATGATGCCGGTGCTGAGCAGATCATCGTCTATGCCAATGAGATGAGGCAGCTCTGAATCCAGGACCACCCCAATCCCTTCTTTCCTCAGAGCAAGTGTCTCCTCCTGCAGTCATAAAATCAATCAGCGATCAACCAAATCCAACAATAAAACTTCATTCATATTGCAAAGCCTGTTCGTCAGAATTCTATATGAAAAATAGCCATGTTTCCTTCAAAGCATTTTTATGCGTGTTATGAAGTATCATATTAGAAAAGCTGGATGGAAACAGATAAATTCAATAAAATTTTAATATTGCAAAAAAGATTTTGTGCTTATTTGAGGTAGTTTTTGTGTTTTCCAAAGATTAAATTATTTTGTCAGTAAAGAATTTATGCACTATACACATTTGCTGAATAAAAAGAGAAAGAAACTTCACAAAAAATGTAACCTGTTTCTTCATCTTATCTGGTCCATCTTTTTCATGGGTGAGAAATTACTGCAATATGATGTAGGACATGCGAAACTACATTCAGATTCTCACATGCTGAAACAGATCTGATTGAAATGCACCTAATTCCATCCATCCATTATCCAAACCCATTATCCTTACTCAGGGTTGCGGGGATGCTGGAGCCTATCCCAGCAGTCATTGGGCAGCAGGTGGGGAGACACCCTGGACAGGCCGCCAGTCCATCACAGGGCCAACACACATTCACACCTATGGATAAATTAGTACGGCCGATTCACCTGAGCTACATGTCTTTGGACTGTGGGAAGAAACCGGAGCACCCGGAGGAAACCCACGCAGACAAGGGGTGAACATGCAAACTCCAAACAGAGGATGACCCGGGATGACCCCCAAGGTTGGACTACCCCGGGGCTCAAACCCAGGATCTTCTTGCTGTGAGGTGACCGCGCTAACCACTGCGCCATCGTGCCCCATTACATACATGATTCCTCAATATTATGAGCTATACACACCACACGTCAAGCTAAATAGTGCATGGCCTGGCAACCTAAAGGCAACTTATAAAAAATGAGTTAGGTGCGTATTCTGAATAGGCACCTAATTCACTTTTTTTTATTTTACTTTAGAAAATTTCGCTTAAAATTTGATTGACAATTGAATGGAAATGGAGCTAATATAATGATAACCATAAAATCACAATAATTAAAGCAATCATTTCACAAAGCTTGAAGATATGTGGTGTGTGCGATGTGTTGTGTGCATGCGCATGTGTGTGTGTGTGTGAATGATCGAGAATGGGTAAAGCAGTAGAAATTCATGAACAAGGGTAAACAGAGCAATAAAAGCGCTGCTAGCTCAGCTTAGTAGTTTTTCCCACTGATTGCTAGGTCTTTTTTGTTATTTCTTTGTAGGCAATATTGCCATAGTTAGATTTTTACTTGATATTATCATTGTTTTTAAAATATCATGTTTATAGTAAAAATAGCCATGACATTCGGGAATATTGCAGCACCTACCTTAAGGATGTTTTGAGTTTCATTCCATTTGTTGGTCCACTCTTTAGTCAGCTCCAACACCTGGGACACAATATAACAAGTTTAAAATAGAGTCCAATGGAACTAAATAATATCTGCTACAAAATGTCAAAGTTCTCACAGTGGAAATAAAAAGCCACATATTAAAATCATGCCAATTTGCCCCCCCCTTTTTTTTAAACTGCAGTCTGGGACTGTCTTTAAAGAGTTGCAAAAGATGTTTTTTGGATGGATTCATACATGTACCCAAAACAGCCAAGATATACTTTATGACTATTAATAAGCTCGTGCCTCTTGGAGAAAGAGTGTTGAAACCTGTAAGACCCATTTTCCCAAGACTCACAACAACAAATCATATTCAAGAATCATTTTTGATAGGGTGTGAAATCATTACCAGCCACATGCTGGTAAATTTTGGCTTGTACTTTTATTAATGTCATCAGCCACTTTGGTAGGTAATAAGCAACCTTTTGGAGGTCCTAGTTTATCAAAATCATCACAGAGTTAGCTGGCTGGTAAAATACCAAAAGTGGATGTTTAATTTGGGGATTCCCAAGCCAGTGTATCTTGTAGACAAAAAAGGACTGAAGGCCTCTGCTGAGACAGCAAGTCAAAGCAGTGTTCTGCCAACAAGTCTTTGCAGATGAGCTTTTACCGACTGTTCTTGATTTACCTGAACATTTTAGAGGCTGTTCAACATTTGATTGGTGCAGTGTTAAAACATTAAAACCACTGACAGGTAAGTGAATAACAGTGATTATCTTATTACAATGGCACCTGTCAAGGGGTGGGATATATTAGGCAGCAAGTGAACAACAGTCAGTTCTTGAAGTTGATGCATTCAAAGCAGGAAAAATAGGCAAGCGTAAGTATTTGAGTGACTTTGACAAGGGCCAAATTGTGATGGCCAGATGACTGGGTCGGAACATCTCCAAAATGACAGGTTTTGTGGGTTGTTCCTGGTACACAGCGGTCAGTACCTACCAAAAGTTGTCCAAATAAGAACCACTGGTGAACTGGCGACAGGGTCATGGGTGCCCAAGGCTCACTGATGTGTGTTGGGAGCGAAGGCTAGCCCGTTTGGTCTGATACCACAGAGGAACTACTGTAGCTCAAACTGCTGAAGAAGTTAATGCTGGCTATGATAGACAGGTGTTAGAACACACAGCTTGCTGCGTATGGGGCTGCATAGCCACAGACCGGTCAGAGTGCCCATGATGACCCCTGTCCACTGCCGAAAGCGCCTACAATAGGGAAGTGAGTATCAGAACTGGACCATGGAGCAGTATAAGATGATGGCCTGGTCTGATGAATCACGTTTTCTTTTACATCATGTGGACGGCCAGGTGTGTGTGCGTCATTTATCTGGGGAAGAGATGACACCAGGATGCACTATGGGAAGAAGGCAAGCCAGCGGAGGCAGTGTGATGCTCTGGGCAATGTTCTGTTGGGAGACCTTGGTTCCTGGCATTCATGTGGATGTTACTTTGACACGTACCACCTTCATAAACATTGTTGCAGACCAGGAACACCCCTTCATGGCAATGGTATTCCCCAATGGCAGTGGCCTCTTTCAGCAGGACAATATGCCCTGCCACACTGAAAAAATGATTCAGGAATGGTTTGGGAACATGACAAAGACTTCAAAGTGTTGGCTTGGCCTCCAAGTTTCCCAGATCTCAAGCCGATTGAGCATCTGTGGGATGTGCTGGAAAAACAAGTGTGATCCATGGAGGCCAAACCTCACAACTTACAGGACTTAAATGATTTGCTGCTAATGTCTTGGTGCCAGATACCAGAGGACACCTTCAAAGGCCTTGTGGAGTCCATGCCTCAACAGGTCAGTGCTGTTTTGGTGGCACAAGGGGGACCTACACAATATTAGGCAGGTGGTTTTAATGTTTTGGCTGATCAGCATAGAATTAATATGAGGCTTACCCTGGCTTCATTCTGGTGAAGTTTCTCCTCCATACTCAGAGCAGTGGGAGAGTCCAAGAGGGCAATCTGACACACACACACACACACAAATTCAGTTTTTGGACCTGAACAGTAAAAATAAGGAAATATATTCCATTTGGTAACATTTGTGCAAGAACTTTCTCGCATGAGTATTCATGCTTTGTAAATAGCCAATACTCTTGCCAAAAAGATCATGGCAAACAGGCACACACACGCTCATACAAACACCCATGCGTGTGTACACACATTCAACAAAAAAAACAGGTAGAGGAGGAAAAATAAATGCTGTCAGTGTAATGCAATGTTGAGTTTCAACACTGTCCCACTGCTGAATTTTTCTTTTTATAAAGTCATGTTTTAAGGAATTTAGCAGACAAAAATATATCATAAATGGACAATTATGCATTTTCTGTTTTGAATTTAAAACAGTTTTTGAACCTCTGTATGAGCCCTGAGTTCATGATGTTCATCAACATCAAACAAACAGCTTGAGAACTATGTCAACAATGTTTAGTCTGTTGTGAAAGACTCAGCTGCTTTGGATTATGCAACTCTTCTTCTCCGAAACAAAGAATGCCGCGACACCAAATGTGCAAAGAAGATACAGTATTGCAGTTCTATGTGGTGAGTTCAATACCACGGTCTTCGACTCTCCACCATTGAGCAGCTCCACAGAAGTGAACAGTTTGATTTACTTACTCAAGGGAATGTGGTAGGTAATGAGAAAGTAAAGATGTTGTTATTCTTTCCCTCACCCTGCCTTGTTCTCTCAGGCCAATTCAGGGATTTGTATTGGCAGTCTTACAGTTAAGACAGCTTCCCTAACCTCCAGCTTTCATTGGTCACCTCACTGTCCCTTAACTGAAATTCAGAAGCAAACCAAAGAGCAGCAATCCATCCAACCATTATCCAACACAGGATCCTAGGGATGCTGGAGCCTATTCCAGCAGTCATTGGGCGGCAAGTGGGGAGACACCCTGGACAGACCACCAGGCTATCATAGGGCCGACACACACAGATTCACACCTAGGGACAATTTAGTACAGCCGATTCACCTGACCTGCATGTCTTTGGGCTGTGGGAGGAAACCCACGCAGACATGGGGAGAACATACAAACTCCACACAGAGGATGACCTGGGATGACCCCCAAGGTTGGATAACCCTGGGGCTCGAACCCAGGACCTTCCTGCTGTGAGGCGGCCGCGCTAACCACTACGCCACCGTGCCACCCTGGCTGAGGGTATGTCAGAGAAATTACACTTCAAGGTCCACACCATACATCCTAACATAAGAGCAGTAATTCATTTGTCAAAATCAGTCACATGTCAGTGATCTTCACAAACATTTTAGAAGAAGAATGTATATGAGATGATGTACATATCACAGATTACATTCTTCCTCTAAAATTATCAGAATCCCAGTCTGACTGTTTTTGGTTATCGGTTAAACACCGATCTTCAACTACTGAACTGTTCTTAGTACAATAATTAATTGTACTAGACATAACCGCTACTATACAACCTTGCTTGAAACAGTTGACTGGTCTTTCCTGGAATTGACCTGTGTACACGGCTAAAGCATAGCCACCCTAAGACTGACATTAAGATCTTCTGTGTGTTTTCTCCGTTGGTCTCCAACTTCATTCATTGATTTATTCAACAACATTAATGATTTTCCAGCTTGTCCTTACACTCCAAAACTCTTGATCAGAATCCAAAAGAATACACAGACTGGCTACCTACCTGGTTACCCTGGACCAGCAAAGCTTTGAGCCTGGCTATCTCAGCCCGCAATTCCCTGATCAGCCTGACGTTGCCGTCCTCGTTGATGGTGGGCTTGTTGATGATGTTCTTGGCTCGGTTGGCATAGCGGAGTGTGCTCAGGGTCTCCCCGTAGTTCACGTCGGCAGGCGAAATGGCTGTTGGGGAGCGGAAATATGTAGTTTGAAGTAGTGAGGTTCAGTAAGTTTGAAAAACAACAGGAATCAAAAAAGATTATCCACGAGCCTTTGTATAGGAATATACAATGGGTAAGGGAGGGGGAAATAACAAGTAACAAGTATCCTTGTACAAACTGCAAAATCAAACTCCTAAAACTAAAAAATTTGCATAATCAGACATCTGCATGGTGAAAAAAATCTGTAGATAATGGGTTTATATTACAAAGTATTACTCACGCATTAAGCACTACACTGCTAAGAATCATATTGCACAGATAAGACAGGTACATTGATAAGTACATCATACAGCAAGGTAAACAAGACACAGTATAAATCCATCCATCCATCCATTATCCAAACCGCTTATCCTGCTCTCAAGGTCACAGGGATGCTGGAGCTTATCCCAGCAGTCGTTGGGCAGCAGGTGGGGAGACAACCTGGACAGGCCACCAGGCCATCACAGAGCTGACACACACATTCATACCTAGGGACAATTTAGTATGGCCGATTCACCTGACCTGCATGTCTTTGGACTGTGGGAGGAAACTGGAGCACCTGGAGGAAACCCACGCAGGCATGGGGAGAACATGCAAACTCCACAGAGGACGATCCGGGACGACCCCCAAGGTTGGAGTACCCCAGGGCTTGAACCCAGGACCTTCTTGCTGTGAGGAAACTGCGCTAACCACTGCACTATCGTGCCACCACAGTATAAATCATACTCATCTATTTTACAATATAATTTAACAGTATTTCCAATATTTGTGTTTTTTTACAGGTTTACTACTTGTAGATAAATCAAATGTTTATACTGATAACTAACAATCTTCCCTACATTAGCTGGTGCCCAGCATGGCAGGTTTGTACCCAAAGTTACACCTAGTTGAAGTTTTATGTAGAGGACTGTGATTTAGTCACCATCACCTTCAGTAGTAGTAGTAGTATGTTGGTCGCATTATATCTTATAACCCTTTTTGCATAGTCTTATTTATAGTTCATAACCCAATTTTTCTTGTGCTTTTATCATAGTATTTCCTGCTGCAATGACCCAGTTTCCCCGTAAGAACCATTAAAGTAAGATATGATGCGATCATGGGTAGTGTGAAACTCACTGGCAATCATGATGGTCTTAGAGTTTCCCCCCAGGCTGTCCTTCAGCAGCCACGTCAGCACAGAGTCTCTGTAGGGAACAAACACAGTCTTCTTCTTCAAGTTAAAGTTCTCCCCATCCTGAGTCATGTCAGCTGCAAGGAAACAGGAACCACAGATACAGAGGTCAGCGGGAGTGATACATGGGAAACTGTAACTGATAACCAGTGCTACTGTATTTTGCCACAAGAGAGGCTTATTGGCTTTACTTGTACATAGATGCCTTGAGGTGTTTGTCAGCAATGCCACGCATGCATGTACACAAAGTGGTGGACACTATCGATTTATGAACACAGCTGGATTGCAATCATAGCTTGACACCACAAGCAGGGGTGGGGCAATGTGAACTAGAATTCATATCACAATATTTACCTCTGTCTAGATGATAACGATGACATCTCAATATATTAGAAACAAAATAAGAGATGACCAAAGTTTATTTTAACATTAAATAAGCAAGAAGTACTTTGTATGCATATGAAAAACTTTTGTGGAATTTTTTTCCCCCACTTCTGAGGTGAAACAGGGCAAAGATACAACATACATAAAGGTGTACGATCTGTGATGATAATGTGGGCATGCCTATTGATGCTTTCGTTAGATATTTATCCAAAAGAAAACTTTGAGGGCATCCGGGTAGCGTAGCGATCTATTCCATGGCCTACCAACACGGGGATCGGCGGTTTGAATCCCTGTGTTACCTCCAGCTTGGTCAGGCGTCCCTACAGACACAATTGGCCGTGTCTGCGGGTGGGAAGCCGGATGTGGATGTGTGTCCTGGCCGCTGCACTAGTGCCTCCTCTGGTCGGTCGGAGCACCTGTTCGGGGGGGAGGGGTAACTGAGGGGAATAGCGTGATCCTCCCACGTGCTACGTCCCCCTGGTGAAACTCCTCACTGTCAGGGGAAAAGAAGCAGCTGGCGACTCCACATGTATCAGAGGAGGCATGTGGTAGTCTGCAGCCCTCCCTGGCTCGGCAGAGGGGGTGGAGCAGTGACCGGGACGGCTCAGAAGAGTGGGGTAATTGGATGGGTACAATTGGGGAGCAGAAGGGGAAAGAAAAAAAAACTGCCGTTTTCAACTCTGGAGAAATGTACAAGCATTTGATAGCAAAAAAAAAAAAAAACCAAAACAAAAAGATCCAACCCTCTCCCTCTCCAGTCCCTCCCTTTCTTGCACGGGGCTATGCTGATCGGTTGTTCAGATTCAGACCTGTGAAAGTATGGCCTATAGCAAATTACCAACAGCCTCTTAAAGAAATATCACAATACCAAGACAGAGAAAGTTACGCAAGGAAACCCACTCTTAGTTCACAATGTTCATTGCTGCTGGTTTATTTTGCCACCACTCCCACAGGTGCCAACTATTCATCACACATGCACCATTCTCTCCAACCTGACTCGAGGTTATGTTGTCAACTGATTACCACCAAGCAACTTCACATGGCTAGATTTTTTACACTGTTGTAGGTCAGCATGTTAGGGCCATTGTTGCACCGTTATTCATTCAATCTACATTTCAAACATAAGTGACGGAGTAATAATATGCACTTTCGTTTTGTAACTATAATAGTGATCAACAATGCCGAGTAAATGCATCTGCTGGCGCTCTTCTACTGTACATCAGCCGAAATACTGCCCACGGTGTCAAGCGTAACTGCCACAAATGATGGACGTAAATTAAAGAAGGTAAGGGAAAGGTCACCGTAAAATGTAATGTTCTCAACAGCCACATGTCAGTAACATACTTTTGTCCATCCATACATCCATTATCTGAGCCGCTTATCCTGCGCTCAGGGTCACAGGGATGCTGGAGCCTATTCCAGCAGTCATTGGGCGGTAGGCGGGGGGACACCATGGACAGGCCGCCAGGCCATCACAGGGCGACACACACACACACACACACACACACACACACACACATTCATACCTAGGGACAATTTAGTATGGCCGAGTCATCTGACCTACATGTCTTTGGACTGTGGGAGGAAACCGGAGCCCCCGGAGGAAACCCACGCAGACACGGGGAGAACATGCAAACTCCACACAGAGGACGCCCACCAAGGTTGGACTACCCCGGGGCTCGAACCCAGGACCTTCTTGCTGTGAAGTGACCGCGCTAACCACTGCGCCATCGTGCCGTCCCACATACTTTTGTCACACATGTATACCTAAGTAATTTTTTTTTTCTGGTAGAAGAAAACCTTTTATCTACAAAATGTCAATTAGCAAATTAAATGTCCCTATTTTTAAATCCACATTCATGATTTGTTTTTTGGTTTTTTTATAACGGGCTCTGAAAAGTTTTCATGGGCCCTAGTTCACACACAAACAATGAGAGGGGCTGAATCAATCACTGAAATCAAATTAGTTGGAATGAAAATCTGCATTCAACGTGTAGGACAGCACTGGTTTAGATGTATGTTTATACAGCACACAACCGATGAATCCTGTATGAATGTAGACCACTTGTTAAGCCTATGTGTGCCGGGCAAGACAAAAATAATTACGGACAATTATAGAGGCACATTTTATCAAGCGGTTTTGATTTAACATTTAACATAACCATCACCGAAGCCAACCCACCGAGAGAAGAAATGACGTTGCCCAGGGTAACCAGGGACTTGTTGATGTTGCCCCCTTCCTTCAGCCGGACCCCCGTGGCACCTGTGGCATCTGCCCGCTCACTACCCGCCAGGTCCACCAGGTGGATCTTACTGACAGTCTCACTGGGCATCTCTGCATCGAACTTAGCCTGCAAGAGAAAGAGAAAGTGAAAGAGAGAGAGACAGAGAGAAAAAATACAGATAGGAAGTTCAATGAGATGCTACATATCAGTGGCATGAATCATTTTCCACGCAGTACAGTTTTCGTATTCTCGGGTGTAGTGCCCAAAGCAAAATTTTTGAGGGTGTATAAAAAACATCTCTACAACACAAAAGAGAAGAGACACTGTCACCCTGTTTTTTTGTTTGTTTTTTTTGTGGATTTTCCCCCCCTTTTCTCCCCAATTGTATCCGGCCAATTACCCTACTCATCGGAGCCGTCCCAGTCGCTGCTCTACCCCCTCTGCCGAGCCGGGAAGGGCTGCAGACTACCACATACCTCCTCTGATACATGTGGAGTCGCCAGCCGCTTCGTTTCACCTGACAGTGAGGAGTTACGCCAGGGGGACGTAGCGCATGGGAGGATCATGCTATTCCCCCCAGTTCCCCCTCAACCAAACAGGCGCCCCGACCAACCAGAGGAGGCACTAGTGCAGCGACCAGGACACATAGCCAAATCCAGCTTCCCACCTGCATACACAGCCAATTGTGTCTGTAGGGATGCCCAACCAAGCTGGAGGTAATAAGAGGATTCGAACCGGTGATCCCCATGTTGGTAGCTAACAGAATAGACCGCTATGCTACCTGGACGCCCCCGTCACCTTGTTGTTGCATTTTTAAATCCAGCTCTGTGTGTGTGGCCCCGAGTGTGGGTATAAAGGGCTTATCAAAATACAAATTTATGTGATCCGAATTATGATTACATACCAGTAGAGAAAGAAACCACACAACTGGTTTAATTAATGTCTGACAATGATGGTAAAGATGGTGCAGTATGAATATACTGTGAGCTTTCAGAACCCAAATCCGAACTGCTTATCCTGCTCTCAGGGTCGCTGGAGCCTATCCCAGCAGTCATTGGGCGGCAGGCGGGGAGACACCCGGGAAAGGCTGCCAGGCCATCACACAGGGCCAACACACACACACACAGACACACAGACACACAGACACACAGACACACACACACACACACACACACACACACACACACACACACACACGGTCATACCTAGGGGCAATTTAGTATGGCCGATTCACCTGACCTACATGTATTTGGACTGTGGGAAGAAACCGGAGCACACGGAGGAAACCCACGCAGACACGGGGAGAGAACATGCAAACTCCACACAGAGGACGACCCCCAAGGTTGGACTACCCCGAGGCTCAAACCCAGGACCTTCTTGCTGTGAGGCGACCGCGCTAACCACTGCACCACCGTGCCGCCCTAAAGCTCAACATAAATACGAAAAATGTATTCGAAGTCTGAATGTTGTCTCTTGATGTGGGTTATATCATTTGAAATGGCCAGTGCTAGGTACTATAATGCAGGAAAACTATTCAGCATTTTAAGCTTGGTTAAAGTTCAAATTTTGGCTTTCATGTTATCTTATTATTTCAAACTTTCATTCTTAATGACTTGGATCCCAAATGAAGTCGTGTCTGCTTTCAGAACAGACTTCAGTATAGGCCAGAAGTCAATGAATAACATTCAGAAATCCCTTAAGCAAGGCACTTTACTGCCCTATGCACCAGTGCAGCTTCTCATTGGCCAACAGTAGAAGACAGACTGATTGCACAATCTTTATATAGTACATTTTGTACATCAAAATGCAATACAACGCACTTTAAATCAACTAGCCAGGTCCCACAGACTTTAATAAACACTTCCCATTGACCTTGTGACTGGGTGGATCGAGATAGGAAAGTAGTGCAAACTTTCTAAACCAGATAAATAAGAACATTAAAAATAAATAATTAAAACAAACCTGTGATCAATTTGTTTCTAAATCATACAGAAAAGTACTTCACTATGTCCCGTCAGATAATTTAAGCTCCTTAGTTTTATTCCACTTTTCAAGAATGTAATGTCTTTGGCAATCTGGTAATTTTAGCAGATGAACATCAACCTTCCCCGGATAGGTAAGGTAAAATAAGAAATTTCAGTAGAAAAGCAAGATAATGGTTTATTTGACTGGGTAATGCTAGTCATTGTTTTGTACAGTGCATTGTATTTCATGTTTACGAACGAGGAGTGTTAAAAAAAGTTCGATTGAATGATTAGACCTAATTATTTTCATTGTTGACAGACCTGGGTGAAGTTGATGGTGAAGATGGCGTGGGAGCGACTGCTGACGTCATTCATACCCGTGCTGGCAGTGGTACGGTTGATATTTCCGGCCTCCATCAGCTCCTCAACATCGCTGTAGTTCTGCACCAGGTGTTTGGACAAGTCTGTCAGAAGGGAGAGTGGAGGTTTAAAGCTGGGATCAAACTGCTGTAAATATCTACTATTTTGTCATTCAAACTACGAGCTAATTTCTCTCTGGATTAAGTCAGAGAAAGGCAGGAATAAGTATGTTAGCATGGTAAGAAATGGTGAAAACCCAGGTAACGTGGTGGTCTATTCCATTGCCTACCAACACGGGAATTGTCGTTCAAATCCCCGTGTAGCCTCCGGCTTGGTCAGGTGTCCTTACAGACACAATTGGCCATGTCTGTGGGCGGGAAGCAGAATGTGGGTATGTGTCCTGGTTGCTGCACTAGTGCCTTCTCTGGTCGGTCAGGGCACCTGTTCAGGGGGGAGGGGGAACCCGGGGGAATAGCGTGATCCTCCCTAGCGCTACGTCCCCCTGGCAAAACTCCTCACTGTCAGGTGAAAATAAGTGGCTGGCGACTCCACATATACCGGAGGAGGCATGTGGTAGTCTGCAGCCCTCCCCGGCTCAGCAGAGGAGGTGGAGCAGCGACTGGGACGGCTCAGAAGAGTGGGGTGATTGGCCGGATACAACTGGGGGGAACAAGCCGGGGAGGGGAACTGCTGACCCCGACTGGGGATGTTGTCGGGCGGTGGAAAGAACACTTTGAGGCACTCCTGAACCTGGCTAACATGTCCTTAGTGGAGGAGGTAGAGTCTGAAGACTCAGGGGAAGCCCCACTCATATCCCTGGCAGAGGTCACTGAGGTAGTTAAGAAGCTCCTCGGTGGCAGGGCACCGGGTGTGGATGAGATTCGCCCTGAGATGTTGAAGGCTCTGGACATTGTTGGGCCGTCTTGGTTGACACGCCTCTTCAGTGTCGTGTGGACAGTACCTGTGGAATGGCAGACAGGGGTGGTGGTTCCCATATTTAAAAAAGGGGACTGGAGGTTGTTCTCCAATTATCGTGGGCATCACATTGCTCAGCCTCCCTGGGACAGTCTACTCTAAGGTGCTGGAAAGGAGGCTCCGACCGATTGTCAAACCTCAGATCCAGGAGGAACAATGAAGATTCCGTCCTGGCTGTGGAAGAATGGACCAACTCTTTACCCTTGCAGAAGTGCTGAAGGAAGCATGGAAGTTTGACCAGCCAGTCTACATGTGTTTTATGGACTTGGAGAAGGCTTATGATTGTCTACCCCAGAGCACTCTGTGGGGGATACTGCGGGAGTATGGGATACTGGGGCAGTTGCTACAAGCCTTCCGGTCCTTGTATAACCAAAGTGAGAGCTGTGTCCGCATCCTCGGCACAAAGTCAAACACATTTTGTCGGACTCTGCCAAGGTTGTCCCTTGTCTCCAATTCTGTTTGTGATGTTCATGGACAGGATCTCAAGGCGCAGCCAAGGTGAGGAGTGTGTCTGTTTTGGGAAACTCAGAATTGCATCTCTGCTCTTTGCAGATGATGTGGTTTATTGGCTTCATCAGAACGCAACCTCCAGCGTGCACTGGGGTGGTTTGCAGCTAAGTGTGAAATGGCCAGGATGAGAGTCAGAACCTTTAAGTCTGAGACCATGGTTCTCTACTGGAAAATGGTGGATTGCTCCCTTCGGATTGGGAATGAGTTGTTGCCTCAAGTGAAGGAGTTCAAGTATCTCAGGGTTGAGTGAGGGTAGGATGGAGTGGGAGATTGACAGGCGGATTGGTGCATCATCAGCAGTAATGCAAACGTTGTACCGGACCGTTGTGGTGAAGAGGGAGCTGAGCCGGTTGGCAAAGCTCTCAATTTACCAGTCAATCTTTGTTCCAACCCTCACCTATGGTCATGAGCTTGGGTAGTGACCGAAAGGGTGAGATCACAGACATAAGCGGCTGAAATTAATTTCCTCTGTAGGGTGTCTGGGCTCAGTCTTGGAGATAGGGTGAGGAGCTCGGACATCCGGAGGGAGTTCGGAGTAGAGCTGCTGCTCCTTCCCATCGAAAGGAGCCAGATGAGGTGGTTTGGGCAACTGATTAGGATGCCTCCTGTGCACCTTCCTTTGGAGATTTACTGGGCACGGCCAACTGGAAGGAGACATCGGGGTAGACCCAGAACTCGCTGGAGAGACTACATGTTCAATCTGGCCTGGGAACGCCTTGGGATCCCCAGGAGGAGCTGGAGGGCGTTGCTGGGGAGAGGGACATCTGGAGTGCCCTACTTCGCTTGCTGCCACTGCAACCCGACCCCAGAGAAGCAGCTGATGATGAGATGACATGACATGAGATGAGACAATTGGGGGGGGGGATCCCCCTCCCAAAAGAAGAAAGAAAGAAATGGTGAAAACAATGGGTGAAAAAAATGCTCAATTGTTTTGGCTGTAGCTGCCAGCTTAAGCAACTCTGTCCCCTACTTTGGCAGTGAAAAAAGCAGCCATTCTTAGAACCCAACTTGGCAGGTACTGCACAATATCTAAAAAGATGAGTAAGTTTTGGTGTCAAAAACTCTCTTGGGCTGAGTTTGTCAAACCGATGTCATGCTATACAAATGACTTAGTGATGCTTATCTACAAAAACTTACAAGGAGCACAAGTGCAAGCTTACTTTCTTAGATCATCAACACTACGCAACCGATGGTAAGGAGGTCAGAGGTTAAAGGCAGCCACAACACCCTGACAACAGATGGGCCAAAACACAGTGCATACTGTCAGTGATGACAATGAAAATGGATATATGATACAAGTTGGAGCAAAGATAAGTAAAATGACTAGATTGTATCTGCTTGGGAAACTAGCATTCCTCTACTTCCCTGAGCTTGCCATGACTGTGAAAAACATCTTTAACCATAATAATGTTTACTTAAAAAAAATTGAAGTACACCAGCAGCAGCATCACATGCTCAAAATCACCTTCTGGCGGGGCATCCAGGTATCGGTCTATTCCAATTGCCTACCAACATGGGGATCACCGATTCGAATTCCCGTGTTACCTCCAGCTTGGTCGGGTGTCCCTTCAGACACAATTGGCCGTGTCTGTGGGTGGGAAGCCGGATGTGGGTGTGTGTCCTGTCACTGCACTAGCACCTCCTCTGGTCAGTCGGGATACCTGTTCAGTGGGGAGGGGTAACTGAGGGGAATAGTGTGATCCTCCCACGTGCTACGTCCCCCTGGTGAAACTCCTCACTGTCAGGTGAAAAGAAGCGACTGGCAACTCCACATGCATCGGAGGAGGCATGTGGTAGTCTGCAGCCCTCCCCGGATCAGCAGATGGGGTGGAGCAGCGACCGGGACGGCTCGGAAGAGTGGGGTAATTGGCTGGGTACAATTGGGCAGAAAAAAGGGGGAAAAATCCAAAAAACAAACAAACAAACAAAAAAAAACTTCTGGTTACACCATGTAGCTAGCTTCTCTGCAATACCCTTCTCCACTCAAAGTTAATAGCAATAGTTTTGTCTTGCATTTGGGCCCCCGCAACCCTCTACCTCCACTTTTCAAATGAATAGTAGGAGGTGGGGCATGACATCAGACATCACACCATTTGTTGTCTAGGCAGGTTGTACTGTACACTAAACAGACTATCAATACATCGTCTTTCAACGCTGCGTCTTTTCAAGTCGTGAATGATGTTTCCATTGTCACTCTCCCTCCTAACCAAAAGATTTATGAATTTAACAAGATTAAACATTTCGGGGCGCCTCCGTAGCCGAATGGTTACAGTGCATACTACATGGCCACATGGCCGCAACCGTTTCCAGTTCAATTCCAGCTGGTGACCTTTTTTGCATGTCATACCCCTCTCTCTCTCACACATATTTCCTGTCTGCCTTCACTGTCACTATCAAAACAAAAAAAACGCCCAAAAAAAATGTAACACCCCTCGACCTGAAAAATAATGATACCTGATACAGAAGTGATGGCCTGGCAGCCTGTCCAGGGTGTCGCCCGAAATGTTTTCTTGCATATGATTGGCCCATTATAAAATGTGATGTTGATGTGATGTGATGTGATGTGATGTGATGCCCTCCACTCTTACCCTCTACGTAGGGTCCATCTTTGGGGTGCTCCCTCACCCTCAGGTTATAGGTTTGATTGGATTTTCTCCTCAGCAGGTCCCTAACACGTTCATTGTAGATCTCCAAGTAGCTGAACAGAAAAGTTAACATGAAGGTCAGCCCCCGGCCTGTAGTGGAACATTTTTCTTTTCAAAAATAGAAAAGCTAGTGCAAATTTGAACCACCAATTAAAGGTGCTTTGTGTATTTCTAACGAAATCCTGACGTCTTCTGTTCAGCAATGTTAACAACAAATTGAAGCATGCAAGAAGAACAAATCTGAATAAAAACGTGGCAGATACAACGCACATTTACTGACATCTGCCATTTTCAACCACCCTCAGCTCATATGTTTGCTGCAGTCACGATATTGTTTGGTGTAGACTGTGAGCTTGAGCCAAATCTCAACCTTTTTTTTTTTGACGACGGGGGCGTCAAACAACGCAAAAGACTCGGCCTCTCGTGTTTTTCGAATGAAGAAATCTGGAGAACGAGGGGACTTGAGTCATCTACTTTGTTTGAATCATTACAGCAACCCCTTCTGATATTTACAAGTCATATTATGCTTCAAGAAAGCAGAAAAATATTAGGCTACAGATAGCCCCTTTAATGCCAACCTAAAACTTAGTTTAACAGATGGAGCAGGATTACCTGACCTCTGTTCGGAAAGAGGCCTCATCCCGTCGCGCTGCCCCTGCAATTCGGCTGAACAGACCCTCACATATCCGTGGAGTGAGCCCAGCATCACCCTAAGTCAAATCACATTGCAGAGATCAGTATCAGCTCTCCATAGGCCACAGAATATCAACAGATAGGAATTCTAACATGCTTATCATCAGGGTTAAGTTACTATATCGATTGCTGGTCGGCAGTGTAGCCTGGTGGTTACAAGGTCTAAAGTTCAGTCACAGCCATGTATCCAATATATGTGCCATTGAGGAAGAACCTAAAACTCAACACGTTAACATATTGGAAGTCAATCAGGATAAGTGCATCATCTTTCATGCACACAGAAGTGCAGTAAGTTACTGGGATTTAGCATATTGCTCAAAGCCACTTCAGCTGGTTCTCTTTGGTTTGAAACCAGAATGATCTAGTTGAACAGTCTCTCAAACTTGAAAGCCCCCGTTTCCACACTGTAAATCTTTTCTGAAAAACCTTATTTGTTTTTCCATATGAAGACTGCATACATGTTGTTGAATGAAGGTGAAGGAGGTACATGTTGTGTTTGTGTGTGTGTGTGTGTGTGTGTGTGTGTTCTACAAACCCTTCCTTGAAAAGTTAGTTTTTTATTAAACTGCCCGGTCCACTTTCCATCTTTCTCCTCATATATATCTAGTGATAGCTGGTAATCTAATTTTTATGAGCTCGTCGGCCTCAGTGATGGTTGAGTGATTCACTGTCAACAGCAGATAAGACTAAGTTTGTCAATAATGGCTCTGAGGCTTAGTCTGACTCCCTATATTTCCAATACTATACACCAAGAACAGACAATAAGTAAACTTTGACCTCCCAGACTACCGGCCATTGACACTTATTTCCAAATGGAACAAGATCAACTGAGTCTTGCTGGAGCCTTCCTTGACGAATTCAATATCAATCAGGTTAGAGTCTGTGTACCTTATACTATGCTCAGAATCCCTGGCAGCGTTTTCATCAAGCTATTTTTATACAAATTTTGAAGTGGTGAAAAATAAAATCTGAACGGAAATAATTTGGAAAAGGTCCTTAATAATACAATTTCACATAAATCCTCAGCTTACTTAGGGCAGAAAAGTTGACATGTCAATGAAGAACTAATCTTCAAATTTATCTACAATGGTAAGTAATTCGTGTTAACTGTTCTTAGTTTTTTGATGACATAATCCTGCGCATAGGAAGATTGTTAAATCACTTAAAAGCATCCAATTGAAACACTATTTATATTTTAATTTTTCTGACTTTTCTAAACTTCACTACAAATTCACGCTTGGATGGCAACATGGCCACAGTAAGTTGCTCTGCATATCGTCACCCTCTTAAAATAATGGCCTAAGTCATATTTTCAAGTTTTTCAAAAAACAGAATAAACTGACAAATTTTGTTTCAGTTTCAGTTTATTCTCGTCACCTTCTTAAAATAATGGCCTAAGTCATATTTTCAAGTTTAAAAAAAAAAAACAAAGAACAGAATAAACTGAAACTGAAACAAAATTTGTCAGTTTATTCTGTTTTTTGAAAAACCTGAAAATATGACTTAGGCCATTATTTTACGAAGGTGACGATATGAGTGTCTGCCAAAGAACTGTGGAGTAAATGTAAACTCTTCAAATGGGAATGAGTTTTAGTCTTACTGGATTGCCCATCATAGTGTAGGACTTCCCTGAACCAGTCTGACCATATGCAAAGATGCAGGCATTGTAGCCTTCAAACGCAGCCTTGAGGACATCAGAGCCCAAGTCTTTGAAAACCTGGACATAAGATGAGATGAGAATTAGCTTGATTACATCCACAACTGAGGAAGAAACATGAAGGCCAGTAAATTTAGCTGGTAGGCATGGCGGGTCGGCACAGACTTAGATGCCAAAGTTTGCAAAACAGTTGGCACAGACGTCCATATCTTACTATTTAGTAGCAGCCCTGTATCAATGTTGTAAAAACATGTAACATAATACAAACAACTTTAATGGTAAAATTTCGCATTGACGTAAAGTCACGTCAGAAACTTGAGTACACACCCAGACTATCAGGAACAAGCTGTGTTGACGAGCAGCAGAACTGGGTTTCTCCTCTACTGACTGGCCAGGAATCCCACCCCCCCTTACAATCCAAAATGACCCCCCCCCCCCGAATGATGATAGTTGGTTAGCATTTAATCTCATTTAGAAATTTAAAATAAATAAATAACACATACACACAAACAAAATTATTTAACCAGGCCAGTCAGCGTCTTGTTTACCTTTTCCTGAGAGACAAAGGTGGTGCTCTTGCAGTCCGTGGAGTCGTAGGAGAAGTCATATGTGAACGTCTTTGCTTTTTCCCTCATCGAGTCCCCGGTTATGCCATCAGAGATCTTTTGAAATCAGGACGAAAAAAAACCTTGAAACAAGGCTACAACATTGCAGCAAAACAGCCAAATGGTTACAGAATTACATGTTAAGACAGTTCTGTAGCATGTGTGGTCTGTAACTTTCCATTCAGGTAAAAAAAAAATATATATATATACCTTCAAGTTGGTAATGGTGGTTTTGGTCCCCTCCATCTCGATGATACGCTTTGCAGTCAAGTCCTTCTCCCTGTATATAGCAAATCAGTCCACATTTATAAACTGCAAATAAGCGTACTCACATACATGGGTATTTACATGCACTTGGCCCTTATTCTAACCAGGAACTGTATTCAACCTAAACATTGACACACTGTATTTGCCTGCCTTATATTTCACTTTCAACTTGTTAGCATGGAAAGCAATTTCCATTGCATTTTATGTAGGAAATGTTCTATACAAATTGGGTTTAAAAAGCGATTCAAAAATATAAATAGACCTAATCTTTGAAAAATACCTATCCCAACTGCAAAGTAATTCTGAATGTGTAATCGTAGAGCAGATCATAATTCATCCACTTCCGTGGATTCAGACGATTGAATATATCAGTGGGTGAATTTGGTCAGGGCCATTAGTACAGCAGGATCCAGGGGAAATCTCCAAGGAATACACATCTGCAGATTTAAGGAATGAGCTGCAAGGTTATGTTTTTTTGCAGGTCCATCAGCTTACCGATTCCCTTCTCAATTTTCAGGGGGAAAAAAATTACATTTTCCATGTTTTCCTAGAACAACTGATATGCCTGACAGTTGTTGAACAATTCCTTAACCTACATCTAAAGTGTTTCCTTGCTACTGTAAAGGAAATAATTTTGATGAAGAAATGATACAACCAGATTTGGTACAACATGCCTTTGCTCAGGGTATTCAACTTGTAAACCAAAGGTATACATACACCCTTTGGTTTGTAAGTTAATGGCTTTTTATTTAACATCATTGCATAATGCCGAATAAATCCCACATAATAAAAACATGAACGTCAACGTTTATCAGGTTGTGCTATCTCCTACTAAAGACACTTACTGCAAAATGTTCTTTAATTATATACTTTTCCCCGTCAGTCTCCTTTCTATGACAGAAAGCCGGTTCCACACCAAGCCTAATTTCAGATAATGAACAACTGCCCGGGGGATCAGGTTATGTCTACAGTTTGGAAAGTGTGGGAAAGGATTTTCTTGAACTGGCCTGTTTTGTAGATGTTCCTCACATTTCCCAAGTTCTTAATTCTATTCAATGGATGAAGGAACATAAAACTGAGCAAAATACCCCTGTTGCACAGATGGTGAATAGTTCTCTAGTTTGGTTATGAGACTGTTTGGCAGGTACAGGGTAAACCAAGACCTTCAATGTGCCAAACTTGACGTGCAGTTTTATTGGCTGATTAATCTACAAACTAAATCTCAAACCCAGAAGTGAGATTACAGGCCACCATTTTAAGAGAACCACAAAATATTTCTTCAACATATAATCATCTTCCAAAACTGGGTTTGCCATTACATGGGTTCAGTCATGTAACTGTATTTATTGCACCTACCAAACTAGGGGGGGTGACACGTTGCTCAGGTAGTTCGCATTGTCATTGCTGGCGCGTTTTTTTTCCCTCCCTCTCTTTCATCTGTAACATTTTGGAAAACCCTGCAATTTTACAGTTAATGTTACCATTTTTTTTCTTTCTCTCATTACCTGCGGTTCATAGGCCTGACCCTGACAGCCACCCGCACTGATGCCATTGCACATCCCGGTTTGGTCCGTGCCGCCGACTGTATCCACTTGGTCTTGAAACGAGCAGGCTTTATTATTGCAATATGGCTAAACAGCAGCAAAAACCCGGTACCATAGATGACGATGAACAACGACGCGATTAAACACAGACGTTAAAGTCCCACACAACCTGCACGTTAGGGCGATAAACTCGTTACGACTGGTCAGGGGAAAAAAGCCTACTATAATGGTAAACTATCAGAGGTTTGCGACGTAGCTCGTCTCTATTGTCCTATCTCATGGTGCCGCCACCAAATAGTGACGGGTCTGTGTCCATGTCCACTGACAAGAATAGCCTATTAACCAGCTAACTCGCTAACTAACTAGTTTATCATGACAGTGAAAAAAATAAACGCCGCCCACTTTTTCAGCGGCCCGGATTTCAGACCGGAAGTAAATATACCAGTCATGTCCCCTGTAAACAACTTTAGAAAATCCCTATGATTATTAAGCCTTGAACCAACCTAACCAGCTACGCGATTATGACAACTGACTGAGAGCAAGACATATTTGAAAAAAAGACGAAGTTACAGGACTGTGTACTTTACGCGATGAACTTCTCATCCCATAACGCATTGCGAATCATGCAGCAATCACTTTCCCCTTGCGTTCAACCGGTTTCACTCAACTTTCCAATCGTGTGCATTTTGTCTTTGACGCTTTCTTGTGTGTATTGTGATTTGTCTCCTCATCATCTCTAAAAAAAAAAACCCCACATCGTGTCTGACAAAGAAAAAAAAGGTGGAGCGGGTCATTTGTCGATTTCGGATTGGTTTACATCTCCATGGTAACAGCAACATCTCTGCTTAGTGAACTCGCTTTAGGATTGTGAGTAGTGTAGTGCTTCAAGAATTCGGGAACGAAACACAATTTCTTAAAAACTAAATAGAGATCAGACAGACTTGTGGCTTCTATATGAGCATATACAATCGTTTCACAACTCTGAAGCTCATCGTAAGTCTATTTCGTACGGTTAATACATTATGGCTAATAATCAAATTCCCTATGACGACGATGAACACGATTGTCGGGCCTTGCCAATATCAAAGACGGGTCTGACACGAGATGTCAGTGTTAATTGGCAAGGCAAATTTTGCGGATTGTGTTCCGAATGTGAAAACCCATTTTCTTAACTAATCCGTTAATGATAGGCTCCGGAACTGTAGGTGGCAACAGAGGGTTTTTCTTCGAGCGCGAACCGGAACAAGGGATCCCACACATCCTGTTCTAAGGCAAGTGTGTGAGTAGTAGGTGAGTCGTTATCTCTGTCCAGTTTTGCTGTTAATTTTATTTTATTTCACCAATTATAGTTCCACTTAATGTCGCATAGATAATGTGAATGAGTAGTGTGTAGTATTCTGAAGCTAACTTAATTAAATCCTAAGGCAACTTTTTGTAGGTATGAGTCGTGCTGCTAGCAGCTAACTTTAGCTTGGCTAATGGTATGAATGAACGCAGCCAGATATTGAACTTAAGCGACCAAACTTGATGTTGTTTTTGAAACAGTGAAACCTTTCACTCGACATACCGATATTTAACACCAAAAGAACAAATTTCCTGTGTGAAGTTCAAGTACTGTTGAGCATTGATTGGATAAAACCGGTATGCAACTAAAATCCATTAAACAGACAACAGTCGAAGATAGACAAATATTTTAAACAGTGTTTTTTTTTCTTTCATATCTGTGGTGTGACAAAATTAGCTTCCATATGTCAAATGAAGATCGTTTAGGTCAGCTTTAGCCTAAATTAATAAAGCATAAATGTTGACTACCATGGAGTCTAGAGCCTTGTCATTTTGCCCCCCCCCCCCCCGCCTGCCTATGGAACTCTCTCCCACAAGAAATTCGCAACATTGACTCTCTTTCAGCCTTAAAATCCCATCTCAAAACGCACCTTTTCAAACTAGCATGTTCAGTATGATCCACGCTTCACTGAGTTTTTTGCAGATGATGATTTTATACTTATCTGTTGTATTTTTATTGTCTACCCTGCTTTGTTTTGATTGTATGCTGTTTGATACAGTGCTGCTTGTTTTTTAACTGTTCTGTAAGGTGTCCTAGAGTGATTTGAAAGGTGCCCACGAATAAAATGTATTATTATTGTTAATATAAAAACTTCATCTTATGGATTAATTTATTCCCAATACAATACAATTTACAGGTTTATAATGATATTCATTTGGGTATGGGAAATAGCAAGAGTAGGGTGCACGTTGAGGAGAGCCTGGAGAGGTGGAGGTATGCACTGGAGAGAAGAGGAATGAAAAGTCAGTAGGAGCAAGATGGAATACATATGTGTAAATGAGAGGGAGTCCAGCGGAATGGTGAGGATGCAAGGAGTAGAGGTGATGAAGGCGTATGAGTTTAAATACTTGGGGTCAACTTTTCAAAGTAACAGGGAGTGCAGAAGAGAGGTGAAGAAGAGAGTGCAGGCAGGGTGTAGTGGGTGGAGAAGAGTGTCAGGAGTGATTTGCGACAGAAGGGTACTGGCAAGATTGAAAAGGAAGGTTTACAAGCTGGTAGTGAGACCAGCTATGTTGTATGGTTTGGAGACAGTGGCACTGACCGAAAAAAAAGAGGCAGAGCTGGAGGTGGCAGAGTTGAAGATAATAAGATGTTCATTAGGAGTGACAAAGAAGGAAGGGATTAGGAACAAAGTATATTAAAGGGACAGCTCAGGTTTAACTGTTTGGAGACAAAGCAAGAGAGGCGAAATTGAGATGGTTTGGACACGTGTGGAGGAGAGATGCTGGGTATGTTGGGGGGAGGATGCTGAATATGGAGCTGCCAGGGAAGAGGATGGCTAAAGAGGAGGTTTATGGATGTGGTGAGGGAGGACATGCAGCTGGCTGGCGTGACAGGAAGATGCAGAGAACAGGAAGAGATGGAAATGGATGATCCGCTGTGGCGACCCCTAACAGAAGCAGCAGAAAGTAGTAGTCATAGATTTGAGTGTGGGAAATGGCACAATTGGTCAACATTTTTAATGTTTTGGGTTTTTTTTGTCCATGCATTCATATGTTGTGTTCTTTTAGCGCTATCTTGGATAACTTGATAATTTCACAAAAAGTTTTGTATGTTGCCATGCTGGTGATGTTGTCTCTCACTGACACCTAGATGAGATGGTGAACCATGAGTTATACTAAAAAATCGGTTTGTCTTCCTAAAAAATATGATGTAAACAATTTATGTTAGCAGATTAAAAAGTCATGTTCCATTGTTTGTTTTCCCAGATTTCATAATGGATATCCGCCCAAACCACACCATATACATAAACAACTTAAACGACAAAATCAAGAAAGAAGGTAAGCATCGGCATTCATTTTACTTGGGTTTGACCAAGCCAATGTGATGTGGTTTATCATGAGGCTCAAATCAATACATGAATTGTGCTGGAAAATCATGCAAATTAACTTTTTTCCCCTTTTTTCTTTCAAATTGGCTTATGACAACACTGCCCGTTGTTAGCTTATTTGTTTCCTTTGTTGCTATCAACTAAGAAAAGTAGTAAAAAGTTGCAATAGGTGATTACCTAAACTGTTTGTTGGCTTATAGTGTAACATTTGTGAGTTGAAGATCAGTTTTATTGGTTAGGTGAGTTTGCACATAGAAGCTTTTATCAGATAGCATCTCAAAGGATTTTGACTTTGTAGTTTGCTCACATAGAGGTTATATTGCCACAACATCAATAAAAGCAACATATAAACATATTAGTGAGCACTTTAGATTGAGTAAAAGATTATGGTAATGAACATGTTCTCAAAGTTTGCTTCCTGACTTTATTCATGTGTATTTGTTTTTTATTCAATCCCCTCCAGAACTGAAGCGTTCGCTCTATGCCCTGTTCTCTCAGTTTGGTCAAGTCGTCGAAATCATCGCCATGAAAACCACCAAGATGAGGGGGCAGGCATTTGTTGTGTTCAAAGAGCTAGCTGCTGCAACTAATGCACTACGACAACTTCAAGGCTTCCCTTTCTACAACAAACCCATGGTAGGCTCCCCCCCTTCTGCCGTTGGTCACATGTAGGGCTGTCACGATATTAGATTTTCACTACACGTTAATCATGGCCAAAAGAATTCACGATAATTATATTATCGTGATATTTATAGAAAATTTGATTTTTTTTTAATCAAAGTCATCTTTGAATTTGTCTTTTGTGTGAATTACATTTAAAACACGAGTGTAGGGTGGTGGAGAGAGAGTCCGTAACCATAACTGTACAAAAGCGTACAAAAAGAGCAGTTACACTTTATGGATATTGAAAAGGCAACCAGATGAACTGATAAAGTAAAGATCCACAAGGCCCAACATTTCCTGTCAATAAAGTGTCAACTGAAACAAAATCACTTGCAGGGAGGAGGGGACACTGTGATTTAATGTCCACTGAACATGTCATAATTTGCGCGTGTCATTTACATAATTTACGCGGCATTAGTAGCCACATGCTGTGGTAGTAGCTAGCTAGTGTAGCGGTTTGACCAAGTTTAAACCAGTCTGAGTCAATGTCAAACCCCCCCCACAAAGGATACAGGATGCATTCAGTATACACGACCCCTGTTGTTTTTTTTAACCGCGAACAGATTTATCACAGAAAGTTGAATCATTTCATGCGGACACAACGTTTTAGAGAAATATTTCATCACTGTGTGTGTGTGTGTGTGTATATTTTAAAACTTTGTTAAAAGAAACACTCAACGGTAGGAAAAGTCCTCAACAAATAAGGAGCAAAATAATCCAGTGATTCAAGTAAATTCTTTATGAGACAATACAAGCCTGTTTCATGTCATAAGCAATCATCAGCTGTCAATAAAGTTACATGGTAAGGAGCATATCATTAACTGCCTCATCATGCACATCACATACACAATGTCCAATGGGGAAGGGAGAGGTGCTTACATTCAGAAATTCAAAAATACGTGATCACTAACGGTCCAGTAGGGGTGGGGGTGGGGGGGTTAGGTTGCATACAAGGTTAATGGTATTTGCCTATTGGCATGATTTATTTATAATTACAAAATAGGTGCTTAGGATAAGCGGTTTGGATAAAGGATAGATGGATATCAATGTCTGCAACTGCTGGCCAGTTCATTCCTGTTATTCACACATTGAATAACAGGAATGAATTGGCCGGCAGTTGCAGACATAGATACAAGCATCTATTTTGTAATTATAAATAAATCATGCCAATAGGCAAATACCATTAATCTTGTATGCAATCACTGGATTTATATATATATATATAAACTTTGTTAAAAGAAACACTCAACGGTAGGGAAAGTGCTCAACAAATAAGGAGCAAAATAATCCAATGAGTCAAGTAAATTCTTTATGAGACAGTACAAGCCTGTTTCATGCCATAAACAATCATCAGCTGTCAATAAAGTTACACAGGAAAGAACATATTAACTGCCTTGTCATGCACATCACATGCACAACGTCCAATCGGGAAGGGAGAGGTGCCTACATTCAAAAATTCAAAAAATAATTTACTTGACTCACTGGATTATATTATATATATAAATGTGTGTGTGTGTGTGTGTGTGTGTGTGTTTGTGTGTGTGTGTGTGTGTGTGTGATTTCCCAGTTATCACTATCAGTTCAATTCAGATCACGCAACAAAAATACTCACCTTTGGGTTTTCCTGGTTGTCCAACAAACAAAACTCAAAACAAGGAAGTATTCCCAACAACAGTTCAGTTTGGTTAACTCACAAACAAAAATCCACAAACCCTCCAAAGCTTTAGTCAAGAGGAAAAATGGCAAAATAGACATATGGTCACCTGGCGTTCGCTGATTCACTGTTAGTATGCTGAGTGATTACTCAGCCATTGGCGAGTCTCCAAAGTTGTTTAGCTATCGAATCCTCGATGGATTCCTTGTGATGATGAGAGGAGATGATTTTTCATGGGGACACATGCGACTATATAACAGATGTGGACTTAACAAGGCGCAAAGGCCTGGGTAGGCTGACAAAGTGGAGGTCTAACTTCTTCCTGCTCTTTACTTGCTGGTGTCAGTCGCCATACTATTTTGTGCAACTCATCATAAAGGAACGTAAGGGGCTGGTCTTTCCAAAAGCGTGTAGAGCAGAGCCATATCACTGGTTGACAGGACTGGTGGGTCTCTGGAGGTGAATAAAAACAGAATGATAGCCAGAAACCTATTTCTTATTTTTTGTAACAACATAATTTGGGGTATCGCCACCAGGGCTTGAAATTAATGATGTCCCGATGTCCCGGGGACCATAAAAAATCCTACTGGGACACAAATATATTTTGTCTGGGACAATTTCGGGACAGTGAAAAAAAATGTCAAAGTAAACTTCGAAATAGGTGTTATTTGCAAAGTCATTAATTATGAGTATCTAGACGTTACTTTGTCGTTTGAATAATTTAATAAAAACGTGTGAACGGCGAAACTACAGAAGGCTTACGTTCTTGCGGCACCTCACGATAGGGCAGTCAATTGCCTGTTCGTGCAAATCATAGAATGCATTCTACGTCATCCACTCTGCCAGTGGCTGCTGCCTGACTCGCGCCAATGCAACATTCATAGAGCCAGAGCGATAGACCATCATCAACGACAGTTAAAAGAAGAAGAAGAAAGAAATGCTGAGGTGGTTGAATAAACAGCCCCCTGATGCAAGCCCCAATACTGCCGACCGAAACGACTACCGACTCCCGAAACTCCCGAAACTAATATTCATATGTTTAATAAAAGAATAAGTATTTTAAACTTATATGGTGGACCAGAGTCCATGGTGTGATGATTAAGTGACAAAAAAGGATCAAATTATATGTATTCTGCATAATTGGGGGGCGACGACAAGAATTAAAATTTGGGACACTGATAGTTATGTCCGGGACAATACAAAGTAGAATTCGGGACAGTTGTGGGACACTGAGGAAAAAAGTTAATTTTGAGCCCTGATCGCCACACTAGATAGTTACTGTGTCATGGCGTCACAGAGGAGGGAGACAAAGTGAGAACAGAAAGAAACAGAAATGATTTAAGAGGCGCTGGATTATTTACATGATATTATTTGTGTATTATTAGCATATCAGTATTTCATTTTTAAAATATCACGGTTATCATCAATACCAGTATATCGTGACACCCCTAGTCACAAGTAATCTGACAAAGTATCATATACACTTTTATGATAGAAAGGGGGTTCTTTTGCTCTTAAGACTCCTGAACTGTACTTTCTGCTGTACGGCTCTCCAGTTTTGTTTTGTTTTTCTATCACAGAGCCCCAGAAACACGCGTGTTAAATCTCCATATGGGAAGATTATTATTGGTGATCTTGTCTTGACACTTATATAGATTTGTGTAATACACAGTAAGATAACAATCGATTGAAACCTGCAATTGGAATAACAATTGTTGATTTCTTTAAAAATTGAGCTTTCTAATATACTATTGAGAAATCAAGAGACCATCTGGGAGCTTTGCAGTTCAGACTCAATAAAGCAAAATTTGCAGTAAGTATGTAGCGTCCTTTGGCCAGTCTCCAAAACTGGGACTACTAAGTGCACTTTTAGGATGGGCTGGCCTTTTCGTAATGACTTTCATTAAGAGAGGCCAGACCTAATCTCATTGAGATTCATTTAAATTGAAATACCATGTAGCCTAGTTTCACCTCAACACGCCTCAAGCGTTTCCCATTGTGACCCTGATTCAAAGGGTTCCATGACTTTCACCCTCAATTCGCATTACTACTAGCTAGCCTCATCAACAAATGTCGCTGCGTTAGCTGTTAGTTGCCACCTTTCCTTTGTCCCCTTTATATTCTCAAGACAATCCATTATCTCTGCCCGTCTAGAAGAAAGCAAAAAGCTTATCCAGAGCTGTACCTATCCGTTTGTTCTTTAAGTGTCTAGAATAGATCAACACTTGGTTTTGGATTGGCACTTAGATCTTAACTCATTTTTATTTCTCTCTGTTTTCAAGTCTGTAGGTCTCCGTTATCTGCCCTTTTCTAATGTGTAGTAATTCCCTTCATTGGTAGTTAGTACTGTATACAGTGGAAATTGTCTATACCTGTGCTGAATGGCCTGAGCAAGTTGAGACACATTACTTTTACCTGGATGACATGGCACCAAACTGTTGGGTTTGAATCTTCTCTTTCCTCCTGGTAGCGGATTCAGTATGCGAAGACAGACTCCGAGGTCATTTCAAAAATGAAAGGCACTTATGGCGACAAGGACAAGAAAAAGGAGAAGAAGAAGAAGGCGGCTCAAGAGGCATTGGCCAACGTTGCCAAGAAACCTGCACAAGTGAGTGGTGCTTCAGAAAGTTATCAATGCCATGTGTAGATTTTATTTTATTAAACCTATTGGGAGTGTATACAGAAAGGCTGGCCCATCCAAAAACTGCTCTGTCCAATTACAGCTTTGTAGACTGACCCAAACAGACTAAAAAGTCAAGAAGTGTTGCAGCTGAATTTTAAACAGCAGCAGTAGTTATTTGCATCATAGAAGCCATATCACAGAACATGTCAAATGTGGTAGACTTTGTTGTGGAAATCAGGAATCCTTTATTTGTTATTTCATTTCATACATGAAATGAAACGAAATATTGTTTCCTAGAAGCCCACAGCAGTGCAACACAAAGACAAACACATATCCAAAAACTGCAAGAACTTCAAGAACATACTTACTAACTAACAAATATATCTAAACCAGCACATAGTATATCCAAACTAAAAAAAATTTTTTAAAAAAAATCACTGTCTAAGGGAACGAACGCCAGCCAGGATGACAGTCGGAACTGCCGGTCTGCATGGGCTAGCCGTTAACTTAGCCTACCCGGCTTCCGTGTCCTGTCAGACCGCCCTCGGTGCTTCCTCCTTGGGTGCAGCTCCAGGCAGGGCGGTGGTCCTTGGGCCCACTGGACGCAGCAGACCAGGCTCCCCCAGCCGATCCTACACCAGCTCTCCCAGCCAGACACCCTCGACACACCGCCCCGCACTCCACACGACAACACCAAAAGCACCACAGTCAACGCCAGGCGAGGCTGGCACCAGACTGCCCTCGGTGTTATTGGAACTACCGGTCTGCATGGGCTAGCAGTTAGCTTAGCCTGCACCAGTTCCGCGTCCTGTCAGAGTGCCCTCGGTGTTACCTCCTCGATCGCAGCTGGGCCCACAAGATGCAGCAGACCAAGCTCTCTCAGCTGATCCGGCGCCAGCTCTCCCAGCCATCAAACGAAGACAAAACTTAAACGCAGACATGGACAAAGACACTGTATGGACAGTACTGGGTGAGGCCGCCGCAAATGTGAATTCATGCTGCCATCTTCACACACCAGCACTGGGTGAGGCCGCTGCAAACGTGGATTCGCGCCACCATCTTCCCACACCGGAAGCAGTGTGGAATCACTTCATTATATGCAATTATACGGAGTCACTTCAATAAATCACTTCATTTAGTAAGACATGATATTTTTATGATAGAACCATGTTTACATGTGCCGTCTCATAGATGAGATTTGTGAGTATGCTGAATCCTGATGGGATTTTCCTGTGCATTTAAATGCAGCCATTCCAGCACACTGCACATACCAAAATATTTGGAGGGATGCTCAACATTAAAAAAATACAATGACAAACATGAAATTTTAAAGTAGAAAAAAACAAGAGTATAACATTTTCTAAATATTTGAAATCTCTAAAAATCTTAAGGTTGCAAGTAAACAGAATTCAGGGATGCAAGGTATTGTATACAGAGGCCAAAAAGCAAGAATTAATAATCACAAGCAAGCTGTTGCTGGTTTAAGAAAAAAAAAGTGCTGGTTTGACACAGCCACAAGCCTCAAATAATTTTCATTGTGATGTTCAGAGATACAGTGTGACATTTTGACCTGAATGCTGTCTCTATTGTTCAATGATGTGAATGACGACTACAAATCAAAACAGATATGCAGCATGGTGCCACCTCAAGCAGGCCTCCAAACACCAATAGTAACACGAAGCCGATAAGGCTCTTGTGGTTTTGAACTTTGAGATCCAGGGAGTGGAGGGAGCATGAGTTTTTTCATTCAATACCACTCTGCAACCCTGCTGATGTTCACTAGTCATTATGCTGCAGGGAAACAGAAATTATACACTTAAAGCCTTTACAATATTTTTGATTGTGTTTTTAGAGAAGTGTACATATGGCAGAATTTAAGCTTTCTATTGCCACTCAGAGTGGATATCTCAGTTTAAAAATGTCACTGAATCCATTTTTTGGTCAAGTCTATTTTATTTGTATAGCCCAATATCACAAATCATTGCTTATCTTTTGTCCTCTTTCTCACAGGGATCAAACGCACAACCTCATATTCCAGCAGTTCAGGTAAGCATGACTGAAACCACCTGGTTAGGGAATGTATTTCTTCTTATTGAATAATTTACTGAAACTGATAATGATTATGTTCTGCTTTGTGGCCTGAGTAGTCTGTGCTCCTATCTTTTAGTAGTCCCAGGGGCCCATTCTTTGTGTTTTTAGTTAGTTTGTTGATTTTACTAAATGCAAAAATTGGCAGTATAGTAGCCAATTATGTAAAGGGGGTAGTAACTGATATGTGACTTTTAAGATAACCGCTGCCATGACGGCATATGAAAAGGCTCCATGTATTGGTGAGTTGTGTCAGCAATAGAACTAAAGGAATAAGAGGCTTTCTAAGAAAACGGTTTCTCTAAGGCCTTAAGGATGTCAAGCTCAGTGACTTAAATTTACAAACTTACTTTTATGTAATAGTAGTTTTGAAAATTATCATGGATCACACTATACTAGGTATAGTTAGTAAAGTAGTTATATTTGATTAAATTTTTCTGTTTGGATTCTTTAAATTCTTGTAGGTGAAGTCAAGTTTATTGTATAGCCCAAAATCACAAGGTAGTCTTGAAGGGCTTTACAGTCTGCATTGTTGTATTGTGTTGGGTCTGCTTACAGTCGTGCAGATCGGTTTCCCACAAGGATACAATAATATCTTGCATATTTTATTCCTTTTTAATGCTTCCATGACTATGCTATTAATGTCTAGATTTTTTTAATGGCCACAATTTAATAATCCTGCCTTAAAATACTGATAAATGTTTTATCTGAGTAAAAAACAAGGATGTTTGTTGTGTTCTCAGGTGCCAGACAATCCCCCCAATTACATCCTGTTCCTTAGCAACCTCCCAGAGGAGACCAATGAGATGATGCTGTCCATGCTGTTCAACCAGTGAGTGAAGACTTAAGCTGCTTAAATTACAAACCAAGAAGTAAAATAAGTGACCAGTGTCTTTCAGGCCATTTTCACATAGAACCCTTCAGGTCACAGGACAGGCATGAATTGGCAAAGGTGGAGTTCACTATCCTGATGGGATGTAGGCGGCCATGTATTAAAGCTAGAATGCGGGACTTTTACATATAAATGAATGTCTGTGACATTCAAGTCCTTGCCAAATGAGTTCACTCAATGATTTAGCCGATCACCACCAGGTAATTCTCAGTATTTCACAGTATACCGGGGTTTTAAATCTGGTGTCTGGAGCAACATTCGCCTGCTAGCACACTGGAAGTGATGCGTTTTATGTCAACCAGACAGAGATGCGCTTCTGTGTGACGAATGCGTTCTTATGCCTCTTATTGGCTTGCCTTCAGGGCTTGCTGCCAGAAAGCTTCCGGGCTTGGATGCTATGGCGGAAAAACCTAAGTAGCATCCAAGAAAGGTTTCTGGTGCACCAGAGAAAAAAGAAACTCGGTGTTCAGTGGAAGGATTCAAGTAATAAAAAAAAAAAGAATAAAGGAAGGGATCGACAGAAAGGACAAACACTGATATCCACTGGCGTCGCTTTTCCTTGTTGGAGAGCGCTGAAACAAAGAGAAGTAATTACTCTCACTGCCAGAAGGGGGAGACAAAACTTCCGCACTGCGGGTTTAAAATTGAGTACCAACCAGCCCAGCTGCTATGTTAATACCTAACTGGGACCCCATAAACAAGTCCAATATAAATGCCAAACCAGAATCCAAAGCATCGTTACATTATTATTACTTCAATTTTTCACAGGGCAGAATTATCCAAAGTTAACAAAAAGTTCATACAAGTCCTAACCAGTTTATGTCGGTGTGAAGCAGACTTAACAATCTTTCACTTTTTTGTGGACAAACATCTATAAGCGTTTATGGAAGATTGTAGTATTACAAAGCCAATATTGGCCAGTAGTGGTACTTGTAATCATCGCCCAGTGCGATTATCATTTGGAAAAACTTGTCCCTGCTTTTAGCGAGAAGAGCGCAAATTAGATAAATAATTCCATGAAGCTTTTAAGAGTTAATTTTACCTGTGTGAGATCCTCAGGACTGAGAAATTGGAGGAGGGGTTGGCGTTAATGTTAGATGCCATCATGCAAAATGAATTTTTTTACAGCTAGGAAAATAGCATTGCAGGGGTCAAATCTAGAATTGACTAAGGGCTCTAGTTTCCGGATGGTGCAAGGCCGGCGGTAGTGGTAACGCAGAAATGGTGACAATTTCGTTGGGTGCAAAGTGGTTTTTCTCTAGCCTGGGCTCATTTTCAGGCTCGCCATGTCATTGTTTGTGCCAAAATGGGCGTGGGGGTGTAGTAGAGGGTGTGTCAGTCAAAATCAGGTGGTGCAGTGCTAGTTGGGTGTCAAATAAAACCAAATAGTACGCCTGTGTCTTCCTTTGGTCAGACCATATCTTAGTGCAGATGCAGGCATTGTGGGATAGTTTCCAGGCTTTAGGCGAAGGTGCACTAAGCATAGACTTATCCAAAATCACACACTCCACTTTTGTATATGCTATGTTGTCTTATTTCGTGAATAATTTAACTAATTAATAGTATCCTAAACCAAAACAAAGTATGTGCATGTGTATCATTGTCTTCCAACATAAAACAGTTGATGTTCGTCATTACGCATTGAAAACAACATGGTGACGGTTATATCAATATTTCAATTAACCTCATTAAACCTGAAAGAACGAACTTATTGCCTAGGCTAATTGATCCGTGATCACAACTATTTACTATTTCCTGCTGTGTTCATAGAATGCGCAGGAAAGAAAGACTGCTGAGAACGAAGACATGTTAAATGGTAGCCTGTCAATTAATCATGTTTGCGTGTTGTCTCATGTCACATTGGAATTGGTGTTAATGTCTGTTGTATGCGTACATGGTGACACTGCACGTCTCGAACAAGGACATCAGTTTCCTCCTGGGAGATTCTGCCTTAGCCGGTCTGGACTTTCGCCGTCCATTACGAAAATAGCAGTTCACCATGACGGAGTACGCTGTTTTTAAAGGGAATGAGAGGAGCTGATTTGATCGGCCGTAATTAATGATGGCCCCCACCACTCCTGCTGATATTTATTCCTTCTAATCCAGCTCTTTTACAACTGCGCCTCCATTGTGCCCAATTACTGCGAACGCAACATGTCCTGAAATTATCAAAAAAGTATTGACCACACCTTAGATTGACTTGCACCATGAACTAGTGCCTTCAGCTGCACTATGACCCAGAAAGTAGAGCCCTTGGTAACATACTGCAGTGTATTTTCATTTTTTCTGCATAGGTCTCAGACACTGAGTCAGATGGTATTTGATTGTTGATGTTTACCGTAAACCAACACATACTGATCAGTACTAAAGCTTTGACTCATCCACTGGAGCACAAACTATGAGTCATCAGGATGCTGTACCACCGAGCTGACAACTTCCCCACCGACACAGCAGCTGGGGAAGGGGAGAAATCCCACATTAAACAGGCCCTGGTTAGGGTGGTTATCCTAACTGGGCATTTGTCAAAAGCCAGGAAGATGCCCAAATAGTGCACCGGCCAATCGAAGAGAAGAGAAGGACAACAGCTGCCTAAGCGTAAACCAGTGGTGATTCCATATGTGGCGGGAGTGTTGGAAAAGTTGAGATGCATATTTTCCAAATACCGCATCTCAGTTGCTTTCAAACCCCAAAACATGGTGGGTGGCATTGAGGCTCAGTGGTTAACATTGTTGCCTCACAGCAAGAAGGTCCTGGGTTCAAACCCCAGGCCATACCAGATCCTTTCTGTGTGGAGTTTGCATGTTCTCCTCGTGTCTGTGTGGGTTTCCTCCAGGTGCTCCAGTTTCCTCCCACCATCAAAAAGACATGCATGTTAGGGTTAATATTCCTGTCTGTGCCCCTGACCAAGGCAATGGGAACAAGAACTGGAGTTGGTCCCTGGGTGCTGCAGCTGCTCACTGCTGCTATACAATAGGATGGGTTAAATGCAGAGAACAAATTCATTGTAAGAATACAATTCACTGTAAGAATCCATCGATTATCCAAACCGCCCATCCTGCTCCAAGGGCCGCGGGGACGCTGGAGCCTATCCCAGCAGTCATTGGGCGGCAGGTGGGGAGACACCCTGGACGCGCCACCAGGACATCTCAGGGCCAGCATTTCTTACCATTGTAAGAATGCAATGACAAAATAAAGTCTCTTTCTTTCTTTCTAAACACGCTGCACCAGAAATTGGTCCACCCCAAGGATTGGGTCCTCCGGCACAAACAGGTAAATATAGTGTACACTGTTAAGTGCCAGGAGGATTACTGACTTGTACATCAGGGAAACTAAACAGACGATGGCCAAGAGGATGGCACAACACAAAAGAGCTAACACGTCGGGTCAGGACTCCACAGTCTACACCCATCTACAGGCCAGTGGCCACTCTTTTAAGGATGAGGATGTGCACATCCTTGATGGGGAGGAATGCTGGTTTGAATGGGGAGTCAAAGAGGCCATAAATGTGAGCAGGGAATGACCATCCCTGAACCGGGGGGGGGGGGGGGGGGGCTAAGCGACATCTGTCACCATCTTACAATGCTGTGATTGCAACCCTTCTGCAATCCTCTGAATAGTAAACATGGCCATTGTAACTCTAGTTAGTGGTCACGGCAGTTTGCATATGAAACCAATAGTTGGTTTCGGTTGTTATGTCGCTGTATTGTTTATAAGGGTGGGGATACCTGCAGTCAGTTTAGACTGAAGAGATCACTTAGATGAGTGATGAAACGTTTCTCTCAATAAACGTTGTGTTCAGATGAACTGATTCAACCTTCTGTGATCAGATGGCATTTAATTTTGAGAACCTGAAACTTCATTTAAATTGAGTAAAACATAATTTAATTGGCTGCCGTACTGAAAAGGAAGATGTTTTACATTGTCTGTCCCTTTTTTGTCCTTTACAGATTCCCTGGTTTCAAAGAGGTGCGACTGGTCCCCGGAAAGCACGATATCGCCTTCGTGGAGTTTGAGAGCGACGCACAGGCAGGCGTGGCCAAAGATGCACTACAAGGCTTCCGAATCACAGCAACTTGCGCCATGAAAATTACCTATGCCAAGAAATAGATCTAGTGTCGGTGCACTGGACAGGGGACTCAGAGAGACTATGGGTTGGAGATGGTTTGGACTGTCAGTGTGTTTCATACTTTTTAGTTTTGTAAATGCTAGACTTTTTTCGAGGAATTTTTGTTGATGTTTCTGTATGAATGGTTGAGAAAAATCTTTGACCTTCATGTTGTTTGTTTTTTTTGGTTTTTTTTTGAGAGAATGATAAAGGACATCCACAAACTCATGGATGTCTGCAGAGATGGTTGAGCTCTGACCACGTGTTCACTTCCACTCTGGAAAAAAACAGGAAGGAAGCATCTACTTGTCACACCATACAGCTCTGTGAAACAAATCTCATGTTATTTGCTCAGATGTTTGTGCAGGTTTTTCAGGTTTAGAGCAAACCTACAGTTGATAAAGTTGATGATGCACCCGCTGAATCTTTTCTCAAAAGTTACCGACTTCTTTTATACCAAAATTCCAACATTGGCCTGATTAAGGTAATATTCAGAATAAGACATTCAAACAGATTGTTGGTTTATCACTGTCAAAGAAGATCCTAGTTAAGTAACCATATTATGATGCAAATGTCAGCTATTTCAAAATTAGTTGGGTTATTTAAAGGCTCTTTCAGACATTGTGGCATGGGGCTTTGTGCGTCTTTCCGAGTACTCTACAACATGGAAGCCACCCTACCCCATTTTAGTGAGTTAGCTGATATCTGCAGGTTAAAGACCATCTAAAGGTTAAAAATATGCCAGGTTAGTCTCAGTACTTTGTGATGTGCGCGGTGTGATTTGTGAACAAGTCAGAGGGGGGGCAGGGTGTTTCTGAAACGTTTTCATCCACGGAAATAAATCACAAACCACAGTGGGCCTGTATAGATTGTGAAGCCTGTTAGGCTATTTCTTGCAGCTGTTAAAGTAACATTTATAGAATAATTGTGTACTTTTAATAAAAAACCATTTCAGAAGTTGAACTGAACCACTACATTTGCATGAATATTTTAATCATTTTTTTTATTTAATTCAAGTAGCGCAATATTTTCACTCATTCCTTGTCCTTTCCCCATGTGGACACATAGGGAATGCGATCATACATGATAAAACAAAAGGTTAAATGCTAATTTAACATGCCAAAATCAAACCCCGCTTTCAGTAACATGGATAGTGCCACTCAGCCAGGCGTGACAAAACATTTATAAACTTAAATATTTAATAGAAAATAATCCCAAAAGGCATTAGCACAATGTGCTGTCAACATAATGAATAAACTACAGTATATTGTATTGGAGTATATATACTTGTCAGACTAAGAAAACAATCTGCTTTGATGACAGACTTGTCTTCTTTTTCTGCTTTCCTGTGGCGGAGTCATCTGCGGCGTGTCGCCCCTCTTTCACCCACATACACCTGTCAGCCAAAACATTAAAACCACCTGAGGCCACTGCCATCAGGGAGTACCATTGCCATGAAGGGGTGTACCTCGTCTGCAACAGTGTTTAGGGAGGTGGTACATGTCAAAGTAGCATCCACATGAATGCCAGGACCCAAGGTTTCCCAGCAGAACCCTGCCCGTTTGCCTTTTTCCTATAGCGCACTCTGGTGCCATCTCTTTCTCAGGTAAACGATGCACATGCACCCGGCTGGCCACATGATGTTAAAGAAAATGTGATTTATCAGACTGGCCCACCTTCTTCCATTGTTCCATGGTCCAGTTCTGATGCTCGCTTCACCATTGTAGGCACTTTCGGCAGTGGACAGGGGTCGTCATGGACACTGACTGGTCTGCAGCTACGTGGCCCCATATACGCGGCAAGCTGTGATGCACTGTGTGTTCTGATACCTGTCTTATCATAGCCAGCGTTAACTTTTTCAACAATTTGAGCTACAGTAGCTCTTCTATGGGGTCGGACCAGACAGGCTAGCCTTCTCTCCCCACATGCATCAATGAGCCTTGGGTGCCAATGACACTGTCGCTGGTTCACTGGTTGTCCTTCCTTGGACCACTTATGGTAGGTAATGACCACTGCATACCGGGATCACCCCACAAGACCTGCCGTTGTGGCGATGCTCTGACCCAGTCGTCCAAAATTTGGCCCTTCTCAAAGTCGCTCAGATCCTTACACTTGCCCATTTTTCCTGCTTCCAATACATCAAATCCAAGAACTGACTTCACTTGCTGCCTAATATATCCCACCCCTTGACAGGTGCCATTGTAATGATATAATTTTATTTACTTACCTGTCGATGGTTTTAATGTTTTGGCTGATCGGTGTAAGCTGCTCTGAATCCTTTTCATTTTTCTTTCATTTGGCTAGCTGTAGTTTTCACGCGGAAATAGACTACTGGTGCTTGGAACAGCCGTGCATGGATCAAGGCCAGCGGAACGAGGGTAATCACTAATCCTAGACATGGTGTCATCTCTTGTCCTACAAGCACGAGCTTTGACAGTGAAAGTCCATTTCTGATTTTATTTTTGTTCGCGCTATAGACACATTGCAGGGCTTTACTTAGATATATTTTAAAAGTATTCTCATTTTAGGTATTTTGTATGGTGTTTTGGTGAAGTAGGTGAAGAAGTATGGGGGGGGGGATACATTTTGGCCCCAAAGGGGATAAAAATAATTCAGCAGAGGCAGGGATATATAGACCGGGGGGGCATAGTGCAACCAGGATGTTAGTATAGCAGGGTTAACACTGCTGCAGATAACATTAATAATGCATCTGTTTGATTTAAGTGTACCAGCTCACCTATCAGAATTAACAGACAGACAGAGCTAGTAATAACAGTGGTTAATAGCATCATCAACGCTGGTTCTCTGGCCCATCTCCAGCCAACAGAACCATTATGTTATTATCTGCAGCTGTGTTTTTCCTGCTATGCTAACATCATTGAGTACCAAGACCAGACTGCCACGTTTTTAACTTTTATATGGTTTTTAAACTGGAGATGTCAGCAAGATCACTAAAATGGTCAAGGGTTTCGTTACTCTTTAACTGAACCGCGTCACCTCTGCCTCCAGCACTATCTTCGACGTGCAAAAACTGCAGTCGATTTCACCCGATGCACCAAACTACATATTAGATGATTTTAACCATGTCTCCCTTAAAAAGGCACTTACAGTCTTTATGCATGTTCAATAATCCAGGTAAGAAAATCACAGAAAGTTGAATCAGTTCATCTGGACACAACGTTTATCGAGAGAAACGTTTCATCACTCATCTATGTGACCTCTTCAGTCTCAACTGACTGCAGGTATCCCCACCCTTATAAACAATACAGTGGCACTTACAAAAATTTACCAATATATCTCCTATCCAACTAGGCGGGATAAGACATTAGATCTTTGGTATGGGTCAGTAAAGGATGCTTATAAATCACTCCCACTACCCCCAATGGGCTCTGCAGACCATAACTGTGTGCATCTACTGCCCTTAAATAAAACGTTTTTTTAAAAGAGAGAGGAGAGAGAAAGCACAGATAAAGGACATGGACAGAAGAATTTGTGGTCTGCCTGCAGGAATGTTATGACTACACTGACTGGACTAAGTTGAAACAGTCTTGTGGTGACAATTTGGACAAATTTGTTGATGCAACATGCTCATATGATGCCTTTAGTAGGGACATAATCATTCCTTGTAAGCAAGTTGAAATTTACTCTAACAACAAACCACGAGTGACCAAATCCATTAAGTCCAGTATACAGAAAAAGAAACTCGTTTTTAAACGGGCTAGCCGCTGGTCTGCATGTAGTCACCAAGGAACTGAAAATAGACATTTTAAAAGCAAAACAGAGATATAAATCTGAATTAGAGAACAAGATGGATGCAAATAACCTGGTTCAGCCTGGTCTAGTGTGAAACTATAGCAGGCCTCCAGAATCCAAAGAACATCACTCGTCACTTTGGATGGCTTCAATTCAAATACTGGTGTAAACTACTTGGGTTTTCTAATTAATGCCCTTAATCATTTATATATTCGTTTTGATACTTTTGATTTTAGTAATGAAATTCAGGAACTGAGTCACAAACTTGAAGAAAATCCGACCAGGGCCGAAAGGATGCTGAAAAGGCCTTCCTCTTGGTAGGAGTAAATAAGGGTCATGGACCTGACAACATCTGTGGTCTTTTACTCGAATCTTGTGCAAAAGAGCAGAGTCCCGTGTTCCACTATATTTTAAAGTCTTTACAGGCACAGCGTGTACCGAAAGTCTGGAGGGATGCTGAGGTGCTCCCTTTTCTTAGATCCAGTTGCCCCAAAACTCTCAGTGATTTTAGACCAGTCCCTCTCACATCAATTTTAATGGAAACCTTTGAAAAACCGGTACGGTCAGAAACCGAGCGTGCAGCTTGCTTCTAGGCCACACAGAGGAGTAGAGGTTGCCACAGTCCTCTGTTTAACTTGCTTTTTAAACACTTGGAGGGAAATGGGTCTCATGCTAGACTTCTATTTGTTGATTTTTCCTCTGATTTTAACACGGTTCAACCCCATATTTTAACCAGCAGGCTTTTAGAACAATTTGACTTAGGCGCCAATCTTGTGGGTTGGTTGGATTCTCGACTTTTTAACTAATGGGACACAAAGAGTGAGTGTGAATGGAATTCAGTCTGACCAAGTTTGCTCCTCCACTGGCTCTCCACAAGGATGTGTGCTTTCGCCCCTATTATTTACTACACAAATATGCGTCAGAGCAGGTGTGAAAATAGGATCATCCGGTGTGGGAAGATGGCGACATGAACTCACGTTTGTAGCGGCCTCACCCAGTACCGACTATACAGTGTCTTTGTCCACGTCTACGTCTGCATCTAAGTTTTTGTCATCGTGTGAAGTTTTTATTTTGATCGTCGATTTTTTTTCATTTAATGGCTGGGAGAGATGGCGTTGGATTGGCTGAGAGAGCTTGGTCTGCTGCGTCCTGTGGGCCCGGGGACCATTGCACAGCTCTAGGCTAGCGTCGGCTGTGCAGTGTTTTTGTCTGCGTCTGCGTTTGTGTCATCGTTTGGAGTGCGGGGGGGGGGGGGTGTCGAAGATGTCTGGCTGGGAGAGCTAGCGTTGGATCGGCTGAGGGAACCTGGTCTGCTGCGTCCGGTGGGCCCAAGGACCACGGCCCTGCCCGGAGCTGTGCCCAAAGAGGAAACACCGAGGGCGGTCTGACAGGACGCGGAAGCGAGGCAGGCTAGGCTAACTGCTAGCCCATGCAGACCGGCAGTTCCGACAGTCATCCTGGCTGGAGTTCGTTCTCTGGACAGCGGACCTTTGGACTGTGTTGCACTGAATGGACTGTGTTGTTAACTGTTTGTGTGTTTGTTTGTTTGGCTTTATGCTCTCTGTTTTTGTATGATTTTGGTGGTGTCATTTTGGGAAACTTTGGATATGTGATTTTATCTTTTGTGTTGCACTGCTGTGGGCTGGGAGAAACGAAATTTCATGTCTTTTGTGTATGCAAGCACCTGATTGAAATGACAATAAATTGTTCCTGATTCCTGATTTTAAAGCATGCCGATAAGTCTATTGTTGTTAGCCGGCTCCGGGACAAAGAGACCAGCCACAGCCTGGTCGTCGACAACTTTGTCAAGTGGTGTGAGAAGTCCTATCTTCAATTAAACATATCTAAAACCAAAGACATGATAACTGATTTTAGAAGGCATGCCCACACACGTGAAGTCATATCCATTAAGGGTCAGGCAGTGGAAAGTGTGCAATCTTATGAATATCTTGTGACAATTATCGACTCGAAACTGAACTTTGAAGCAAATTGTGAAGCCGTGTTTAAAAAGGGGCACCAGCATTTGTTTTGCTTGAGGAAACTGTCCTATCACATTAACAAAACCATGATCATCTCTATTATGCTCTTATTGAATCGGTTTTATCTTTCTCTTTGGTGTCATGGTTTGGAAAGCTATGTTTAAAGAACAGACTCCCTGAATCAGATTGTTAAATGGTCTAGCAGGCTGATGGGTGAGTCACACCTTAACCCAGCATCCCTGTACACCAGACAGTAACCAGCTCGATTTTAAATGATGACCCCCACCCTTTGCACAATGAATTTCAGCTTCTTCCTTCTGGATGGAGGTTTATAGTCCCAAGGTGTAGAATATAGCGGTATAAAAATATTTTTGTTCCAGCGGCCATCACCGTGGTGAACAAGTTGTAGCATGGCACGTCTATTGTCTGTGTGGTTTGTAAAATGTGTGTCAGGATGGATGCCTTGTCTTGCTGCAAACCAAATCCGCCTTAGGGTACGAATAAAGTAACCTAAACCTGAACCTGAACCTAAAAACCACTAAATCAGTCCATTGCCCTCAATCTGTGTGTTGTCAAGACACTTTCAGCATTTGCCCGCCATCTGACCAAAGCGGGATGGATGGCACTCATATTGTTGGCAAAGTTGTTGCTTACATAGAAAAACAAATAAAAATATTTCTCAGCATTTTGGGGGCTAGCCTGAAACTGTCCTACGGCTGCAACAGAAATCTTGGCTTTTAACGACTGAAGGCACACTTGCACATTCGGGCATATAAAAGTCGTGCAGTGGAAGGGGTGTCTAAAATTCATCAGTTATTCAGATGATGCTCATTTTCATGTAAAAAGGATATGAAAAGTCTTTATATGCAATCCCTGTTAACAGCTTGATCAGACTATTTCCTCATTAGGAATGGTTATTTATCTGGGAAAGATAGCATTTGTCTGCTCACTAAAGTATAGAAGGAATAAAAATTGTCGTACATATTTCAGTAATTTGAGACGCTGCTCTGTATTCAGAGCTTCCCAGGTTGAGACTTAAAACGTCTGATTTATTGGATCTGTCCTTGGGTGCGACTAAACATACATCTCCGTTTTTCAATGATGCAGCCCTTCACTCTTACGGTGGTGAAAAGACATATCTCGTCTGAATAACGGCTGTGTTTGCAATCAAAGCGCGCACCAGAACTCTGTCTCGCTGCAGTCGTCGTAATCATTCAACATCTCAAATGACACATATGCCAATGCTGTTTTCAACAAATATATGGCCAGAACACAAGTATTGATTAAAGGGCCGCAGAAAGCAAGCCTAGACAATGCTTCAGCACTTTCTAAACTGTTGGTGATCCATCGGATGATGGACGGTATTGTGGAATGGACCCTATGAGATGCGGTTGGCGTTAATTCAATGTATATGTGTGGAAGTTAAGACGAAGCTGCAGAGGCCCAGAAGTGTTGAGTTAACAGTTCTCGCAATGTCAGAAACGGGATTAGTTTTGTATCGAAACTGCTGCAGTCTGACCTTATCTGGCTGTTGAAATGAACTCAGAGGTATGGTCTAAAATTCTGGCTTTCATTAGATGAGACGGTGGGGTACTTTTAGACAAAACGGGGAAGTTGGAGGTGGTTTTAGTCATAGGCGTAGATTTGGGTAGGTCCCTATCAACTTTCAGGAAACCTGAAATATCCCCACCAACCTTTAGATCTGTAATCGTGGCCAAAACGTAGACTTTTTTGTTGTTGTTGATGAATTCCATTGGGCACTGTCGCGCGCTTCATACTCAGCCAGAGAGGGTTAATGGTCCATGCAATCTGGCTCAATGCACTCTGTAGGGTAGGTTTAGTGCGCGTGACCAGAGATGCTCAACACCACCTCGTCAGACAAATGATGGATGGAGAGTAGTTGGAGAAAGATTTGGTTTGTCTTTTTACATCGTTTCGTTGACTGTAAAAAGGTTAAATAAATAAATAAACAGCAGACAGCTTTCCCTTGCCTTCTCATCCAGAGTAAGCCGGAGGCATGTCCATATGGGCATATGCTTGCTAGGTAGTTAATTCAGCAAACTACCCCATGAGGTTTTTTTATTTTATTTTTTACTTTAATCCCGATTTGTGTGATATGAAAGTTGCAGTGAAGCCAACTAGAAGCAATTTAGAACTCATGCACTAGCTAACGTATAATTTATCTGTAGATATAATCATAACAGTGGCCACTGGATATTTTCTATTTCGTTTTGGCCAAGTCACGGTGATAGCCTATGTCTGATTATTTTTTTTATTTTTTTTGCATTGTCTTTATGTTCACGGCGCTGCACACAACTTCCACCATGGGCTATGCGCCGCCAGTTGAGGTGGTCACTCACTCTGCTGGTAGAGCCATTTAGCAGGATGCGCACGCAGCACAGGTGCACCGTGGGTCAGGATGGTTCGGGCTTGTTTCGTTATCCTCTGTGCTGTCACAGTGATGGTGCAGTCTGAATTTTAGCGGGAGAATGGTTTCGAACATGTGTGGATTCAGTAAAGTGCATGCAGGTATGTCTGTCTGCCTATGTCTCAAGCTGAGTGAGAAGCACAATGTAACCCATTGTAAATAGGACCATTTTGAGCCTGCTTATCTAGTGTTCTTTATTTTTAAGTCAGTTTACTTTTTTGTATATATTTTGATGCATATATTGCTCAATAAACCCATCCTTTTTGACACTGTCAGCCCTGTCCTCTGTCCTTTCATAAACGCCCACTTAGGACCAAAGAAGGTTGAATCAGTTCATCTGGATACAACTTTTATCGTGTCCAGATGAACTGATTCAACCTTCTCTGATTTTCTTACCTGGATTATTGAGCCTGCATCAAGACACCCACTTAAGATGACTGAAGCCATCTACATACCTTTGGTTGATTTTGATGAACTCCCATCTACCTTTGAACACATGATGGCGCTTCACAGCAAGTGGAAGTCATTATCTTATTAACTTATTTTTGTTGTGTTTTTTTTCAAGACATTTATTCAAGATTTTATTCTGTGATTTTTTTTCAGGATATGAGTAAAGATAGTTGTTTAAAATGTTCTTGCGAGGATAGGAAAATGTTTGAAGCACACCAACATTAATGCCCCCAAATCTGTAATTATTGTACACTATTATTGATCTCTACAAGTAAGTAAATCTGATAGATTAGATCCTATGTAATAACACCATTCAGAATAACATATTTATTAACATTTAGGATAGAACCAAGACCCTCTTAAGTATTGCTTTAATTATTGTCCCCTTTAGATCTCTACTGTAGTTTGTTTACAAAATTAACCATATTATAACTTCTGGTTTACCTCCGTCTTAATCATTCCACCCCACCCATGTGTCCCTACCAATTTTCAAGCCAAATTTACAGCCTTGGTTCTAGTTTTTTTTTTTAAAGTCATAGCAGTATTTCCATTATCCAAACCACTTATCCTGCTCTCAAGGTCGCGGGATGCTGGAACCTATCCCAGCAGTCATTGGGCGGCAGGCAGGGAGACACCCTGGACAGGCCGCCAGGCCATCACAGGTCATAGCAGTATCTTCCAGCATTTTCACATGGTCATGTACAGACTTCTTCAAACATCTATCTATCTATCTATCTATCTATCTATCTATCTATCTATCTATCTATCTATCTATCTATCTATCTATCTATCTATCTATCTATCTATCTATCTATCTATCTATCTATCTATCTATCTATCTATCTATCTATCTATCTATCTATCTATCTATCTATCTATCTATCTATCTATCTATCTATCTATCTATCTATCTATCTATCTATCTATCTATCTATCTATCTATCTATCTATCTATCTATCTATCTATATATCTATCTATCTGTCTGTCTGTCTGTCTGTCTGTCTGTCTATCTATCTATCTATCTATCTATCTATCTATCGTGGTATCTCATATAAGTTATTTGAAGATTGATGGTGAACATAGCTCTCAGCATCTACTGACAGCTGTGATGATTCATCCTTTTCAGTCTCCAGACTGATTGACTGACTGACTGTTTGTATGTACTCATACGCTGACAGAAAGTGGGGGGGAATTTATGCCAATTAATCATATTTTGGGTAAAAAAAAGAAAAAAGAATGAAAATAAAGCGTATCAGGTAAATCTTCTGAGACCTCCAGACAGTTCTCTGCCATCTGATTTTTTATTTTCATTTTTTGAAGTATTAAGATGCCGGAATTGTCTAGATTCCCGCCACCTTTTGAATTATGGCTTCATTTAAATTGACAATTCGTAATCGATCAAGTTATCAAGACATTTTTCTCTTATTTTAGGTTTCCTAGTCTCACCCTGCACCAGTAAAAAGCTTGTGACACCAGTGCAAGATGGTACAGATTAGTGCAGCTAAGTGTACAGTCCATTTACCTTCAAACACCCGCGGGCAGTATGACTCAGCGTCACTCAGACAAACAGAACTCAGCTGGATGTCTTAAATCACAGACGGCGTTGGGAGGGGGGGGCTCTGTGGCCAAATGGTTAGCACACGCATACCACATGGTCGCAACTGCCACCGGTTCGATTCCTGCTGGCAACCTTTGATGCCTTACCCCTCCCCCTCTCTCTCCCCATTTCCTCACTATCACTGTCTTAATAAGGGTACAAAAATAAAAATCCACAGACAGCGTGGAAAACATTGCCTGCATCATGTTTAGCTTTTTTACCAACTGAAAGTAGACAAGGGCATTTCTTTTTTTCGATTGAGACCAAAATCTCATAGCAGATCTTGATCTCACCCAATTTGTCTTACCCAGTGGTACGTCCAATCTACCACTGAGTACAAGGCCCTCACATATCACTGTACTCTGCATTCCTTAGCCAACCGGCCTTCTCGCACCATGCGCAGACCCATTCATTGGTCTGCCCATTCATTTATTTTTAAGTCCATCCTTGGTTTGCAGCCTTATGTTTACGTGAGCCCTGTCTCACCAATCTGCGTACAAATAACACGATATTACACTTTCACACTGCGTGCAATGCACACGCCAAAATCCAATTTTGCGCGCAGATGATACGCCAGTCCTTTCCATTAACTTCTGTGGGGTGCGGATGCGTCCAAATAATACCAGCATCACCTTGAACGGTAATGACGTCACCAGCGAGGCTCAGTTCGCCCGCGAGGCTCAGTTTGCCAGGTTCACCTGATGCGCGGACGTCCACAAGCAGGTAAACAAGGGGAAACAATCTTGTTTGTAATTAAATCATGGTATTAAAGGCAGTATTTTAGTTATTTTATTAACCCTAACTGTGGGGGCAATTCATATTTGATGTTTGCTTACTTTTAATCTTTCACCATGTATGACCTATACCATGTTTAACTTTATTTTACATTGCTTAAATAGATGCTTAAAGTCCATGTGTAATAAGAACAAATGTAATCTTATAAGACGTCTTCTCCAGGTGCACAAATAATGGCCTATCGCTAACTGTTGGCCCCGAGACCCTGCTGTGGGCCCCGAGACCCCGAGACCCTGAGGGCAGGATAAGCGGTTTGGATAATGGCCCGGGACAGGCAGTCAGCGACGAGGCTGGTTTTGCCAGCAACATGCTGTACGCCCATGGTGAACTCCGAGATGCAGGAGAGCTGTCGTTGCTGGCGGGCGGACCACGGCTCCGCCGCTTTGGCCATGCAGAACGTCAGTGCTATCAACTCTTGGTTGATAGCAGAGGAATATGTGGGAAACTCACTGAGTGTAGCAAATGTGTACATGGCCTTGGTGGGGTGAGAACTGGAAGACATGACATAAGGAGGGGAAGAACAAACAACTGCCCTGTAAGAGAGACTGTACTGTATTGATCGGCACGTACAAGCTTGTGCGTCTGTTCACTGAACAATTATTAAAATCGTGTGACAATACTGTAAGAGATTTTTGTCTCGCTCCTCATTTAATGTTAGGGCGGAATTAAACTATTGCCATGACACTAACCCAAACCCTAACCCTGACCCTAACCCTAACCCTGACCCTGACCCTGACCCCGACCCTAACCCAAACCATAACCCTGACCCTAACCCTAACCCTGACCCTAACTCTGGTTGTGGATGCCCGTGCTTCTGGTGAACTGGGCGAACTGAGCCTCGCTGGTGACGTCATGACCGTTTAAGGAGGTGTGTGTGGTATTCTGATGCATCAGCTCTCCACAGAAGTTAATGGAAAGGATTGGCAGCAGCAGCAAAACCTGCGCTGGAAGATCTGCACGAGTTACAAGATCAAGACGACTGAGAAGTGGTACGAACATCAGCCAAAACCGGTCACTGAAAACAATGACGTCACCATCCTCTGGGACACGCCCATCCACACTGACAGAGAGATAAAAGCCAACAAGCCCGACATCGTTATCAAGGACAGGAAGCAAAAGAGGTGCATGCTCATCAACATGGCAATACCATCCGAAAAAAACACCTCAGTGAAAGTCACAGAGAAGCTGACCAAGTACAAAGACCTGGAGATTGAAATCAACAGGATGTGGGGAATGAAGACCGAAACAACACCAGTGGTCATTGGAGCTCTAGGACTCATGAAGAAGGGAATTGAAAAGTTCACCAACCGTATCCCAGGAAACATCAACATCAGTGCAGTCCAGAAGATCGCCCCCTACTCGGAACAGCCCACATATTACGACGAGTACTGTCAATCAAGTGACATCTGCCCTATAGTGCCTCAGGTCCATAATTTGGACCCGGCTCTACAGGATGTAAAACAGGAAACGTGAAAGAAATGATAATAATAATAATAATAATAATGGACATCTGTGTGTAGCTGCTGTCTTGATCAGGACTCTCTTGAAAACGAGACTCTTTGTCTCAATGGGACCTCTCTGATTAAATAAACATTAGAAAAACAGATCTGAAGTACGAGTGTGAGTCCAAACCATGACAGACATCAGACAAACAAACCCTATGTCCCCTGTCTATCTGACGTCTTCTTCTGGATTTACTCAGCTTTGACACTGGGAGTCTGCATTTAACATTGGTTGTTGAATGCAGACTATGTTTTTTGTTATTTTTTGGTCACAGAGTCTTGTGGTCTAGAAAGTTCCTGTAAAACCGTTGTAAAAAGGGTCACAGATCAAAGTAAATGACAAGGAGCCAGTGATAATCCATTTTCCTAGAGGGCAAGGTTTGATGTCAACTACAAGTCTCTCTGTACATGTGTGTATGTGCATGTGTGTGTTTGGGTTTGTATGTACATATATTTGTGTTTTCTTATGCATTCATATGTACGTGTACACATGCGCTTGTATGTATGTATGTATGTATGTATGTATGTATGTATGTATGTATGTTTATATGTTACTGTATGTGCTATCTCTCTATCTGTGTCTGTGTTTATGTGTATGTACATGTACCTTCATGTATGTGCACATTTCCAGACTTTAGTGCAACAGTTATTTTTCTGTAATAGCCAAGCTGTTTCTGTTCACTCAGTTTAATCTGATTTGAGCACTCCATAGGTATTGCAACATATTGTCGTTTGTCAGAGGTCTGGTTGTCCCTCTACCATGTGAGACACTGTAGTCCACTGTAAATATACCTCTGCCGTGATGTCGCCAAGAATAATGACTGAATATTCATTACACATGCAGGTTGAGGTGATTCTGATGATGTTCACCACTTGCTTTATTGTGTACCATACTTATTCTCTCACGACCCTCGCTATATACAATGTTCTCATATAAATAACTTTCCACTCCTTCCTCTAGTGGTGAGCAGATTTATTAATGACAGGACTGCAATTGGTAAGAGACTAAATCTTATTCATCCCACAAATCTCCAGTGCGAGTCCATCCGTATGCCGTTATTTCACTGCCAAATAGCGAGAGCATAATCATTTGATTATTATGTGGGCTCACCACCTGCAAAGTAAGGATTAGGCATCCAGTGCAATGCCCATTAGGCAAGGAGCCGAGACAGAGTGGATCAGGATGGCTTGGATCTTGGCAATTGAAACTGGTTTTCAGGATGTGGAACGCAGCCTCGCTGGGGAAAAGGAGTCAGAGCTGGTACAGGAGGCTGAGAGGTACCAACTACAGATAGTTGGGCTCACCTCCATGCTCAGTGTAGTTTGTGGAACCAAAATCCTTTATAGAAGCTGGTCTTTCTCCTACTCAGAACTTGCACAAAGTGAGGGGAGGTGCTGGGTGGGTGCTGGGATACTCATGCGTTCTAGGTTGGGTACCACAGTGTTGGTGTTTGTCTCAGAGGATGAGGTGGTTGCCTCAATATGACTACATGTTACCAAGATGAAAACTCTGACTGTTTCCACATATACATGCCTCACCGTAGTTCAGAGTATCCAGTCTTTTTGGAGAAGGTGGAAGAAGTGCTTTAGAGGGCTTCATCTACTCTATCGACTCCATAGTCCTACTGGGGGACTTCAGCACACAGGTTGGCAATGACTGGGAAACCTGGAGGAGTGTGATCAGAGGGTACAACCTGTCTGATCTTAACCTAAGTGTTGGGATGTTATTGTACTGCTGGTCATGGACTGTCCATATTAAAACATAAGGCTGTTCATAAGGGTGTATTGTACGAGAGCACCTTGGGCCACAGATCAATGATTGACTTCATAGCTTTTTCATTAGATCTGAGGCCATATGCTCTGGACACTCGAGTGAAGAGAGAAACTGAGCTCTCCCACTAACCCCATATGGTGGTGAGCCGAATCAGATGGAGGGTGAAGCTACTGGACACACCTGGTAATTCAAAAGGAGCAGAGCACTTCAACTTGTGTGGAATTGGGGGAGTAATGCCTTTTGAACTGGCAGACAGGGGTGATGGTCCCTAAATCCCTAAAGTGGACTAGGGTGTGTGTTCTGATTAAATCACACTTCTCAGCCCCTCTGGGATAGCCTATGACAAGGTGCTTGGAAGCAAGGCCCCAGCCGATAGTCAAACCTTGGATTCAGGAGGAATAATGTGAATTCCGCCCTGGCAGTGAAGCAGTGGATCATCTTTTTATTCTCTCATTAATGATCAATGGGACAGGGAGTATGCCATTCTGATCTATATGTGTTTTGTGGATCTGGAAATCGCGTATAATCATATGATCGTGTTTCCCACAGTGTTCTCTGGGAGGTGATGCAGGAGTATGATGAGGTACGATGAAGGTATAGAACTACACTGCACTGTTGACTCTTCTGCACAACCGACCTTACCACCAACAAGAATCAGCCCAGTGGACTTGCCAGTCAGTCTATGGAGTTAAAGTGACTAAACAGCTTTTATAGCAAATGGGGTTTCCAGCTTTGAATGAGCAAAGTTTATTGAGGAGCATTCCTCACTTTTTAATGGCATTACTGACTCCTCAGAGGGGTGGAAGCAAGGAATGAATCGTTAGAGCGTTAGGAGCAAGGTGCATGGTCCTCTCAGACCTGTCATCGATGAGTGCATAGCTGTTAAAGAGATTGATGACCATAGTGAAGAAGGACTGAAATAACTTTTACAATTTACTTCTGTTGGTGTGTAAGTGTAAGAGTATCTGTATTGCAGCACTGACCAGACAGCTGCCCTCCTTGCCTGTGTTAATGGCAGCTTTCTTTGATGGCCTTAGGTTTACTTCATTATAACACTGATTGCAGCTATTGCCCAATCCTCTGTGAACATGGGCATTTGCATATGGTCATTATGCCACTGTATTGTTTATAAGGGTGGAGATACCTGCAGTCAGTTGAGACCAAAGAGGTCACTTAGATGAGTGATGAAATGTTTCTCCCACTAACCTTTGTGTCCAGATGAACCATCTGGGAAGAGGTACAGGCACTACTACTACTACTACTACTACTACTACTACTACTACTACTACTTTTGGCTGCTCCTGTTAGGAGTCGCCACAGTGGATCATCTGTTTGGAAGAGGTACAGGAGCATGTGTGCTAAATCCAGCAGAATGCTTAATAGCCTCTACCCACAAGCAGTCAGGATCATTAACAAACTGTGCCCCCCCCCACGGTCATGCACTCCCCCCCGCCACCCTCTAAACACCCCCTCCATCAGTGCTGGTCACTCGTTGACCGACACCAGCTGTCAACATTGAACTGAAATGGCACTTTAATGGACTGTGTTGCACTTGAATGGGCTGTGTTGTTAATTGTTTGAGCTTCTTTGTTTTGTTCTCTCCATTTTTATATGTTTTTAGTGTTATCGCTTTTAGGGAATTTTTAGATTTATGTTTATCTTTTCTGTTGCACTGCCGTGGGCTGGGAGAAACAGCATTTCGTCTGTATTTATGTACGCAGGTACAAATTGAAATGACAATAAACTAAATCTTGACTCTTGAAACTGATCCAACTTTCTGGGATTTCCTTACTTGGAATATTGAGCATGCATCCAGACAGATTGCTAGTACTGCTAATACTGGTCCTACCTCATGCTACCATTACTAGCAGAGCACTAAACAGCTGCCACTGCCCACCATGTTGATGAATTATTCATTTACATTGTGGGCAAGATGCCTCTGTCAATCCTTACATGATTCGACTGTACTTCCACAGTCCTTAACAGGCACAGTAACGCATGGTAGGTCGAGTTTTTGGGTACATTTTGATATAGCTGATGCTTTTTTCATTGAAACTTTGGTAAATGCTTATTCAGTCACACATCTTCAGTGTCATAGACGTTATTAACATTTGACCCAAGTTGTTAGTGGCTTTCAAAATAAAAACACTACATGTCAAATGTAACTGAGATAGAGGACTACTGTGATTCCATGACTTCCTCAGTCCTCCAGAAGGTTATCAGGTCCAACCTTCTCTCTCCACGTTAATATTTATCCATATTTCTGATGATGTGCAGCACTTTGGTCAACTTGTTTGTATTCAAACATGTTTTAAAAATAAGTGTCCCATGACCTATGGAGGGCTAATGAAGGCAGGTTTGTCCTCTTCTGCCTCTTTTACGTGTATGTAAGTGTGCAGTTTGGTGTCCCACTCCTTCTACTATGTAGTGTTTTTTCTTTTTTAAGAAATGCAGCCAAGCTATGATCCAACCGAAGACTGGGTTTCTTCTTTTTATGGATGTTTCTCCCTTTTTCTCCCCAATTTTACCCGGCCAATTACCCCACTCTTCCGAGCTGTCCCGGGGGGACGTAGCGCATGGGAGGATCACGCTACTCCTCTCAGTTCCCCCTATGGGAACAGGTGCCCTGACCGACCAGAGGAGGCGCTAGTGCAGTGACCAGGACACATACCCACATCTGGCTTCCCACCTGCAGACACGGCCAATTGTGTCTGTAGGGACGCCTAACCAAGCCAGAGATAACACGGGGATTCGAACCAGCAATCCCCGTGTTGGTAGGCAACGGAATAGACCACTACACTACCCGGACGCCCCAAAGACTGGATTTCTTGTTGGCAGTTAGACGATGGCGACACCATTCCCCCATATGTATTCTACAAAGAAAAGGCTGAGTTCTTGAGCATGCAACACAACACGGTTGTAATGAAATCACACAGGTTACTGAGGTCATTACATGACAGCCTACTCCAAGCTGGGGAAAAGGACAGCTTTTGCAAAACGTGCCAAGGGCTGTGATGCCATACAGAAAAAGTGGGTAGTTTCTAAAGGAGTACTTGTTTTGTTATCTATTTGCTTAGGGATGCCAATTTAATGAATGTGCATGAAATATGATTTAATTTCATTTTACTGAACAAAAACATCCACAGAGACTGGCTGTTTTTATTTTTGCATATTATTTCTGGGAATTCGGAAACCGCCATTCCAAGTAATCATGTGTGACAAATTGCTAACAACTAAATAGAAGAATAAAACAAAAAGACATGAAGGGCTTAACAAAATACTGTGGGGCTCGGTTAATAGGCCTGCCTGTCTACTCTGACTTAGCACCAGGGGACACTAATAGAAAAAAGACTTAATGACAGCCATAATGGAAAGTACTCCCAAGGCTAACGGGGGGAGGGGGGGTCTATGCTACTCAGGCCAGTTGTAATGTTTGTATGTAAATTGTTAAATCAATCTATTCATTTTATGGTTTACGTCAGGCACATTTATTAATCCCTTAATAAAATTGTCACTATTGCCATGTAACTCTCAAATGGTTAATCCTGTGATGTAAATATAAAGTTAAAAAGGTCTCACGTTTGTTGAGTGTTGTTCCCTCCACTTTTATTATTGACGGATATTCCAGGCTAAGTTTTGTTTTTGCCAGTCATTTTATGTATGTTCTATGAAGTTTTTTCTTCTTCTTTCTATGCACTCATTACCCCCCGCCATTGCCCATCAGTGCTCACACACAAACTGATCCCTTACTTGAACAAGGGTTGCAGCTTGCCAGGGTCAACCCCATCCCCAACCCTGCTCCCCTTTCAGTATCCCGGCTCTGTATCCCCCACTGACTACATTCATTTCCTAGCAGCTAGCACTCCCTTAAAGCTGCGTTAAGCGGCTTTTAGACCACCAGAGGTCAAACGGCAGTGCTACAGAGTTTGCGAAACACACACTCGCAACTAAATCAGTTGTCACACGCAGGGGCTGTTCTAATTTGTATGGCGCCCTGGGCGAACCCCCAACAACAACAACAACAACAACAAAACAACAACAACAACAAAAGCACCATTCTGCGCTAACTGTAATTTTTATTCAGACATTTAGAACAACACAATTAAATAATCATTGTCAGGGCTACCAGGTGTAGAACCCAAAAGCAGAACGAGAGACGGGATGGGGGGGGGGGGGCGCCGGGCAAACCGACCTCAGAGGCGGCGGGACGGCCACGGGACAACAGCACTCGGAGGTGGCCGGCTTGGTAGGCTCGTGGTTCTCGTACAGGCGGTGGTTTTGTCAGGGTCGTGGTTCTCATACAGGCGTGGTCCAAGCAATGGCAGGGAGGTCTAATTGAAGTGGTTCAGCGATCTGGCATAGTCTGGAGAGCAGAGCGGCTTCTTATCCTGGCCGAGATGGGTTTTGATCAGCCTGATTGGAGATGCAGGTCGGGTGTGAGCTCTGGAGAGCTCCAGGTGAGATCGATGAACTGGATGAGCTAGGTAAGGCAGTGGGAGCGGCCTGCCGAGGGCGGGGCTGACGAGGCAGGGACGTGACAGGACCGCCCCCCCCTCTAGGGGGGCCTCCTGGCGACTGACCAGACTGGCCAGGACAGGCACGATGGAAGTCCCGGATAAGGGACGGGTCCAGGATGAGGCTCCAAGGTCGGCTAGGAACAGGCAGGGGGCGTAGGAGGCGGGTAGGTGAGAAGACTTGCTTCGAGCGCACACCGTGCAGGCCTGGACGTAGTCGCGGGTGTCTGTAGATAAGGTCGGCCACGAGAACCGGCGCTTAAGCAGGGTCAGGGTACGGTTGCTTCCAGGGTGACACGCGAACTGAGAGGTGTGAGCCCACTGGAGAAGCTGGGTACGGACCTGGTCAGGCACAAAGAGACAGTTAGAAGTCCATTACCTGGGTCGGGTTGAGTTCCCTGGCCATCCCTCACCAGTCCTTCAACCTCTCAGGTGAGCGTGCCCACCACACACGCAGGAGGGAGTATTGGCGCCGGTTCGGCTGTGTCCTGCTCCGGCGGGGCGAACTGAGCTTGCAGGCGGCGGGACGGCGATGCAAACGGACCTCGAAGGCCGCATGGCAGCCGTGGGGCAGACGAGCCTTAGAGGCGGCGTGGCAGTCGCGGGGCAAACGGGCCTCGGAGGCAGCGTGGCAGCCACGGGGCAGACAGACCTTGGAGGGGATGTGGTAGCCGCTGGGCAACCAGACTTAGGGGGCATCTTGGCCCCGAAGGCATCAAATCAGGGGGTTCGGAGGAAGCAGCAGCGCCCTCAGCTGGCAGCAGAGCCAAAGTGAGGCAGGTTCTGTGACAGTAAGGGCTCCAGGCTGAGATGGTATTAGTCGACCAGTCTATGTGGGGGTTGTGACGTCTCAACCAGGTCTTGCCTAGCACTAGGGGGCTCTGGGGAGAGGAAATTACTAGGAAGGACATGGTTTCTCTGTGGTTACCAGACAGAATAACACTAAGGAGTTCAGTGACATGGGTGACGGTAGCAAATAAACCACCACTAAGGTCATGGACAGCTATGGGTGTGTCTCGGGGTAGAGTGGAGATGCCTGCTTGACCAACTACACTGGCATCAATAAAACAGTCCTCAGCTCTGGAGTCCACCAGGGCTCGTAAGGGGGGAGATGGTTGGTTGTGGATGAGAATTGCTTCTAAATGCATACACTATTGCTCTTCAAACAAGAAACACACAAACTAAATTGCACAACTGCCATCTAAGCCCTGACCTTTCTTGCCTTCCTTGATGCAAAGTTATTAATTACATCATCATAAGAAATCTGCCCAGCAATTGCATGGTTAATACTGATGCACAGACAGCGAGGTCACTAAGGCGTTCCTGTGACATGGTGGACCTCAGGTAGAATTTGATGAGCTTCAGCTTTGAAAAGGTCCTCTCTGCTTTAGCTGCAGTCACCAGAAGGGTAAGACAAATTCTGAGAGCAGTCCACAAATTTGGATAAATTTCGGAGAGCTCCCTTTCATGTACATATATCAGCAGCTTAAGCAGGGTCATGGTTGCGAACAGGACCAGCGCATGCACTTCTGCCACTCTAGGCAAAAAACAATTATGCCGCCCCTCTATTGCAATGTATAATACCAGCAACAACATACGAAGGCCAATAAGCCATACATATAACGCAAATCGTCTAATATAATGCTAACCCAGCCACCGAGGATGCACAAGCCAGTGCATAAATGAGGAGTGTTGCGTCAGGATGGGCATGCAGCGTAAAATCTTTGCCAAATCAAATATGCGGATCATAAATCAGATTTCCATACTGGATCGGTCGAGGCCCAGGTTACCAACAACCACCACCGGTACTGTTGGCCAGCAGGGTGCCGGTGGAAACTATGCTACTGTTGGGTGAAGGAGAAGGAGAGGGGGAAGGCATGTCCAGAGGCAGCGAGAGAGGAGGAAGGGTAGGAGTGTGGGGGTCAGAGTCGGAACTTTGAATGTTGGCACTATGACTGGTAAAGGGAGAGAGCTGACTGATATGATGGAAAGAAGAAAGGTAGGTATACTGTGTGTGCAAGAGACCAGGTGGAAGGGGAGTAAGGCCAGGAGTATCGGAGGTGGGTTCAAACTCTTCTACCATGGTGTGAATGGGAGGAGAAATGGGGTAGGGGTAATTCTGAAGGAAGAGTATGTCAAGAGTGTGCTGGAGGTGATGAGAGTGTCAGACAGAGTGATGAGTATGAAGCTGGAAATCGAAGGTGTATTGGTGAATGTTATCAGCGCATATGCCCCACAAGTTGGGCATGAGATGGAAGAGAAAGAAGAATTCTGGAGTGAGATGGATGAAGTGGTGGAGAGGGTGCCCAAGGAGGAGAGGGTGGTGATTGGAGCGGACTTCAGTGGGCATGTTGGTGAAGGGAACAGAGGTGATGAGGAGGTGATAGGTAGGTATGGTGTCAAGGAGAGAAATATGGAAGGACAGATGGTGGTGGATTTTGTGAAAAGGATGGAAATGGCTGTGGTGAATACATATCTCAAGAAGAGGGAGGAACACAGGGTGACGTACAAGAGTGGATGAAAGTGCACACATAAGATATGGTCCATATCTTATGCAGAAGGTGCGCTCTGAAAGAGATTGGAGACTGCAAGGTGGTGACAGGGGAGAACGTAGCTAGGCAGCATCAGATGGTGGTCTGTAGGATGACGTTGGAGATCAAGAAGAGAAAGAGAGTGAAGGTAGAGCCAAGGATCAAACGGTGAAAGTTGAAGAAGGAAGACTGTTGTGTGGAGTTCAGGGAGGAGTTAAGACAGGCACTGGGTGGTAGTGAGGAGTTGCCATATGGCTGGGCAACCACTGCAGAAATAGTGAGGGGGACAGCTAGGAAGGTACTTAGTGTGTCATCAGGACAGAGGAAGGAAGACAAGGAGACTTGGTGGTGGAATGAGGAAGTACAGCAAAGTATACAGAGGAAGAGGTTGACAAAGAAGCTGTGGGATAGTCAGAGAGATGAAGAAAGTAGTAGGACAGGAGTACAAGGAGATGCAGCGTAAAGCAAAGAGAGAGGTGGCAAAGGCAAAGGCGTATGGTGAGTTGTATGAGAGGTTAGACACTAAGGAAGGAGAAAAGGACTTGTACCAATTGACTAGACAGAGGGACCAAGCTGGGAAGGATGTGCAGCAGGTTAGGGCAATCAAGGATAGAAATGGAAATGTGCTGACAAGCGAGGAGAGTGTGCTAAGAAGGTGGAAGGAGTACTCTGAGGGGCTGATGAATGACGAAAATGAGAGCGTGAGAAGGTTGGATGATGTGGGGATAGTGAATCAGGAAGTGCGATGGATTAGCAAGGAGGAAGTAAGGGCAGCTATGAAAAGGATGAAGAGTGGAAAGACAGTTGGTACTGATGACATACCTGTGGAGGCATGGAGATGTTTAGGAGAGATGGCAATGGCAGTGGAGTTTTTAACTAGCTTGTGTAACACAATCTTGGAAAGTGAGAGGATGCCTGAGGAGTGGAGAAGAAACATACTGGTCCCAGGTTTCAAGAACAAGGGCGATGTGCAGAACTTTAGCAACTACAGAGGTATAAAGTTGATCAGCCACAGCATGAAGATATGAGAAAGAGTAATAGAAGCTAGGTTAAGAGGAGAGGTGATGACTAGCTAGCAGCAGTATGGTTTCATGCCACGAAAGAGCTCCACAGATGTGATGTTTACTTTGAGAATGTTGATTGAGAAGTATAGAGAAGGCCAGAAGGAGTTGCATTGTGTCTTTGTGGATTTAGAGAAAGCATATGACAGGGTGCCGAGAGAGGAGGTGTGGTATTGTATGAGGAAGTCGGGAGTTGCAGAGAAGTATGTAGGAGTGGTGCAGGATATGTATGAGCGCATTGTGACAGTGGTGAGGTGTGCGGTTGGAATGACACATGGGTTCGAGGTGGAGGTGGGATTACATGGAGGATCAGCTCTGAGCCCTTTTTTGTTTGCAATGGTGATGGACAGGTTGACGGACGAGATCAGGCAGGAGTCACCGTGGACTATGATGTTTGCGGATGACATTGTGATCTGTAGCAAGAGTAGGGTTCAAGTTGAGGAGAGCCTGGAGAGGTGGAGGTATGCACTGGGGAGAAGAGGAATGAAAGTCAATAGGAACAAAATGGAGCTTACAGTTTGCCAACATTTCACCACCCTTGCCAATTGCCTAGTTTGCCTACATGGAGGCACTATCCACCAGTGGCCATGAAACCCTTCTGATTTTTATTTTTTTATTTTTTTGTGCTGGCGCCCAGTGCTGCCCCCAGCAAGATGCTGCCCTGGGCAACTGCCCATGTCACCCATACCTAACTCCGCTACTGCTTATCCTTCTCTCTATGGTGGCTGAAATGGAACAAACAATGTGTTTCCCACTGATTTTTTCAGCTGGAAAATGCTCAAAATATTCAAAAGTGACGCTGATATTACTCCATTTCTTCTGGATGTGTAAGTATGCAGTTGTTTGCAAAAATAGTAGCCTAAGAACTTGCTAACTTCATACACATTTCCAAGTTATTAGTTATTAGTTAGTTATTAGTTATTAGCCTCCTCTCCTCTCTGCAAGCACGGATTTATGGCAGAGGGAATAGATGCCATCTTCAGTTCAGATCCTGTTGCTGGCTAAAGAAAACAGGACTGTGGTGTTGATTTTCAATGCGATCTACGGCAGATCTGATCCTTTCACATTGCTTGGAGTCATTTGATAGGCAATTAATATCAAAAATATTGCATAATGCAGCTTTAACTATCAGAACTGCGTGCCCAACCTCAACCATTAATCAAACCTTGATCTAATCCAAGTTTTGACCTTAACCTTAAACCCAAACCCTAATCCTAAAATAGACCCTTGTGCACACACACACACACACACACACACACACATGCCCGCTTATCCATGTGCTGTATGTTATTTCGTTGCACTAATGGTGTTGCTCCTTGGTGTTGGTCTTACAGTGGGTGTAAAGCAACAGCACTAGTTACATGTTTAGGTCATGCGGTGTTGCCAACACTCTCTGCATCATCTTCTTTGGTTGTGTTTCTATACATTGTGTAGATTTACACGAAATAATGCTCCGGGTTTACTCAAGAGAACATGGCAAATAAATAACCAGTTCTATTTCTGATGGCGTTGTGTGTCCCGCAGAATAAATTGTCAATCAGCCTTAATGATGTTCAGACGTCACACTTCTTGAAGCAGCGTTGACGAAACATACGTGTGTGTTTGTTCTCTCTCACCCTGAACAGCTGGATGGATATTTTCCCCTGTAAAGATGTGTTATGTACATCCCTATAAAGACCTTGGTGTTATGCGTGCTCCAGTTGAGGGCGAGTGATTAAGCGAGGGCTGCTGCTCATTTGTCCTCACTGTCAATAAGCCAGGCAGGGGAGTGGTTGGTAGGTGCTATATACCATGTATGACATCCAGACCAGAATCGACAGGTGATTTAATATATTACACTATAACCCACAGAGATGCCCCTTGATTTCTGAACCCAAGGCCAAAAATGACGCACCCAAACTAAAATGGCTGAAGCTCTTGCAACACTGTGGAATATTTGCAAAATCCTGATCTGTCCAGAAAGGTAACCTTTTTGCAGTTTGTGTCAGATTTAACCCAAGTATTACTGAAACGGAGTTGCAGAATCTCAAACCAAAGTATAAACTGGATTCTAGCTTCGCCTAAAAAGGAAATTTTTATTTAAGTTTTTTAGCTTTGTCCCTTCAGCCTATGACCCAGTGGAGCTATTGCCATAAGTTAACCTTGTAGTCAAGTCCAGACCAAGTCCAGATCAAGTCCAGACAAAGACCTTAAGGTGGCAATTCCAACTCAAGACCAATGGGCCCAAGCCTTTGGTACAGACGGACACCAGAGCAACACAAGTCCAACTAAACCTCAAGACTGTAACTGTAGTTATGTACGATCATCATCCATCCATCCATTATCCAAGCTGCTTATCCCAACCGGGGTCGCGGGATGCTGGAGCCTATCCTAGCAGTCATTGGGTGGCAGGAGGGTAGACACCCTAGACAGACCTTCAGGCCATCACAGGGCCCACACACACACACACACACACACACACACACACACACACACACACACACACGCACACATGCACACCTAGGGACAATTTTGTACGGCCGAGTCACCTGACCTACATGTCTTTGGACTGTGGGGGAAACTGGAGCCCCTGGAGGAAACCCACACAGACATGGGGAGAACATGCAAACTCCACACAGAGGACAAACCGGGACGACCCCCAGGGTTGGACTACCCTGGGGCTCGAATCCAGGACCCTCTTGCTGTGAGGTGACTGCGCTAACCACTGTGCCATCATGCCGCCCACCATCATCCATCCATCCATCCATTATCTGAACCGCTTATCCTGTCCTCAGGGTCGCGGGGATTCTGCAGCCTATCCCAGCAGTCACTGGGCGGCAGGCGGGGAGACACCCTGGACAGGCCGCCAGGCCATCACAGCCCACCATCATCATAAAAGTCAAAATTTCACTACACTGTAGTTATTATTTCCTCTGCCAAGAATGTTTCAGATTTTCCTTTCCCAGTGTTTAAGAGAAATAATTTAATAAAAAAGAAACAGATTAGAATAGATTGCCCTTTTTGATCTCCTCAAGGAAAGCTTGATATTCATTTCAAATATATATATTAAAAAAAGTAAATTAAAAGTCTTGCACTCAATCCGTCTTGAAAAACTATCACGAGTCTACCCTATCCGAGACTGAGTCAAGTCAAGTCAATTTTATTTGTGTAGCCCAATATCACAAATTACAAATTTGCCTCATGAGGCTCTACAGCAACACAACATCCTGTCCTTAGACCCTCGCATCAGATAAGGAACAACTCCCTAGAAAAACTCTGTAACAGGGAGGAGAAATAGGAAGAAGCCTCAGGGAGAGCAACAGAGGAGGGCTCTCTCTCCCAAGACGGACAACGTGCAATGGATGTTGTGTTTACAGAATAAAACACAATTTACAGAATACAACATTGGAAGAGGATAACAGAAATATAATGGAATGATAAAATATATGAAGAATATAATGAGGACAACGCCAAGCAGTGTCCAGGACCTGAGCTAAGCGACCACCATCACCATGGAGACCTGACAGGAGGACAGACATGTACACAGGGGAGACTCACATCACACCATTCACATACACGGGAGAAGAGACAAGAACAAACATTAGCCACACATCGGAGAGAGAGAGAGAGAGAGAGAGAGAGAGAAGGACACAAAATTGAAACAGTATAACAAAAGTATAACGGATTCATAAGATATATAAAAAAATGTGGAGGAGGATGCCAAGCGGTGTCCAGGCGGCGACCACCGTCGCCATGGAGACCAGGGAGGAGGACAGAGTACATACACTACTGTCAAGTCTGAGTCATCATGCTGTGAAGTCCATGGAACAGAGAGTGTTCACACTCAGGTGCTACAAACCTACCATGGGCCTTAGCCAATTAGCTGCCTCATCAAGTTCGATTATTTAACAACAAAATATGAGTATGTTACATTGTTTGTACCATGGATGAGCATAAGTGGATCTCCACGATGCCCGTATGGGGTGCATCATGTGAAAAGGATGAATGGTAACCCTCACTGTCTTATAAATCTAACCACTACGTGCACAATACCTATTACATAATACTGTGGCGAATTCTACTGGAGTGTTCCTGCTCGAAGTCAGGGGGTTCATTTGCATATTACCCACGATGCAACTGAAGTGTTAACGTCTTGGTTATGTTGAGGGATACTGAACATGTTAAAAACGGGCATACCTGTTACAGATAGCGGGGATGTGGTGGAAGGTAATGGGGACGTTATGAGAGACGTTGTATTAGACAGCATGCTGTTTCCCACCATGAGGGTAAAGGGTAGGCAAATAGGTAAGGTCGCTTCTGTGGCCTAGAAAAGAAGATCAGCTGAGACCAATACTAACTCGTGTCTGGTATGACCGGCTTGTCCTGCGGTCATTAAATGCTTGCTGGTTAACTCTGAAAGATTGGCTGAGAAGTCCATTGTCTGACCACGTCACAACAGGAGCAGATGATCCCCTGTCAGGTTTTCTATAAGGGGAGCCGGCTGTTGGAGGGTGGGAACAGCAGAGGAGCAGCATGCGGGCGGGTGTGGGGGGGGGCGGCTTCAACACGCGCGTTAAGATCTGAAAGCGTGACACCGACGTGGGCGCGCTGAACAGTCAGCCAGTCCGGGGACTTTCGGCTTGCGCACGGATGTTTCCCCCCGCCTCGTGCTAGTTCGTGTATCGCCAGTTTACCCCCCCCCCCCCCGCTTTTTAAAATCCGCAACACATTCAGATCGCTGGCACGGTCGTTGTTGCTGGCAGAGCAAAACTTCCAAGCGAAACGCAACGCGGTCCGAAATGGATGCACACACCAACACCAGCCTGGCTGTTGCGCAGCTGGCAGAGGAGACCACCGGCCCCCCGGACTCTTTCATGACCAGCTACGACCCGGACTACGAGATCCCCCTGGAAGAGGTACCGGACACGACGCGGGGTCGCGCGTTTTTCGTGGCGACCATCGTGATCGCGGTGGTGCTGGTGGTCATCATCCTGGTGTGCGGGGTGGGGAACTGTCTGTTCATCGCCAATCTGGCGCGTTACAAGCAGCTGCGCAACCTCACCAACCTGCTGATCGCCAACCTGGCCGTGTCCGACGTGTTCGTGGCGGTGGTGTGTTGTCCCTTTCTGCTGGATTACTACGTGGTCAAGCAGCTGTCTTGGGATCACGGTCTGTTGCTTTGCGCCTCGACCAACTATTTACGCACCGTGTCCCTGTACGTGTCCACCAACGCGCTGCTGGCCATCGCCGTGGACAGGTGCGTCCTGCGCTCTCGGCGCCCTTCCGCAGCAAGCCACCACAGAAAACAAGCAGGTGCAGGTTCTCGTCCCAGCCCAACACCACAACACTATGTCTCCTCTGTGTGTGTAATCAGTTGGTGTGGTGTTGGATGGAGAGGAAACCCTGCACACCACTCACAACACAAAAGTCATCCCAGTGTTCAGGAAAACTCTCTGATCTTTTTTTTTAACCTTAAAACGCGCCCTTTCTGCCAGATGCCATTTCTAATCTGAACTACACCATCTTCCAATCGCCCTTCATCTGACGATTTCTAACTTTATGCGTAAACTTAAGCGCGATTTACTGCCCTGTCCTGGCTGGATTGGCGAGTTTTAAGAGCAGGGTCACACAGTCTGGCGCGTTTTACATTTTGGTGTAAGAGCCACACAGAACATTTCTTGAACCCAGGGTAGTTAAAACAATTTTCATGTTTTCATGCATGAAACATTTGTCTCACGGATTTCCTTTTGCTGTCTTTTTTCACATTTCTCAGTAAATTCAATTAATTAAGCAATTAATTAATTCATCCATTCATCCGTCCGTCCGTCCGTCCGTTCATTCATTCATTCATTATCCAAACCGCTTATCCTAACTCGGGGTGGCGGGGATCTAGCCTTTCAGCTAGCCTTTACATTGCATTGTTATTATGCAAATGATAATTGAATAGTTTTAAACAGAATGTTGTTGTTATGGTGATATTATGTTATGGGTTTCCTCCGGGTGCTCCGGTTTCCTCCCACAGTCCAAAGACATGTAGGTCAGGTGAATCGGCCGTACTAGATTGTCCCTCTGTGTGTGTGTGTGTGTGTGTGTGTGTGTGTGTGTGTGTGTGTGTGTGTGTGTGTGTGTGTGTGTGTGTGTGTGTGTGTGTGTGATGGCCTGGCGGCCTGTCCAGGGTGTCTCCCCGCCTGCCGCCCAATGACTGCTGGGATAGGCTCCAGCATCCCCGCGACCCTGAGCAAGTCAGATTTATTTGGATTTCAATTTAGTGCCAGGGGGCTTTACAATCACATTACACTGTGTGATTACTTCTGTCCTTATAGATGCTCTATTCTGTCAAGGAAAAGCTCCACCGAACGGGAGAAAAAATCCCTTATCAGAACAACAGTTTACACTGCAGTCTCCGGTGATCATCCTTCCGCCTGCCTGTAATGAAAATTAGTCTCTTCACTCCCAATTTGTCCTCCAAAGACATCGAAGAAAATGGAAGATAAAGTAAACAATCCGCCTCGTTCACGCTAGCGCCCGCGCTCACCCAGCGCCGTGCGCGTGCGCGCACCTCCCCGTGCCCACTCTCGCACCAGTAGCGCCTCGCTGTACGTACCGTTACTCTGCGCGTCCGCTGTCATTGGTCAAAAGTCAGCGGCCTGAGGACTGAATGACTTCAGCCCAATTGATCAGTATATCAAGTGGGCGTTCCCCGACGCCTGTCACTCACTTATTACGAAGATGCATGGAAGCTGATGATACTGTGTTCTAAGTTTTTTTTAAACAATAATCTTCTCATCTTTATTGTAAAAGATAGTAGGGCTTAGCCCTGCTAGCCCATATATACCAGCCATCCATCCATATTCTCTTTAACTGTCAAAATGTTAATCTATTTTCCCAGACTCTCTCCGAACATCACATCACCCACCAGTTATCTGATCTGCTACCCTTGCATTCACTTATCTCTCTCCACCGTAGAAGCTAGTGTGAAAGAAACGGCATAAGAGATTTATTCAAAGACTTAACACAACATATACATGTCAAAAACTCAGGCACTGGCTTTTATTAAACTCCGAACGTTTTTCTTTACTCAGCAAAACACATTGGATGGGAGACATTTTTCAATAAAATCCATTATTAGTAGGCTATAAGAGGTCACAGTCCAAGTTTGGAGCAGAGACAGGGTCCATTTGCTTCATAAAACGATGTGTAAAAGTAACCCTAGTAATGAAAGATGGATGACATCCACAAACCTCAATTTTTCAAATTCCAAGCTGCCAAGGGCACCGTGTGAAGATCAACATGTGCTGCTGCCGTGTATATTTGGGCCTTCATCCTTCTTGGTTACGTGTAGTAACAGACATGGATCAAATGTTGCATGTGGCAGACAAAAGACAAGGTTTTAAACTATTTTCAACAGACAACCTGAAGACTTCACCATCACTGCCGGTAGCCATACCAACATGTACCCTGGCTCTGCCGAATGACAGAAGCTAAGCAGGTGTAGGCTTGGCTAGTACTTGGATGGAAGACCTCCTGGGAAAATGAGTTGCTGCTGGGAGTGGTATTGGTGGGCTTGTAGGGGCCAGTCATCCGTCTGGTTCGAAAAATAAAAAATCCCAGTGCAGTGACAGGAAAACTGTGCTGTAGGAGATGCCGTCCTTCGGATGAAACATTAAAACCGAGGCCCTGACTCACCGTGGTCATTAAAGATCCCATGGCACTTATCGCAAAGAGTAGGGGGTCCCCCGGTGTACTCCCAACCTGGCTCTCTCCATCTTGCCACCTCATCATCCCCCTGTGTAATTTGCTGAATGATTCCTCCCTCTCCACCTCAAGCTGATGTATGGTGAGCATTCCGGTGCAAAAAAAAAAATTGCTGCTGTGCATCACCCAGGTGGTGCTACACATTGGTGGTGGTTGAGGTGAGTTTCTCCCCTTTACTGTGAAGTGCTTTGGGTGTCTAGCTAAAGCGCGAAAGTGGTGCACTATATGATAAGCACCATACATGCCATTCAAATGTTTTGTTAAGGATTTTTCTATTGAATCTAATTCAGCAAAGTTTTAAAATGCTTTAATTTCTGTCAGAGTGTAATAAAGAATATAATATCAATCAGTCAAGATTTATTTTCATAGCACGGTTTACAAAATTGCATTGTCACAGAACACTTCACAGACTACAAACAAAGAAATCCACATTTCGCCCCGCCACCATTCCCACCCTCCATTCACATCTACCACCCACATGGGCTACTGCTGTCTGTCAACAAGAGCTGCACAAGCTGCACAGCGGGGAGTCAGACATGGAAATGAGCTGTTTGCTTGCCAGACAGTGTGCCCAACTACCAATCACTGATCACCATTTCTTTCCCACCATGCAGTGTTCTTTTTCCCCCTTTGTTTTAAACTTCAAGTACTTTGACTTAATTTATAACTTAATCTTATACATTTATTTTATATTTACAAGTAATAAAAAGCTAATCATGCATCCAATCTTCTCTCACTACTGCTTAAACTTTCTCGCAACTCTTTCTGATTTCCTGAGTCCTCTGCCCTTGTACTGGCTTGCTATCGGGTCGAATTCCACTCTATACACTCAAAAGTATAGGAAGGGATGGGAGTCACGTTTTGACTTCAAGGGTTGGTTGAAGCCCTGTATGGGTAATGACTCAAGGGCATACTGTCTTTACTGCAAGGCAAACTTTTATGCCAAGTTGAGTGACATAAAAGCATGTGTCCACTCAAAAGCATATTGAGAGGTCCCAGCCTTACAATTCCGCAAAGCAATCCACAATGCCATTTTTGAACAATAACATGGATTCTTCCAAGCAGGATGTGGCAATCATGGCCATGGCCATTGCTGAGCGCTGCTCAATCCTGGTGTGTGACCACATTGGTGAGGCTTGCAAAGCTGCCTCTGCAGATTCTGCCACTGCCACACATTTCCGAATGCACCACGGAAAGGAATGGTGCGCTGGCACCATATTTCCTTCAAAAATTACTGGATGGTGTTGGTGACCAGAAATACAGTCTTCCCCTTCACGAATCCGCCGATATAAGCATGTCAAAGAGCCTTGGTGTGGTGATCCACTACTTTAATGAAGAGAAGGGAACGGTGCCCTCCAAATTTTTAGGGGTGATTGAGTTGGAGGGTGGGGATGCCAGGTCAATAGTCAGAGCTGTTTTGGCTTTCCTTGAGAAATATGCCCTCAAAAAAAGAGAACCTCCAGGGCATTGGCACAGATAATGCATCTGTGATGACAGGGGTGTACAAAGGAGTACACAAAATTCTGAGTGAGGAGAGTGGCCTCAAAAAGCTGGTCCTCATCCACAAAACATCCTGTACCTCACTTTTTAAAATTCTTTTCTCACTGAGGTACAGTCTGCTGTCAAGGCTTTTGAGAGGGAGCAGACTGACCCTCTGAAGCTGCTTGACTTTCTTATTCTTCTAACCAGGTCAGTCTGCAACAGTCATTAACCCGTTTGCTAAAATTGATGTGCCCAAACAGTCCATTGAAGGGCACATCAGCCCCAAGCCATACCTTGGCTACACATTTGAGGCCTACATAGCAGAACTGAGCCTCTCCCCTGAAAATGAGAGCAATGTGTGGATGAGATGTGTGAGCGACACCATATCCTTGGCAAATGAGCTGAAGGCAAGGCTCCCCGATAACATGGAGACATTGCAGCATATGTCTCTCTTTAATGTGGGGGAGACACTGAGGCACAACAACAGCTTGGCAGACTTATCCAGTATTACCAGCCTTTTGGTATACAGCCCTTCCACCATTGACAAAGTCATCCAAAAGTGGAAGAACATAGCTAACACAATGGAATTCTGGAATGAGGTTAACAGATACAAGTATGCAGCTGGCCTAAGCCCATTTGAGGAGTTGGCTACTGCTGCAGTCTATGTCCTGTCCCTCCAACACTCAAATGATGAAGTAGAGAGGCTACTCAGTCAAACGAGTCACTCCTTCTTAACTCCAATTCTCACTGAGCAGTAGCCAACCCGTATCGTCCGAGACCTAACAAATGCAGTCTGCTTCATTTTTAGCGCATCCTCTTCTTCCTTATTTTCATACAATGGAGGGCACACGCTACATCAGAAGCCGGAAGCAGTAGATGCTTGCTCTCCATTTTGTTTGTATACCTCCCTGTGGTACTCCTGTCTATTGCTGGTGTGTTTCATGTTAACTTTTATGATGTATTAAGAGATTTGAAAAGTTACAAGCAAGCAACAACCACCGAGGCAGGTAGGGACTCCCTCCCTATTTGTAGGCCCTTTCACCCAGGGGTTAACATTGGGTTAAGATAAGTGTTAGGGTTAGGTTAAGATTAGGGTTCAATTTAGAGCCAGGGTTGGGGTGGGGGTTAAGATGAATAATAATACGGTTGGAAATCGTTAATGTGGCGTCATCCCAGTGAAATGCCATACAAAGGGTTAGGGTTAATACTCCTGTCTGTGCTCCTGACCAAGGCAATGGAAAGAACTGGAGTTGGTCCCCGGGTACTGCAGCTGCCCACTGCTCTTATACAATAGGATGGGTTAAATATAGAGAACACATTTCATTGTAAGAATACAATTCGTTATAGGGTACAATGACAAAATAAGTGGCTTTCTAAATAGGGAGTCCTGGGGCAGAAAGTTAAAACCAATGCTGAAGTGCCTTTAGTGACAGGTCAAACCTGGCCACTAGGTGGCTGGTTCCAAAATATTTCCGCTCCGTCAATACATTTTTTTTCCTGCACGAAATTGAAGTCTCAAGCACTTGACTATGTTGAGTTTGAAACAGTGAGGGTGGTTATTTGAAAATTATTGTTCCGTTTCCATATTGTTCTCTGGTTGTCGCTGACAATATGTGGAAAAATGTCAATGTATGGCCGATTCACCTGACCTACATGTCTTTGGACTGTGGGAGGATACCCAAATACTAAATTATCCCTAAGTGTGAGTGTATCGGCCCTGTGATGAACTGGCGGTCTGTCCTGGGTGTCTCCCCGCCTGCTGCCCAATGACTGCTGGGATAGGCTCCAGCATCCCACAACCCAACTTCGGATAAGTGACTTGGATAATGGATGGATGGATGTTCCGTTTCAAAGATATTAAGGATTAAGAAGTGGCATGTTTAGGGCGTATACCTTGATTGACAGGTCTGTCAACATGTTTGCCACCAAGGTCTCACCCTCAACGTCACCAATGGTCCACCTAATTGCCCAAATTTTGGGTTTTCTGGCTCTAACAACAAACAAGATGGCAGCAGGCATAAAGCCAAACTCTAGGCTTCAAAATACCCCTTCAGACACATGTCCATCTTTCTTATAGTCTGTAGTTGTGAGGGGATCATTTAATCAGTCATCCCATGCAATTTCTCCCCACTCATAGAGCAGCAAGATTCAAAAGCAGCATTCTTTCAATTTGACATGTTCTCCAACTAGAAGTCCTGTTGAGTTGTGTAATGTGTACCTAGCATTCAATGAGAATTTGTACATTTCTTACTCCATGCAGGCCAGTGCTGTTTACATCAACCTATCTTTGTGTGTCCAGGTACATGGCTATTATCAACCCTCTGAAGCCTCGTATGAAGCACCAGACAGCCTGCTGCCTGATCCTGACTGTTTGGATCGTGCCAATTGTCATCTCCATCCCCTCGGCCTACATGGCTTCAGAGACCACGTATCCACACGTGACGGGACGGATCCAAAAGACCTTCTGTGCCCAGATCTGGCCTGTGGACCAGCAGGTTTTCTACAGAACCTACTTTCTGTTCATTTTTGTCCTAGAATTTCTTAGCCCTGTGACGGTTATGTCCATCTGCTATGTCCAGATCTCCAGGGAGCTGTGGTTCAAGAGCGTACCAGGTTTTCAGACAGAGCAGATTCGGAAGAAGCTGCAGAGGCGTCGAAGGACGGTGGTAGTCCTAATCCTCGTACTGGTGGCGTACATCCTCTGCTGGGCACCATACTATGGCTTCGCTTTGGTCCGTGATTTCTACCCAACCCTCATTTCCAGGGACAGGAACTCACTAGTGGCCTTTTATGTCATCGAGTGCATCGCCATGAGCAATGGGGTCATCAACACCCTTTGTTTTGTGAGTGTTCGAAACACCAGCAAATACCTACGGAGTGTGGCCCGCCTGCCACTGAGGTCCGTGACTTTTAAGGCACGTAAGACAGTTTACGAGGGTGAGGCCTGCACTTCGTCCCTCCGGGTGACAGAGGAGGTGGAAGGAGCTTGGCAGAGATAAAGGTGCCATCTGCAGACTGTAGGCAACCATGTCACCATCCTGCTGCCCACTAAACGATAGAGTAAGATAAAGTTCTCTGATTGACGGCTGGGGAATTAACAACTGGGTTATGGTAGTACACAAGCGGTTACTGGCAGATGATGTTGCCTGAAAATTGAGCTGCAGCCAACTTTTCCGTGTTGACATATAATGAGCAGAGGTCATCGACATAGGCAGATATTTCTCTGTTAGTTGAAAATAAACGGACCTCCACCTTCTGGTCCATGGAGTGGCTTGTGATGTGTACTGGGTTTGCACCTTCACACTTTTACTACATAAATCCTTTTTTGTGCAAGTCACTATATCAAGGCATCAATGCTTCAATAGTGCTTGTAGACTGGTCTATCCCACCCATGGAATTTGCAGTGAGGTTTTTTTTTTTAACTGTTTTTGGGAGGCAGAAATGGAAAGCATAATTTTCAAAAGGTAATCTCAAAGCTGAAGCAGTCAGTGATGACTGTTGAGCAAAGCAGCTGGTAATCACGTTACGTTGACGTAAGCACTTTTTTTTTTAACCAAGTAGATGAGAACCAACCACCTAAAAAAGGATTGAAACAGCTTACATCATTGAGGGATGGAGTGTTATGCTTGCAGAACATTTCTGGTCAGACATAACACCTTTACCAGCTATCATAGGGGGCAGCGGGGCTTCTTAATGTTGAAATGTGTTTAAGGGTGGAGGTGGAGGCATGATTGACATGACCCAAAACCATTACCTAAGTGTCATTCTCATAGCATGATATTCCTCACCATGGCTGATAGCACTCTCATGGCCCAAATCATCATCTCAGAGCAACAATGTTTTATCAGTAAGGCAGAGAGAATTTTTTTCATACAGCACATTTTACACATTAACATACAATGTGCCTTCCCTGAGAACAAGTTAAAGGAGAAGTAAGACAAATATTTACCTATACATAAAGAGAGAAATGAGGCAAATTTGTCATTTGTGATATTCGGCTATACAGATAAAATTGAATTGAATTGAAATTGAATTGAATACCAACCCTCGAGAGAATGAGGGCCAAGTGCATCAGTGCATTCTTTAAACTGGCTGAATTAAATTCAAGGTGAAAAAGGGATGGAGTCTGTCAGCAGAAATGAGACTGAGAGAAGCGAGACACCTTTAACAGGGCACACTCACATTTCTATCTTTACCCTTGGTCAATTAAAGGTTCGAATCTGCATGAGGAAACTCGCACAAACACAGGGAGAGCATATGAACTCTACAGAGAATGACTGGGATTGAATCCAGGACCTTGTTGCTGTGTGTGAGCAGTGTTAACCACTGATCCAGCATGCTAGGCTTAATTATGCATGCAATGTTGGTAAATTATTTGTACATCCCACTTTATGTCTGAGAGGTGGATTACCAAATGGGACTGGACTTCCAGTAGGTTTTACTAGCCTAGTAGAGAACTCCTAGGCTGTTTAAAAGATGTTGTGTTCCAGAATGAGATTACTGGGTATCCTCTCCCTCCTGGCATGAGGTAAATCACATGACAAGAAGCCAGAGTGTGAAATTGTTCTGTTACATAAACCTGTCAGCTTTACAGCACAAACTGGAGTTGTTATATCTGGCAACATTCCTCCATAACGCCATTTTTTTTAAAGGCCTATGTTTAAAATATGTGACAGAAATATTTGGAATGACTTGGCCACTCTCTCCACGTTGCTGGTTTGTGTTAATTATTTAACCTCTACCTTGCCTTGTTTTAATCATTTACTTTGTAAATGGGGTTCGAGTTTGGGGTGCTCTTCCCTGTGAAACTCAGCGGGAAGAGCATACCACCAACACTTCTAGGGTTAAAGACTGTTTCCACCAGGACATTCTCAAAATCCATGCAGTCATCATTGTGTGAGTGGTTAAAGTGAAGTGTTTACCACAAGGTAGAGAGCAGTTGTGATTCATCTGCTTTGCATTTGATGCTTCCAGCATAAGTTGAGCAAGTTGAGTGGCGTCATGAGCAGAGATGCCATTTAGAAGCTGTAATCTGTTGTATTGCAGGAGGCGACCTCGCTGTTCATGGTCGCTTGATTAATAAGTGGTGCGGAGAGTTTCAATTTTATGACATGCTTGTTGGTGTGGCTACTTGCTGTAAAGCACCCAAGTCATTCAGAAATCCCTTTCTTGTGCTGAATTACACTGGATCACTCCCTGCATGTGGTTTAACACCCACCATAACCACTGGCTTACATCATACCAGTACTGTCTGGTTTTCTATTCTGCCGGGCAGTTAATTATCAGAATCAGAATCAGCTTTATTGGCCAAGTGTGCCTATGCACATGAGGAATTTGACTCTGGTTCACAGGGACTTCTAGCACTTGCAGAATCACAAAAAAAGAAGAAGAAAAGAAAACAAATGAACAAAAAAGAGAAAAAATATCAGTCATCTGTTGCTCCAGTTAGTATTCCAGCCTCAAATCAGGGAGGTTTTACACCTGGAACCAAAGGTGAACTAACTAATAAAACAGAAAACCAGTGGTACTGATGGTATCTGAGGCCCTGTCTGTGATGCATGCTCAGTAATCCAGGTAAGGAAATGTAAGAAAGTTGAATCAGTTCATCCGAACACAATGTTTAGTGGGAGAAACGTTCCATCACTCATCTATCCCGCGGCACAAACAGAGCAATGTATGCTGTTAAGTGCCATGAGGGTTGCCATGAAATGTACATCAGGGAAGCCAAATAGACTCTAGCGAAGAGGATGGCACAACACGGAAGAGCTAACGCGTCAGGCCAGGACCCCGCAGTCTACGCCCATCTACAGGCCAGTGGCCGCTCTTTCACGGATGAGGATGTGCACATCCTTGATAGGGAGGAACGCTGGTTTGAACGGGGAGTCAAAGAGGCCATCTATGTGGAGAGGGAATGGCCATCCCTGAAATGGGGGGGGCTCAGAGTACATCTGTCAACACCTTACAATGCTGTGATTGTAACTTTTCCCCAATCCTCTGTGAATAGTACACATGGCCACTGTAACTGTAAATAATGATCACGGTTATTTGCATATCAAACCGAGCGCCGGTTTCAGTCGTTCTGCAACTGTGCTGTTTATAAGAGTGAGGATACCTGCAGTCAGTTGAGACTGACGAATTCACTTACTAAACGTGACCAGATGAACTGATTCAACTTTCTGATATATCTGAGGACCTAACTGAGAACCACCGACCTGGAGAAAATAAGCAGATAGGAGCTCGGTATCTTCAGACTGGGGATAGTGAAAACTTACAATGCCTTTTCACAATCAAGTCTGCAACCTTCATTCACAGGATGGCCTCTGCTTCTGGGCTTCCTGGATTTATCAAATTAGGAGATTTTATCGCTCACTATTAATTTAAATACATTTTTATCATCCAGTTTCTACTTGGAATAATTTATTTCTACTACCACCAAGCTCTGCTTCCACGCGCACCGCGGCGGCCCTCCTACTCGTCATGGCCCGACGCTCCAGCGCCGTAATTTTAATCACATCTACTTTTACAGTTTAATTATTGTTACCGCCATCCATCATACAAGAGCAACCTGTCATACTGAGACCTTGCAGGGAAAAAGGCTTTTAAAGTTGATGTGAGAAATGCAGTCACCATCTGGCTGTACATATATTAAATCTTCACTTGTTAACATGTCAGCAATCAGATGAACCTTTTAAGGAGGAAAAGTCAATTGGCTCCCATTCCAATTAAATTGGATTTGGTGTTCGAAGGAAGAACACAAGGGCAACACATGGCAATTTCAGTTCATCCGATTAGCAGTCTGAGTGATGCAGGCAAGAAAATTACCAAATTCCATCACAACGAATGGGTCTGTGAATTAGAAGATTTCAGCTTCTTCAATTTCCTTCGTCTTTTTTTTTTTTAACTTTTTACTGAAGAACCCATTTTTGGCTTGCAGACACAAGATTAGTGCCATCAGAAACAGAAGCTGAATTTTAGGAATCTAAGTATTGCAGAAGCTGAATATGCACTGTATAAATTTGGATTTCTGTTTGTGCTAAAAAATCCACCACACTTTTAAGTTCTTACAATACAGGTTAAAATCTCTTAACACAAATTTACACGATTCAAATTCAGTTTCTGCAGTACAAATTCAATTAATAAAACATAAGTTAATTTTCTCCTGGCGCTATTCTCATGCTGTATAGTTCAAGGTGTTAACCAATATCCTTGACGACTCAATCAAATGGCTGTCTTGAGTTGATCATGTTCATCTCCCTGGCGGCAGCCAGTTCATTTTTTGCTTCTCTGTGAAAGACGACTAGAGACATCATTTAACCAAGTGTATTGGGCATATTTGCATGTAAAAACAAACAGAAGGTCATCTCAACATGACAATGACGCTCCTAAAATCCCAGTGTGTGACACATATTCTGAGGACGGATTGGTTGAATGTAGTCTGAATGGACTCAACTTTAAACAAAGTATCTTATGAGGCCTGTTAATCAAAAGAATTCAAAATTTGACAGAAACAAAAGGTAATGTTGTAAAAACGGATTAAATTCCAGTTAGTCAGTCAGCCAGCATTATGAATTGTTTATTATGATGACCTAAATTTACCGGACTCATTTGTGTATTCAAAGTGACTATAAAGGTGTAGTGGAATCATGATTTCTACCCCAAAATAAAATGCCAGCATTAAATGTCCTTTTTCCCACACCTTCTGTCAACAGTATATAGTATACACTGTATTCACTGTGTACATTTTGTATCGGAAGATTTCTTGAATGAAAATTATGTAAACGTGGATTATTGAAATAAAAGAAGGCCGTGCTTATTTATTTCTCTTCATAAAAGCCTTGGCCTCCTTCTGAAGCTGCTTGATGTCCTCCTTGCCGCTTTCATCCGAGTCTGGGGGTACGTAGTCCGAGTCGTCCACGTTGTCATCACTTTCATCATTGATGAAGCTGTCACTGTCCCCAAAGTCGTCTCCATCATCGTCATCATCAGCAGGACTTTTTTTCCCTTGCTTCCTTGTGGTCCTTGCTGCAAAACGATGATCAGTTTTAATACTTGCAAACGACTGAAGGCATGCAGTACGAATTGTACCCGCACACCTCTTGTTGAGATCCCATTACATGCCTATCACACTGCATGTTGTGAGCGCATGCTGTGTTGATTCATTTTTACACTGCAATAATCCAGTCTGTCCTCTGCACATCCACCACTGTCTGGTTTGGATCGGCCACCTGACAGGACAGGGACAGACTACAACGGACAGTTAGGTCTGCAGAGAAAATCATTGGTGCCAACCTGCCCTCTATTCAGGACTTACACACTTCCAGAGTCAGGAAATGGGCAAGCAACATCACTGTCAGACCCATCACACCCTGGTCACAACCTGTTCCAACTCCTCCCCTCTGGTAGGCGCTACAGAGCACTGTGCACCAAAACAACCAGATTTTAAAACTCTTTCTTTCCGTGGGCTGTCATTCAAATGAACGCTTAATATTGTATATTGTCAATACATCCAACCATTTTGTATAAACTGTACTGTACATTTTACGTATACTGGTACACTCTGTCGTGTCCATCTACCTCAGGCATGTATGTAAGTAACTTGCTAACATCTACTTCAGCATCTCTGATATATTTTCTGCACCATTGTACCTTATCACCTCTTATCTCACCTGTATAATTCAACCCTTGTGTATATATCTGAAGATTATTGTGTTGTAGTGTCGTTACCCTAACTTAAGTACACTGAGACAGCCACTAAACCATAGTCAAATCCCATGTATATACAAACCTACATGGTCAATAAACACGATTCTGATATCTGTGTACATATGCAAAGTTTCCATGTTTAAGAATCCAACTAAGGTTCATCATATTGAACTGCATGGTAATGTAAAATATGTCAAACCAAAATAAGTTTTAAAATACTCCCTCAAATATTGCAGACCTCTTTTGGGAGAAGTTTTTGGCAATAGATTCTCATTATTAATTTAGACAACATAATTGTGTATCACAATATGACAATATCTGAATTTCACAACCGTATAAAAAAACTGCATTAACACCCTTGAAAGACAATAAACAATGATATTGAAATACTGCCCAGTCCTATATATCCCACGCTATGTGAGCTTTACAAATTCATAAAGCCTTAAATGCAAATGTTAAAGCTTAACCATTCTCCTTGGCGGTTCATTCCTAAAAAAGAACAATGATGTAAAATACTTTAAAAATCACTCAAGCCTTACATTTGACCTTCTCCTCGACCTTACTCCTCTTCAATCACACTACAAACTACTCCCTATTGGATACTACTTCAATAACACTGCTCCAGGAAATATGGAGGGATTTATACAGTCTAGACTAAAAGAAAAAGAATCAAGCATCCGGGTGGCGTGGCGGTCTATTCCGTTGCCTATCAACACGGGGATCGCCAGTTCGAATCCCCGTGTTACCTCCGGCTTGGTTGGGCGTCCCTACAGACACAATTGGCCTGTCTGCAGGTGGGAAGCCGGATGTGGGTATGTCTCCTGGTCACTGCACTAGCGCTTCCTATGGTCGGTCGGAGCGCCTGTTTGGGGGGGAGGGGGAACTGGGGGGAATAGAGTGATCCTCCCATGCACTACGTCCCCCTGGCGAAACTCGTTGCTGCCAGGTGAAAAGAAGCAGCTGGCGACTCCACATGTATCGGAGGAGGCATGTGGTAGTCTGCAGCCCTCCCCGGATCGGCAGAGGCGGTGGAGCAGCGACTGGGACGGCTCGAAAGAGTGGAGTAATTGGCAAGTACAATTGGGCAGAAAAGGGAAAAGACTGTCCAAATCAAGCCTCAGGGAGCACGAACCAGGCCTTGGTCTTAGATGACACCCTGAGAAAAATGTCTAAACTATGAACGTAAATGTTCTTTGGGGAGAAAAACATTCTGTTCTGCTTGAGAGAGGACATCTCATTACAGCAGGGAAGAAAACCTTTGAGTGCGACAGGTCATTTCAGAGGAGAATAGGTTACAAAGCCATTTCCTCTACAACAGTGGCTTTATGTCCTGAAGAGCACTGAAATCAAGTTATAAAGCTGCTAGCTAAATGGTCGGTACTTCCCAGTGGGGTTTACAGACACGATGACCCAGTGACAGTGTCTGGGAAGCTGAATGTATGTGTGTATTGGGATTAACGACTGGGAGGCTGGGTTAGGTCTTTTACACGACTTTGACACAAGTGGACGTTGAAGCTGTGAATCCGTTTTGTCATGTTTTATTTCACAAAGCCAGGCAAGCTTGAGCTAGGAAGCGGAAAGAAGTGAAACATCTGACACGGTCAATTCTACTCTGAATGCGGTTGTTTTAACTGTTGAGAACTTCTTGGTCTTCACCAAAACCATACGTCGAATGTTTGTTCATGGACTCATTTCTTGGCACACTTCATCCAAAGTAGGGTCATGCAGGGGCTGGCATCTATGACAGAAGGAAACCCTGGACCGGTCCTTTGTCCATCACACACACTTACCCCTCAACACACAAAAACACATTCTCACATACAATCACTCGCACACTACCAGGACAATTTAAGTCTCCCAATCAGCTGTCTTTAGACGGCGGGAGGAAGCCCTCACAAACACAGAAGAACATGCAAACCCTGCACTGAACCCAGATTGAACCCAGGACCACCTTGTTGCGACACAGCAGTGTTAACAACTAAGAAGAATAACGACAGAATACAACATGAAAAAACCCACCTGGTCTTTTGGTGTGTTTGTATTCTTTCAAATGAAGAGGGTTTTTTCTGGAAGGACGAAAGAAAAGTTGAAATCATTATGTTATTCGTGTGGCGACATCTGACAGAAATGGCATTGAAAACCCCCATGAATTGTGGTGTAGTCGCTGAAAGAGTATCACCAGCAGGGGGGGTGAACTACAGGGAAGTCACAGATAGCTCATATTGTGAAATTACAGGCGCTTCCCTGAAAACATGACTTTAGACATTTTGGGGTGGAGGGGTCTCTAAAACATTGATTACCAAATTGTTTATTGTTTTTGCTACAATCAAGCCCTTCGGGACTACCTTGTGAATTTAGGCTATCGAACTCATTCCTAACCCCCATGATACCTTGCGTAAATTATGGGCGCGACTTCCAGCATGTCCTCACTGAACCAGAACCGGTGTTTTCCATGGTAACAGTACGCTAACCGTCTTTCTTAGAGCGATTTGTATGGCGTCTCATTCATTCATGAAGATCTAGCCAGCCAAATTAGCTAATGATGTGGGCCAAATTTTAATGGCTAGATGACTGGGTCAGAGCATCTCTAAAACGGCAGGACTTGTGGGGTGCTCCCAGTATGCAGTAGCCAGTATGACCAAAAGTGGTCCAAGGAAGGACAACTGGTGAACCAGCGACAGGGGTCATGGCCACCCAAGGCTCATTGATGTGTGTGGGGAGCGAAGGCTAGACCGTCTGGTCCAATCCCACAGAAGAGCTACTGTAGCTCAGATTGCTGAAAAAGTCAATGCTGTCTATGATAGACAGGTGTCAGAATAACAGTGCATCACAGCTTGCCATGTATGAGGTTGCATAGCCGCAGACCGTTCAGAGAACCCATGATGACCCCTGTCCACTGTCGAAAGCATCTACAATGGGCACATGAATGTCAGAACTGGACCATGGAGCAATGGAAGAAGGTGGCCTGGTCTGATGAATCACGTTTTCTTTTACATGATGTGGACGGTTGGGTGCTGTCGTTTACCTGGGGAAGAGATGGCACCAGGATGCACTATAGGAAGAAGGCAAGCCGGTGGTTCTGCTGGGAAACACTGGGTCCTGGCATTCATGTGACTGTTATTTTGACACATACCACCTACCTAAACATTTTTGCAGACCAGCTACACCCCTTCATGGCAACGGTATTCCCTGATGGCAGTGGCCTCTTTCAGCAGGATAATGCACCCTGCCACACTGCAAAAATGGTTCAGTAATGGTTTGAGGAACATGACAAAGAGTTCAAGGTGTTGCCTTTGCCTCCAAATTCCCCAGATCTCAATCCAATCGAGCATCTGTGGGATGTGCTGGAAAAACAAATCTGATCCATGGAGGCCCCACCTCGCAACTTAGAGGACTTAAAGGATCTGCTGCTAATGTCTTGGTGCCAGATACCACAGGACACCTTCAGAGGTCTTGTGGAGTCCATGCCTCAATCAATGGGTCAGAGCTGCTTTGGTGGCACGAGGGGGACTTACACAATATTAGGCAGGTGGTTTCAATGTTTTTGGCTGGTCGGTGTATATATGCTTGCATCATGAATGTTTTATTACCAATGACTAATTTTAAGTCCTCGCTGAAGTTTGCCACTCAACAAAAAAACTGAGCTCTCCCAAAAGCCGCACAATAGTTTGCACCTTGAGTACCAGAAGTATCTATGCTTACAGTAAAGACTTGAAATGTTACCAGATACAATCGGATATCAGGGATTTGAGCTGCAAACTTGATAACCCTCATGACACACACACACCTTTACCCATTCCTTTAACATGCAATACAGTAAAGAGGTAAATAAGATTATATCCATTTATAATCGATCCAGTCATCCATCCAAAGCCTCTTCTCAACTCCCAAAGCAGTTTTTTTCAGGTTATTTTTCTGTGCTGCATCTGACACATCACAGATTACACTATGTCTCTATAAAAAGTGACTTCATTAACTGGACCCCCTGCTTGGCTGTTAAGCTGTACATGCTCTTCAAGACTGCAATAAAATGTGTAGTAGGGTGGCGTCCAGGTAGTGTAGCGGTCTATTCCGTTGCCTACCAACACGGGGATTGCTGGTTCGAATCCACACGTTACCTCTGGCTTGGTCGGTCGTCCCTACAGACACACCTGACCGTGTCTGCGGGTAGGAAGCCGGATGTGGGTATGTGTCCTGGTTGCTGTACTAGCGCCTCCTCTGGTTGGTCGGGGCACCTGTTCGGGGGGGAGGGGGAACTGGGGGGAATAGTGTGCTCCTCCCATGTGCTACGTCCCCCTGGTGAAACTCCTCACTGTCAGGTGAAAAGAAGCGGCTGGCGACTCCACATGTATCGGAGGAGACATATGGCAGCCCTCCCCGGATCGGCACAGGGGGTGGAGCAGCGACTGGGACGGCTCGGAAAATAGGGTAATTGGCCAAGTACAATTGGGGAGAAAAAGGGGGGGGAAATGTGCAGTAGTCTTCTACAGACACTAATCTTAGTTTACAGCATAAGGGAGTGCTATGTCAGACCAGACCCTGTGGGTATTTAAAGGCCTTTAGCTTACGAAACAATCAAAAATGTGTCTGGAGACGCATCTTTCCCATTATGATGAATTTCAATCATTGTGTATTGATCGGTTCTCTGTTTACAATACCAGTAGTGGTGGCTATTCCCCTGTGATGCCGGTACAAACCTGTAACAGTCAGTGCCGTAGGGACACTCGGGGAGGTCAGCAGCCTCCGCTTCATCTTCTTTCTCCTCCTTGTAGTCACTGTCGCCAGGGTGACTGCACTCCTGAAAGTGTAGTGGATTTTTCCTAAGGGTGGGGGGGATGGGGAGTGACCAATCAGGGAAAAAAACTAAGTAATTTTCAGTTCGTTATGAAAAGACATTTAAAAGACTTGGATATAAAGCTGGCACTGTACATTAAGTTTCTATTTAAAATTTTCTTCGTACATACTTAGTGCCTACTTATGCCATCTTAAAACTCCTTGCAAGTAAACAAAAGTGCTAAAGAGAAAGAGAGACAGAGAACAAAAGAGAAAGAGCCAAAGAGAGAGAGAAGGAAAACAGAGAGAGAGAGATGGGGGGGGGGGGCTTGTGTTTTTGAAACGAACTGACTTGTTATGGAGAGGTCAATGGAGACAAACTGAAGTGTAAAGCAGGTGATGCCTGTTTGATTCTCAGATAAGAGCTTTTGGAACCAAGTGATGGTTGCATGGTTTCACTCTCGCACTTACCTCATTTTGAGGATAACGGACTACGTCAAAGAGAATGCAGGGCTTTAGCTTCAACAGCAAATCAATAGTAAATCATCTACTTATTGGAACATCCAACATTCATCGTTTTCCCTCTCTTTTTCACTCTAATAGCATTGTTAAAGGGATAATATACCTGTAGCAATCCTTCCCATAAGGGCAGGGTTTTCGGAGTAAGGCTTTGGAAGGGGTTTGGTTAGAGGCAGAGCAATGGTCTGTTCCAAGACGCTTTGCTCTGTCATCTGTCAGTTCATCTTCTGACTTTCTGTCTTGCTTGTCAGGTTGGTTGATGCCAGCGGTTGGGTTTGCTAACTTGTTTCCCTTCCTGTCGCCTGTCCCGTTTTCTGACTCTTCTGCATCAAGGCTGTCAAACTCTTCACTCTCTGAAGCTCTTCTGGCCTGCTGCCTGGCTCTGGGCACCTGCAAAGGAGTTTGCTAGAACTTATCCCAAAACATCAGAATCACAAAGAAAACTTTTGTTTTAAGCATTTGAGTATGCTGCCTATCTAAATGAAAAATAAACTTCTCCTGTTCATTCATTCCTTCAAGGATGGGTTGACTTTTTTTTTTTTTAACCCATACCTCATCAAAACAGTGTCAGGCATAATTTAGAATCAGGGTGTCTCCCCGCCTGCCGCCCAATGACTGCTGGGTTAGGCTCCTGCATCCCCACGACCCTGAGCAGGATAAGTGGTTTGGATAATGGATGGACATACAAAAACGTCACTCATCACTTCAGTATTGAGAAATGTACTACTTTACTTCATCTTCCCACTGGGCGTCAACACGGTTGAATGGGGCAACGTTTCTCAATACTGAAGCGATTGGTGAAGTTTTTTTCCACATGATTCAAAATAATTTCCGACAACATTTTAATGCATTCTGTACACCAAAAAGTGAACATATCCTATCCTTTAGTATTAGAGAGCAACTATTTTATTCACTTAGAATTTAAATGATCAAGTTGGTTAGGTTAAGTATTCAGATATTTACCAACTTAGTTGCTATTTATTCGCCAGTTTCACTTTCATGACAACAAATATTTTCAGATGATGTTTCAGGCATGTTTTCACCATTGTACGTATTTATTATATAAAAAAAATTACGGGGCATTTATTTATTTTTAAATAAAATTCAATTACAGATTGTTTTATCACATTTAACCACATCATTTGTTTAAGTGCACTCAACTGCTTCTGACTGAGCCTTCCTCATCTTTCTCCTCTTCGTCAGCATTTGCTCTGCCCCACTGCTCTCTGACTCCTCCCCCACAGAGGTTACAGGGCATGTGCTCTGTGGGGGAGACCCACGCTTGCTGCTGGTTGTCGGCATTGCTGGTCCTTTACTAGTCCTCCCAGCTCCTGGGGACAAAAAAGGAAAGGGAGGAAGAGAGCGAAGGGGGGGGAGTCACACAGGCAGAATAAAAATGAAAAATACAAATGGGATTTCACTCCTACCTAAAATGACCTTGGGCCTTCAATGATGGCCGGTTTTTAAACTCTATATTCTGTCAAGATAAATACCCAATTGAGATATTAATGCATTGCATATATTAGTATGTCTGTTAAGAATTGACTGACAGCATAATTAACATTTTAACAACTTTAATACTATTTTTCAAACAGTTTAAAATGGCCGCTGTCCAACGCCTGTAAATACTGCAACGCCTCGGTGGTAGTCACGGTGCCTCTGAAACGGCGTCTGTAACCAGACATGTTGGCAATAATAAAAAATCAAGTTTAGACTATTACTCTCCACTGGAGAACGCTAGTGTGTTTCTAGGACAGAGCAATGAACGTCACGAAGGAAATGATGCGACCAACACACGTCATAAATAGTGACACATGACGCGCACGATCACGCGCAAATTACGAGCCGTCTTTTTGACAGCTCATGGTTGTTTTAGGTAGATCTTATCATAACTGTTTTTGTACAACTGATCTAAAACTAATTTTAAAGCAAATATAGACAATTTTAGGTGCATTCAGGGAGTGGCAGGTCTGTATCTTTTTTTCCCCACAAAGTTATTAAACTTTGAAAATCCAAAGCCGTCAAAATGACAGCCTTGGTCGTTCTAGTGTTAAAATAATTTAAGATCCAAACTTTCCCCACTAGGAAGAAGATTGTGAGAATTGAGACCAAAAGATGCACCTGTGAAGATTCACGTAAACTTCTCTGCAGGGTGACACAGAAAATAAGTTTCTGAGTAATCATGGCTTGCATGTGTGTGTTTCAACAGGAAGGCAGAAAACCCAAGGAAAATGCCGGCACTTGGATGGACTGTATGGCTTTCTTGCAAAGTATTACAAACTGTTGATTCAAGAGATTTGAGCCTCTATAAATACTGTGAACTACCTCTGAAAAAAGAATTCAAATGAGAGCTGAATGTCTCATGTCTCATCTCATCATCACCCGCTTCTTCAGGGTCGGGTCACGGTGGCAGCAAGCTAAGTAGGGCACTCCAGACATCCCTCTCCCCAGCAATGCCCTCCAGCTCCTCCTGGGGGAGGAGGCGTTCCCAGGCCAGAGTGGACATGTAGTCCCTCCAGCGAGTTCTGGGTCTACCCCACGGTCTCCTCCCAGTTGGACATGCCCGGAAAACCTCCAAAGCAAGGCACCCAGGAGGCATCCTAATCAGATGCCCGACCCATCTCAACTGGCTCCTTTTGATGTGAAGGAGCAGCAGCTCTACTCCAAGCTCCCTCCGGATGTCCGAGCTCCTCACCCTATCTCTAAGGCTGAGCCCAGACACCCTAAGGAGGAAACTCATTTCAGCTGCTTGTATCCAAGATCTCACCCTTTCGGTCACTACCCAAAGCTCATGACCATAGGTGAGGCGAATGTCTCATGTGTGCCTTTTTAATAAATATGGCACAATTCTGGATTACTGTTCTCATAGTGTCCTTCCACCAAAGTACCTAACTCTTACCAGAGCCATACAGCATTTGGGTTTCTGGCATGTTTTGAGTGCATTTTAAATGGCTGAGCTGCAGCCTTGTCCTAAGACTAAGACAGCATTGAGTTGACATTGTATCAACCAGGACCAATATCACTCAGTTACACCCAGAGTACATCACAAAATGAATGGGTGACCCAAATTTCAATACAACTAAGACTGTATGCTCGCTCTTTTCAGCATACTTGTCTTCCTCTCGACGATCTATCCGCCATCTCATTGTCAGACAAGGATTACACAACCCGTCCCTTTGTTCCACAAGGTGCCTGTGGACACACGCACGCACGCACACGCGCGCACGCACACACACACACACACACACACACACACACACACACACACACACTCACACACAGTGCTCTGAGATCCACTATAATTACAAATCTGATGAGACAGATTATATAAAAAGGTCATATGCAGTGTTGGTCTGTTAGTTATTATCAAAATACTAAATGCTCGATGTCACAGTTGAAAAGACTAGGCAGCTCGCAGATGCGGCTTTGTGAATATGACGCAGAGCAATGGTTGGGAAAAAAAAGAAAAAAGAATAAAAAGGACAATTCTTTCAGTAAAAGCACAGCTTTTATACAGCTATACATATTTTACACAGATCAATGCGGACTCTCCACGCTCTTGAAAATCAATTATCATGGCCCAGTCGGGATTATAATCAGCCATTAAATCATCTAGTGCAGGGGTTGGCAACCTTTATGATGTTCTGTGCTGCTTTACAAAGTAAAATAAATAAATAAATAAATAAATAAAAAAATCACACAACCAAGTGCCAGTTCATTTTCATAATGAGCATTTATCTATTTATTTTATTTACTACTGCTGCTTGTACCCCCGGCTGAAACGAGTACAAGCGGCTAAAATGAGTTTCCTCCGTCTGGGCTCAGCCTTAGAGATAGGGTGAGGAGCTCAGACATCCGGAGGGAGCTCGGAGTAGAGCCGCTGCTCCTTCGCATCGAAAGGAGCCAGTTAAGATGGATCGGGTATCTCACTAGGATGCCTCCTGGGCGCCTTCCTTTGAAGGTTTACCGGGCACGGCCAACTGGGAGGAGACCCCGGGGTAGAACCAGAACTCGCTGGAGGGACTACATGTTCAATCTGGCCTGGGAACGCCTTGGGATCCCCCAGGAGGAGCTGGAGGGCGTTGCTGGGGAGAGGGACATCTGGAGTGCCCTACTTAGCTTGCTGCCACCGCAACCCGATCCCGGAAAAGTGGCTGATGATGATGCTTGTACCCCCATCTAGATTTTGCATACCAAAAGAGCTGCACTCTACACACACACACATTTTATTATTTGTGCAAATGTATGAAAATTACTGGGCACAAAAGAAAATTAATTCAATCTTACCAATTTAGTACGACCCTTGTTTGTAGTAATATCTGGTAACCACTGCTAGACATAGACCATTGTTTACATCCACACTCTCATCAAGAGCTATGCTGAATACCAACACATCTTTCAATGCAAGGGTTTGCTGGTGCCTTATGTTTTCAGCCATGTCTGTAATGCCCCTCCACAATTCTCACAGAAACTAGCATTTCTTTAATCTTGTTGGTGATCGTGTCTTTGTTTGGCTACCCATCAAATATGACCTCCGAACTGCTGAGGAAAGCCTCCTTCATACACTCTCCATAGGAGAGTGGCTTACCGTGTCTAGCAATGCACTGTACGACTTTATACCTGCCCTCTGTAGCTTGGTTTTTGGCAGCACATTGAGTTGTAAACATGCTGCTTTGCTTCCTGTACATTGTTTCAGCTTTATCAGTCTTATCTTTGATGTTTTTCTTATGCCTTGTTTCAAAATGATTAGACAATATTGCTTCTGCTGTCGTCACTTGTTGACATAAAGCAAAGAAAGAAAGCTAGCTAGCTATCTACCAGCTCCTCAACAGATCAGAGGGAGGGGGAGGAGGGAAGAGGGGTATGATAGACCACTTCAACTGTGCACACACACATTCATACCTAGGGACAATTTAGTATGACCGATTCACCTGACCAACATGTCTTTGGACTGTGGGAGGAAACTGGAGCCCCTGGAGAAAACCCACGTAGGCATGGGGAGAACATGCAAACGCCACACAGAGGACGACCCCCAAGGCTGGACTACCCCAAGGCTTGAACCCAGAACCTTCTTGCTGTGAGGCGACTGCGCTAACCACTGCACCAGCATGCCGCCTGTGTTATATAGTTCCTCATAAACACCTTGGTGTTTGTTATGTGCACTTTCATTTAGGGGCAGGTGATTACAAGAAGCCTTCTTTATTGCTTCACTCTGTTCATTCATCCTCATTGACAATAAATATAGGTCAGACTGAAGGACATTAGCAACGGTTGCTATTCACACAAGCCCTCCTACTGGTGCATCAGCGGACCAACCAAAAGGCTGACAAAAGGTTCAATTGCAGAATGAACATGCTGCACAATGCCTGAAGAAAATAACTAAAAGGGGCAATTGCAAGTTGTACTGGTGCGCCTAGTTATACATTTTAGTCGCTCCATCTAAAAAAAAAAAAAGGTCTATACTTGTCAGTAAAATAAACAAAAATTACAAGCTTCAGGATTGTAATTTTAAGTGGCAAGACTAGCATTAGTATTAATAATGGTATTAGTAATTTCATTGTGGTTGTACTGGGTGTAGCAGTGGTAGTTTAGCAGTCGCACCAGCAGTAGTAGTAGTAAAGGTCGTGCTAGTTTAGTATTAGTATTAATAGTAAAAGAAGTGGTACCAATATTAATAATGAGTTTTAGGCGTAGTCGTTGCAGCAGCAGCAACATCAGCAGCAGTGGTAGGCTGGTGGTAGCAACAGAAGTTTATTTCTACTGGTAATAATTTGAGTGGTATCAGTAGTTTAGCAGTACTAGTAGTAACATCAGTGGTAGCGGTAACAGTACTGGCAGCAGTCATATAGCAAAAAACCCAGACCACAGCATTCACAATAAATTCCACAGCATTCAAAATGAATTCTGGGTATTGTAGGAATGGCTGAACCTAATCAGAACTTGACTATAGATGCAGAAAACTGGCATTTTCTCGACCAATACAGGGTGTATTTGAATCTTTTTTGCTTCTATAAATTCAGGTGACATTCAAGATTCACAAAACATCTACAATAATGATGGCTTGTTTTCTCTTTAAGTTACTTTCAGACTTATTATGGGTGGTCAAGGTTGTCAATCTGCATTTTTGGACAATCCTCATTTACAGACTGATTGACAGCGGAGGAAAAGGAAAGGAAAATTGCTGTGAAAAGGTAGGAAATTGTACCTTTAGAGGTGGTGCAAGGATTCACGGGAGATGCAACAGAGGCAGTCATCCAGGCAGGTAAAACTCTTTTTTTGGCAGAACAAACTTCATTCTGGGGCCTCTGCACTTCTTTTACTAATCCAGTCTCTCCCTGAAGAAAACAAAGGAATACGACGTCTTGAAAAACTCTCATCAAACCTTTTTTCTCCACAGAAGGGTGGAACATTATGCTTGTTTTTGGCCTGCTTCAGATCACACCTGGGAGCAGTCCAATACAATCAGTCTTAAAGCTGGGGTATGCGTTCTTTATGGCATCATTGGGAAAAAATTCCATAATAACCTCTTGGAATATTATAATTCAAGTGGTCTGAGAGAAAACTAGACTTGTGCGCCTCTTGTTCTTCAGTTTACTGGCGGACTACAAACCAACATTAAAGGTGCATGCAGCCACCTACTGTACTGGAATGTGTAACATCATGACTTTACAAAGAAATTATATTCTGGATAGTAACCCTGTTTCATTTAAGTACTTAAATAAAGCCTTTTGGGTACAGTGGAGCAGTGGTTAGCATGGTCGCCTCACAGCAAGAAGGTCCTGGGTTCGAGCCCTGGGGTAGTCCTTGGTGGGTCATCCTGGGTCACCCTCTGTGTGGAGTTTGCATGTTCTCCCAGTGTCTGCCTGGAATTCCTTCGGGCGCTCCAATTTCCTCCCACAGTCCAAAGACATGGAGGTCAGGTGAATTGGCCATACTAAATTGTCCCTAGGCATGAATGGGTGTGTGTGTGTGTGTGTCAGCCCTGTGATGGCCTGGCGGCCTGTCCTGGGTCTCTCCCCACCTGCCGCCCAATGACTGCTGGAATAGGTTCCAGCATCGCTGCAACCCTGAGAGCAGGATAAGCGGTTCAGATAATGGATGGATGAAGCCTTTTGCACCGGTAATTGTTTGTCTCCTGTCTCTAACAGACCTTTGATGTTCCACTCTCTTCCCATATCTACCACCCTGCCCTTCAGTCTTTCTCTTTCTACACTGAACTTCTCACAATTTATCTCAACCTCCTCTTGGTTCTGTATTCAGGCTTTAAAAAATTTAGCCCATAACAGAAGATTTTAGCGAATCACGGGTCATTTCAGAGAGAGGGCATTCCTATTGGCTGTTCTACAAATGCAGATGCGCATGTACACAATCAATTCGTGTCCGCCCCGCCAGTTGCTTGCGATTGTAACCGCAAAGCTACGGTCACACATGTGCGAATGCAGGAGAATGACCACTGCTTGCGAATTCGTATTTTGTCATGCTGAATGTGGGCAGTGCAGGATGAGACACACATAGAAATCGGTTTTCTGTTTTGCAGTCCGTTTGAGCGGTTGTTGGTTTTGCAACAGGAAAATGTACACCGAAGTCCAGAGTACGATAATTAATATTTTCACTCAGTTGTCTCACTTGTGCATGTTATCATAGTTTTACAGACAAATATGGAGGAACATTGGTTCATTCATTCATTATCCAAACCACTTATCCTTACTCAGGGTCACGGGGATGCTGGAGCCTATCCCAACAGTCATTGGGCGGCAGGCGGGGAGACACCCTGGACAGGCTACCAGGCCATCACAGGGCCAAAACACACACACACATTGGGAAAATTTAGTACGGCCGATTCACCTGACCTACATGTCTTTGGACTCTGGGAGGAAACCGGAGCCCCCAGAGGAAAGCCACGCAAACATGCAAACTCAACACAGATGACCCAGGACGACCTCCAAGGTTGGATTACCCCGGGGCTTGAACCCAGAACCGTCTTGCTGTGAGGCAACCGCACTAACCACTGCACCACCATGCCGCCTGAAGAAAATTGGTTTTCAAGTTATATTTATATGCCGCAAAATATGAATTGATGTTTATTGTTTATTTGACAGGGACAATGCACAATTTTACAATTGCACCACAGTTATTAATAACTTTTCCATGTATTTGTTATTAATAACTTTTACATTTATTTATATTCAATGCCCGTCTCCCGACTCACTACCAGCCAGACAACATCTCTCTTGTGGGGGCAATTGGTAGTGTTCACAGGCAATTTCGTACAATACCGGCTGGTTAGACACAGCAACAATCAAAGTCTCCTCTATCCCGGCTCACTATGGAAACTACAGCTAATTACAGCCAAGTGGAGTCAACCATACACACTTCTTTGCTATTGGTTGAGGCTACGGATTCATCAGTCGAAGTTCACCAAAGTTGAATTCCACGCAAAGCGAAGACGCACATTTCTTTCGCCACTGGAAGCAAATGTTTTATTTGCCCCTTTGCTCGCATAGAATTTCATGCGTGTGACTGTAGCATAAGCCTAAAAATCAACAAGACCAACTTGAAATAGCTGCTTCAGTGTAAGGGGCTGACGAGCAATGCGGAGGTCATTTGTTGGGAGGGACTTAACGAAGTGATACGAGGCAGCAGAGCGGTGGAAGGATTTGCATTGGAATGTTCAGTTACCTACTGCAGCTTTAAACTTTTGACTAATGCACTCTGACCCTTATACTTTTTATGCCACATTCTTTCTCCATGGTTTTTTTTTCTTTTTTAATTCTTCTATTCTGTATATCTTATGTAATGCCTCATGTAAAGTATTCTGAATTGCCTTTTATGTCTGCAAAGTGTAATGAAACTTGCCTTGCCTTTTGACCACTAAGCAGCTCCACCAAAAGAATTGAGGGTTACATGTTTTGCTCCTGGACAGCTCATGTTTTCCACCAGTAGCAGACACCATCTGCACTGGGATCAGCTACAGCAAGCACCAACACCCAACAAAATACACCATTGCCTTTGTTCGAGCAGGGGAGTAGCCCCAGCCCCAGCCAAAGGCCCAGGGTGGGCTGCTCGCAACAAGGGACTGGCACTTTCTGATCAACCTAGGGAGACAACTGAGGTTCCCAGACACCATCGCAGCTGCCACACTCAGGCCAGACATGGTCCTGATGTTTGTGGCAACCAAGCAAGAGGTTTTGCTAGAGCTAACTGTCTCCAGGGGAGATTGGATGGAGGAGGTGCAATAAAGGAAGAGAGCCCGGTATGCAGATCTGGTAGCTGAGTGTCGGAGGAATGGGTGGAAGGCCCACTGTGAGCTGGTTGAAGTGGGCTGCAGGTGCTTTGCAGGCCAGTCTCTACACCGGGTCCCGGGACTCTTAGGATTTTTTGGACCGCAAAGAAGAGCCATTAGGGAACATCTTGGAAACAGCTGAAAAGGCTTCCCATTGACTTTGGGTGAAGAAGGGTGATGCGTGGCGTAATGCGCTACCTAGACAAAAGTCGGGGCTTGATCACCCTCGGCTGGGTCGCTCGGGCGAGGGTGTCTGATGTCAAGACCCGAAACCCCTGATGACCCCAGGTTCATTACTGATGATGCGTCCAGGTTGCACCACATGGTCTATCAAAGAACCAGCAAGTCCTTTCAATCGCAAACCAACTTCATACAGCGAATTCCTCCACCACCAATCTGATTCCAAATCAAGCAGTGTAAGCCCGTAATATCAAACTTTCATTATAAAACCAGAAATAAGTTATCTAAAATGCACATGAGAAAGTTCACTGAGGTTTAATACATTTATCAAAGATAAAAGTGAACTAAAGGAAACAGGTGGCTTGTAATTTCAATAGAAAATCATACTGTAATCTACTTTCATACCAGCAATCATTTTGTTAGAGCACACTTTTTGGCATGAAATCCTACATTAAAGGAAAACAATCACAATTTTCAACATGATTTATCTCTTATTTGTGTAGCTATGCTGTAGGGATAAACTCCATTAGTAGCAGTAATACTGAGCAGTCTTCTGTGTGTCTCTGAAAGGCCAGCGAAGTTGTTTTTGTGAAATCTGAACACTTACTTCCTGTTAATGTGTAATTATCAAATAGACAGACTCCCTCTTAAACTCTCAGCCTATCATAAGCAAGCCTTACCGGCATGGAAATTGATTTACAAGTACAAGTTTTCTCCTCACTGTTACTATGTATGGAATAACTCTAATTTTTTTTATACAAGCACAAGAGCATTTTCTTTATTAACTGGTTTCATAGAAATATTTTAATGGTAGGACAGCTGCCGAACTCAAGGTTATCTCACAACATACGAGTTTCTTGTACATTTTAATTTCCTGTAACAACCACATAATTTGCTATAGTGATGGCAGCTATCCCCAGTGGTTCAATTTCCTTATTGCAAGGTACTTAACATCCTTCCATTATTTCTTTAGTACATCCAAATGTTCTAAAGGAATAATGGACAATAAACAATGTGTGGAAGGGTTTGCTTCACTGAAGCCATAAAAAAACAATAAGGCTGTCCATACTCTTATTTGATAGAGAGTTTATCACTTCTCCATATGTTGTAGCTTACTGGTCCCAGTTTGACCAGAATATTCCATGGTACAAAAGTTGGACATTATCTCAGATATTTTCTCACAAAGTAAAGGAGGTTTCCTTCAAAATGATTCACAGGCGTTATCCAGGGAAGCAATCTCTTTCTAAATATGTGAGAGATATAAATACATTATGCTCGTTTTGTTCTCTCCATCCAGAAACAATGTCACATATCGTTTGGTACTACCGGTATACAAAAACCTGTGACAAGACATATAATTGTTCATTAGAGAGAAGCTATTGGACAACTTTTGAGTTATTCTGTAAATATAGTTTGTTTGTTTTTCTACACTCGAGATAAGAATCTGGAAAAAGGTGCTTTTATAATTAACATCATTCTCTTTCTGCCACAATTTCACATTCATCAATGCAAGTTTTCTATAAGGACTCCTCTTCACAGTGTTTTCATAAAGGACTTGAAACATTACATGGACACAATATAATTCAGTTACAATAAGAAGGCTGTAAAAACAATGACTATTTCATCCACCCATCCATTATCCAAACCGCTTATCCTTACTCTGGGTCACAGGGATGCTGGAGCCTATCCCAGCAGTCATTGGGCGGCAGGCTGGGAGACACCCTGCCTTACTGGGCACATTCTTGCAGTTATTTTTCTTTTCTTTACTTATTCTATTGTATCAAATTTTCATCCCCTGACATTTATCTTTTGATAAGTGATCATTCTTACCACGCTTGTAAGCTCATGGGTGATTACAAAAAAAAAAACTTAATGGTTTACATTGTATAAGAAAATGTGAATAATAACACTGTACCATGTAACCATGTCATTCACATTTTCTTATACAGTTCAAACTAGGAAGTAAGTTTTCACATCCATGAAATGCTCACCACCAACGTCACCGGTGGACACAATTTCGCCAGCATTTCAGAATTACATAGAAGACTGCTCAGTATTATGGCTGGCTGCTAATGCAGTGTTATCCTGACAACATATAATGAGAATATGTTGAAAATCCTGATTGTTTCCATTTAATATTCCTTTATGATGCAGAAAAGTGAACTTGAGTTGGTAGACCTTATCTGAGGTACAGGTCTTGATAATTTCTTCCTTGTATTTCTGTTGGTTTACAGCAACTTCCAGTGCGGCATTCTGGCTGCGGCGTGTCCCTGTCAGGTGCTGTCCAACAGGACATGGTGTCTGACACATGTCCTCTCCAGTCCAAGGTAGCGTCTGACAGATGTCTTGTTTAATAGGAGGAGGTGGCTCACTTTTTGGGCTGGCAGAACCAGAGGGCCTCGTGGGAACATATTCTTCTCCATCTCCTTGGAAAGCCTGACTGTTTCTGGATAGGAGTGATACAGCACACAGATATAATCCAATCAACACATTTAATTGGAAACAGTGGAAAAAGCAACAGACTGGATAACAAGAATGAATTTAAATATTCCCCCCACTACTACTACTACTACTTTCAGCTGCTCCTGTTAGAGGTTGCCACAGCGGATCATCCGTTTCCATTTCTTCCTGTCTTCTGCATCTTCTTCTGTCACACCAGCCACCTGCATGTCTTCCTTCACTACATCCATAAACGACCTCTTTGGCCTTCCTCTTTCCCTCTTCCCTGGCAGCTCCATATTCAGCATCCTTCTCCCAATATACCCAGCATCTCTCCTCCACACATGCCCAAGCTGTCTCAATCTTGCCTCTCTTGCTTTGTCTCCAAACCGTCCAACTTGAGCGGTCCCCTCTAATATAATCGTTCCTAATCCTGCCCCCCCCCCAAAAAAATTGGAAATAAAGCAAAGAAAAACCTTACAACTGAAAAATGTTCAAACCCTATAAAATTTGCATATACTTGTGTATCCTACAGTAGAAGTCAGTGCTGCGGTTTATTCACTGCTAATACATCCCATTAAGAATGTGTGTTATGTTTAGAATGGACATGTTTTAAAATCCTCAAGCATCTTTTACATTCAGCCTATTAAGACTTTTTAAAAATGAGGGCACTACTAATACTATTTGAATTTCAGTTTGTAATTGAAAACTTTTACATTTCAGAAATAAAGTGAACTGCTCTGTCCTGATGGTGATAATGTCTCGATGTGTGCAATTAGGCCAAGATGTCCTGTGACCAACCTGGCACTGTGGCATGAATTTTACATGAGTCTGGCTTTTTGGGTGGTCTAAACGGTGGTCACATTTGTTTGAGTGTCCTCTCTAATCCTTTTGATCTGAGCTTCAAACAAAAAAATTGCAGCATCAGGACAATGAGTGTTGGTAATTCAAAGACAAAAGATAGCCCCAGCAAAAGAGGGCATACATCAATGTTAATCCCCATGTTAGCTTTTAATGGAGTCACCAGATACTCTTAAAACACTTCTAACTCCACGCCCTCCAATTTACAACAGATGAAAGATAAGAGTTCTGACGGCATACAAATAAGTGCAACCTACTTCAAGTCAATTAAAATGAAACCCACAACATTTGAGATGAGTTTGGAGGCGATACATTTGTTAATTTTGTCCCATTATAATAATGCAGAAAAATGACAAAACATCTTTCTGATGTATAAGTACTTAGGAGTGCTGTACCTGCCACCCAAGGCCACCACTTTATAGATATACTTTCCGGGAAGGAGGGAGAAGATGTCACCGTGATGAAGTATGTGCCAGCGGTCTCTCTCCAGAGGCTGCGGGGCATCCTCCAGACATGCCTGACTGAAGCAAGGGTTCACATGGGTCTAATATGTGGGAAAAGAAAAGTGAAATTAAGGTTGCAAGCATTAAGTATGCTGTTGATGACATCTATGGGTGTTTTCTGACCAGTGCTGTCTTTGCTTTAGATCTGAGCTCTAGACTACGAAGCAAGTTCAACATACCCAGGATATCTTTTCATTAGCTGGCTTCACTAAGCCTAACAACTGCAATCACATGTCACAGCGACAGCAATCAACCCGTTAAGTCAACCCAGGTTTTCCCAATCCAACTATGAGCGCGTTCATGTAAAAGGGACAGTGTTTGCACCATATGACCTATTGCAAACACAGAAAAGTCTGCCACAGCTGTGTATTTTACACAAGATAAGTAAACTATAATATTAAACAAATATGAATCGTTTAAAAAATATAATCCAGGCTAAAAAGCAACACAGTTGCTGCTGCCAAAGGCAGGAAGGAAAGCTGGCAAAAAATTGCCGACTGTGTGAATGCATAGGTTAATAGGCTTATCAATATCACTGCCCCATCATTAAGGCTCAAGAAGGTCTGACTATAATTACAATTATAGTGAAATAAAAAGAAAAAAAGAAACAGCGGCACGACAACCTGCCCATTTGTTTGGCAGGAATGGCTGATTGATGATTTGTCACCACCGGCCGGCACGCTAGGTTAGGGGACTGACTGTATGGCACACACTCAGAGGAAGGAACAGGGTTTCTACACACCTCTCTCTCCACTACAAACAAGACTTGAACATCATCTACAATGAACAGGACTGGCCAATCACGGGAACTGGGATTGCAATTCTTCAGACCACTGAGAGGAGACATCCTCGTGGGGGTCCCGAACCGGCTCACGGCTAAAGTGACGGTAAGCATAGCTGCCAGTTTACTTGCCTCTATTTTCATATCAGCTCTGTGTTTGGTTTTCTATTTTTATTTCACATTGTGCTACTGCAGTGGCAAGTTCTGGTTGTGTGTTTGTCATGGCTGTACCATAACAATTCACATGTTCATGCAGTTAGAAAACACAGACCCAAAAAAAAATAGGTAGGTCCAAATAATGATGAATCAACCTATCTATCTATGTATCTATCTGTCATTCCTAAGTTGTTTTACTCTCTTTGAAACCACTGAGACGTCAAACTACCCAATTGAACACTCATTAGTGGTCAGAGATATAAACAATACAATTTTGTAGTGCCTTTGTCACATAAATAACCATGTCAAGGTGTCCGTGAGCAAGATGCCTAACCCTAACTGCCCGCGACGAGCTGATCGATACCTTGCATGATTGACACCGCGATCGGTGTATGTGTGTGTGTGTGTGTGTGGGGGGGGGGGTAAATGTGAGGCATTTATTGATTAGAAGGCACTTTGTGTGGCTGTTGCAGCTAGAAAAGCGTTATATAAATGCAATCCTTGTACCACCCTCATCCTTTACCTGGAGACTACTGAGCAGTCAAGACCTCCACCCTGGAACCACCGGCTTTTGATCTAATCCCACATCTTTCTCCACTCAACTGGCTACATTAAGACTAAAACCAAATTTTTTAAATACCCTGCAATTTGTTCACCTTTAAAATGTAACAGTTATTCCCTTGTATTATTTTATTTTTGGGGAGATTTTCTCCCTTTTACATCTCAAGCTGGCATGTCCAATTCCCTGTTCTCCTAAGGCCCCACCATTTCAATAACCTGATGGCAGTTGCGGACAGCATAGTCTCAGTCATAGACTTCCATGTGAATCGTCAGAAACTGACACACTCCTTTTTGCATACAGGTTTCTCTGTGGGAACGTAAGTGTGGAGATGATTATGCTATTTCCTGTGCACTTGTAGATGTATAAACACCCCATCACCTGTAGGGAGTATTTAATTGAAATGGCGTAAATATTACCATTTCTGGATCCCCATGTGGGTGCACTACCAACTGCACTCCCTGCAACATCCATCCAAGCTGGAGGTAACACTGGGATTCACACCATGAACTTCGGCATTGGGATGCTAGTGTATTACTATACCTACCTGGGCACCCCATATATTTGAGTTCTTTATGTTTCGGATCTCACCAAATCCAAATGCCTACATTTATTCATCTAATTGACCGTCAACAAAATTTGAGTTTGAAAATACAAATGCTGGTTGCAGTGTTAGCTATACTTACTGGCTTAAGGCGCAGTTGCCCGTCCTGGTTCTCCAGAAGGCTGTGGTGCCTAGACACTCTTTTGTCATTGACCTGAAATATGGGGGGGGGGGGGTAATTTCTTCTAAAGAGCTAAATATCCACTTTTCAAAACAGTAATCACATTTAATGCTCAAAATCTAAAACTTATCAGATCAGACCCTCTTACCCTACACTCACTGTATCCATAATGAATACCTGCCTCAATATTGCAGATACTTCCTAATTATGCAGTTTGTTTCCCCTGTGTTAATAATTTCCTGATATCTTATTTCAAACATCAATCTCAGTCATTATTTTACCTTTATCATATTATACTAATTATTATCATGGTTATTGCATACGCTTGGTTCTATTATTATTATTATTATTATTTTCAGGTAGCAAGGTTTCAGTGGGAAATGAGTTAGAAGTGACTGAAAAACGCCTTTAAATGGTATTTACATGTGAGACAATATTTGTTCTATGCTTTCCAAAAAGAAACTATAAAGAACAAAATAAAATACAATATGAACCTAACCAACGGCAAAGTTTTACTTTGTATATTTGTTAGCACTGTAGAGACCTCTAGTGGTAGACTGATTCGTTGTAACAGGGTGTAAATTCTCCTTGATTCTTTTTTTTCCCTTCCCTCTCGTCATTAGAGCAAATTTCCCAACTATCCACCAATGTTCCCACTTCATACAGGGCGGAATCTTTAACAGTAATCAGTAATGCCAAGTAAAAATAAAAACTCACTCCCAGGAATGGACCCCTGCCGAGCACCGTTTCCCCCTCGGGCAAGCGCACTGGCTCCCCCCCGTCCAACGGTACGAGGTCGAACCCCTCCATCTGCCAAGTCTCTCTGGAGAAAAGTTCCCTTTAATCCAGTATAGGTCGTTTTAACTTCTCGGCACCACTGGTCCAACAGCAGTGACTCTTATTAACCGGATAAGACAGGCCCGGCGAGGCTTCTTTTTCCTTCGCTGCCGTTATCCGAGTAGGTTTATTGCAGCCATCTCAATGGCGAAAGCTATCAACAACACACTGTAGTTGGCATTACAACACGCAGATACAAACCGCCTCTTATACATACCTTTAACAGCTGCAAACCAGAAGTGTCCCGTAATTCACCAGCAAACTCAAGACTAGTTAAAACATTAACTAAAGTTAACCGCAAAAACGGGACAGTAGCATTCAAGTGTTAGCCTGAAATGGCTAAACTTCCGGGCTGCCAAGATTTGAGGGCCATGGGCAGCTCATGTGCCGCTGCTCCTACTTTCAAGTGATGTTTAAAAGAGATCGTAAACCTCCCTGCTTAAAAAAAAAATACTTTGCGAATTTTTTGTTGTTTAATTTAGCCTAGCGTGCTTCTTCTTCTTCTTTCTTTGTTTGTTTTGGTTTAATGGCGGTGGACAAACATATTTTACGTACATTACCGCCACCTACTGTATCAGTGTGTATATTTATGGCATTTGATCGTCTGAGCGCTGGCTGATATTGTCCACCCAAGGTGGTCCCATTCACGACGCTCTGTAACCCAGATCCAGCGGCGTAACATCTACATCTTCTCTAGATATATCCACAACGCTCAGATATCTCCTGGCAGCGTCCAGCACCATCTTGATTCTTTCCCTTTTATTTTAGCAGCGCAATTTATGACCATGGCAAAGAACGGCAAAAATAAGTTTCTTGTCAATGCAGATATTCTGATCAGCGCCATTCCTTTTCTGCTCCAGTTCTTTTTGTACTGCCACCATCTCTTCATTTCTCAGCTTCGGGATACGACAATCCCTTTCCTGCTCTCACCTTATTCACTTTCTCTTCCCGTAAATTTGTAATTTGCGATATTAGGGTATATACAAATAACATTGACTTGACTTAATTCTTCTTGGACACTGTGCTGACCCCGTATCATGATTCCCCTTGCAGTGCAGTCACTTTGCTTGCTCTTTCTTAACTTTACACTCCTCCACATTGCAACTGTCCTTCCCACATCTTCTGACTCCTCTACATACTCCAACATGTCCATATTCTTGGCAGCAAAAACACCTGAGAGCTCTCATATGGCCTCACACACATGCTCAAGGTAGACTCTTTCCGGCGATTCCCCTTCAAATGTCAAACACGCAGAATTACTGTCCCTCCTTCCCCCCTTCTCAGAATCTAGTCATTCTTCTTGCCTCACACACACACACCTACAAAATCCCGAAATGACTCTGACAGTGGCACACCATTCCCATCTTCCTTGCTTTTAATCCGAGTGGGAAGCAAATTGCACAGTAATATTCTTTAAATACACTAATTTTAAGGGTTCTATCTCTCTGACGCTTTGAGATACAATCAATGATAATCATCCCACGTCTAGTTATCCTGGTCGATCGTACGTCTCTTAAGTTTTCCTCCAATAAACTTTCCGACATGATGTGGGTCCTTGAAAATGCCGTTTTCTCTTGCCACGGCTATCGTCCCTGCAAGATACGTCTCCTCTGTTCTCAGTGACTGATTGGAATCACTTGAGAATTTGACGCATTCTTCTTTATTTTCTTCTTACTTTGAAACCCCTTCGGATCCTCGTTTCCATGTCAAATTTCGCTCTCCGACTCCAACGTCATTTCCGCCACTCCTTACTGTGTGTTTCCTGATGACCCTGCCGTCGCCTGGCACTCTTCACAAACATCAGATGTGCGATTGTGCGAAGGGGAGGTCATAAACGTGCGTGTAGGTTTTTAAATGACGGTTGTACGCATGCGCGCAGAGCCTGCGCGATGACGACAGCATTGTGTGTAAACATCTCAGGCGGAGAGACGTTTAAAAGTCTGTCTGTCAGCTGTCAGCGGCGAGGCGAAGAAATCACACCGAAGGTGGGTTCAGATTGGCGACAGGTCGTCAGTCTTTCATTAACAATCATACATACGCATAACGTTCACCTCGTTAGCTATCATAACTAATCTTTGACCTTAAACTTCATAACTATAAAGCGTTGACCCGTTTTGCTAACCGTAGCCGACATCGTGACGCCCGGTACCCGTGTAGCTTAAACGTGACTTACTGCTGATGCTTACGATGTGCTGTTACAAGAGGTTCTTCATTTTAAATCGTGTGCGTGTGTGTGTGTGTGTGTGTGTGTGTGTGTGTGTGTGTGTGTGTGTGTGTGTGTGTGTGTGTGTGTTTATATATAAAATGCAAATCGAAACTGAAATCTTGATTGGGCAAAAACAAACCTCTGAACCAAGGGCCGAAACAATAGTCACTGTATGTACCAGCTTCATGTAACGTAAATGAAAGGGGGCAACAGCGATGCAGTGGTAAATAACAAAGTGGGTCAGCTGTGATCTTCGGTCAGTGATCACCATTAGGAAGCCAATTAGGACATTAGCGACATTTTCAAAAAGAATAGAAAACACGTATTCGTCTATTTTCCCATTGAATTACACAATTTCTCAATAGCTTAGATCAGGTCGATACTACTTTGATGTACAATATGAATTCGTGCAACGAAGATTTATGTTAGCCCTAAAAAAAGAGGGTAAACTGTTGCTAGTCTGCAATTATACGGGTGGATAAATTAAGTTTAGGTGTGTATACCCTCCACTACAGCACTACTGGTCAATTATTCAAATACAGAATGAAAAGTATTCGCAGATCTTATTCACTGTGGGATAACTCAAGTTTATTTGTATCAAAAATCTCATTCTGGGCAATATAATAAAATAAATAAATAAAATAATAATAATAAATAAAATGAATAAAAACAAAATGTATTATTATTAGTAGTAGTATTATTCTCCTCTGTCCTCTGTGTGGAGTTTGAATGTTCTCCCCGTATCTGTCTGCGTGGGTTTTGTCAAGGTGCTCTGGTTTCCTCCCACAGTCCAAAGACATGTAGGTCAGGTGAACCAGCCATACTAGATGTGTACCTAGATGTGATTGTGTCGGCCCTGTGATGGACTGGCAGCCTGTCCAGGGTGTCTCCCCACCTGCCGCCCAATGACTGCGGAGATAGACTCCAGCATCCTGCCACCCCAATTGGGATAAGTGGCTTGGATAATGGATGGATGGATTATTATTATTATCCATCCATCCACTCTCCAAACCGCCCATCCTGCTCTCAGGGTCGTGGGGATGCTGGAGCCTATCCCAGCTGTCATTGGGCGGCAAGCAGGCAGTCACCCTGGACAGGCCGCCAGGCCATCACAGGGCAAACACACACATGTGCGTGCACACACACACACACACACACACACACACACACACACACACACACACACACACACACACACACACACACATTCACACCTAGGGACAATTTAGTACGGCTGATTCACCTGACCTACATGTCTTTGGACTGTGGGAGGAAACCGGAGCACCTGGAGGAAACTCATGCGGGACACGGCAAGAACATGCAAACGCCACACAGAGAATGACCCGGATGACCCCCAAGGTTGGATTAAAGCAGGTCTCGAACCCAGGACCTTCTTGCTGTGAGGCGACTGAGCTAACTATTGTTGTTATTATTATTATTATACATCCATTATCTTTAGACCCCTGATTCAGATTAAAAAAAACAAAAAACACCCGATATACCAAAACCTTGTCAGGACAAGATGCGGGTGCAGATTTTGTATTCTTACATCCAACTCAACTGAGCTCTTTCCCTCAATATTGTTGTTATTGTTGCCAATCTATAAATACATGTGTTGCTGTGAAAAAGTGGTATGTATTGCTTCTTTCCTATTCAATAGACTTAAAGGACATAAATAAAAGGAATCTGTCTGTTACAGTCGGCAGTCTGTGCTAGAATTTTTCTTTTATGAATTGTTTTGCACTTTGAGTTTTCTTCCAAATGCAAATGGCAATATGTCTTGTCTGTAGGCACCAAGTTCTGTCTCATCAAACTGTTGGACTCGGAATTGTCATGCTGCATGACCCTAAGGGAAGTTTGTCCACCGTTTATTGTGTCTGTGGAAGAAGTCCCGTCTTGATGTTCGCCGAAGACACCTGCCTTCACAACTTTGCTGAAACACTGCCGACAGAAATCAGCTTAAAGATCTTCAGTGAATTGGACACTCAGAGCCTTTGCAATGCCTCGCTGACCTGCAGGCTGTGGCATCACATTATCGAGGACAGCCAGCAGTTGTGGAGGAGCCAATGCCTGACTGTGAGGGCAGTTTGTCAGAGGGAGGTTGACCGGGACCGAAGAAATGGGCTTTCTTGGAAGGTGGATTATTTCAGTACAGCTGACTCCCTCTTTTTAACAATCTCCACATTTTGAAACATAAACTTTTTTTTCATTTTCTAGTTTTATCAGACGTTGTAAAATAGACCTTTGCTGTGCTCGACACTGCACAATATGTGGGGGGAAAAATACTGACGATTGTCTTTTCACTGAAAATGCCTCCTTAGTATCATAACCGATAAGGTGACGCTGTTGTTGTCTTTCTTTTTCCTCACAGCTTACCTTAGTGAGAAACTACACAAGAAGTTTCCTGAAGAGGGATTGGTTAAGAGGGCGTTACAGCAATGTACGCTCGGTGGACGAGCTACGGGGCAGGAAGATGTGCCCGCTGGACGTGGAGACGTGGGGCGAGATTCTCGAAGCTGAGCTAGAGCGATAGCCCCGGGATTAATTTCCCAGCACATTTTATATTGTTTCAGTTATGCTTTATTACAGTACTAAGAAGTCTTTTAATTTTTCTAATGCTAATATATTTTATACTTTTAGTGATTTACAAGCTCAAGCTTTATGCATGCCTTTTTTAAAGAAATTCTCTTCTAATTGGTGTGACTGAACAGAGAACAGAACGACGATGGAAACTGGTGTGAACACTATCAATACTACGGATGCACAGATGAACACGCTGAATAAATCAGGGTTCATGGTGAAATTTGAGTTGTGCTGTGCTTATTTAAACAAGTTAGACTTACAGGGAGTCTTATAACTGGACTCTACATGGTGAAAATGTGAACTTGGAAGATCTGAAACAAAAATTGTCCATAATTTACAACAAACTGCCATGGATCAAATTATTCTTAAATACCCGGTTATTGACATTTTGGTATAATGACGTGACACCTGTTTAGTTTCCTGGTAAGGGTCCATGTTATCACATAGGCGTTATTCTTTCAGCACTATGGAGAGGAACTTGAGGCTGTTGGGGGTCGCATCTGCTTTGCTTTGACCACATCAAGTCAATAACAAATTCAGCCTATTGCCGTCTTAAAAATATAGCAAGAATTAGACAATTTGGGTTGCATTCATCTCCTGTAGGTTAGATGTAATGGTCTGTTCTCAGGTCTTTCCAGAAAAAGGTCCTGGGTACCTTCAGCTAGAGTTGACATATAGGCAAGCAAAGCTGAACACGTTAAACCATTTCTCAGATGTCTGCACTGCCTCCAGTGTGTCACAGAGTCGACTTTACATTACTGCTGCTCATCTATAGGCTTCGCGGTGCTTTAGGACCAAAATACAGCTCTTGCTTGCTTTCGTTAAATGAACCCTCTCCTCTCAGGTCCGCTGGGAATGCTCTTCTAGCTATTCCCAGAAGCCCCAGCAAAACATGGTGAAGCCACAAACGCTCATATGGAAGTCCTACATCTCGTAGGTATAAGACTTCTGACCACGTTTGAAACCAGGCTAGCACTTTACCTCTTAGTCACTCTACTTCCACCCTTTTTATCTTATTTATCCGGTTTCTCTTCTTTTTTATCTTTTAAGTTCTCTTTTAAATTTATCTTACTTTGTATTTTTCATCTGTTTTTAATGCACATATCATCATGCCAATCATATGGAATTTTACACAGTATTTGTATGTGTGTGTGTGTATATATATATATATATATATATATATATATATATAGCGTGTTTTTCCCGAAACCGTCAATGGTGTTGTTATAAGTGTTCAACTAATGAGGAGTGGAATTTCAATACAGATGCAGGAAAAAAGTTTAATACATTGCAGTACAGGCCTGTTTCGTGCGTCGCGCACGCATCAGCTACTAATGTGGTTCAACAAGGAAAGACATACCGATTACGTTGCCCAGCGCCACGCCCCTAATTTCAGTTGGACAGCAACCAATCAGATGAGGGAACATTTAAACTATAACAAGCCAATGGGGTAGGTAGTTATGATGCACAGCAACCAATGGCGGGGTAGAAAGCGTTACAACCAATGGGGTAAGGGACTGGGGCTTGTTTTGAAAAGCATTTAGGGATCAGGGCACTGTTGAAATGGCGTACATTTAAAATATAAGGTCATTTATGTAAATATAATGGGGTGGTGTTGGGGCACAGTTGGAAGGACAGGCAGTTAAAAAAAAGACCTCTAATAAATGTCACGTGTATCTAATGGAGGGGGGGGGGTAATAAAGACGTTTTACTTCTAGTTACAAAGGAGTTTTTTTTTCAGGGCCCTCTGTTAATCCCACGTAAGTGTCTACATTGCAGTTGTCTTCTGTTGTCACCGGTGCCTGGTAGATGACTCCCTCTGTCTGGCATTTTCCTTCAGAGGGCCCTTTTAAAAATAGGTTTAACGCCCATATGAGTAGCTCCAGAAATGAACATTAAAAAAAACGGCCTTAAGCCGCCACATTTGGTCATTGGTAGACAAGAATATCAGTGATTCTGTCTCATGGAAAATCCTTGCAAAGAGCAAGGCATATTCAATAAGAGGTAAAAGATGTAGCCTGTGCTTAGCAGAAAAGTATTTTATTATTTGCAGACCTGATATGGCCACCTTGAATAGTAGAAACGAATTGGCCACCAGCTGTAGACACCGAAAAAAATATCCCCTTTGTAACTATAAGTAAAACGTCTTTATCATCCCCCCCCCCCAGTAGATGATACACATGTGACATTTATTAGAGGTCTTTTTTTAATTGCCTGTCCTTCCACCTGTACCCCAACACCACCCCACTATATTTACAGAAATTATCTTTTTATATTTTAAATGTACGCCATTTCAACAGTGCCCTGATCCCTAAATGCTTTTCAAAACAAGTCCCAGTCCCTTACCCCATTGGTTGTAATGCTTTCTACCCCACCATTGGTTGCTGTGCATCATAACTACCTACCCCATTGGTTTGTTGTAGTTTAAATGTTTCCTCATCTGATTGGTTGCTGTCCAACTGAAATTAGGGGCGTGGCGCTGGGCAACGTAATCTGTATGTCTTTCCTTGTTAAACCACATTAGCAGCTGATGAGTGCGCGATGCATGAAACAGGCCTGTACTGCAATGTATTAAACTTTTTTCCTGCATCTGTGTGTATGTATATATATATATATATATATATATATATATATATATATATATATATATATATATATACACTGATTTTTTTAATATATATCAGGCTATAGGTTTACATAAGCAAAAATACTGTTTAAGAAACCAAATTGTGACATTGAAATGTTTGGTAATATAAAGTATAATCAATCAAAACTAGTTTCTAAGTTATAATCCCTCATATATTTCAGACTTAATTTTGTAAGAGATTTCAGGTAATACATTTTTGTGATCATTAATTTAGAGAACAAAATTGTTTATCATGATACGACAATGTCTGAATTTCATCCAAATACGTTGCCATTGAAAGACAATAAATTATATTGAGTTATTGCCCAGCCCATTTCCATGTTTGCTGACTTCATACTACTATTTCCACTATACTACTGTACAGTTTCATCACTTGATAATTTGTCTTCATCTGTACAACAGTAGTACTGAATCTGTACAACAGTAGTACTGACCCTAGAGCTTTTTTAATGTCAACACTGTACTGTACTTATCTACCTGAGGAGTGGAGAAGAAGCATACTGGTACCAATTTTCAAGCATAAGGGTGATGTGCAGAACTGTAGCGACTACAGAGGTATAAAGTTGATCAGCCACAGCATTAAGATATGGGAAAGGGTAATAGAAGCTAGGTTAAGAGGAGAGGTGATGACTAGCTAGTAGCAGTATGGTTTCATGCCAGGAAAGAGCACTACAGATGTGATGTTTGCTTTGAGAATGTTGATTGAGAAGTATGGAGAAGGCCAGAAGGAGTTGCATTGTGTCTTTGTGGATTTAGAGAAAGCATATGACAGGGTGCTGAGAGAGGAGGTGTGGGATTGTATGTGGAAGTTGGAAGTTGCAGAGAAGTATGTAGGAGTAGTGTAGGATATGTATGAGGACAGTGTGACAGTGGTGAGGTGTGCGGTTGGAATGACAGATGGGTTCAAGGTGGAGGTGGGATTACATCAAGGATCGGCTCTGAGCCCTTGTTTGCAATGGTGATGGACACCACGAGCTCAGGCAGGAGTCTCCGTGGACTATGATGTTTGCGGATGACATTGTGATCTGCAGCGAGAGTAGGGTGCAGGTTGAGGAGAGCCTGGAGAGGCGGAGGTATGCACTGGAGAGAAGAGGAATGAAAGTCAGTAGGAGCAAGACGGAATACATACGCGTGAATGAGAGCGAGGACAGTGGAGTGGTGAGGATGCAAGGAGTAGGGGTGACGAAGGCATATGAGTTTTAATACTTGGGGGGTCAACTGTCTAAAGTAACGGGGAGTGCAGAAGAGAGGTAAAGAAGAGGGTGCAGGCAGGGTGGAGTGGGTGGAGAAGAGTGTCAGGAGTGATTTGCGACAGAAGGGTACCAGCAAGAGTTAAAGGGAAGGTTTACAAGATGGTTGTAAGACCAGCTATGTTATATGGTTTGGAAAACAGTGGCACTGATGAAAAGACAGGAGGAGGAGCTGGAGGTGGCAGAGTTGAGGATGCTAAGATTTTCACTGGGGGTGACAAAGAAGGACAGGATTAAGAGCGATTATATTAGAGGGACCACTCAGGTTGGACGGTTTGGAGACAAAGCAAGAGAGGCAAGATTTAGATGGCTTGGACATGTGTTTAGGAGAGATGCTGAGTATATTGGGAGAAGGATGCTGAAGGCCGAAGAAGAGTTTTATGGATGTAATGAGAGAGGACATGCACATGGCTGGTGTGACAGAGGAAGATGCAGAGGACAGGAAGAAATGGAAACGGATGATCCGCTGTGGCGACCCTTAACGGGGGCAGCCGAAAGTAGTAGTAGTAGTAGTAGTAGTAGACTCAGTAGCAGTAGTACTGTACTTAGCCACACTGATGAGCCAAAACATTTTGACCACTCATAGGTGAACCGAATAACGTTGATCATCTCCAAACAATGGTACATGTAATGGTCTGGGTAGATTAGATGGTAAACAAACAATCACTTCTCGTAGACAACATGTTGGATGCAGGAGAAATGGGCAGGAGAAATACCTGAGCGACTTTGACCAGGACCAAATTGTTATGGCCAGATAACTGGGTCAGAACATCTCTGAAATGGCAAGGCTTGTGGGGGGCTCCCAGTCAGCAATGGTGAATAATGACAGACAGTGGTCTGAGGAGAGACAAACCACGAACTGGTGCAAGGGTGTAGGGCACCCAAGGATCATCGATGTACGAGGGCAATGAAGGCTATCCTGTCTGGTCCAAACCAACAGAAGGTCTACTGTGGCACAAGTCACAGAACATTTTAATGATGGTTACGGGAGGAATGTGTTACAGCACACAGTGCATCATACCCTGCAGCGTATGGGGCTGCATAGCCGTAGACCGGTCAGCGTGCTCGTAATGACCCCTGTCCACCGTTGAAGGCACCTACAATGGGCACGCATGCGTCAGTACTTGACCATGGAGCAATTAAAGAAGGTCACCTGGTCCGATGAGTCCTGTTTTCTTTTAGATCACTTGGATGGCTGTGTACGTGTACACCATTTACCTGGGGATGTGATGGCGCCAGGATGCACTGTGGGAAGACGACAAGCCGGTGGAAGGAGTGTGATGTTCTGGGCAATGTTCTGCTGGGAAACCCTGGGTACGGCCATTCATGTGGACGCCAATTGGCCCATGCCACATACCTAAACATCGTTGCAGAACAGGTACCCCTTCACGGCTATGGTATTCCCTGATGGCAGAATAATGCGCCCTGCTACACTGCACACATTGTTCAGGAATGGTTTGAGGAACATGTTCAAGGTGTTGCCCTGGCCTCCAAATTCTCCAGATCTCAATCTGATTGAGCATCTGTGGGATGTGCTGGACCGACAAGTCTGAGCCACGGTGGCTCTACCTTGCAATTTACAGGACTTGAAGGATCTGCGTGTAATGTTTTGGTGCCAGATACCAAAGGACAACCTCAGGGGTCTTGTAGAGTCCATGCCTCAGTGGGTCAGCGCTGTTTTGGCGGCACACGCAAGACCAACAGCATATTAGGCAGGTGGTCATAATGTTTTGACTCATTGGTCTATGTCTATGCACATGTGTGTGCGTGTGTATGCCGGTGCAATAGTCAACCCTCAGTCCGATACTGTGCAGCTTGTATGTTTTACTGTTTATTAACAGCATTATCTGATCCCTCTCACACTTTATTATTATTACTATTTAACCGCCACTGCCTCCATCAGCCCTTTTACTGCTATTGTTGGCTGTTGTCCTTTGCTGCCCCACGTGAACCAAACCGAGGTGAATGCCCTGCACGTGGAAACATACTCGCCAAATTAAATGTGACTCTGGTCTGTGCTGCAGTCGGCCCAAGCGAAGGCACCGCTCGGCTGTGGTTGGTTACCTCCCGCCTCTGCACACGTCACCGCGTCTCCTCCGTCCGTGAGCCGGTGGACGGGGCATCGTCGCATCACCACTGCTCAGTTAAAACGGAGCAAAAAAAAAAGGGGGGAAAAAAAACCCCCAAAACGAAACTGTGAATCATGGACGACATCCCGCCGATTATCAATATCTCCATCTCTCTGAAAATTCAGCCCAACGAGGGTCCGGTGTTTTTCAAGGTGGATGGTACCAGATTCGGTCAGACCAGAACAATAAAGCTGCTCACAGGATCCAAATACAAGGTTGAGGTGGTTGTGAAGCCATGGAAAGGTGAAGCCACGTAAGTAAAAAAAAAGAAAAGAAAGAAAGAAAAAAATCGAATCTGTAATTTGTTATATTCATGACAGCATCCTGTATGCTCCGCGTTGATATCCTCCATATGGCCGCGGAGCATACAGGATGCCATCATGGATATGAGTATAAGAGACTATCTGCTTTCATTTGTGTTTATTCGGTGTAATATCAAAACTAAATGCCAGGAGATATTACTCTTGATAGATTTTACTCCCTGCATCGTAAAAAAAAACAAACAAAAACAAAATGCATCTAAAACAGCAAGACACTAAAGCGCGTTTATATTAGCTTTGGGCCCGCCTCCTATATAGGCCAGCAGCATCCGATGTGACTTTTAATAAATAATGTGGGAAGATAATGTATTTTTAATTGACATGAGGCGTCGTTTGCACGATGCTCGCCCATACAGCAGTGCACGGTAATCTGGAGATGATCTCTCCAGTTATGTTCATCTCAGGTCGGTCTGGGTGTGGTGCGCGTGCGTGCGCGCGTTTGTATGTGCATGTGCGTATGTTTATGTACGTGTTCGTATGTGTGTGTGTGTGTGTGTGTGTGTGTGTGTGTGTGTATATATATATACATCCTCTCCACAGCAACATGAATATCGGCGGTGTCGTCTTCCCACTGGAGCAGCAGTCTAAAGATGAAGAGTCGGTGGTGTACCATGGACAGTATGACACAGAGGGAGTTCCCCACACTAAGAGTGGAGACAGACAACCTGTCCAAGTCAGTATAGAGGTATGTTAATCAGTACTGGACAACACGCCAACAGCTGTTTCAGTTAGGATATGTGTTTGCAATAGTAGCCTCTCTCTTAGTAGTTGTTTTTTCAGTTGCACTCTGCATCAAAGGTTATTTATTTGCATCATGTTTTATTGGCACAGCTCACTTGGCAATATGCCAATATGCAGGGGAGACACTACAGTGTAAGTTCTTTCACAGTAGGGCCTCGAGCGCTCAAAGGCCCTTTAGACGGGCATCAAATGGTGCTTTTACACAGAAAGGCTAAACAGTCGTAAGCACTGAAAAAAACCATTGCAGTGGCATTTCCACTGGCGCACGGTTTGGCGTGAATGGATCCCAACCGTGCTCATTTCTGGATTCTTGGCTATGTTTGAAAACCGTGCTGATTGCCACCAGGTCGTGCCTATGGGAGGGCTTAATGACACCGGTATTCAAAGATTGGTTTTACATTTACATCACATCCAGTGATGTTATATCTGATAGCGTTGATATCCTGCGGCGCCATTATGGCAGCCTGCTCTGATCCTACAGCGCATATTGACTTTGCAACGAGCGTGCATTTGTCTGTGTAGATTGGAAAACAAAAGAGCGCACAAAAATATGTCTGAATCTATGCGACGCTAGCGCCAGCGTTGATCGTTAACACCGATTAAGAAGACGCTTACGATTATGTGTACTTGTTTGTTGCCACTGGAGTTTTAATACTATAAAACATTTCGACCTTGGTACTTCGGACTAGTTTTACAGAAACATACAATTTGGTTGGCTGCGCTGCCTGATGTTACTAAGCAACCAAAAGCTGCGCGCTGCGATGACGTGTAACTTACACGACACGAAATGTGACAATCGGTTCTCGTTACAATCCGACTGCGGCAGGCTGTTGATTTGGCCATTTCATGGGCGAAAAGTTGAGGGAATTGAGCAGTAAGGCTCCCTGACTAAACTAACTTAACTAGAAAAAAAGTCAAAACAAAGATAAATGTATTGCCAGCACCGTAAATCCCTCACAGGTAGCTTTATTGCTACTGTGTATTTGTCCTTGGACGGAAAGGGTGAAGCACGTCATGTGGAGCTGATTGGTTAATTGTTGTCACATGACCTGCGGTGCGCCACATTCAAAAAGTAGAGATTGTGCTGAGTGTGCTGGGGGCGCACCCGAAAAAACAAGCACGTCGCAACGTTGCAGTTTTGAGCGCACTTGTCGCGCGTCTCCTTTGAAAATAATGACTTTGTGCGCGCAAAAGACGCAACATGTGAACGGCTCCTAAAGCTGCTTAAACCTTCGCACAGCCCCTGGCTACATATTGTGGACCTCAGTCAGAATCGATGTGCTAATCATATGCATCACATTTGGGCGGGGGGGCTTGCACCATATGTTGTCAGGGTATCCAGGAGTCCTCTAGTAGCACCCCTGCCCGCGGGGGCTATTACTGTATAAATCACATGCCAGTCAAGTGCACAAAGCAAACATTTTGGTTTTGAGAATGGAGTGAAGACTGCAGCACACTCATTAGCTTTGTCTTTTTTTCTGAAAACAGACTTAACATTTCAACAACTACTGTGTCTTCATCCCAAATTGAGTGCTCCAGTCTTCTCTCCTTTCTCGGCCTATGGTCCTTTGCCTGGGAAGGACCTGTTACAGCCATTTCTTGCCGGATGACATGCAGTGAATTCCTAGTCTGTGTAAACACTTTGGTTTTTGTTTGTATGCCCAGTTCCCCCAGGCGGGGCAGTTTGAGACTGTGTGGCAGGTGAAATACTACAACTACTACAAGAGGGAGCACTGCCAGTTTGGGAACAAATTCAACGACATTGTGTACGAATGCAAGCCCAATGAGACGCGCAGCCTAATGTGGATCAACAAGGAGGTGTTCAACTGAGGAGCTTCACGGCAGCTCGTCCTTCCAAACACATCCAGAGGAGTTGTACTGTTGGGGAACAATCTTTGAACTTAAAAAAAATGAACACTTTATTCCCAGGAAGCATTCAGGCAGTCACCGGGCTCTGCTAGTTGTATTTATATGTCAAAATGGGGAAGGGGGGTGGGGTGGACAGTTGTCTGCTATGCTGGTCTTAAGGTCGGAGTTCAAATGAGGAGTTGATACGAGTCAAAAGAAGTTTCTGAGTTACGTGACAGGATCGCTGGTCACTAAATCGATCTCATCTTCAGATGAGACAACATTATAACATTACCAATCACAGTGGCTCAAATGGTTACTGAGACCAGGATGGAAGACACCTGTGGTTTGAAGAAGTATATAACCTATTTGTTAATGCTGTTTAAGTGTGTGTGTGTGTGTGTGTGTGTGTGTGTGTGTGTGTGTGTGTGTGTGTGTGTGTGTGTTTTACTGTAAAACTTTTGACTTTCCTCCTGTGTTAGATAGCTTAATAATTGAGCCCTCAAAGGCCTCTGTCTCTGAACAGCACAACACTAGCTGAAAAAGGGCCAGCCGTGTTTCTCGCTTTATGAGAGGTTCAAGTGCTTTGGTTTCTCTTTTTTTTGCCTACTGTATTAGTTTTATTTGACTGGATTCATTTTGCCAAAAAAAAATGTTTGTTTCGTCTCTTATTAAGATGCAAAGACATCAAAATGCCTGAACAATCCTGTTTTACTGCATATAAACTGATAAGTATAACATGTTTAAGTCAAACAGATAAGGCCATTCTACTTGAACAGAGCACTGCAATAAATGGAAGCAAGTGGACTCGTGTTATGAGACACTGGTTTGTCGTACGTGTTTTGCAGAGTCGACTAGTCTTCACTGCTAACTCTCGGAGAAGAAATGTGGCCATCCAGCTCTTGTCCTTTTAGTGTCTGCAATGCACTATTAAAACTAAAATCCTGAAGATTTACATGTAAGCTAATGCCCCAATTGATGCTCTATAGCGGACATATTTGAAACAATAGCTAACCCATAGCTATAGCATTTCAAGTCTTTATGGCATCGAAATCTTGAAAATGAAGGCAAGCAGCAGCCAGTTTAAAGAAGAATCTAAGTTGTTTTGGCAAACAAGCAGGTAACAAGTTCATCCAAAACCTTTTCCAACAGATAGCACAACATTAATAGCTAAAACCCAGGTTCAACCATGTTGTTTTGTTTTGGCGATGGGAGTTAAAGTGCTAACACAATAGCACTCAGTTTAGTTCAAATGAATCTCTTTGGAGCCGTCAAACGCTATGGCAGAAGACAAGCTAATGCTATTGTGAGCGATTTCAATTTATGTTTTGATTTGATTTCATTTGTGTTTTGAAACGATTTCATTTATGGTTTGTTTACAATATTGCAATGAAAAAGCATAAATGGAATAAATGAATACACTGTGATAAAGTGTAAACAAAACATAAATGAATAAAGTGTGATACTGTCTATCATGATAAACAAAACAAACGAAATTACATAAATCGATACACCGTGTATCACAACGAATCAAACATTAATGAATACACAATGATCACTGTAGTGCAATGAACAAAACAATATGAATAACACGAATGACTACACCGATACAGTGTATCACAATGAATTAACAACTGAAATAACAAATGTGATCGCGTATCACATAAAAAACATACAAAACAAATGTACACACTGACACAGACACCGTGTTGTTTGCGATTGTCTGTACATGTGGTGTCAGATATTCTTCCATTGTAGCTCTATGAGCTCTAACACCCATAGCTCGGCGATGCAGTGAGCCGAACATGTTCAGAAGAGAAACGGAGAGAGAAAGAGAGAGAGAGAGAGTACCCGGATGTAAGTACAGCCTGCACCTCCCCCTTCTCCCTTTTCTACGTTTCTCTCTCGCTCTCTAACATACACGCGCACAAACACGCGCGCGTACGCCACCTCCTCTCTCTCTCTCTCTCTCTCTCTCTCTCTCTCTCTCTCTCTCTCTCTCTCTCTCTCTCTCTCTCTCACTGCCTCTCTCTCGCCCTCCCTCTCTTTCTCTGCGGATGTACGGTAGCTGCTGCAGTGAAGCAGATCATCCGTCGACACAGTGACAGAGAGACTCAAAGTCAAACCGCACTTGTAACCTACAAGTCAAATTAGGAGGATTTTTTTCTTCTCTCCCTCCCCCGCCCCCCCTTCTCCCCCGACAAAACTGATTGCGTGACTCGGTACAGGCAACTTTTCTTTCCACGTTACACGAAGACCCCCCCTCCCCGGACGACAGCATGGTAAGACAAATTCTGCTCTTCGATATCATTTATATTATAATGTTATCGTTATCCTAAAGTGAAATCAAATGTGCACTCCGTCTCATTCGCCTCTCATTGCACGCACACGCCACGCTATCATGTCAAAATACTCCAAGTCTTTATATCTGCTAATATCAACTCTGACAAAATGTGGTTTGTTTTTTTCCTCCTTCCTTCTTTTATACTCTGCTATACATAGCCACGCGTCCTCGTAACACCCCCACCCCAAGTTAAACTGCTTGCCAACTGGTAGAAGAGGAATAATGGCGCTAGCTAGCGGAGGAAAAAGTAAAACACCGTATTTGTTTTTACCCCCCCCCCTCCAACACGTTAGCTAGCGGGCTATATTGTAGCTCCGTTAAACGCAGTCGGGTCTGTCGGTGTGGTTAAAATCGGACGAGCTGTCGACTCGCTTCAACCGGATGTCACCGTCCAGAGTCCCAACTCAAGAGTGTCATAAACATGACCCGTGTATCACGAGGCGGCAGATGAAGTAACGCCGAGCGACGTCACCTCGTTTTTAAGTCGAGCTAAATAAACGCAACGCAGGCTACACGGCCGTGCAGCGTCGGCTATCACACGATTCCTTCCTACTATATTTGGCTATTCAGGCCTAACTACCCGTGTTTGGGCGAATAATGACCGTAGCTGAGTTTACGTGGGAGTAAACGGGACATAAACGCCCTGCTGGTGTGGTCCAGGACTGGCGTTTGTTTTGTAAAGCGGGTCGTTTGTGCTTTTCAGGTGTCAAGTGAGTCTGACAGGCACCGTTGGCTCGCGCTGAAGAGACGTGTGCTTGTTAGGTAACAGCTAATGTAAATTCAAAGGCGCAGTTTCACCCCTAAAATCCCGTGTGATTTTTAAACCAATTAACGAGGAAAAGTAACTCCCAGAGGAGTCGGGATGGCTCCTGGATGAGCGCATATGAATGAAATAAGCTTTTCAAAAGCTTAGAGAGAGAATTTTTTTTCTTATAGTGGTAGTGATATATTGAAGGCCCCATGAAATGAAAAATACATTTTCGTTCTCGTTACCTCTTATATCTGCACTTAACAGTATATTCTAGAAATACACAAAAGAAAATGATTTATGAGAAGACTATTTTCTCTTCCTGACAAATGCATTTTTTATTACGTCATCCTGCACTTGTGGACGAACACTTACAAAAATGCCTAGTGCAGTGTTTCCCAACCCAGTCCTCAGGAACCCCTATCCTGCAGATTTTCTTTGCAACCCTGAATAGGTACCTGTTTGTAGTTAATCAACCAATCGGCAATGAATTATGTCAGATGTTGCACACCTTGCATAATTAAGTGCTGTGAGATGATTGGTTGAGTAAGTACAAGCAGGGCTACCTATGCAGGGTTACAATGAAAATCTGCAGGATAGGTGTTCCTTGAGGACTGGTTTGGGAAACGCTGGTCTAGTGAATGCGCGAGATTGAGAGAAATTGAGTGATCTTCTGCCACCAAACTGAGATGAGCCTTCTACGGTGCAGAGGTGTCCTCGTTCTTCTAAAATTACCCAGCCTGTTATTGGCTGTCAGTCAAATCAAACTCCCTCCTCCCACAAAATCCCACCTGACCCCTCCGTTTCAGTGGGATATGTGTCGAATAGTAGAAGTCTGCTGTGCTGTAAGGCTGTGTTTAGACCGCCTGCTACAAGTGACCTACTTCCAATTCTTTGCTCACATGTGGCTCAGACATCTTATGACCATGTAACCAGGAAAAAAGCACATGGAACTTGACATTTTCACATCTGATTTTGGCCACATTCATATGTGGAAATAAAATTAGATAGGAATTTGATATCTGCCAATGTGACTGTCATGTTACCACACAAATCAGATTTTTCAGGTCATTGCACAACATCAAGAATGCCACGCTCACACTCGAGATGCCTTTGAATGATGTGGTGTACATGTGTGGTTGTTTACTTCTGCATCGGTGACCAAACCCTTGTGTAGGTCTACACATGCAGGTCATTCTCTGAACCCAACGGCCAATATTTCAGGGCTTCTGTTTCCAGTGGAGACTTCCTCTTCTGTGCGCCCATCATTGGTTACAGTCATATTAGCAATTTGAGATGCGAGGATGGAGTTGAAGTTGAGAGACGTCTACGACTGGATGTAAATTCAAAGGCGCAGTTTCGCCCCTAAAATCTCGTGTGATTTTTAAACCCATTAATGAGGAAAAATAACTCCCAGAGGACTCGGGATGGTTCCTGGATGAGAGCATATGAATGAAATAAACTTTTCAAGACTGCATGCATTATACCAAGAAAATGGCTTTCTTTTTCTTGTACTGGTAGTGATATATTGATGGTCCCATGAAATGAAAAATACATTTTCATTCTTGTTACCTTATACCTGCACTTAATCTACATATATCTAACAGTATATTCTAGAAATACATAAAAGAAAAGGATTTATGAGAAGAATATTTTCTCTTCCTGACAAATGCATTTTTTATTACATCATCCTGCACTTGTGGATGAACACTTGCAAAAATGTCTAGTGAATGAGCGAGATTGAGAGAAATTGAGTGATCTTCTGCCACCAAACTGAAATGAGCCTACTACGGTGCAGAGGTGTCCTCGTTCTTCTAAAATTACCCAGCCTGTTATTGGCTGTCAGTCAAGTCAAACTCCCTCCTCCCAAGAAATCCCCCCTGACCGTTCCGTTTCAGTGGGATATGTGTCGAATAGTAGAAGTCTGCTGTGCTGTAAGGCTGTGTTTAGACCGCCTGCTGCAAGCGACCCACTTCCAATTCTTTGCTCACATGTGGCTCAGACGTCTTATGACCATGTAACCAGGAAAAAAGCACATGGAACTTGACATTTTCAGATCTGACTATGGCCACATTCATATGTGGATTTAAGATCAGATTGGAATTTGATATCTGCCAGTGTGACTGTCATCTTACCACACAAATCAGATTTTTCAGGTCATTGCACAACGTCAAGAATGCCACGCTCACACTCGAGATGCATTTTGAATGACGTGGTGTACATGTGTGGTTGTTTACTTCTGCATCGGTGACCAAACCCTTGTGTAGGTCTACACATGCAGGTCATTCTCTGAACCCAACGGCCAATATTTCGGGGCTTCTGTTTCCAGTGGAGACTTCCTCTTCCGTGTGCCCATCATTGTTTACAGTCATATTAGCAATTTGAGATGCGAGAATGGAGTTGAAGTTGAGAGACGTCTATGACCGGGTTGTTTCACAAATAGTTGACACGAGTTGAACATTGAAAATTTTTCCAAAACACAATACTATATATATATATATATACACACACACACACACACACACACACACACACACACACACACACACACACACACACACACATAATCCATCCATTATCCAAACCGCTTATCCTGCTCTCAGGGTCGCGGGGATGCTGGAGCCTATCCCAGCAGTCATTGGGCAGCAGACGGGGAGACAGCCTGGACAGGCCGCCAGGCCATCACAGGGCCGGCACACACACACACCCACCCACACACCCACCCACACACACACACACACACACACACACACACATTCACACCTAGGGACAATTTAGTACAGTTGAGTCACCTGACCTACATGTCTTTGGACTGCGGGAGGAAACCGGAGCACCCAGAGGAAACCCACACAGACACGAGGAGAACATGCAAACTCCTCACAGAGGACAACCCGGGACGACCCCCATGATTGGACTACCCCGGGGCTCGAACCCAGGACTTTCGCTAACCACTACTCCACCATGCTGCCGGACCAATTGTCTGCACCACCAATCAAAAATTAGCCTTGATGTTACACTTTATAAACTACATATATATAGTACATACTATATATATATATATATATATAAATATCTGTTAATAGAGATTACATGCAGGGTGTTTCAGGTGCAAATCTAAGAGTTATGGCGTAAACCCAGGAGTCAGATATGGGTATATGGGTCACTTTTAAAGGTGGATGTAAACAGGGGTTCAAAAATATCAGATATGTATGGGCAAAAAATTGGAACTGGGCATCAAGACCTGTGGTGTAAGGGTAGCCTATACGCCGTTTCTAGGGACCCTCAATCTAGCTAGCAAGCACAACTTAAAATACACTAAGGATTACCTACTCTCAAATAAAACTATTGTTGTTAGTGTAGGTGTCTCTCGTTTGCTGTGAGATTTAGGTTTAAAACAATCACCCCCCCCCCTAAACTACAGTAAATGAGTAATAACCACCTGAGTTACATGTGGAAAGCAAAAAATTATGTTTGGTATCTTTCTCATGAAGAAAACCGTAAAGGGGCTGTTAATCTGTTGTGTTTGCATTTCTATAAACCAGTGTAGACATTCACACACCTGTGCAGTTGGCGGTGGAGCCTCACCCCTTTTACTGATGTCTTCCCCAAGCTAGCAACTACCCTGTTGTATTTCTGATTGTTTTTAAAAAGTTTTTTTTTTTGCACAGTGTGACCTCACAACAAGTAAATACCATAACTCTAAACCCTCAATCCACTTTAACCTAATGCTGTATGTGGTGTGGTGTCATGAGGGGCTGAGCCTCAAATAGAGTTATGTTGGGCATAGCATACTGCACCGGGTGTATGGAAACTGCTGGAAGCTGTTGTGCAGATTAGTGTTTTGTTTTTCTTTTAATGAATTAAGGTTAATGAATGAAGATTGGCTGATATTATGTCGAAGGGGAGCTTGTGAGACGAAAGTGGCTTTACCTGTGAGGGAGATGATATGTCACATGACCACAAGAATCCCTGGTAATAATCCCCTGGAATCTATTATTGTGCTAGCTCGAGAGAGCATGGTACTGCGCGAGAGGATGAGTTCCACCCCGCGAGAGGGATCGAGTTCCACACCACAGATACAACTTTTTCCGAAGTGACTTGCATATTCAATGATTAATTATTAGTGCAAATAAATACTCATATCTCACACCCACATATTATATATAAAGGACAAGCCTCTGTTTTTTTTTTGTTGGGATTTTTCCCCTTTTCTCCCCAATTTTCTCCGGCCAATTATTCCACTCTTCCGAGCCATCTCGGTCATTGCTCCACCCGCTCTGCCGATCCGGGGAGGGCTGCAGACCACCATATGCCTCCTCCGATACATGTGGAGTCGCCAGCCACTTCTTTTCACCTGACAGTGAGGAGTTTCACCAGGGGGATGTAGCGCGTAGGAGGATCACACTGTTCCCCCAGTCCCCCCCGCCAGAACAGGCGCCCCGACTGACCAGAGGAGGCGCTAGTGCAGCGACCGAGACACTTACCCATATTCGGTTTTCCACCCACAGACACGGCCAGTTGTGTCTGTAGGGACGCCCGACCAAGCCAGAGGTAACACAGGGATTCGAACCGGTGATCCCTGTGTCGGTAGGCAACAGAATAGACCGCTACACTACCCGGATTCCAGGACAAACCTTTTCAGAAATGTGGTAGGCATGTGTCCTGTTTATTTCTGATGAAGCACAGACTGATAAAGATTAAGCACCATGCTGTGGGATTTTAACTAACAAAATATGCTCTGAGTAAACCAAGATGTAGTGTGAATTACTGCAAGTAGGCCTACCATCAGAGTAAAGTAATTAAAATTAAAGAATGCCTGCCAGATGGAAGCGTCAAAAACAAATTGTGCGCCGAGTGGCGGTGGTCCTTTGTGATTTTATGTGCCTTCCTTAGGCACTGAGAACAGTATATTTCTTGTAAGGGTGGGAGACCACAACCAATGATTTGCTCAGCAGTTCTCACCACTCTCTGCAGAGCCCTGCGGTCATGGGTGGGGCAGCTGCGGTACCAGACAGTGATGCAGCTGCTTCTAACCTTTTAAGTCCCTGTTGGAAATCAAGGCGCTGATGGACGGTTCTTACAACTTTTTTGGCATGTAAAGACCAAGTGAAGACTATCTGTGAGGACTGTACCTGGACCTTACACTCTGAAAAAAGTACTTCTGACCATGATGTCAGAAGTAAATAAAATAAAATAAAATATGCTGCTTGTGTGGGCATAGACATACCCACCTGGCATCAAGTGTTGAATCCACAGTAACGATTTAATACCCTTTCTACTATGATACTGTATGTGGTTTTGTTACACAACAGACTGGTGGCAGTTGTACAGCAAAGATCTTGTTTTTGGGGGGAACATTTTAAATGAGAGAGCTGTTTAACTCAGAGCGAATTGCATCTGGATATTTTCACAACTTAGAACTGGTTCCAAATCAGAACCAGCTATCAAACCGCAGCCCTGTCTGATTACAAGTTTACACAAAACTTTACCAGATTAACTTAAACCATCAAGCAAAGTGGTATTTTTTAAAAATATTTTCTCATTTTCCATCATACCTATACAAAACCATACATATCCACACAATGCATCACAAAAAAGACAAATACACAAAAATGAAGAAAGAAAAGTGGTATTCTTTAATGATACTTTTCTTTGAATCTTGACAGTCATTTGACACACTTCATGGTCATTCAAGATTGACGCCTATAAGCTATGGCTCATAAAAGCTGTAGCCTCTTCTTTGCCTCCTGAATTAATTTCTTTGTGTCCTACAGAGATGAACCAAGGAAAGCCAGTAGATTGACCTAATTTTCAGCTCCACCAAAATCCAGTTTACTCTCTCATTCTCATGCATAATAGAGAGCATGACTTCTGTGTGTAAAATAGAAGCCAAGATGGGGATGTGGAGAATGGCTCCATTCTTTTTTTTTTTTTCTTACACTACAGTAGTACAAATACATTCTCAGAGACGGACAGTGTACACTAATTTGTTCCTAATAGGGTTGTGCTGAGATGTCAAGGCACCATTCCCCTCACAGTTAGGACTTGTAGTGCTGGAGTTTGATCCTTTGCCAGTTGATGTTATGTGTTTGTTTTGAAGCTCAGTGGGCAGAGATTGGAACTACAAGTGCTTTTCCTTACTTAGCAAGGCAGAATGGTTCTGAGCACCAAAAGAAACCATTCCAATGGCATTTCCATTAGCACATGCTTTGGCGAGGGATAGTTCCAAACCGTGCTCATTTCTGGAATTTTAGCACCATTTAAAAACTGCTGAACAAGGTCAGATTGTGCTGGAAGGAGTGCCTTGTGACATCAGTGTTGAATGATTGGTCTCACATTTATGTCACATCCAGTGACACCACATCTGATACAGTAATGATATCCTACGGCACAATTTTTACATCCAGCACTGATGCTACAGCACATACTGAAGTCCCAACGAGCAGGCATTAGTTTTTTTCGATCACAAAACAAAACAAAAATATCTAAACCTTTGTCATGGTCAGTGGAGGAGATGCTGGTGCCACTGTCTCATTTGCATTATGTGGACGGAAACTGTTGTATGGCATCATTTGTTGTTGTCATTGCAGTTTTTCTGTGGGACTTCCCAGTCCTGATTTCCGCTCCAGCACTAATGGAAACAAATGAAAACTATGCACACGACTCCTTGATGGCACTGCACCCAGTGAGGCCTCATTACGGCCTCAGTACGGTACACGAAAAAAGTAACACTGCCAAGGTTAGAAGTGTGATTCTCACAGACGCCCCCCATTCTGCTACAGTGCACTTGGGATTGAAGTGTCCATTAGATTTTAAGTTTTTCCTAATGCCAAATATTTACCATGGGCAACACGGTGGCCCGGTGGTTAACACTGTTGCCTCACAGCAAGAAGGTCCTGGGTTCGAACCCCACACCGTCCCAGATCCTTTCTGTGTGGAGTTTGCATGTTCTCCCAGTGTCTGCGTGGGTTTCCTCCGGGTGCTCCAATTTCCTCCTACCATCAAAAGACATGCATGTTAGGTTAATACTGATGTCTGTGCCCCTGACCAAGGCGTAGCAAGGAGAGCTGGAGTTGGTCCCCGGGTGCTGCAAGGCGGCTACCCACTGCTTCCAGTGTGTGTGTGTGGGGAGGATGGGCTAAATGCAGGGGATGAATTTCCTCACAAAGATTAATAAAAGTACATCTTATCTCATCTTAAAAGAAAATTCCCACATTTTTTAACCAAAGCCCAATTTTGCTATTATTAGGAGTCAACCCTAGTGATGGTTAGCAGAATATTTCAAACTGACTCTGTATTGAGCAAGCTCACATCAGTCAACTGGCTGTGTGCCAAACTGCAATGAAATCCTTCACTAAGTAACCTTCTCTGAAGGAGCTCTTTTTTGTTACTAACAAGGTCAGAATGTTTTGAGAAGTGTTTGAAAAGACCTTCTGTTATAAAAAGACAATCGTAGTACAGTCGGTGACGGCGAGCACAGTTTTAGACCTTTTTTCTTGAATTTTCTTTTGTGTACTTCTTTACAACTTTCACTGTTGTTTCCTGCAAGAAATCACACCTCGCTGGATTGTAGAGCAAGATGTCTGCTCTGGGTTAGAAGTGGATTGATATTTATGTAATTCCATGATTGGTATCGGGGCTGAGGCTTTGTAAGCCATCAACACACAATGAGCAGAAAACCCGCTGTAAGCTAGCTGAGTCATTGTTTGCCTATGGAGAGAGCAGTCACTTAACCTAGCAGTGATGCTACCTTGGGTGTTGGGGACCGATTGGATTTTCCACCTTGCTCTGGTGTTCAGAGTTCAAACTAATTAAATTTGCCATTGACCTTTTAAAGCATGTCTAATCACAAAACGGCTTTATGTGACATATAACGTGTCTGGCTCAGATATGGAGTAGAAGCTAATGACATCGAGAACACTACATAAGATTAATTTGAAATCATACCACAACCTAGAATGAAAAAGCATTGCATGGTGACATCTCATCCATACAAAACAAAGCTACCAGATTTAGTTTCCTGTTCTGTTGTAAACAGCAAAGCTAACTACAGCTAGCAATTTAGGCTACTATGCCGTTTTAGCTAATGTTTAATGTTTAGCCAATGTCAGCACTAGCTGCTCTGCGCACAACCAAGTGGTGAGCGCAACTCAGACAGCACTTCATGTTGATGGCTTTAGAGCCTGTTAATGCCAAAACGAACTCTTTTAGGGGACGTCATTTGGCAAACACCATTGCTCCAGAGAATTACACTGCAGCTTGGTGCGCTGTAGTCAGCTGACACAAGGTTGCCTACTATTAAGTCATTTTAAAAGATTTTGTAACCCATCACTTGGTTTGACTCGAAGATGGGAATGAGGATTAGGTTAAAAAAACACCAGATTCCCTAAAGGTCATTTCTACCTTGCCCCATACCAACTTCCTTTTACTCGTGTCACCAGTGGCCCACTGAACCAGACTAAAAAAAAGAAGAAAAAAAAAAGTTAACTCTGTTCTGGTATGTTTACCTGAAGAAAATGACAAATTGTTCTTCCTTTGATGTAAATAAAAGCAACTCTTATTTCTCCTTTCTTTTCAGGGAAATGAAGCCAGTTACCCCTTGGAGATGTGCTCACACTGTAAGTATGACAGGTTGTTGCCAAGGAAAAGCATTGTTTGAAAACATAACATGACCTGAAACACTACCAGTCATTAGGTTACATAAATGGACTGTAATTAGTAATCAACAAATTAATTAATTAATTAACCAAGGAGAAATGCTTTGATTATAGAGTTTGGATTTTAGAAGTTCATAAGCTTTGGGTCATTGGGCTGGGGACATGTCCCCTACAACTTTTTGTCATGGCCCATTTTGTCCCCACCACTTTTTGAGAACCTTTAGTCAGTTGAACTTAATGAATAAAATTACATTGGTACATATCAAGAGAGCCAACATGCTTACTGATCGCCACACTCTAACAATTTTTAAAAAATTAATGTAATGTTAAGGGGCAGGAAACTCTCTGAATGGCTGATCATCAGTTTCTCTCTCGAAAACAAAAAATACAATTGTCATTCATGACTAATACTTGTTTCATGGATGTGGTTAAATAAAGGTGGTGTAGTCATAATGAATTACGCTGTTATTGACTTTTCATTCACATTTATTTTATGTAATGGTAATGGTGGACTTGTACTCATGACCCTGGTTACTCATATTTAATGAGATGACCCTAACAACACACACCATTTACTTTTATCTGCCACTGGAAACCACACTGCTTTTAGAAAGTAATCAATTAACTTACTATGAAAATAACTATGTACACAAAAGAACACTGTACTACGTGGATCATTTCTAGTGGACCATATGAAGGTAAGACTGGTTTATTTATAAGCTTTGCTGTTGTTAACTAAGTTCAATGGGGATTTGCCCACAACTGCTTGGGCTATTTTAATGCTAGCCATCTATCCTAGCTAAACTTGGGTATTACAGGCAGCAGTTGGCAGCAGGAAGTAGCTGGTGCTAGATAGCTAACCCAGATAGCAAAATTGCTGCCTGGACCTGCCCCACACCCGACACTTTCATCTGGCCCACATACCCCGTGGAATGATGGCACTTGAGTGGTCTGCTCCTGTTTGCCAGATCTGGGCCAGAACCAAGACATAGCAATGCCGCGTGTGCCACATATTTGCCAAAGGTAGCCCATATTTGTTTTGTGATTTTTGGGCCATATTCACCATTTACCACACGGGCCACTTCAGGGTCACATCCAGATTACATGTTGCTGAGAGCACTGCATCTTTGCCAAAAAGGGCCCACATTTGATTTGGCATATTTGGGCCATATTTGCTATTACACGTGGGCCACTTCAGGCTCACATCCATTTTGTCAGGGCCAGAAGAAGGCCATCAGTGCCGCATCATTGCCTGAAGTGGCTCACATCCGGATGCTATCTGGGAACGTTATCTAAACTGATTGGTTATTAGATAAATATTGGGTTATTTTGTGTACAGTCACAGGCTGATGCTTATAACTAGGCCAGTCAGTCTTCATATTGGTTTATAGCAGGGATAGGATAAGTAACTACCCGGGTAATTTTGGTAGCCCAAACCTTTACTTTGTCCTTTGCTTGCATTCACCTCTGGGATATCCTTCGTATTCTAGGGACTGTATCGAACTTGGCTGTCAGTGTCTAATGTCGGCATGTTTGGGGGCTGAAAACGGATGTAACTTCTACCAGTGACACCCTTGTCGATATCGGCATGTCAACATTACTTATTTCTAATGTGCTGCAATATGGCTTGGAGTAGCGATATCTATAGGTATAACACGGTCTCGGTATTTGGGAAAACATGCATAGGTGGTGTGCTTGACAGACACAACTTAGACATGTCGGTTATGTGGCTTTCATATACTTTTTATTGTTTTACATGACAATGACTTTCAAAATACTAGAATAAAAGATGCAAATGGTTCTACCTTACCATGACATATCATGTCATCCATGTAAGCAGCTTGACATTATAGCATCATAACACATAAAAAGTGCAAGCAGCTTTTAAAAGCAATCCTTAAAGGGATGCCGTTTACAGCTATTGGCAGTATATGGCCCACCGAAAAAAGGTGTGAACACATCAAACCGGTCAATGTCCCCAGCATTTCTCAAAACAAACTGACACCCATGATTGGGTCTAGTTATGAATGTAATCGTCGGGATGTGTAAGTGTGTAAGAGAGAAGGCAGGCGTGTACCAAGGGGTTGGGTTTACATTGAGACAGGGACACCTAACCAAGGAACTTAGCAGGGGGGAAGTGATATAATGGTAATCTGTGATGGATATGTCCATCACCACATGCCTTACTACATTCTCCAGAGCTCTGCTCTCATCTCCACCCGCACCCCACCCCCATGCATTAATGGTGTGACCCAGTCTCCCAATAGATGGAGGCTAAAAATGTCTCATTGCATCATAAAGGTCATTTCCAAGACGAGTGGGACAGCCTGCTTTATTTTTGGAAAGATTAATATCCCATATTTAATTAGTCCACCTACCCCCCAGTCCTATTACAAAAGATACTGGCTACTGTATTAAAGTAGTACCAAGTAACTTTTTTGATGTAACATATCATTAAATTCATTTGGTGGAATAGTATGATGACTATAGGAGAATGAAACAATCGCTGTTTATATCAGTTCTTTAGAAGCCTTGTTTGCGCTTCACATTTTGTTTACCACAGGGCAAAAAACCCTCCCAGGAAATAAAACAATTTTACGTTACCTCATCTGTGAACATAGCTCCTCTTCTTCTTTATCTATTGTCTTTTGAGCTGAGCAGTTTTAATTTTGGCAGGACATTTCAATTTAGTTTTGGTCTTAGTCTTCTCCTGCAGTCTGTAATTAGTTTTAGTCTTGTTTTAGTCATTCATTTTACCTCAGTTTTATTCATGTTTTAGTCAGTGGAACTCAGTTTCAATATTAGTGTAGTTTGTCACAGATGTTTTAGTCACAATTTAGTTGGAAGACACAACTTTCTGCATTGAGAGACAGACAGACAGAGCCAGTGCCAACAACTGTCAGTAGTATTGTCAGTGCTGGCTGATGTTAACTGTAACTAGCTTATGAAAACTGGCCAAACTGAGTGAAGAAGATAGCACCGCTCTGAGGTGAGTGCCACTGTCTCCTCAGTGAGAGCAATCACTATGACGCGTAACATTAATGTTTGCCTAATGTTATCGAATCAATCAAAATACATCATCGATATTTACCTCGGCAGACACTGTGGGATGATGTGTCTTCAGGCATCTTTTCAGATTGGTTGTGTTTCTTCCGCCCATCTTGAATCCACAAGGCACTCTTCTTTCGGTTTGAATATAGGAGAAATGTGTCCACAGATCATCTCCCCTCTTTTTTCATCATTTGAGAGGCCAGCTAATGGTTTCGTTCGGCTTTTTAAGATAGCTAGAATTATAAGTAGGCTCTGACAAGGTTAGCGTGTTCACATTAGTTATAATGGAAGCTGGCGTTTGCCCCAACATGCACCAAGGCCAACAGAACAGGAAAAAAAGCATCCAATTCGAGAGATGTATGGAGGCAGTGAGAATTTGTACTTGCACTTGCAGATTTATGCATGTAAATGACTGGTTAAAAAAAGCAAGACAACCGGTGCTTTGAGATGACTACTGTGATCTAGGTTGTCCGCCTGAACAGAGCCAGCTATTTCATCTCATCTTACTCGACAGGGCATAATGAACAGAGATTTCACCCTAATTTTTACTGTCAATATTTTTTTCATTTATGTTGTCGTTACAATTTAGTCATGAAACAAAAGGTCGTCAACGAATACTTCTGGTCAAAATTTTTGTTGACAAAATTAACACCGGGCTAAGGCTTATAAATTAATGCATTTGTTGCTATGCTAAGGAAAAGGGGAAAAAAATAAGCATCTCAGTTGTCTTTGCGATAGTTGACATAAAAGACATTGGCAAAATTCAAAGTGTTACCTGATCTCAACTTATAAGTTATGCCCTCTTGGGGCCTGATAATGTAAACAATGACCTCAAAGCGAAGACCAACCCTGGAAAGCTGTAGACTGCAATGTTGAGTCTCAATGCAACTGGCAGTTCCAGCGATCCTTTCACATTGCAGGGAATCATTTGATTCTCTATTAATATCTAACATATCACTTAATGCTGCTTTAAATGTCTCGTCCTACTTTTGGGGACCTCCCAAGCAAGTGGTGATCTGAACTCAGGTTCCAGAATGACAGAATGATATCCCAGTCGCCGGTGTCGGGTGCATTCAGGGGCCCCCACCTCAGCTCCTAAGCAAGGTGTCAAAAACAGGGGGAACCTTGGATCAGGATTTAAGACCCCCCCCCGCCCCCAACACACACACACACACACACACACACACCAGCTTCAGGAAACTACTTCTGTTTTACCAAAATACCCCCACAAAAAAAAAAAAAAACAGCTTTGCACTGGACGATGCCGCCTCAGCAAAGTTAAAGTGACATCTTTGGTTTTCTAATCTCCTTGAGAGAAACCAAACCCTGGAGTGTTACTTTGGCAAAAGTTCAAGCAGCCGTTTATGCTTTCACAGGAGTGTCTTGGGGATCCTGCCCCCCCCCCCCCACTTTGGCCAGCTTCTTGCTGACTGCACTCAGACAGATCCACCCTCCAACCCCCTGCTGGTGCCGTCCTCACCACAAACACACCTGTGTTTCTCTGTGGAGCCATGTCCGGATCATACACCTGGAGGACCAGATGGTGGTGGGGGTGGCAGTGGGGGCAAGACCCCAAAGAAATTACTGGGGGGTGAGCCAGTGGACTGTGTCAAGCTGGCTGTGCTGTCTTTCCCCAGCAGGCCAATGGACTTCCCCCACACTGAGATATTTATGGGAGTCCCCCCCTCCACTACCACCAGTCTATCCACCCTACACCCTCACTACCCTACTCTTCTCTCAGGTCAGCTGCTTCCCATGTCAAGAAGGCCCACAGCTTTAAATCGACTATTAGCTGCCAGGCTGGAGTCACTGGACTGGCCATTACATAGGATTGTCTCATGTTGACTCAATCATTAGGATTTTAACTAACATAAAAAAAATCTGACAATAGGTAGACAATTTAATCCAAAGTGTCTCAAAGTACCAAAGGTGAATATGTTTTCTAGAATGTGTGGCCCCAGAGGCAATGAAACTTCTTTCCGTTTGCATAGGCGCCAGCTCTGTGGGTGCTGAGGAACTTCCATCCCACCACCCCAGCTGCCAAAAATTATCAAAAATAAAAACTAACAATGTGCTTAGCCAATTCAAAAAGACATTGTTTAGTAACCAAATATCTGTTAAGAAGTGTAATGAAGCATGATTTTAACTTCGTGACCCTACTAAATATGTGATTTTAACCAAAGCTGTAGGCTACTTAGACCTTCCAGTTTTGTGTAAAAATCTGCTAAACATCAGACTGCTGGCTTTAAATAGTAACTTGTGTGCATTTATCAATAATGCCTCCAATGATGCCTCCCTGCCAGACGAGGTAAATCATTTCTATGCCCGCTTCGACAAGGAGAATACTGGCCCAGCCACAAGAATCCCTGGCCACCCAGAAAACCAGGTGCTCACTCTATCGATTGCAGAGATCAGAGAATCACTGCGCCGAGTGAACACACGGAAGGCCACCGGACTGGGCGGCATACCGGGTCGGGTCCTGCGGGAATGCTCCGACCAGCTGGCTGAGGTCTTCACAACTATATTTAACCTCTCGCTGTCCCAATCCATAGTCCCGGCATGCTTTAAGACCACCTCTATCATTCCTGTCCCCAAGAAATCAACACCCACATGTCTGAATGACTACCGACCCATAGCACTCACCCCCATTGCCATGAAGTGCTTTGAGAGACTGGTTCTGGCTCAGATCAAAAACACTACCCCCCCACACACACACACACATTTGACCCACATCAGTTCGCCTACCATCCCAAAAGGTCTATAGAGGATGCCATTGCCACTGCCCTACACTTTGCTCTGACCTACCTTGAACCTAACAACACATACGTCAGGATGCTGTTCATAGATTATAGCTCTGCCTTCAACACTATCATCCCTGACAAACTAACCACCAAACTCTTCTCCCTCGGCCTCAGCCCCTCCTCTGTAACTGGACCCTAGACTTCCTGACCAACAGACCTCAATCTGTTAGGTTAGGTGACCACACCTGTTCCACCCTGACCCTCAGCACAGGTGCCCCTCAAGGCTGTGTTCTGAGCCCCCTCATTTTCTCCTTCTTTACCCACGACTGCCTGCCAACTTACCCTTCAAATGTTATAGTTAAGTTTGTGGATGACACGACAGTCATTGGCCGTATCACCAACAATGATGAGATGGCCTACAGGGATGAGATTCAGCACCTCACATCATAGTGCACTACCAACAATCTTGTTCTCAATGTGCAGAAGATGAAAGGAGCTGATTATGGACTTCAGGAGGTCTAGAAGCTGCAGTCACTTCCCCCATACACATCAATGGGGTGGAAGTGGAGTGTGTCACCAGCTTTAAATTCCTTGGAATCGACATCAGCGAGGAACTTTCCTGGACATCAAACACCCAGGCCCTTGTGAAAAAGGCCCAACAACACCTGCATTTCCTGAGGAGCGCCTGTTTATCCCCCAAAATTCTCACCAACTTCTACCACTGCACCATAGAGAGCATCCTGACTAGCTGCATCTCAGTGTGGTACGACAGCTGCACAGTAGACCAGAAAGCTCTGCAGCAGGTCGTCAAGGTGGCCCAGCATATCATTGGTACCCAGCTCCCAGCCATAAAAGACATTTATCACAAACGCTGCCTTCGAAGAGGTCTCAGCATCAGCAGAGATCCCACCCACCTCAACCATGGACTGTTCTCCCCCCTGTGCTCTGGGAGGTGCTACAGGCGCCTCAGAGCCCACACTACCAGGCTCAGAAACAGCTTCTTTCCCCAAGCTGTTGCCCACCTGAACCTGGCCACCCACTGAATGTCTGTGGATATTTTTAAATATTTTGTACTCGTGCTCTTTTTTAACTTATTTTTAGCTTTTGGTCTTCATCTGTGTACATCTTATAATTGTGCACCCACAATCATTTTCACCAGTTGGCGTCAGTGATCTTTAGTGTAAGTATTTAGTGCCTTTTTTTACCCACCGAGCCACACAGGGAGTGGTAACTCCAACCCTGGCAGTGCCAGTGCCATGATCTGATGACTTATACTAGACATGGACGCACTAATCCCTGCAGTATTTGTACCTTTCTCTGCATTGAGTTACACAGGCAATGGAGCCATAGAAAGGCTGCTTCTTCCTACAGGTGCTACTTCTACTTAAAATAGTATCTGTACTCGTAGGACTAAAAGGCACTTTGTGTAAAAACAAATCCATTAAACGGTTATATGATTGATATCAGCTAGCCAGTTTGAGAGCAGGCTCTCTATGTCTTGCGGTGACAAACACCAAATTTTCAGTATTTCCCAGAGGCCACTGTCTTCCAAGGCGGCTCAGTGCCACAACCCGACCAACATTAGAGGTGCTACATTTCTGTTGCCATAAATAAAATAAAGTCAGAAGTGCAGTGAGAAGGCACCCACTCTGTTAGTAAGTAGTCAGCGCCATCACATGATCTGGTATCCTGAACAGCATGGGGCTGGGGAACTTCATGAGCTTTGGTTTCCCTCATTGTCAGTAGAACGTATGCAGGTTTTCCTTACCTAGCCAAGACACCGTCATTGATCATTTTGGACAGAAACATCTAGAACAGTGATGTCCAATCATATGCTATGGCAGGCCATGTGTATATGAGTCTACTTTCCAACCCAATACTACACCAGCTGATTTCACTGATTAACATACCTTTAACCAGACAGGGCCATAGAATTAAAAAACTAGAGGGTGCTGTTCCTATCTACAAAGTACAGCCAATGCAGTCTGACAAGTATTGTGCCTAGTGGCAAATTCAGGAAACTCAATTTGTTGGCGTGAGCAATGGGCTTAATTAAAAAAAGAAAAAAGGCACTGTCAGACATTTTTTCCCCAGTAATATATTATTTCTCGTTAACATTTTTATTGGGGTCTGAATGTAAATATCTCAAACACAGAGAACAATTATGACACTGGTGATGCAATAATTATGTTGTTTTTCTATCTCAACACTCAAAGTTGGCACAACCCTTTAAAATGCAGCTTGTTTTCATTTCTCTTTTCTAAACATTCAACCATAAATACAAAAATGCTCACAAAATTAGTTGTAGCCTTGCTATACACATAAGGATGGATGTGCATCAAAGGAAGCCAGCTTTGGATCATTCACCTCATTATAGAATAAACTGGCAGCCATTAGATGGTGGTATACATGAGAGAACAGTCAATCGTCCCCTCACATATTGTAGAAGAGGATCATCAGATTAAAATGCCAGATATTTCAGAATTGCACACTAGCTTTTTTTCCAGCTCTACGGAGAGGACTAATCAGTGAAATCAGTTACTGAACTATTGGGTTAGGGAAAAAAACCTGCATGCATATGGCTCTACATTTTAAACTGGCTTAGAATGAGATGGAACATATGTTTTCCTGCTTGGTTGGGTTAGTCACTCAGCCTAGGCCCTGGGCAGATACCTGTCACATCACACTGATTGATCATGATGTACAGTGGTTAATGACGCAATTTTAATTTGTCATGAACTGTCTTGTATGATCATATTTGTCAGTTGATAGGTACTAGGAATGACTATTGACTAGATGCAACAGTCCTAATGCAGGACAAGCAGCAAGATTTTGTGGGAAAATGTGAGACAGATATATATTCCTGCCAAATCTTTCTTACTTCTGTATTCAAAACGGTCTTGTTTAAGCCACATATGTGGCTTGGCTTAGCTGTTGGTACAGCCACGAACAGTGCAAGTTGTGCCTGAGCTCCATGAGGACATTTTTGTCTGTTAGGCTATTGGGCAGCCCAGTGGCCCAGTGGTTAGCGCTGTCGCCTCACAGCAACAAGGTCCTGGGTTCGAACCCCAGGGTTGTCCAAACTTGTGGGGGAGGGGAGGGTCATCCTCTGTGTTGAGTTTGCATGTTCTCCCCGTGTCTGCAGTGGGTTTTCTCCGGGCGCTCTGGTTTCCCCCACCATCAAAAGAAACATGCATGTTAGGGTTTATACTCCTGTCTGTGCCCCTGAGCAAGGTAATGGGAAAAGAACTGGAGTTGGTCCCCAGGCGCAGCATGAAGGCGGTAGCCCCCTGCTCCTAGCTACACAGATCACAGCTAGGATGGGTTAATTTGAACTAACTGAATTTCCCCAGGGGGATTAATGGCCTGGCGGCCTGTCCAGGGTGTCTCCCTGCCTGCTGCCCAATGACTGCTGGGATAGGCTCCAGCATCCCCATGACCCTGAGAGCAGGATAAGCGGTTTGGCTAATGGCTGGATTAATAAAGGAAACTTAAATTAAACTGGAAGTGAATTTGAAGGTACCACCATGAAAAGAAAAACTACTACATTGAGCCACTCACACCAATGCTTAACTTTCCCTTCTAAAATTGCACTCCTGAGAATAAAGTGGATAGGTTTTCAAAAGGGTGGAAATGGGATCCTGCAGGGGCCTTTGGTGATTTTCTATTGAATGAGCGATAGAGAAAATGGGGAAGAAAGAGGTCTAAGAGTAGGGCCTAATGGAGGTAGTGAGTAGGTGGTTGGTAGGGAGATTCTCCACTGAGTGGCTAAAAATGTTCCTCTTTTCCTTCCATGTCAACTTATAATGGACTTGGCTCAAGGGTAGTGTCCTGAGGCTTGACAGTCATTCCTTACCTGCGGTTACATTGACAATATTTCTTCAACCCGACTGAAATAATTCTGATTACAGGTTCTAAATTAATTGTTTACATGGACGCTAAGTAAAGTGATCTGATAAGGTGTGTGTTTACATGTCCCAAGGCTTTTAATCAGAGTGTAACTTTTTTTTGACATGCGCGAAGTGGTCCCCCCTGCTGTGAAGCGTCTAATCTGCCAGAAACATAACAGAAGAAGATGAAGAAGAAGTGGTTCCGCCTGTCAATACAGTTTACAGGTTTTCGTTTGGTCGATGGTTCGGTGGATTCCGGCTTCATTCATTTTCTCAAACACTTGTTTGAACAACTCGTTTCGAGCCTAACGACCGTTGAGGCGTTCAACAATCCTTAAATCTTTTAAGGTCTCCAACAAAAAAAAGTTTTAGCAGACACACACCAGTTTTGTTTTGATACTGCTGTTTCTGGCCCTCTTGGAAAAGCTTTCAGTTTTAGGTGACAAACCTAATGTTACCCCCACGTGGGGCAAACATGCGCAGAAAGAATATATTTAATCCAATCAGAGAGAAACGATTCCAGAGTCCTTGTTGTCAAAATGGCCATCAGTAGTGTTTTCAGTCTGCAGTTATCACAGAAGAGAAATAACGAACAAATAATGTACACAAAATTATGTATGAAATTTATTAAAATGTCCAACTGCAGTCCTAATGGGTTACCATGTATTCCTGTGTATCCCCTTTAAGTCTTAAAACAAAATTAAATGCTGCACATGCATCAACAGGACGTCTCTGGTAGTTACTAGTTCACTAATCTAGGATGGACAGAAGCTCCGCCTAATCCTTACATTTTAAACCAATGACATTTGTGCTATTTAAATAGAGGGTCACAGTTAATCCTGACTTCAAACCTAAACGTGAACCCGACCTCGTCCATAACGTTGTGTGTGAGACAGTATTGACTTCTGCTCATTAGCTACTCCACTGTGAGGTGTTTTGAGCCATCGTGAGTCTACAGCAGAGGCGGAGCTTATGTTTTGGTCAGTGAACTATTAACTACCCCTGCCCCCTCACCCTGTTGATTAACACCTATCAGCTGAGTGATTAGTGTGTAAGGAGGCGTCACGTGACCTTGTCTTGCGGCTTAGCTGGGTACCCGGAGGTCTGCAAGTTCAAGGTACCAACAGCTCTCCGCAGCCATGGCTAACACTCGCAAGAAAGCCGGTAAGATTTTGTCCAGGATGGGAGGCAGTTGTTTTCTACTAGCGGTGAGGAGGAGGGATAGGCAGTGTTGTGTTGGCCCAGACTCCTACTCTGTGGTGAAAGTGTCTGTGAAACCAGGCAGTGGTAGGACTGCGTTTACCCTGAAACAATGATCTTTCTTGTTCCATTAGATTTCACAAGCTTTTTTTCTTCGTCCTAGTTTCTGTACATTCCTTTCTTTCCACTTTATGTGCCTGTATGTGTTAGGTGCCTAATTTTTTGTGAATGTCTTTCTATAGCTCTAATGTATATTTATGCCTCTCTCTCCCAATTGGTATTAATCTTCATCTTCAGGAATGTCTCTCAAAATTTCCATGTAACATTTCTTTTAGTCTCTCGTTCCGTCTTCACCCATCTCTGTACATTAATCTTGCTTTCTTTCCTTCTTTCTCTGCCCCTCAGTTGACGCTGATGAGATTAAGAGGCTAGGAAAGAGATTTAAGAAACTCGACCTTGATAACTCGGGCTCCCTGAGTGTGGAGGAGTTTATGTCTTTGCCGGAGCTCCAGCAGAACCCCCTGGTGCAGCGAGTCATAGACATATTTGACACCGATGGAAACGGGGAGGTCGACTTCAAAGGTAAGGGGGGGGGGGCAAGGTAAAAACAACAGTTTGTTACCATTACTGCTAAAGACAGTTCCTCATTTTCGATGAATTACTTTGGCATTTAGACATATCACAAAATTTAAAGTCTATGTGTAATATTTTGTCTTTCATGAAGCATAATATGACCTCAATAGCAGTTGTTGTATGTACTGATAAAAACAAAGTAAGCAACAGCCTCAGCACACCACTGTGTGTGAGACCCCCACCAAAAAAAAAGCAGCAGTCTTAGTCCTCAGCAAACTATGCAGTGATCACAGCCAACTTAAGATGGCAGATTTCCGTAAACATCCTGTGTATCAACTACCTTTCTTGGGGTGGCCCCCAACATGCCACTTTTGTAATCCTTAATATCTTCTTAAAGTAACGGTGATTTTCAAAATCACCACCCTCACAATGTGTGCCAGACTTGAAATTAGCGATTGAGACCCTAACTTCTTATAGTAAAAATGTATTGACTTTGTCTTGATACGTAGAAGCTGGAAATTTCCTAGTTCACTTACATTCGTTTACATTATTGGACGTTTTTTGGAGCCAGCCACCCAGTGGCTATGGTGAAACTACAACTTTAGGGCACTTCTGCATTGGCTTCAACTTTTAGCCCAGTGGTTGCTGCTTCGCTGAAACCCTGTGATCAGCATGCTGTCACTGGAGTGTCGCAGTCGTTGTTCCAGCCCTACACCATTCTTTTACAATTTGTTTGCTTTGTTTTTGTTGACACATAGCTGAATGAGATTTAAATACAATAACACATAGCACTTTTAAGAAAAGTTAAACTAATAAATATAAAGCAATATAAATATGCAGATAAGTGTGTCTTTCTCTGTATGACTCTGGATTTCTATATCTGCAAAAAGTTAGTACAAGTGGTATTCAGTGCCAAAGTTTATGTATACCACGTGGTAAGAGAAGTCTGCAGTAAACACATTTCATAACTATGTGTATTGGCGCTTGTTTGACAAATTCACAATAATCTAAGGTTACACTTTATTTTAGGGGGTCAGAGGGGGTCGGAAATTACCTAGTAATGTCCTAGTAATAAGGTGGTAATTGTCACGTAATTTCTTAGAAATAAGGTTGAAATTACCTTGTAATTTGGGTTAGGGTTAGCTGTAAAATTACCTGTAAAAACCACCACCTTATTACTAGGAAATTACTAGGTAATTTCTGACCCCCTAAAATAAAGTGTTACCAAATCTAAAGAATATATTTATGTACAAATGAGGTACTATTATCAATGTACATTTGCTATGAAATAGTGGTTCTTTGTTTTACAGTTTACATTAACAAGAATCGATTATAAGCTGGGTAGCTTTCTCAGCTAGATACCTGTCTCATTATGTGCATAAAGCACTTCTAATTCAAATTCAGCCATTTTCACTTCAGTCACCTCACGGTGTCACAGGTAGCATGAGCTGCAGTTAATTATGGCCCTTGGTTTCAATAAGGAATGCTAGCAATGCTAACAAACCTATGTTTGCACAAGAAACACACATGCACAAAACTTGTAATATGTTAATTGTTTTTCAAAATTGCCTTAATGAATTTGGAATCCTTTTGTAGAATTCATCGAAGGAGTCTCCCAGTTCAGCGTCAAAGGTGATAAGGAACAGAAGTTGCGATGTGAGTATCAGACAAATGCAAACTAGCATTTGATGCCAGGTCACTGCCGTTAGACAAAACCACATTATCTGTAAAAACATTTAACAGCGTTCATGAGTCTCAAGGCTCACTCCACTCATGTGTCTATAATATAAGAAAGATGTGGCACCTTCATCTTTTGATATATAACACTGGGAGGTGTGTTGCTGCTTGTGGTGCCTTGCTCAAAGTTAGACGCTCGTCTTGGCAGTTGAAGCAATGCCCTTTGTAAATCCAGCAAACTTTTTGTCTGTGTTGTTGTTTGCCCACAGTCGCCTTCAGGATCTATGACATGGACAAAGATGGCTACATATCCAACGGCGAGCTCTTTCAGGTCCTCAAAATGATGGTGGGCAACAACCTGAAGGACACCCAGCTGCAGCAGATTGTCGACAAGACCATTATCAATGCGGACAAAGACGGCGATGGGAGGATATCATTTGAAGAGTTTTGTGCGGTAAGTTTGGAGAAAGAAAAAAAATCCTTGTCCAATATATTCATCACCTCCACATCAACCAAATTAGCTTCAACTGTAGTGGACTTATAAGACATATAATATAGGGTGTCTGCGTGTGTCCAAAGCAAGATACCCTTAACCTCTGGTCTGCACCAGCCATGGCTTTCTATTGTTCAGTCTGGCAACAGAAAAGCTCTCATTTTAATCAGTGCTCCATTTGGACGGGAGTAGTTTCACAAACAATGTCTGATATATAATAGATAACACAGCTGTCTTTTCATGTATCCATTCATGGTAATGGAATCGCTGTAGTTTCTTCCCAGTATAACAGAGGAGTATTGCAGTAGGAGTGACCAGTCTCGGGACGTGTTGATCACGCCTGATATGATGACTCGTGTGTAAAGATGACCGAAAACATGTTGAAGATGAAGGTTCAAGTCTGGCACTGGACAACAGAAGAAATGTTAATTTTAATTTCTGTTTGGAGCAAACTCAAATTCCAACACAAATTTTGAAAATTGTTTTCACAACCACAAAACTCCCGTCTGAATTGGGCTATGGTATCCAGCTGTAGCTGTGTTTTAGGAGAATTTGGATTTCAGTCTTATACCATCCTTTATCAAACGTTGTTTTTAATTGTGAGGCGTCTGGGTAGCATGGCGGTCTATTCTGTTGCCTACCAGCATGGGGATCACCGGTTTGAATCCCTGTGTTACCTCCGGCTTGGTCGGGCGTCCCTACAGACACAATTGGCTGCGTCTGCGGGTGGGAAGCCGGATGTGGGTATGTGTCCTGGTCGCTGCACTAGCGCCTCATCTGGTCGGTCGAGGCACCTGTTTGGGGGGGGAGGGGAACTGGGGGGGAACAGTGTGATCCACCCACGCGCTACGTCCCCCTGGTGAAACTCCTCAGTGAGGTAAGAAGAAGCGGCTGGTGACTCCACATGTATCGGAGGAAGCATGTGGTAGTCTGCAGCCCTCCCCGGATCGGCAGAGGGGGTGGAGCAGAGATCGGGATGGCTCGGAAGAGTGGGGTTGGGGTGATTGACCAAAATTCGACTGGGGAGAAAAATGGGAGGGGGGTTCTTTAATTGTATCAAGAGTTTTATGACATTCTGACTAGATTCCATAAATGCTGAATGTGAATAAATGGTGGTTGGTTGAACGTCTTTCTTTCTCCTGCAGGTTGTGGGCGGACTTGACATCCACAAAAAGATGGTGGTGGACGTGTGAGTGATGGGCCAACTAGAAGCCACGCCACACCTTCCCGCTCTCTTCTACAGCCACTGAGGATCCGCTCAAAATTGTCGTCCGGCATTAAAAAAAAAAAAAAAATCGTTATCAGCTTTTTCTTCTTACTTAAGTATTTTCTCCGTGGGAGCTGCCAAGCCACCGCCGCCCCACCACCATCCCCAAATAACCCCAACAGCCCTTGACCCCCGTCCTGAGGCTCCTGAGGCCAACTTTACTAAGTGTTATCGAACAGGAACTCTCAATAAGCCAGTGTAGCACTTTAAAAGCTGGCAGGCAGCTTTTCCGTCAGGAGTGAGCGTTTCCGATTTCAGCGGAGAAGGGGAGGAAGGGTAGTGGCTGACTGTGTATGTAATGTATGTGGGTTTTGTTTGTGCGAGAGCAGTTTGCATTTGTGTTTAACCTTTTTTTTTTATGAAGATTGGAATTTTTTTTTTTTAATATTTATTTTTGTCCTGTCTGTTTTTCTGTTTTGTTTTTTAAAGAAAATATATCTTGGAGGTGTGAGTACTGGCAGTGATGTAACTCATACTGGATTTGAGCGCCAACACACACAGAGCATTAAGTGCCAATCAGAATTTACCAACCGACCTGTATCTGCTGGTGAAATTATAAGAACTGCTATGTTTGTCTGTTTGTTTTTCAGGAGCGGGGTCCTAACTGCACTGTTTGATCACATTTGATTTCCAGGGATACCGTGTTATTTTTCTTTAGCTTACACGTAGTGGTTGATGGTAAAACTGTTTAATTTTACATCATGTGTGACTATATTTTATAAAAAAAAAATTATAAAAAAACCAGCCAAAACAGTTAATAAATAAATAATAGAGGGGGCACTCTAGATGTTTTTGCGGTTACTAGGCTGCTACCTTGTTGTTGTTGTTTTTTTTTTGATGAGGCCTATTAGAGAGAAATCGTACACATATACAAACATTTTGGTTTACTTGACCTTACGAGCAGTGGCGCAGTTTGCTTTAGAGAGTAGTTGTGACTGAAGACAGCCTTCCATGACCTAATGAGAGCACATTTATCCAGTTTGGTTGAACACCGTCGCATGTACACACCTCCGTTGGTACGTACTGCTCTGCATTCTGACAAGATAAACTGATATTTTGCCCCCAAAGGAAACAGTCAAAATCTAGAAATACAAAGACTTCCATTTCATTATTTACAAGTTTGCTCGATAATGCATTTGAAGTTGGGGATGCCATTGCAAGGCGAGTTGGCCATCATATGCTGGTTTCACCGTGACCGGTACATTGAAGGACGCTAGAGAAACGGGGAAGGTGCAAGTGAAATCCTCTCAAGCATGGTTTGAACTCTGAACAGCTCTCTTAGAAGACATATTTGGTATAAATTTGATGTTTTTTTTTATCCCCCAACCCCGGCCATTTATTCTCTCATTCTTTCCATGTGAAGAAAGCAGATATCTAAATGTGTCGATCACGAAGCAACTGGCTCGTTCTACGTTGAGATTTGGGATTACAGATTACATAACCTATGTAAAACGACAACTTCTGAGTAGACGTGTTGCTTTTAGTCAACAGAGTACTCTTCTGGACCTGTGGAACATGTCATGGTTTCTGTGAGTGAGAGATATACTCAAGTCAACCTTTGTCATGTTGATCTTGGGCTGACCCGACCCCTAATCCGGACTGTACAGTATCCCTGATATGAATCTGATTGGGGGGGGGGAAATGATATGACCAGGGACATCAAGTCCAACATGAGAACTCGCACTTTGCAGAAATCAGGAGGATCAGCTGTGGAAGTCCACGATGTGGACCCTAAGGAAATGCTTTATGCTTTGGCTTTCCATGCGCCTATGTGCAGGCGTTCACCTGTCTGACTGTTCACAGTACTTTACAAAGGTTTCTTTTAATGGTGTGCTGCAGGTCATCAGATAGTACTCAAAACTCAAGACATCTTTAGATGTATTTGCATGACATGGAGTTTTTATCTCCACTCCGTTCCTTTGTGCATGCAACTAGATCAATTTTTAAACACTGTTTACATATGAATAGTATTGTTAATACATATGGTGATGCAATGAAAACTACTCATAGGTAGATGTTGCCAAAAAAAAGGTAAATATTTAAATGGGGAATTGACTGAGAAATAACTCCACTATATTAAAATTGTTATACCCACAATAATCTTATCTGTCACTTTCCAGTGACACATAATTTCCATCCAATATACAACTGCCACATGCAGTTGTGGATTTATCCCGTTTGGTTTGTCTCTTCACTTTCTTTTTTTTTTCATTTTTTAGATGATTTTTTTATACCGATATTTATTTGTAAGCTTTAGTTGTTGAAACAGGATGCCCCCTACTCAGTTCTTTTCAGGTCATTGCTCAGATGTCTTATAAGATATCGGATGAATGAAATATTAGCATGTTAATTAGTAATTTTGTTTGGGTGGAAGCTATATAATTTCAGTCTTAGCAATTTTTTTTGTCTTTTTTTTTTCCATATGCATGCATCGCCATTATGATGTTGGCACCATTGAAACTTCATACAAGGAAATGAGTAATAAATTGAAAGTTGTTAAAAGTGGTGTGAAGAGTGTGGCTGTTTAAAAATGTTTTTTATTTTATCCTTTATTTAGCCAGGAAGGTCCCATTGAGATACAAGATCTCTTCTTCCAGGGAGTCCTGGTCAGGATGACTCACGTGAGAGAACACATGCCAATACATAAAAGCAACACAAGACAAACAGTAAAAGAAGAGAGGCATACAGGCCATACCAGTGCTACCCATAATGCAGTCCACCTCAAGTCAAGGATTATGTAAAACAGCAACATGTTTCCTTCAGGGCAGTTTGTAAAAGACCTTAAAAAGTATTCAAAGAAGGGAGTGCCTCTAAGGCAGTGGTATTTTGCAGCTCATTCCATGCCCAAGGTGCATAAAAGCGGAAAGCAGTTTTATCGAGCCCTGGGTGCACCCTGAGAACATTGACAAGAATCTGAGCAGGAGATCTGGTGCTACTATAGTTACTACTAGTAGTAGTTATGACAGGAGAAAAGGCTGGAGATACTATAAGTAGGTTGTTTACCTAACAATGACTTGGCTGGATACACATCTCTCTCTCTCTACAATATGCAGAACTCTCCCCAGAGGAGATGTCCTCTACAGCTGACTCTGACCTCGAAAGCCGTTAGATCAGTAATTTCAAGACTACTTTTTAAATAAGCATGTGATTTTATCATCTGAGGAAGCAATGTAAAAGAAGAAAAAAAAGCACATTGCATGGAGCAAGTTTTCTAACATGCTTCAGATCCCATGTAGAGGCATTATCTTAGAATTGGCTCCCAGAAGAAGTTTAAGATAAAATTGGGTGGAGGTGACATATTTGATTATTATTGTTGTTAAACAGGAGAAGTGGAGATGATAACAGTCATTGTGAAACCAGAAAAGCACTGCCAGAGGGTTTCATCATTCACAGAAGTCGACGGTACCCATAAGATTTGTTTGCACACTTTTCAACTGACCAAGTGTGACATTTCATGTGTAACTCAATGCAATACTGCAACATCCTAAAGCAATAGATTTCAAATTATGACCCATCCCTTCCTTTCCTGTGTATCACATGTTAAAATAAGAAGGAATTACATTCAAATCATACAAGAATCCTTCAAAATTTCCCAACTCTTCAAAAAGGTATAGCTGCAAAACACCAGAAGGGTAGAGGTAGAGGTGTAGTCCAGGCCACAAGCGGCGGACAGGTGTGTTCCTTTTATCCCACCAATAGGTGGCAGTATAAGTTAATGTATGACGAATAAGTGGAAACGGTGCATCTCCAAGAAATGTATTTGAAATAAGAGTTCTAGTTCAGTGTTTCTCAAACCAGTCCTCAAGGACCACCTATCCTGCAGATTTTCAATGTAACCCTGCATAGGTAGCCCTGCTTGTACTTAGTCAACCAATGACCTCATAGCACTTAATTATGCAAGGTGTGCAAACTCTGACATTCATTGCTGATTGGTTGAATAACTACAAACAGGTACCTATTCAGGGTTGCAAAGAAAATCTGCAGGACAGGGGGTCCTTGAGGACTGGGTTGAGAAACACTGTTCTAGCTGACTCGCCCATTTTGGTTCCTTTGAAATGTTGTCAAAACCATTGTCAGGTCTGAAGTCAAGCCCCCTACCTTAAAATAAAGCATGTTATAAGTTTGAGCATCATTTATATTTGGGGGTCAAGCAGCGAAGCTGTGTGAAGGACCCATGTGGGTTTCTACCTTTTCTTATTATTGTGTGTCATTTTTCTACATATCTTTATTGAATGTGAATATTCATTGTTATATTTTGAAACATCAGAAATTGGACTTGGATATGATCTGAACCAAATATTTTAGCTGTACTAAAACCCCTGTCTTTATTCCTCTCAATCTACAAGACTGAGTGAATAATCCAATTCACTTTTACTTCCTGAGGCAGTTTAGTCCAAATAAAAAAGAAGCAAGGCAATGATTTAGTTTGGCAACGATTTAGTTTCCAATTTTTTTTAAAAATCTTCCTTGATGAGGGTTGTCCTTGACAATGTACTTCTCAACAAACCGTAGGCCACATGTGTCAAACTCAAGGCCCACGGGCCAAACCCGGCTCCTCAAAAGTTCTGATCCGGCCCACATATCAATTTAGGTTCTCATTAAATGTTGGCCTGCACAGTTGTAGCTGTGGTCTGCACAGCGGCATGCGCCAGACCAGACGGGTACGCCTCCACTGCACCCTAGCCGAGCTTGAGGATGAAAACTGGCTATATGGCTTGGTTTTTATGTGTGACATAATGGAGCATCTCGGCATACTGAATATGAAACTGCAGGGACACAAACAGCTGCTCACGGATATGCACGACCCAGTGAAAGCCTTTTGGACAAAATTGCATTTGTGGGAGAACCAAATGCAGCAGGGAAGTTATGTTCACTTTCCGCCCTGTCAGTCAGTGGCAAACATACTCACCACTGCTTTCCCAAGAGAGAGATGCGTGGAAAAACTGGAGACACTCAACGGAGGATTCGGCAGCAGATTTGCTGATTTTGAGACTCAGAAATTCAGGTTTGAGCTTTTTATAAATAGATTTGCAGTTGATATGGATAGTGCTCCAGAGCACTTACGATTAGAGCTGATAGAGTTGCAGTGCAATGGCCCACTGAAGGCCAAGTGTGACTCTGTTAGGGCAGACGAATTCGCGCCATTCACACCAAACACGACGCCACAGCGCCGCCTTCAGGCTGCCCGTGTCCTGAGCGTGTTTGGGAGCACTTATTTGTGTGAGCAAATGTTCTCTGTTGATGAAGATCAACAAGTCCTCTCACAGATGCCTCCTCACAAACATCTTGCCTCCATGCTGACAGTGACTACAGCTTAGGACTTTAAGCCAAATATTTATCAACTTGCATCAAAGAAAAGATGTCAGGCGTCTGGTGGCTGAAAATAGACTTATCTATGTGGCTAAATAGCATGCCAACATTGATACGTCATATTTAGGTCTGTGACCTAGGCTGCATGTGAGTTTTGCTTGACTGCAAAGTTTATTTGTAATTTTTAGGGTTTTGTGTGCAGCTGATTGCATGCCAGAAGGCTAGGCTGTACGGGACATGCAAACTACATGCTCAAAGAACCTTTACTTTTTTAAAATTATTATTATTAAATGTTCCACATAACTATTGAGTTGTCATATTCAGGCCTGTGAAACAGTTTATGTGAGATTTGTTGAAATATGGGCAAGAACAAATTAAAGATTCATTATTTTGCTTTTACATCAGGATGTATTTTGCTTTATTAAATGGCCCCACACAACCACTGAGCTGCCATAGCCAGGCCTGTGAAACAGGTGGTTGTGAGGTGGCTGTGTGGTAGCCTACTTGTAAAAATGTAATCAGAATTAAGCTACTCTGAGTATTAGAAGACTTTGAGTATATAAGAGTATATAAGATTTATTTATTATTATTGTTATTAGAATGCACTATTTCGCTTGACCAAATGCAATGATGGCTAAGCAACTTTTCTCGTTGACTTTTTCAGGGCTTTGTGTGGACAAAAGTTTATGTGAAAAGGCTATATGGGACATGCAACAATATAATCAAAGGTGTTTTATTTTATTTTTATTTTTTTCGAATAAATAAAAGCATGTCAACAAACTATGTGTGCCTGGCTCTTGATGTGATTCTCAATTTCCAGTGGGGCCCTTAGTGAAATAGTTTGACACCCTGTGGTAGGTGCTCAGCAACGGTGTCCAGGCATGAAACTTCTAGTCGTGATCCGAGACATGCTTGTAATTAAGCGTTTGGCAAAACATCTCCAAGATGTAATTTTTTCCCCCCAATGCTGTCACAGGAGATGTGAGAGAGCGGCTGATCACTTTAATTTTTTTAAAAAATCATTTAGATGTGTCTTCCCAGTGGCTGACACCTTGTGAACCTATCTACTGATGGTCTCCCTCAAGCTAAATTCAGCCAACCTGGATCAAACTGTAATTCATAACACTGCACATTATCACAGAATCTTTTGTTTTGTTTTTATGTGTGTATTTTTAGGTCAAAGAGTTTGTGTCGATGTGTTAATGTATGTTTTTGTTGTCGTGATCACCTGCCCTGAAAGTCTTCATTCGAGTGATAATGTCTCAAGGTGAAACTGGTGGCCCGAGGGGGTTGATAGATTTGGGGAAAGAAAAAAAAATATCTGGATTTAATCTCTCTGTTCAAAGGAAAGGAGACTCGGATTGCCGTATTTTGAAAATTCCCAATGAAGGCCTTTTTTTGCCATCTGTGTGCAATGTGCTCCTTTCTCATTACAGGTCAGCGAGATTCTCTTCTCCAGATAAAAGTGTCACAGCTCCCTGAATGGTCTTAATTGAACTGGGGGGGGGGGGTGTGGCGAGTTGTGCCCGTCACCGCCGATTAAAAGCCCCATTTGTTTCCCCTCTTCGCTGCACACATGGACCTCCAAACCCGGCGCTTCCCATGAAACCTGCTCATCTGTTTGCGATTTGGACTTCAGTAACTTTCCAGATTTATTTTCACACTGGCCGACATGAAAGCCCCCGTCAGCATAGACAACTTGGAAGAAGAAGAAGAAAAGAAACGGTCTTTGTGGCTCTAAGTAATCCAGGCAAAACAGCTACACCCTACATAGTCATAATTATTATAAATATGTATTGTCACTCAGTGACTTTGAACACAATATTGTGTGATTCAGGCAGATGGTATTTTGTTTTTTGGCTGCAGGGGTTAAAGGGCGGCTGGATCATCAACTGACAAAGTACAGTTCCTCATATCAGTTTATGTGTTAATTGTTTTGATCTAATTTTTCACACAAGGTTAATGAACGAATTTTCTGTGTCAGGTTTAACTTTGAAAAGATTATTTGTTTGAATGGAGGCCAATGTTTTTGAGATTAAAGTTTCCCGAATGTCTTGTTTTTTTGCAAAAGATGAAATAAAATTTATGGCTGCGCAAATTTACAAAAATTAAATACTTTAATCAAAAAAATAGGATACCTACCATTTGGAGAAATATTAGTTCACAACTTTATGCAAATGAGCTGTTTAGAAGGCCCATTTCAGATTTTGGAATGGGAATCCTAAGAGTGTAGCTTTAAAATACTACGCCCAACCAAATTTTTTTGGAGAGAGTGTAATCAGCATTTACAATTCTACAAGTGGTCCGTCTATAATAAACATGACTGTTTCAGTGTTTGAATACAGATATTTTATAAATTCTATAGCAGCCTACTGTGAGAAACGCTTCTGTTTTGTCAGAGCAGGCAAGAGGCTAAATATCCCTCAAATGTTTCTGATCACATTTTGGAATGGGGCTCCTGTAGAAGAATTTGAACATTTCAGAGTGTCCATCAAGTCTGTAGCCACACCTAGAACCCTGGCAAAATAGTCTAATGCAGGCATAGATAACCATGTGCCATGGCGGGCAGTATGCAGGTTTTCCATCCGACCCAACATTACACTAGGCGATTTCACTGATTAATCAGGCCTCTTTGGTTGAAGACGTAGTTATCAGTAAAATCACCTAGTGTAGGGTTAGGTTGGGTCGAATGGAAAACCTGCATACTCGTGACAGTCCGTGGCTACAGGGTTGCCAATACCTGGACTAATATGTAATCCATTTCCATTGTTTTAGACCAGAATATATTTCATGTAGGACAATTGCTTAGCCTACATTCTCTTATTTGAGAGATTTGCACTATTAGTGATTAAAAGGGAACTTTATGCAGGTGACTTTAAGAGATCCTTCAAATTCCCCTGTAACACAAGGAAAGTGCCCTAAACGTGGTTGTTTCCTCCTCAGTAGTCCGGCTGTTGGACCGGTGCCGTAGAAGGTCCTACGCCAACCAGTGTCCTGTTAAGTTGTCATTATTCTGTGCGATCGCGGCGGGAATAATTCATGGGACACCACAAAGTACCAGGAGTGAAGAACGGGGTCATTCAGGGTTCAATGCAATTCTCAGATAACCCCATTTCACCTGGCGCAACTGTCGGTTGCTGCGCCGAGGGAAGAGGATCCACGACAAACACTTCTGCCGTCTTGTTGTCGGAGTTGGATAGGGCTGTTAGGTGTCAGGTATACAGGTTAGTATGTAAAATGACCCCCCCCATCCCCAAATGGCCACTTCCCTGAGACATTAGCCTAGTCTCATTTCATTGCCAAAATGGGCAACTATAATTAAAACATTATGTGCTATGGACATGAGTCAGTCAAATCTCCCCTCTGCGCTGAATAAACTAATTAATGGAACAACTTTGAGACAATGGCGGTGTGATTAAACCCTACACTACATCTCCGTGTCACTGATTTGCTGCTATGCCCCGGGACTAAAGTTACACACCTGTCTGGCGATAACGCGACTCGGTTTACGCTTGGCAGCCACTATCTCTGTCAATCAGACAGCTGAAAGCCTCCTAATGAATGGACCTGGCGAGTCTCTCCGGACGGGTTGACTGCACAGAAACAGGTTCAGAGTCCCGTACAGTCCTCGGGTGACACCAACGGTTCTAGACTACTCGGAAGTCCAACATTTCAAGTTGGAAATTTCCGCCTTCCGACGTCGGTGTTCACACTCTCTACACTACACTTATGTCGTAAGGGAATGAAAATGTAAGCGACTTGCTTGCTGGTGACAACAGCTTGGAAGTGTTCACGTTTATGTTTATATTTATTTAGATCCCCATTACGCAAGGCAACAGCTACTCCCCCTGGGGTCCACATGAAAAACATCCTACAACAACATCCATGTATACACATGCTTTCACATGCATACATGCATACATAACTAAACACAATTGCATCATTTAATTCAGTTTAACCCCCACCCTATCCCACCCACCTCAATTACACCAGCATTATTAGAGAAGCCAAACACATAACCTCCGCCCCCCACACACACACTTACAGCAGCATCTATCACATATTACTCCTATTTCAGAATAAAAATACAAAAAGTTATGTATTAGACATTTTAGACATTGTGTATGTCTGTACCCCAAAATAACCTCTTACGTTGCTTTTTATAACTTTCTTTACTTGTTGCTTGAGTAATAACGTATGGCAACCTATTCCACTGTGAAATGGCCCTATACATAGCAGTTCTTTTCAGAAAGAACTGCTATGTATAGGTGTTGCCCTCGGGTGAACCTGGTTTCTGCCAAGAATATGGCTTACCGGAAACTTTTGTTAGTTATTAGTTTCTGCCAGACTGCCGCCTGTTACAACTTCCTACCTTGTGCTAAAAGGCATTGAAGAAAAGCAGAATCTAGTCGGGTGGTCTAATTTATTAAAGAACCTAATTAAGAAACGCCAGTGTGGAGGGGTCCCATGGAACTGACTGGCCTGAAGAGGAATGAATTGCCTTGGATAGGTGGGCACTTGATTGGCCGATCAGTGACAGTCAGGAACTGTGGGCCTATTAGGAGAGAAACGTGGGCAGAGGGCGGGACTTCTGCGACTGCGGAAAGAAGAACATGATGGCTAACTAAGGAAGACGGTAAAGTTTGAGTGTGGAGAAATTGATGTTTGATTGTGATAACGTAACCAAGAGGTTAGTAGCTGCAAAACGGAGTTGTGCGAGTTCGGGTAGGCTGTCGAAACACAAAGAAATGGACGACGGTTGCCGTGTTTTGAGGTGAACGGTCCGCGATATTATGAACCCTACATAGCCCTCGCCAAAATCCCGTACCCTGTCCCAAATCTCGCGAACGGACGCCGGATTTCCGCTGCGTTGCTAAGGAAACAATCAACTATCAACTCGGTGCGAAGCAAAGCTAACGTTAGCTACCTTCAATTTTGTAATTTTGTATTTTTCGCAATTTTGGACAGCTGGCTGCTTTTGTAATTTTGGACTGCTGGCTGTCAACAACAGAACGGAGGTAAGTAACGTTAGTTGTCTGAAAATGAACATATATCTAATAAATAGACTTTCTCACATTTAAGAAAGCTGATCAGTATCCTATGCTCAAACGTGGAGCAAGCAAAGATTGAGTTAAAAACGTTAATGTTGATTGTGGATAACTTAGACAGGTTAAATTGTGGGTGTACAGCGTTTCCTTGATGAGCGCTAACCCCATAACAACATATTTTCGCGTTGCTACGGTGGCGCACACGTGACAAAGCCAGAAACGGGATTTTGGCGAGGCCTATGTAGGGTTCATAATATCGCGAACGGTCCGTGCTGCAGTAGGAGTGGCATCATCAGCGAACCTGCTCTGCAAGTTTTGCTGTTTCTCCCTCCCTTTTCTGCCACCTCCCTCCTGTGAGTATTCCCTGCCACTTGACTTCGTCAACTTTAGCACTGGGCTTAAGGAGGAATTCGTCTTTAACACAAGGTTTTCTGCTCTTGTGCGGCGGGGCGCTGCGCTGTCGTTCTTCATCCAGCGGAACTGTTGACGGTTTAAACGAGTGGAAATTTACGAACCTTATACGAACTGTTCGACGGAATGTATGATGGCTGCAATACCATGGTGAAGTGTATTGTTGTGAAATGTTTGCTTTATTGCTGGAAGAGCAGATTGAGTGAGGTTGCAGGCCGGGGTTGTAGCATTCAGTCTGGTTTTCAGCGGTGATTAGGGCATTAGGGTTACATTCTGGAAGCCCAGCCTTAAGCTGCCTTCACCTTTTTCTCAGTAGGCAGAGCAAAGCAGTTTAGGAAGGAATGTCATACTGTCAATATGAATAATGTTATTTTATTGTCCCGGGACACTTAAAAGAAACTCCACCGGTGTGAGAAAAGAGTGCATTTATTGATTTAAGTTTAAATAAATGTCTTATTGTTCCAGTTCACCATTCTACCAATTCTGTCTGCTAGCTTGAGAGAAAGGGGTGAGAAGCTGAGGTGGATACATGTAGCCCTATACCAGCACAAAAATGCAACACCCCACTACATGAGTACAGTTTACCTGTTAAATTTTTGGTGTACACGAACCGGACGAACTATATTGCATAATTCCATTGTAGCAACTCTTGTTTTGATTTTTCCCTAATTAGCTTACGTCGTGTGACAGGGCCCCAGTCCTCAGTTTGCGTAAGCATGGCAGAAGGAATGGATGAGTTAGGCCAGCAATTTGAAGACCTTCAAGCCAGGTTTGCTGAACAGTCTGCTCATATGAGAGAGCAAACAGCACTTCTTGAACAGGCCAGGAGCGACCAAAGGGAAGCACTCACCTCGGCAAAGGTAGTCCTCAAAAAGAAAAACCAAGCCATGATTTATATACAGAAAGACAGAAAGTGCTCAGACTTTAGTGTTAATCGAAGTAATGAAGAGCAATGCATAGAAGAGTGGGTAGCTTCAATGAAGCCCTACTTTATAGTGTGTAAGGCTGCAGAAGAAGCTCAAGTTGAACTTGTTAAACAACACTTGAAGGGGGAGGCAAAGCTAACTGTAAGGCTCATGCTAGAAGATGGCACCACACATCAAAACAGTCTTTAAGATACTTGAGGAAGTATATGGCGACAAAGCCCCTGTAGGCGCAAGATTGAGAGAGTTTTACAACCGCAAGCAGGGGAAAAAATTAGAGCACTTGCTTATGACCTTGAAGAAAAACTTCGAGGTCATAGGCAAAAACTAAAGCGACAGGAACCAGACCGCTTCCCTGACCCAGATGCAATATTAAGAGAGCAGTTTGTGCTGGGTTTGCGTGATGACTCCCTGCGCGGAGAGATGAAAAGATAAGCAAAAGGGCAGCCTGCACCGAAATTCAGCATACTAATGCAGGCTGCGATTGACTGGTCTGAAGAGGAGAAAGCCCCCTCAGCCATTCTAGCCAAGGGTCCCAACCAAAGCGCAATCAATGCAGTGGCTGCTGAAGATGCTTCTCCTGCATTGTCACTACAAGCACTGCATTAGTCAATACAGAAACTCGCTGCTAGACAAGACAAGTTTTTTAGAGCATTACAAAGGGCAGAGCTATGTGGCACCCTACTGGGAGAGATGAGAAGGCCACCCCTGAGAGATGAAGGTGGTAGACTGATTTGCTACACCTATGGGCAACCTGGGCATATAAGACGAGTATGCCAGCAGGGCAAGGGAAGGCCACGTAGAGCTAGTCGCACGACATCAGGACAGGAACAGGCACAGGTGACCATTAGCACGGCCTCTGTTAAGCCCTCTACACCACCTCTGGACCCACTGGAAGTGCAGCAAAGAGTGGAACCAGTGAGTGCATTTGGGAATTGCTTTACCAAAAATGCAGACATACTGTTCCGTATTCCAGTGGCTTCAGAGCCAGAAGTCGAGGACACCGAGAAAGATTTCTTGGTGATAAAGGAAGATGAAGTGCACACCTGTTTGTGGCCTGCCTACAGAGTTAGGTCCAAGGAGCCAGTGAGACACTCATTAGCTCAGTCCACGCTGAAAAGCCAAGTCTGCGGACACAGCTGGAATAAGCTTCAGGAACTTTGGATGCAAGATCCTGACATCGGTCCGGTGTTGACTGCCAGTAAGGTGCATGAAAGGCCTAAGAAACAGATACTGCATGCGATGAGCTGGCCACAACGGAAATTGACTGGACAGTGGAAGCGATTGACGTTGCAGTATGGTGTCCTGTTTCAGTGCTTACGAGACCCCAGAGATTTTGAGGAAATGTGACAGCTGGTTGTGCCTGGATCCTTACAACGGATCATGTACGAGACACAACATGACCATGATGGGCACTTTAGTGAGAGGGGCACCATGGAGGCTTTGAAGTGAAGCTACTATTGGCCCACTATGGCTAAAGATTTTCGATGTTTGGTACAGCAATGCAAGTGTTGTGCCCTCGCAAGAGATGTGTTTCCAAAGGCACAAGCCCCAATGACCTGCACAAATGTCACAGCTCCCCTGGAAGTGCTCGCCATGGATTACACCCTTTTGGAGCCATCGGCTTGGGGGTAGGGAAATGCCCTGGTGCTTAATGATATGTTTACCAGGTTCACCGTTGCAGTGCCAACGAAGGATCAAACTGCACGAACCACAGCAACTGCGCTAATCAAACGTTGGCTGGAATTTTGAGGCCAATGTGAATAAGGAGCTCTGCTGTGTTTATGGGATTGAGAAGAGTAGAACGAGTCCCTACCATCCACAGTGACTACAGGCAGCAGCCAATGTGGCACAGACACAGGAGACTTCTTGGAAGCGCAAGAGGATATATGACCGTGGGGCTCATTAGACCAGGCGACAAGAGTCCTTTCGTGAAACCACGGACCAAGGGGCAGGAACAAGATTCAGGATCGGTGGGAGTTGGATCCTTATTTCGTCGTAGCTCAAAACCATTCTTATATGCCAGTGTTCACAGTTAGGCCTGAGTCTGGTGATTCTACTAGTCGTGCACAGGGATCAGATGAAACCTCGTGTCCTTGAAGTGCCTTGCTCAAGAACAGTTCCCCATACTCGCAAAAGGGCCCAATATCCATCCACATCCAACACCTATGATGTAGTGTATTTGCCCCATAGTCATCCTCGCACCACTTAGACTTGCCACACACCCATCCATAGTACAACACACAGTGACATTCTGACACAGACAGGGAGCAGTCAGAACTGGGTGAAAACCAGGTGATCACAGAGGATGAGTCAGAAGGGGGAGTGCCGTCTGAGGATGCATATGAATCCAGTGAGGATATGCCAAGGCCTAGTCGGCCTCAGAGAAGTACAAGAGGTCAACTTGTAAATGACCCATATTCTTTTGTCATAATATTTTTTATTATTATTGATTTGTATGGTGCTCATTATTGATTTGTATTTGGTGCCTAAAGTACAGTCCTGATTGATATTAACAGCGAATTACACTTCCTTTTGTTATGTGACCTTTATTTGAAAAACTCTGGTCTCCCATGATGCTGTGCGCCGCTGCGAGAAAACGGCAGAACAAAACTGAAAGTTGGACACGATGGTCATGTTCGCTATGCACAGAACGAATTCACAACTTATAATCCATTGATCATCATCATTTATTTAGCACCTAGCTGGAAGGCGAGCAGGTATGAGTGCCGATTGACTGTTTAATTCGAATTTCGTTTTTTTATTTACAATGTGTTCTTTGTGATTTGGAGATCGCTAATGATAAGCTAATGCTAGCTAGTGCTATGCACCCCGTACTGGTGGCTAGCTATGGGGGAAATGTGGTTGCACATATAATTAAATGATTGTTTTATGTATATGCTTTCAGCTCTTACGGTGGTTCTATGGTGTGTCTACGGTGTGACTAGTAAAATGCTGCAATAAATGGTCTGATACCGCACCATGGACCCATCAGTCGTTATTGGAGTGCATCGTCTGAATAAAGTCCGGCTGGAATGCTACACAACTCCTCATTATGTTCAAGGATTATAACACAAAATAGTCCTGAGTATCATTGTATTTTGTCTTGCACTATCAACGTTTGTTCCACGGACGTATGTTATGTACAATGTCTTTTCATTGTTGGTTGTGAATGCTTCGCCTTAAATTCCTACCAGCTAAACAATAACAGTGTTAAGCAATGGTAAATGAAGAACAATTGCTGTTGAGTCCCAGTGCTGTGGAGAGGTCTCTGTTCTGGCAGGGTTTGGAAGGGGGAATGTGGCGGGCCACATGGGGCTGACTGGCTTGTAGAGGGTTGAATTGCCTCTGGTAATGGGTGGGCTGTTCATTGACCGATCAGTGACTGTCAGGAACTGTGGGCCTATTAGGAGAGGAACGGTGGCAGAGGGCAGGACTTCCGTGACTACGGGAAGAAGAAGAACATGATGGCTAACTACGGTGAAAGTTTGAGTGTAGAGAAGTTGATGTTTGATCGTGATAACGTAACCAAAAGGTTAGTAGCTGCAAAACAGAATTGTGCGAGTTCGGATAGGCTGTCAAGACAAAGAAATGCACGACGGTTGCTGTGTGTGAGGTGAACGGGCCATGCTGCAGTAGGAGTGGTATCATCAGCGAACCTGTTTGGCTGTTTCTCCCTCCCTCTTATGAGTATCCCCTGCCATTTGACTTCGTCCACCTTATGGCTTAAGGAGGAATTCGTCTTTAACACAAGGTTTTCGGCTGTTGTTCGGCATGCGGCAAAGTGCTGTGCTGTCATGCTTCATCCAGCGGAATGGACACTGTTGATGGTTTAAACGAGTGGAAATTTACAAACTTTGTACAAATTGTGCAACGGAATGTATAATGACTGCAATACCATGGTAAAGTGTATTGTTGTGAAATGTTTGTTTTATTGCTGGAAGAGCAGATTGAGTGAGGTTGCAGGCCGGGTTTGATGTAACATTCAAAGTCTGGTTTTCAGTCAAAGTCTATCGGGGCATTGGGGTTACATTCTGGAAGCGCAGCCTAAAGCTGCCTTCACCTTTTTTCTCAGTAGCAGAGTAAAGCAATTTAGGAAGGAATGTCATACAGTAAATATGAATAAGGTTATTTTATTGTCCCGGGACACTTAAAAGACACTCCACCGGTGTGAGAAAAGAGTGCGTTTATTGATTTAAGTTTAAATAAATTTGTTATTGTTCCAGTTCACCATTCCACCAATTCTGTTTGCTAGCTTGAGAGAAAGGGGTGAGAAGCTGAGGTGGGTACACATTCACTTAGGCCTATACCAGCACACAAAATGCAACACCCCACTACATGAGTACAGTTTGCCCATTACACGAGCTTAACGAATGACATAATAATAATATTGTAACGTGCATGGATAAGAAGACACGCTGGCCGCTGGCCGGCGGGTCTGACCGTTTAGTCGAGCGGTTAGCGATGCCTCTTGCGGTGCGGGCGACACGGGTTCGCTTCCCGGCCGTGGCAGTTCCTGTGGTTGCGTTGTCCCTCGAATTCGCTATCTATCTATCTATCTATCTATCTATATAATTAGTGAACTCTCGGTACAGACCTCAATTCAAAGAGTAACTATCACGTGATTTTGGAGTAAGCTAACGATAGGCTCCAGCGACCCTGAGAGCAGGATAAGCGGTTTGGGTAATGGATGGATGGATTGATAACGTTATTTAGCTAAGATGGCTAACGAGAAACGTTGTATTTTTAAACTTAACATGTTGCTATAGTGAATGCAAACCTAAATGATACAATGTATAAAGATGATAATCACATACCTGTAATAAACCCTTTTGGTGTTTATTGTTAAAATAATCCAATGTCCAGTCTTATGATGTTCATTTTGTTAACCTTTACTTAGCGTATTTCAAGCACTACATTCACCGTATTGCAGTCGTCGTTCTGCCCACGTCCAACCCCCTTCACAGCTATCACGTTCTGCTTTATGTCACTCACACTGTCGCAATCAAGCATACCATTACATCTCCCCCCTTAAACTCTTCCCCCTCCCACCATAGTGCAACTGCTCAACATTTAAGTAACAGTGAAGCATATTCTGGCTCACTACAAAACATAAAGTAATTTGAACTAGAACATTACATTTCTGTTATGTTCCAATTAGCTGCTTTTACTTTTCTAGAACTTTTTGGAACTCTTGTTTGCAGTTTTCTCTGGAACTGTTTTTTCTTCCTTCACATTACATAACCAGGAACTTACAGTATTTCAGCGGTCCATTTCTTGCCCTATATCCCCCCCCCCCCCCACAAGTCCAGTCTCTTGACTGGTTTACTGACTCTGTTGGACCTGGTCCGTATCAGTCCATCAGTCTCTTTTTCCCCTTTTTTAAAAAAATAATAAATTTATTTCTGATTTTTCCCTTTTTCTCCCAATTTAGTGGCCAGTCACTCCCTATTCTAATTCAAACACCCACCCTCGTACTGCATGCGTTCGCCAACTGCATCTCTCCAGCCGGCAGTCTCGAAGGAGACGCCTCGCCACTTTCGTGACAAGGCGAATCCAGGCAGAATCACTGCTTTTTCCGACACACCCAGAGACGCATTCATGTGGTGAACACAAGCCGACTCCGCTCCCCTCCCAAAGACAGCATTGCCAGTTATTGCTGCCTCATCGAATCCGGCCATAGTCGGATCTGACGAGACTGGGGCGCGAACCCTGGTACCCAGTGGGCAACTACATCGACACAAAGCCAATGCTTAGACCACTATACCACCGTGGAACCCAGTCCATCAGTGTCTTTGGGTTTACTCACGTTCAGGACCAGAGGACCATTCTTTGGCCTTACCAGCTCCTGCGTGGGTTGCATCTTCTTGTCTCCATGGCTTGTAGCCTCTACAGCCTCCGTTCTTAACTTGGCGTAAAATGACTATGGAGTTTTATAAAGACACATCACAGGCTGCATTATAATGCTGAAGTAGCGATGCCACTTAGATATGATTTAAGTAAACTTTAAATTGATTGTGCTATTACAGACAAAATAAGCTGTATGACCTGTCATTTGTGAGGAAAATCTGAATGTATGCATCATTTTTTACTGAACAATCATTTGTATTAGTACTCTTTCTCTAAAACATGCACTAACATGAGTGAGTGGGTCCTGCATTCAGAGATAAGGTATGGTAATTAACACGTAGTCTGTAAACATGGTGGACCATGGCAAGGAGAGATGATAAATTCTGAACTGCCTGGGACATGGAAGACCTTGAATGAGAACAAATATAACATCAAGCTATCCTGAGCTACCTTGTTTGTTGTACCACGATATGTTTGCTAACGTAGGAGACTACACCCGATGGTCTCATGAAGAGAGTACCTATGCAGACGTACAGTGCATCCGGAAAGTATTTACACCCTTCACATTCCCCACATTTTGTTATGTTACAGCCTTATTCCAAAATGGATTAAATTCCTTTTTTTTCTCACCAATCTACACACAATACCCCATACTGACAAAGTGAAAAAGGGTTTGGTAGAAATTTTTGCAAATTTATTAAAAATAAAAAAATGAAATATTGCATGTACATAAGTATTCACACCCTTTACTATGACACTCAAAATTGAGCTCAGGTTCATCCTGTTTCCACTGATCATCCTTGAGATGTTTCTACATCTTGATTGGATATCCAAAGGAATTGAATCAAGTGCAACTGGACTTGGTATATATCCGTGAAGACGTTTCACCTCTCATCCAAGAGGCTTCATCAGTTCGTGCCTTTCTGACTAGACCAAGCTAGTCAGACTAGCTTGGTCTAGTCAGAAGTAAAGTACAGAGAGATCCTTGATGAAAACCTGCTCCAGAGCGCTCAGGACCTCAGACTGGGGCGAAGGTTTACCTTTCAACACAACAACGACCCTAAGCACACAGCCAAGACAACGGAGGAGTGGCTTCGGGACAAGTCTGTGAATGTCTTTGAGTGGCCCAGCAAGCGCCCAGACTTGAACCCCATTGAACATCTCTGGAAAGACCTGAAAATAGCTGTGCAGCGATGCTCCCCATCTAACCTTACAGAGCTTGAGGATCTGCAGAGAAGAATGGGAGAAATACCCCAAATATAGGTGTGCCAAGCTTGTACCTTCATACCCAAGAAGACTTGAGGCTGTAATCGCTGCCAAGGGTGCCTCAACCAAGTACTGAGTAAAGTGTGTGAATACTTGCATGCAATATTTGTTTTTTATTTTTATTAAATTTGCAAACATTTCTACAAAACCGCTTTGTCATTATGGGGTATTGTATGTAGATTGATGAGAAATAAAAGGAATTTAATCCATTTTGGAATAAGGCTGTAACATAACAAAATGTGGGGAAAGTGAAGGGGTGTGAATAATTTCCGGATGCACTGTATGTTGTCAGAACTAAGCCATGAACTTATTTTAACTTGTCGGTCTACTTCTCTGGAAGCTTCCAATCACCAATGTACCATCACATCTATTCAACCTTAAAGTACTTAGTCCTTTGGGCTTAGCAAACCCTTAGAATAGATTGAAAAAGGGATTTCTAGGCCACATTTGGGTTTTTTTTTTATATGTATTTTACAGTTCATTGCTGTATATATTCTAGAAAGCCCATGATTCCAATTACTATGCTTTTCTTAGGTTTTCACTTTTTCTCCCTATAACCATAACCCTAAACCTAACGACACTCACGCACATGTTGGCAGGACAGCTTTAGCTGGGATGAAATGTTACAACACTGGCATGAGCATAAACGGCCACAACTCACCAAATCCTACTTGTTACCTAGCTGGCATATTTGTGAGCACGATAAAGACCGAGTGAGCCTTTGGAAAGTGATGACCAACAAAATGGTTAGTAACCCATTGTGTCAGTGGACCTACACCACCTAGATGTCATATTAGAGTCTAAAAGACGTAACACCACTGATCAGGTGGCATTTCCATATGAAATCACCTCGTACTATTAGCCTGATTATCATAATAGTAGGCCAATAATAGAAGGCTAGTGATGATAAAACTTTATTTGCAGTACTTTTCAAAAACAGTAAGAGTATGACAAAGTGCTTAGCAAAAATTCAGACAATAATAAACAGAAATGTAGGAGAAAAGCGAACTTGTTGAGAGGAGGCAGTAGTGTTTCTGTCTTCCTGTAATGATGGTCCAAAAGAGAGCAAGTCTTCCCATAATTTTAGCAGCTTTAACTTGAGGACAAAGATGTATTTATAAACAGGCTTATTCTAAAGTGAGACATGCACCATCTCAAAGGTCACAGCTGTTCTTACATGATGACTAGGAGCTTGCTTTTAGTTGTTTTTTTTAAGAAAAAAAAAGTTAATGGGAAACAGTAAAGTTAAGTCCTAGGAAAACCCATGCTCACGTTTTCACATTTGAAATACAATAATTGTAACGCTACACTTTGTTGTGAATACAGGGTCAGATTTGATAGACATCAATGACAATCTGGGGCCCCAAGTAGTGCATCCACAGCTGAGGGTTCATCTTATTTGATAAAACAATAAAACTGGCCTAAATTAGTTTGCCTTCAATGCAGTTCATCGCCCTCAGGTGGGTGCCCTCATGTTCTGTGATAATTGCATCCTCTGTCGCCGCCTCTCTATGGCCTGCTGTCTCTTCTGCTCGATCTCTGCCGCAGAGCATTTCCCTGGCGCTGAAAAAACCCCAAAAACATACAGACTGAATCTGGACTGAATGCTATGAATAACAGATTTCATCTGATCCGTGGCCGAGACCCAAATGATACTTCACCTAAACTCCCCTCACCTTTTAAGTCAAATGAATCGCACATGTCGATCACATTGATCTTTTGTGAGAGTAAGTCTGGCTCCCTCTAATTGAATGGTTTCAAAATACACCGAGCAAAAATTTAAATGAAACACTTTTGTTTTTACACCTACTTTTCACGAGTTGAAGTAAATGAGCCCAGATTTTTTTCTGTGATTTCAGAATTATTTTTTTTACATTTTGCACACAGATTTGTATACGTCTATTTCATCTGTTGCCAATGGGACAGGTGTGACATGTTGATTAAATTAAACAGCATGATTGTCCCACAAGTGTTTATGATGGGGAGAATAAGGCACGAAAATCTGTAGTTTTTGCTACACAGCATCATGTCAGAGATGCCACAAATGTTGCGAGATCTTGCAATTGGCATGCTGATAACAGGAATGTCCACTAGAGCTGTTGCCAGAATACTGAATGTGCATTTCTCTACTATAAGCTGCCTCGGGAGTCATTTCAAAGGTTTTGATGCTACAGCCAACCGGCCTCACAACTGTAGACCACATGTGACTACACCAGCCCAGGACCGCCACATCCAGCTTTTGCACCTGCAGGATGGTCTGAGACCAGCCGCAGACAGCTGATGAAACAGTTGGTTTGCACAACTGAAGAATTTCTGATCAAACTGTCAGAAACTGTTCCAGGGAGCTTCTTCTACATGCTCAACATCCTTATCAGGGTCTACCCCGGAATGCTGTACAATACCTAAACTGCCCTGAGTTGGCAAATGTTCACCGGCGATGACCTATCGGCTGTATCAGTCAGATGGAAGGCGGTTTGTATGCTGCTGTGAGAGTGAGTGGTTTGCTGATGCCAATGTTGCTGTAAGAGTAGCCCACGGAGGTGGTGGGGTTTTGGTTTGGGCAGGCATATCATAGGGACAAAGAGTGCAGGTGCAAATTGTCAACGGAAATTTGAATGCACAGAGATACTGGGATGATCTCCTGAGGCCTATTATTGTGCCATTCACCCGCCAACATCAACTCATGTTTCAACATGATAATGCATGGCCACATGATCTGTACTGAATATCTGGCAGCTGAAAATATCCCAGTTCTTCCATGGTCTGCATACTCACCATACATGTCACCCACTGAGCACACTTGGGATGTTCTGGACTGGCGCACATGACAACGCTTACCAGTTCCTGCCAATGTCAAACAGCTTGGCACAGCCATTTACGAGGCATGGGACATTATTCCACAAGCCACAATAAATAACCTGATCCAAGTCTATATGAAGATGTTTTGTGCCGTATGAGGCCAACGGTGGTCACACCAGATACTCGTAATTCTGCTCCATGACCCCACCTTGGGTTTTGGGGGGTATATGTGACCAACTGAGATGTATTTATAGCACAAATGATGCGAGATCGATTGATAAGTGCCTAATAAATAATTTTCAGCTGGTGTTTCTATTTATGAACTCCAGTTTCATAAAATCTTTGAAATAGAGCGTTGCATTGACATTTTTGCTCAGTATAGTTGGATCGTCTGAAAGGTGATCCAATAACAGCTTTGGAGACTGATCCAAGAAGGCAACAAGAGGCAAGAGTGGAATTACAAACAATAATGATGGCAATGATGAATGGTTGAGCTGATTATTTCAAGGAGGCCATACCACCCAACTACAAGCCATATGATGCAAGCACAGCGCACAATGTCTGAGCGCATCTAGACAGTTTTCCTCTTTTGAATGTAGCATTTTTTTCTAGATTTTATCTCAGAATGTCTATATATATATATATATATATATATATATATATATATATATATATATATCGATCTCTTATGCCGCCACTCTACCTCTAGTTCCATTAGGTTAGTCACTTTCAAACCAGTCCTTAGCGACCCCCACTACTGCTGTTATTTATTTTTTAAATTCTACTAGGTACCTAGTTATGTTCATTTGTTGTGTCATACACTACAGAAATATAATAAGGGAGTTTTTTCCTAATTTCATTTTATATTTCATAATTATTTATTATCATTCAACAATTAATTGACACCTTATTTCACTTCATGGTAATGGGGTTCTGTAACCTATACCATCAGGTATTCTGCAGAAGAAAGGGGGACACCTGGGGCAGGTCACCAGTCCATTACAGGGCCGACACAAAATAACAATCACTCACTTTCAGATCAGTAGAAAATGTAGTCTCCAGTATTTGCATATATTAGACTGTGGGAAGAGGGTGCTCTAAAGAAACCAATGTAAACACAAAAGGAATGTAAACTTTACATGTAAGGGCAGAGACCTTATTAAAATAACTAAACTGTTGCAAAAAATAATGTAAATTAAGATGCATTTCCACCAGATTTGGTTAAGCAGATCAAACCCTGAACATAAGCCTACGTGTTCTACATCATCTGTCCATACTTCCAACGCCCACGAGAAAAATAGAGCCGTTAACATGAACAAACGGCTAATCATGTGATTAAATTCTATTCATTGTCTTTTTTTTCTATAAACGTGTTTCCATTGCAGTTAATCACATTTTATCAAATAAAAAATATATTGACCTCAAGCAATTGTATAAACTTTTATGGGAATTGTGGGGGAGTTTATGCAATATTTGCTGTTTCCATCAAGCTTTTTGATTCAAAATGACAAAATTCTCCAAAGAGTCGGATGGAAATGCAGTCATTGATTTCACTACATTAACATGACAAGGCTCAGTCTTACCTTTGTTAGTCATTGTGATGACTGAACCTGTGGGCCTCTTAAAGGTACTCTGACTTTTGACAGAGTTTCCTGATGACTGTAATCCTCTGCCTGATGGACAGGCTGAACTGTTTGTTCTAGAAGAACTGCTGGCTTGCACATATCTGTTCGACTCTTTTCCAGGATTGCTCTGTATCCTTACAGTGTGGTTAGAGGAAGCATTTCCAGCAAAAGAATTTCTGGTTTGTCCACTTGGCCCAGAGACTAAAGAAATGGCTGTTACATTTTTGGAAAAAGACTGTGTACAAGCACCACCTCTGCCAGCGGCTGACTGTGGATCTGTAAGAATAGTTTGCAATTGTCTGCCCTTAGTCTCTTTATTCGTGTTGTCCCAGACTCTTTGTGAAGCCACCAGCACTGGTCTCTCATTTTGTGTGCAGCTGACAGACGGAGGCTTCTCCACACTTAGGGCTTGGCTCTCCAAGTCTTCACACACCTCACGAAACATGTCATCATCCTCCTGGTCACCCCAGACTGAGTCTGACAAGAAGAAGGCGTCCAAGTCTTCATCCAGGAAGTTCTCCTTGCTATGCTGAGCGGGGACAGTGGCTATCTCCTTGTACACAGTTGGTTTGTGGTTAGAAATTACCTCTGCTTCAGGGGTTCTTGTTGAATTAAGTTTAACAGCTGAGTTGTTAGAGTTAACAGCAGCAGACAGGATACAGTTTGTGCCTGAATTAGAAATAGATGTACTCTGATTAGGCCACAGATCCTGTGAATTTAACTTGTTACAATGATGCTTTTGCCAGCTACTTTGCAGGCCTGTTTCAGCTGAAAGAACCTTGCTGGATGAAAACACATTCTTCTGTGTGTGTGTATTCACTGCAGTTGTGCCATGATCTGAGACAGAGAAGTGGTTTGTTGATGCATCTAAAAGGTCTTTCGTGACTCGAAAAGCAGGGTTGGCTTCCAATATGAAGCTTATTCTTGGTGTAGCGTTTTTCTTCTCCATTTTAGAAACAATTGATTGGCTATCCTGTTTTCTTTTGGGACTTCTTGCAACGCCAGTGGTATGAACACCCAACTGACCATCCCTCTGATAACCTGTTTCATTTGGTCCTCTCTGAGCTGAAGAGTGCCTTGGAGGGGAAAAGTTCTGTGGGTTTTGGGTCATCTCAAAGAGCAAAGAATCGTTTAAGAAATCATTTTCCCAGCCCTCTACATCTTCAAGCAGCAAGGGGGCATTTGTTACAGGTACAGTCAAAGTTGGACCATGCTCTGGGCAGGAATCTCTCTTGGGTACCTCTGTGGAGGCAGGTGTTACTTCTAAAGAACGAGTTAGAGGAACCTGACTCAAATTTCCACTGATATGCTGGGTTGGACCATCAAAAAGAATGTTCAGATCATCTTCCAAATGGTGATCTTGAGTTAAGTCGTTTGGGCAATCTTTGCCACCAACTACACTGACCACATCTTTGGCTGGTTGGGAAGTTTTAGCAAACAACAGCTGAGGGCCGCTCTCAATGTTACTCTCAAAATCTAAATCATTAAAGTGTGTTGAGCGAAGCATCAAACTTTGTTTGTGCACATCTTCAGCTTCCTCTGCATCTTGCTGAAACATTTGTAAATCAAACTGTTTGGCAAGCTTCAAGAGATCATCAACTCCATTTGGCCTGTGGCAAAATGAAGAAAAAAAACAAACCAGTGAATTGAAAATATTCAAAATGGGATATTTTGATAGTCAGTTTTTAGTTATTTAACAACAGAGGAAAAAATCTATACTGGTAAAACATTTTCTAAAAGCAGATACCACAAGAACAAGTAAAGAATGCTAACTGTGCTGACATATCTGGTTAATTCATGTGCTTAAACAGAATCATTAAAAAATATATATATATATATATATATATATATATATATATATATATGTATAAATTTATTTCTGATTTTTCCCTTTTTCGCCCAATTTAGTAGCCAATCGCTCCCTATTTTAGTTCAAACACCCACCCTCGTACTGTATGCGTTCGCCAACTGCATCTCTCCGGCCGGCAGTCTCGAAGGAGACGCCTCGCCACCTCCATGACAAGCCAAATCCAGGCCGAACCACTGCTTTTTCTGACACACACAGAGATGCATTCATGTGACGAACACAAGCCGACTCCGCCCCCCTCCCGAAGACAGCATTGCCAATTATCGCTGCTTCATCGAGTCCGGCCATAGTCGGATCTGACGAGACCGAGGCGCAAACCCCAGTCCCCAGTGGGCAACTGCATCGACACAAAGCCGATGCTTAGACCGCTACACCACCGCGGACCTGTTAAACAGAATCCTTTTTAGGAAAAAGGAAACACTTCAAACCCTTAAATATATATTAAAAAAAATCATCACCATTTATATTATTTTATTTTAGAATATATGAAGAAAACCGAGAGGGGAATGTAAACCTCTAGCCCTGTGAAGCCAGCCCAAATCTCACAAGCTGTTTGAGATGTAGTCTGGAAAGTATCCATTGAGAATTGATTAAGCCTAGCAGTTGGAAGCCGGACTAATCAGTGAACTATATGGGGTGGTTAAGATGATGACAATGAGCAGCACTGTATTTTGAAAACCATAACATTGGTAGCTCTAGGAGAGGTCGGCATTGGTGCTGTAAAATTAGTTTCATCAACGACATTTGCAAACACCTTGCCAATTTCTTTCTAGGCCTGGAAAGTTGTATGTCTGGAGTGCAAGGGATAGCAGCACTGTCTCCAATCCACTGCTGTAGAGTTGGCTCTACTACCTCTGGTCTGCCATGCTGTAAAGAGAAAAGAGGAAATGAGGTCATCATAGTGGCAAAGAAACAACACGTAGATTCACAAAAAAACAATTATAGAGGACCGATGATTGTATTACATCTACGCAAACCAAGAGAACAACATGAAGCTACTATAGCAAAGCTACAATCCTGAAAACCAAAGGTTGCATTTGAAATAATAATCTCGAAGATTCTCACTTAAATAAATGTTTGCTAAGAAACTATCTTTAGACAAACAAGGTGACGATTCAGCCTATTGCCCACTGTTGAAAGCCCTTGCATTTGCAGTAATACGGAGCAATACAAACGGGTCTGTGGCAACTTTCTCACCAAATATTCCAAGCATTGCACAGGTAGTGACATCAAATTACTCTTGGGAAGTGAATGACAAAAGAGAACATAACCAGAATCTTTGAGATTGCCACTTTAACTTACCTATGGTGACCAACCTATTACCTATGGTGATAAGTAGTAACTGGAGTGGTGTTTTAGCCCTCAAAATGCCAGAGATCAAAGCAGAGACCAAAACAAGTCACCAGTGCTGTTGTAAACCCAACTTGCAAATAAAAACTATGGTTTAACCTATGGTTTAGATATTACTCTGGTAGTATCTGTTGTTAAACATCCTCATCTGAGCTTCTCTGCCATATCTGTTTGTTAGCCACAACATTACTTTTACTTCAAATTCATCACTACCTACCTTATTCTTCCAAATTTGGCTGCAGTGGTAAACATAAAACATACACCCCAATACCTGATTTTGTCAGTTCTTTTATAATCTCACGTTATATGTGTTTTATGTGACACCCATTAAGGGAAATTTGCATGTACAAACATACTTGGTTATTTGAAACAGATTCTGACTGGCTTGGCTTCATGGAGTTGTGAACAAACAAAACAAAAAGCCCAGGAGTATTGAGTAATAGTCTAGGTCAGTGCCACTAACCTTGGGAGCGATCCTGCTGACTATCTCTGAGATGTCCACGATGCTTCCTTTTTTTGAAAGCCCCTTACCTCTTTTGCCTGCAGAGACAGTGTCACTCAGCAATTCAAACAGAACACAGTGCTGAACCCAAATTAATCCGAAATACTCAATTCAAGTCCAGAAAAAGTATAGGACCTTGTCTTTGTGGTATTAGTGCACAAACATGAAGATAGCACATGGTAAAAATTATTCATGTTCTCATCAGCCATTCAACGACAGCATACTTGGTAGATGTATTCCACATAAAAAACTACACATCACTTGATAGTATAAGATTAGCACTAAATGGAAAAAAGGGACAACTGCTTTCACAAATGGTTTCCAGATATTCAAGATTACATATTCAAACAAAGAAAGGTGTCTTAAAAATTGTGACTACTTCTGTCTTTGGTTAATTTAGTCAAGTACATTCCCTTTACAGATCATCTATATCATACAAATATTCAATTATGTTGTTTGAATTTCTAGGACGTGTATATTTGTAAATGAACTGGCAAATGCCCTCTCCAGGGCACAAGTTGTATTTTTGCAGAATTTAGGGTTATGCAGGAGTAAAATGTGACATTTGTTTTATGTCAATTTCTCTTTTGTGTCATATTGAGGCTGCCCTATGGGCAACCTTCCAAGAGTGGGGGTGTTATGTCCTCAACATTGCCTTGTCTCAGTCCTCTTGTTTTACATTTAGAAGCAGATCTGCTGAAGGAGGCCGACTGATAGCAGATGTACCCCACCTATGTGCTATGCTAAAAGCCACCTCTCCAGCCACATGCACACGCTCTCTCTGGCAACAGACCTCGGAGAACCAGGGCCTTCCAGCCATCACCTTATTCAGCTAAGTTTTTTTTAGTGAATAAATCAGTTACTTCTGGCAAAACTATATTCTCAATGTTCCTTTTATGCTGCTTCCCTCTGAGCCGGGGTTGTAACACAAATGAAGGTAGTTTTTTTTTTTTTAGTGAATAAACCAGTTACTTCTTGCAAAACTATATTCTCAATGTTCCTTTTATGCTGCCTCCCTCTGAGCCGAGATTGTAAAAATATTCAAAATAAAGTTTTTTTGTTTTTAAATGGTGATTACTTAGGTCTTCGGTTAATTTGAACCACCACACCTCCTCTACAGATCCTCTATATTATACAATTATTCAATTATGTTGTTTTAAGTTTCTAAAATGTATATACAGACATTTGTAAATGAAGCTGGTAAATATATACTTAAGCATTAGATTTGATTTTGATAGCTAAATATTACTTTCACTGCAATAATGGGTCACCCCCTACCCTATTTCATGGAGCTTTTATATTACTCACAAATCTCTTTTAACTGTCTCCAAGTTTATAATAAAGTCACTTAAAGTGCTTTTGCAATCAACGCCCCTGAACTCTAGAATGTCTTCGAAAGAGAACAAGAGTATCTACCACTGTGTCTTCTTTTAAGACGACACACATAAAAGTAAGTCTTGTTTTTTTATTGCATTTAACTTGACTATGTTATGGAAGTGTTCTTTTTTTTTGGTTGAATTCCTCTTGCTTTTCTGTTTTAGAATTTAATGATTGTTATTGTTATTATCATTAAATTAAGATTAATTAGCCCAATAACTCAAAATTGTTATCACTATATCTTTGTTGTCTTAGATTTATATTTGTTCTATATTTTTCGCTCTCATCACATTTCATTCTATGTGAAGTGATTTGTTACTCATGAAAAGTGATATACAAAAAAAGTTTTTACTTAGTGGTTTTGTTATCATTATAGTTACCTCTTCTGACAGGTGAGGGAGAGGTGGCGTCCCAAATTATGTCTTGTTGAAACTCATACTCGCTGAGTGGAGACTCAATAGTGAAACCCTCGCAGTATCTGGACTTTGGCCTTCGTGTTGGGGTCTTAAAATCTGAAGATAAAGATAGACACTCATCAGGTGATTCTAAAAATGTAAGAGATATTATTTTCAAAAATACAATGCAAGCAAATAACACAGCCAGCAAGTGACCAGCAGCACAAATTAAAGGTTGACTGTGGTGGTGAGGAGTACACAAAAATTATGAGCCATATGAGGGCCAAAATACAGTTCTCAATACTTTGCAGCACATTGATTTCAATGAGAGGTGAACGTGGGAGAAGACCGCCATCAACAAAGCCGCTTTCGGAGATATCGTTCAATCTGATACCGGAAGCAATGCAGTATGAATGTTTTCAAAATATTGGGGGTATCTATACTTTTAATGATTTTTGACTGTGTTGTGTTTTTGATTGTTTTGTTGACTCTATTATATATTATTGTAAATAAAGTTCCTTTTGTATAAGAATGTCGACTCTGGCTGGTAAGTTAATCTTCACTGGCAACTACTTTTGCAGGTAACAATCACAGAAGTTGAACACAGTTTGCTATAAACTTAGGACTGTAAAGTGGGTACTGGGTGATATTGACAAAATCAAATACAGCATCTTTGACTTAACACTTCGAAATTAATAATGAGATAATATTTGGGGGATGACTAGTGGTGCTTTAAGATATTCACACACACAAGAAAATGTTGAGAAATGATCATTAGTAATGTGGATATGACAACCAAGCAGGTGTAGGCAATGATTGTTAATTTCACTGAGCTAAAATAATTAGTTCAGAAAACTATCACTTTACTGTAACGCAGCTTTTGATATCAGGGAATGACATAACCAAAATCCCAGACGATATCTACTATCATCACAATATCGAGATTAAATCGATACATTGCCCACCTCTAAATGATGGGAATTACACAACGGGCCTGAAACATAAGACATCACCACTCATTGATCTGAAGTCTCTTCCATCTTTGGACTGGATTCCTTCAGGCACCTCAGCTAAGCTAGCGTTCGTGTGCGCGGTGACTCCCCCTTCGATATAAGTCATTTAGTAAAAATACTGACCAATGTGGCTCGTCTTTGGCGAGTCTGTTTCTTTTGGTGGATGTTGTGGTTGCTGACTTTGTCTGAAACTTCTACTCAGACGATTTGTTTTTGCTTTTGAAACACTTGACGGAAATCGCTCCGTCTCAACCTCTGGCAGACAAGATGAGAAGCGCTTTCTCTCCACTTCGGCCATTGTCGTCAGCGACCAGCTAGAAACTACCGGATGTAGTTTAGCGACATGTAAATACACAGGTAGCGTAGCTGAATTTCGACATATTTAGAAAATGAAATGGTACAAGGGCAGAACCGAAAACGCTTCGAAAGCCCCGCCATTTTGCCGTTTCCAGGATTATTCTTCTTCGTTGGTTTTCTTTCTTCTTCTTTAGCCGTATTGGCGGTTGGCAAAGAAACGATTTGGTGTATTACCGCCACCAACTGGAATGGAGAGTGGACCAGAACGTCTACTTTAAAAAAAGTCTTCTCAAACTAGTTATTTCACTGGTTTCTGAGAGGGACTAAAAGCCTCTCTCAGCAGCTGCTGCACACCTTCTCCAGAAACTCCTGCAAAATCTAGAAATGTCCTTCTTGCATCTACTACTACTACTACTTTCGGCTGCTCCCGTTAGGGGTCGCCACAGCGGATCATCCGTTTCCATTTCTTCCTGTCTTCTGCGTCTTCCTCTGTCACACCAGCCACCTCCTTCTTGCATCTACAATTATGTCAATTCTCTAGATTTTCTTTCTACTGCAGCAGTAGTTAATTACCTTTGCCAAAGCAAAACAGCATGCTTTCTGACTGACTTGCCCTCCTTTCTTGTGCCTATGATTGAGCATTAAAACCTGCACCTTATTCCTACTACACTTTAATTCTGGAAGTAGATCTCTAGCCACTCCCGGCAGGGGAGTGAGTATGCGTTTATTCTATTTTTTTGTACTTTGTATTTTCTTTTTATAGTACCCGTCTTTTAATTAATTATATTACTCTTTTAATTACTATTTCAAAGTACTTTGTACTCTTAATTATATTTTACATATGATTGTTCCTGTTTGGCCGGCACAGTGGTGCAGTGGTTAGCGCGGTCACCTCACAGCAAGAAGGTCCTGAGTTCGAGCCCCAGGGTAGTCAAACCTTGGGGGTCATTCCAAGTCATCGTCTATGTGGAGTTTGCATGTTCTCTCCATGTCTGTGTGGGTTTGCTCCCGTTTTCTCCCACAGTCCAAAGACATGTAAGTCAGGTGAATCGGCCATACTAAATTGCCCCTAGGTATGAATGTGTGTGTGTGTGTGTGTGTGTGTGTGTGTGTGTGTGTGTGTGTGTGTGTGTGTGTGTGTGTGTGGGCCCTGTGTGATGGCCTGATGGCCTGTCCAGGGTGTCTCCCTGCCTGCCGCCCAATGACTGCTGGGATAGGCTCCAGCATCACTGCAACCCTGAGAGCAGGATAAGCAGTTCGGATAATAGATGTTCCTATTTGTTTTTATTTACTCTCTTTTAATTATATTTTATATGGTTGTTTCTTTTCTGTTTTTGTGTAAAGCACACTGAATTACGAAATGTGCTATTGTGGAAACTGCAGGAAAGTAGAGACGGACAATTTCTCTCACTGACTACACGAATGTATGTCATTTATTCTTCCGTACAAATTCACCATCTCAGCAACATGGTGCTGCTCCAACCATCCTAGTCCTCGCTCCGCCCTCTCAACCCAGAAACCCTTTCCTAAAGGGCCAGTGTCTACCAATTATGGTGAATTGTTATAATATAGTCTGCTAAATACCCCCCCCCCCCAGAATTCCCAATAATAAAAAAGTCAACATGTAGGGGGCAGATGGCACGGCCGCAACGGCTTCGCCGAACAGGTGTGGGGGGCCAGAGTGTCTACAGGAGGGGCCTTAAGGACTTTTTCTTTTCATTCTTTTCATTTTCTCCACTTTGCAATTTCCACAATGCAGTTGTCCTTCCCACAGCTCCCACACCTTCTGACTCCATTACATACTGCAGCAACATGTCCATATTCTTGACAATTATTGTTGTCGTTATTTTCTTTTTCTTCTTTGTTTCTTATTCTTCTTCTAGTTTTAGGCCTGTGGGCATCCATAAATGTTACATTACCACCACCAACTGAAATGTAAGAACTTCGCAGTACTCTTTTACACTGGACAACTAAGATTTTGCTTCCTTAACACTTTTGGGTGTATTTTATGGATTTTGGGCTGCTGATCACGAAAATCACCTTGACATTTTCTTATCACATACCGTTTTGTAGATATAACCTATTTTTGTGATTTTCCATCATATTTTAAGTCTACTAGTATATTGCCCACAAAGCAAGCTGTTTTGGTTAGTCCAAGCATGCCTGGGCATGCAAACAGTGTAGGTGCTATGCAAATGTAGTCTTAGGCATGACTGGGCATGCTTAATCAGGTTAGATGCTGGCAGACAGGCTATAAAAGCTGCTCACATTCAGAGATGCTGTTTGGACGCATGTTGATGCACATGTTCTTCAGGCATTAGCATAGTGAGTATATTTAACAATAGGATTTATTGTCTTCAGGAAGATTTAATACAGCAGAAATGTCTTGTCAGTGTTGCAACAGCTGTGATACATGCTGTTACATTTGTGGTGAGCATATGCTTAAGGCTCCAAGATGCACCATGACTGCACTTATTAAGAAAGCCTATGAGCTCTACTTTGGATGTGAAATTGGTGACCAAGAGTGCTGACCAAAATTGGTGACCTGGGCTCCTCACATTTGTTGTTCAACATGTGCAGTCAACCTGAGAGCTTGGCTCAGAGGTACTCGGAAGTCAATGCCAATCCAATGATATGGCAAGAACAGAGGATCACGTGAAAGACTGTTACTTCTGTCTCACCAATGTATCTGGCTTCTCTACTAAAAATATGAAATCTATTGCATACCCCAATCTGCCTTCAGCCATGAGACCAGTGCCACACGATGACAGTTTGCCAGTACCGAAGGCACCAGAGACATGGAGCCTAGATGACGCAGATGAAGACGCCACAACGCATGAACCAGATGTGGAAAATGACACTGATCCAGATGCTGAACCCTTTATGTCTGGTTATCCTCATCTGATAACACAGCCAGAATTAAATGACCTGATCAGGGACCTGGACTTGTTAAAAGCTAAAGCAGAACTACTTGGTTCAAGATTGCAAGGATGGGGTTTGCTGTCGCTAGGTACAAATATTTCTATCTTTCAGAACCATCAAGAACATTTGACAAACTTCTTTATGCAGGTTGACAACCTGTTTCTGCACTGACATTGATGGATTGTTCATGGCTTTGGGTTGTGTGCACGACCCACACCAATGGTGTCTTTTTTATAGATTGGTCAAGCCTGAAAGCTGTCCTGTTACACAATGGCAGTGTCCACCCTTCGATACCCATTGGCTATGCAGTACACATGAAAAAAACCTACAATAGCATGAAACTGTTTTTGAAACACATACAGTCCAACAATTACGACTGGAACATCTGTGGTGATCTAAAAGTACTTGCATGGCTACTAGGAATGTAACTTGGATATACAAAGTACTGTTGTTTCCTTTGTGAATGGGATAGCCGTGCTAAAGAGTCACATTACATTAAAAAAAAACTGACCGCTCCGTGAGCATTTTGTTTCAGGGCAGAAAAGTGTGGTGCATAAACCACTTATCAACCCAACAAAGATATTTCTGCCTCTTCTTCATATAAAACTTGGATTGATGAAAAATTTTGTGAACGCAATGAACAAAGAAGGTGATGGATTTCGCAATTTGAGACAAACGTTTCCAAGAATAACTGATGCCAAGATTAAGGAAGCCATTTTTGTTGGTCCACAAATTAGACAGGTCATCAATGACAGGAAGTTAGAAGATCTGCTAGTGGGGCCAGAGAAAATAGCATGGAAGGCATTTAAGGATGTTGAGAATTTTCTTGGCAACTATAGAGCACCAAACTACATTGAGCTGCTTGACAACATGCTTAACAATAGAACTACTGGGATTTCCCGCCTTCCTAAAACGACCATGGGCCGTCAAAACTTTTAAACTTTATATTCTGTCAAGATAAATACTCAATTGAGATATTAATGCACTGCATATGTTAGTACATCTGTTGGGAAATGACTGACCTCAAAATTGACATTTTAACAACTATAATATTATTTCTAAACAATTTAAACTTCAGAGAGACATGGTCAAATTTGAATAGCAAAATTGAAAAACTGAAAATATTACCTGAAAAACAAAACAGAAAACACATATTGCTAATCCAACAAACGTAACAAGGCCTATAAAAACGTGAAATGTAAAAAAAGAACAGAAAATAAATATTGAAACAATCCCAAACAACGACCAAAACTTTAAAACTACTAGAACGACCATGGGCCATTAAAATGACCGCCCTCAGTTTGTCAAGATCACGGTTGTCTAGATAAATACCCATTAACGCATTGGATATGTTAGTATATCTGTTAAGAAATGACTGACACCAAAATTAAAATTTCATCAACTTTAATACTATTTTTCAAACAATTTAAAATCGCTGCTGTCCAATACCTGTAAATACTGCAACGCCTTGGTGGGCAACATGTCTGGTTACAGACATGTTGGCAATAATCAAAAATCAAGTTTAGACTGTTACTCTGCACTGGAGAATATTATGTTCAGTCAATGACCACACCCAGAGCCACGTTTACAACTTTTACTTAACCAACATCAACTCATGACATTTTTCACCTTGCTGTAAATCACACTGCTCCCCGCCCCTCTCAAAGGCACAGTAACTGCTAGTGCTCAATCATACAAGTCAGACTTGGGCATAACACCACCCAACCAGACACAACATTTTCTCCCCCCACCCCCCTTGAGAAAGTAACATAACATAACATATCAGACCCTACCCTAGATGTCCCTTAACCATTCGTAACATAGTCCCTATGCCAGACAGGCAGAACCCTCACCCTCTGAGGGCGAGCAGGCTGGGGAGCAGGGCCTGGCAATGGCGGTGGATTACCACCCACCCAGTTTGCCTCCGGTCTGGGCTGCCAACTGAGAGCAGCAGCTGGGGACAGGGATGATGCAGGGTTTGTAAGGGCTACAACCCTATGCAGGCAGTTTGAGTGCCAACGAGTCCCATTGTTCAGTCTGTAGGTAGCCAGTCCCAGCTGCTGAGTCACCTGATGGGGCTCCGACCAGTATGACCGTAGCTTGTTCTGGCGGTGGGCGTGTTTGATCCTGACCCAGTCCCCCACAGACAGAGAGGGAGTCTGTACTCGGCGGGAGGCATCAAACCTCTGTTTCATCCGGGCCTGTGAGCTTCGGACCCGAGTTCTGGCTTTCTGGAGCCCTGGGCTCTCGTGTGAAGTGGCTGGCTCTGCTCTCAAGCAGTCCAGTGGTTGCTTTAGTTCCCGCCCGATCATGAGCAGAGCCGGTGTCACCCCCGTGGTGGATTGCTTAGATGCCCGGATGGTCAGGAGAGTTTTGCTGAGTGCAGTGCTGAAGGTTTTCCCTTCCTCCAGACAGGCTCGAATTCCATTCTTGAGAGTTTTGTTCAGTCTTTCCATCCCTCCGTTACTCTCCAGGTGGTACACTGCTGTCCTGATGTGCTTGATGGACCACAGTGACAGGAACTCTGAGAACTCCGCCGATGCAAATTGGGGTCCATTGTCCATCGTGATGACACTGGGCAGGCCCCAGCGCCCAAACAGCTTGTCAAGGCAGTCGATGATGGTGTGTGAGGTGATGGAGCCAAGTTCGATGGCCTCTGGCCACTTCGAATGAAGGTCATGCACGACCAGCAAGTAGCGGGCATGCGCAGGTGCCCCGTGGAGCTCTCCACAGAGGTTGATCTGGATGTGCTCCCACGTCGCAGACGGCCACGGGTTTGGAGTGAGGGGTGCTGTGGTAGGCTGGCCGGTTTCCCCACTCAGAAGGCAGCAGATGCAGTTATGCACCAGCTCCTCTGCGTCAGAGTCTATGTGAGGCCACCACACGGTGTCTCTGTAGCGCTGCTTCACCTTGACCACCCCCAGATGCCCATCATGTGCCATTTGCAGCACTCTGGCCTTTAAGAGTCTCTGGTACAATGGTGTGGTGGCCACGGGAGAGGCACACCTCCCCCCAGCAGGAGAGCTCATCGCGGACTTTATGGTAGGGGAGCAGCCTGTCATTCACCTTGGCAGGCCAGCCATCCTGGACGTAGGCACAAAGGGTTGTGAGTGTCTCATCCTCAGCCGAGGCCTGCTGCAGCTCGGCCAGGGTGACTACTGTGCTGAGGGGCCCATGCAGCATGTGGACACAGTTGTCGTCGTCGTCATCCTCTGGCATCGCCCCTCTTACCTCTTTGGTCAGAGAGATGGCTTGGGACAGGAGGTCGGCCACCGTATTGGTACGCCCCGGCATAAACTCGAGTCTGAAGTTGTACTGATTCAGCCTATCTGCCCATCTCAGTAGTCTCATGGGCCTGTGCCCCAAACCTCAGGTCGCCAGCAGAGCCATCAGTGCCTGATGATCTGTGCGGATAGTGAAAGCCCTGCCGTACAGGTAGACATGCCAGCATTCGCATGCCCACAGGCAGGCAAGAGCTTCCCTCTCCCCAACTGAGTACTTCTGCTCTGCCAGAATGAGTGCCCGCAAGGCAAAAGCCACTGGACGCTCTACTCCCTCATGGACCTGGGAGAGCACTGCACCAAGTGCCACCCCAGAGGCGTCACAGGTGACCATGGTGGGCAGTCAGGCTGAAATGGGCCAAAGTGGGCGGGGATGTGAGCTGCTGTTTGATGATGCCTACAGCCTCCTGGCATGCTGGGGTTCAGTCCCATACAGCATCCTTCCGTAGCAGCTGGCGCAAGGCGGCCGTTGAGTCAGAGTAGGGTGGCATGAAATGGAGATAGTAGGCAGCCATCCCCAGAAAAGAGGACAGCTGGGACGGTGACTGTGGGTCCGGCAGGGACAGAATGGCCTCCGTGTGGGACATGATTGGGGCAATACCCCCCTTGGAGACCCGGAAACCCAGGAACTCGACCTCCTTGGCACTAAACACACACTTATCAGTGTTCAGTGTGACCCCTGTGTTGCTTGAAGACCTGTTCCAGGCGAGCACCGCGCAGTGTGGCAGAGGGTACGTGTACCACCACGTCGTCCAGGTAGATGGCGACCCCCTGAATGCCAGCTAGGATGAGTGACATTATTTTCTGAAAACAGCTTGGGGCTGATGACAGCCCGAAAGCCATGCGCTTGTATCTGAACACCCCCACATGTGAGACGAAAGCTGTTAGGTCCATGCTGGCCAGTGCCAGGGGAACCTGCAGATAGTCGTGGCATAAATCCATTTTGCTGAAAACCGTGGAGCCATGGAAATGGCTAGTCAGCTCCTCAGCTGTGGGGAGGGGGTATTTGCCGGGGATGATGGCTTTGTTGACGTCCGTCAGATCCACACAGAGGCACAGTCCACCACCCCGCTTCTTGGCTATTTCCAGGTTGGAAATCCAGGGTGAGGCATTGACTGGTTTGATGATGTCCTCCTTCACCAGGCGGTGTATCTCTTCTTCCACCCCATCCTGGAGGGCCAGTGGAATGCATCGTAGTGGCTAAATTACCGGGCGGACCAATGAGTCCACAGTATGCTGGTGCACAAACCCAGATATGCAGCCCAGTCCTCCAAACAGTTCTGGGTAACGTTCGAGCCAGGAGGTGGAGACCTGCAGGACACGCAGGCCCACAGCGTCAGTCAGTGTAAAGCCCAGGGCATGGAACAAGTCTAGCCCCATGATGTTAGCCCCTTTCTGTGTGATGTAGAACCTGGTTTTAGGGACGTACTGGTGATTATACTCTACGGGAAGGCAGACTACTCCCAAAGTGGCGATGGGGGCGTGGCTGTAGCCTGACAAGGAGTTGGCTGCCACTTCCAGGGGCATGTGATGGAAAAGCCGGTCATATGTGGGTTTGTTCAGAAGTGACACCTTTGCCCCCGTGTCAACAAGGAGCGGTATGTAGGCTCCGTCCACAAGGCATGTGCAGTGGCTGAATGAGGCCCGCTGGCTCTGAACTGTGTTGATAGGAACTGCAGCAGCCGGTGGGTCTGCAGGGGGGGAGAGGCACCAGCGTGCAAAGTGATTCATTTTGTTGCAGTTATGACAGCGCTTGCCCAGAGCAGGACATGATTTGTCCCGAGATACATGCTTTGTGGAGCCACAGTTAGTACAATGCTTGGGCCCACTCTTCCTAGATCCCCTGTCTGCCACTCTTTGCACATCAAACCTGTCACTGTCCATGTCAGCCGCCCCTGCCGTCTCCTGGGCAACAGTAGGTACTTTAAGCAGAGACGCGTTTAAGCGGTGAACTGCCGGCAGCAGTGACGTCACGGGCTCCTGCACAGCGCGAGAGAACTTGTGCGCTTCCAGCAGAGCCGTTTCCAACTGCTTCCCAATCACTATAGCGTCAGATAATGTCATGGAGTCTGGTTCGAGTAACAGTCTTTCCCTCAGCTGAGCACAAGACGTTTTCTCTATTAGCTGATCAACTATAAGTCCACCCTCCAAAGCCCCGACGTCACAATGCTTTGCTAGCCCACGTAAGGCAGAGACAAACTGGCCCTCTGACTCACCAGACTTCTGGGCTCTCTGACGAAATTCAAACCGGTGCATGCGCCGGCTCCTTCCTGAGCTGAAATGGGACTGTAGTGCGTTGGTAGCCGCAGCGTAGGCGTCATCCGCCACCGAGAGTGTAGCGAAAATACGTTGCCCCTCCTGACCGAGGCAGTGCGTAAGAGCGCACACTTCCTAGCTGCTGCTAAATCCGAATGCCCCAGAGCCAGTAAATAGTCAGCAAACGACGATATCCATCGGTCCCAAGGAACAGCTGGGTCACCGGGAACGGGCAGGAAAGGTGGAAGTGGCGACAGAACGAAGCCAGCCACCCTCGTCGCCAAATATTATGTTCAGTCAATGACCACACCGAGAGCCACGTTTACAACTTTTACTTAACCAACATCAACTCACTACACTTTTTACCTTGCCGTAAATCACACCGCTCCCCGCCCCTCTCAAAGGCACAGTAATTGCTAGTGCTCAACCATACAAGTCAGACTTGGGCATAACACCACCCAACCAGACAGACAGAACAGAGAACGCTGGTGTGTTTCTAGGACACAACAATGAACTTCACGAAGGAAATGATGCGACCAACACGCGTCGTAAATAGTGACACGATGCGCACAATCGATTCTGTTCAGATTGCGGTTCCGTTCAGAATTCTGAGAACCTTGGCGCTGTGTGGCAAACGGGCCCGCATTTCGACCAGTTTTTAGCGGAACCGTTGTATGTCATCAACGGGGGACTTTGCGCGTTGCACACCGGATGTAAACATTGGCTACATCCCACTGAAACCCACTAGCTAGCAAGATGGAGTGCATTGAACACTTGCGAACTTTTGTTCTGTTGATTCAAATATTTATTTTCCTCCAAAAACACAAAACATGGACCATCTACTGATGTTGAAAAGACATAGAAGATTCTTACGTGCAAGACGAATGGTATGTAAATTATTTTTATTTGCAGTAGTAGGCCAACAAGGAAACCAACGTTAACATTAGCCTACACGCAAGTATAAGGAAAACTAGGGTCATCAAATTGGTTTTAATGTGTCATATGTACCGTATATAACAACGCATGTTAAGTGAAATGTGACGTTAACGCACATTTCAACTTTACAGGCATCACGTGATGTTAACGCACATTTCAACTTCACAGGCATTGGTAAACGCCCTGAGAAGACGGACGGCTGTTGTGTGGACACACTGGCGTGCACAGCTATGGTGGAACACTGTTGTACCTGGTTTCAAAACGAGCAGTTCATGAGCAACTCTCGTGTGTCACGGTTGTCCTTAAATTACCTATGTCAACGTCTTCGCCCCATTCTGCAAAAGGAAAACACCAACTACCGTCTGTACATACCAGTGAATAAACGGACTGCCATAGCCCTGTGGAGACTGGCCACCAACAGTGAATACCGGAGGTCGAGTCACCTTTTTGGCGTTGGTATTGCGACTGTTGGCAATTGTGTGCAGGACTTCTGTGATGCTGTACTAAAAATGCTGCTTCCTCAGCACATCAAGAAGACCCCGGATGCTAGGAAGTTGATGGAGATGGCAATTTTTTTCAACAACAGATGGAGAGCACCGCAGTGTGTTGGAGCAATAGACAGCAGCAACATACCCATAATAACACCAGAACTGTACCCACGTGACTATCACAATAGAAACAGGTGGCATTCCATCATACTCCAGGCTGTTGTTGATGGAAAGGGTCTGTACAGGGATGTGTGTCGGCATGATTCACGAGTGCTGCAACAATCACGTTTGTGGGAAATGGCAATGGATGGGACAGTTTTTTAGCCAACCCACTATCAATATCTGTGGTCATGAAGTAGGACACTACTTAATTGGAGACCCTGCATACCCATTACAAACTTGGCTGATGAAGCCTTTTTCAGATACAGGCAGACTGACCCCACGGCAGCTGAGGTACAATGCCAGATTAAGCGGTACAAGGGCTATTGTGGAGACTACCTTTGGGAGACTCAAAGGTAGATGGAGGTGTCTTCTAAAGAGGAATGACTGCCAATTCGACCTTACAAAGAAGATGGTTCTGACCTGTTGTGTGTTGCACGATATTTGTGAAGAGCATGGGGATCAGTACATTGAACATGGTCCAGTGAGGCATGTGAACATGGAACCTCCCGTTTGCATGTTGCAAGAAGGTGAACAGCAGGAAGGAGCTGATGTGAGAGCTGCATTGATAGAGTACTTCAACTCTGACTGATAAGACTGTCCAGAATTGTACTGTACACTCTCCTGCACATACATGCTGTAAAAACAGCTGTTCCAATGCATTTTCTTGTAGCAGACACACTGTTGTTTTTATTTAGTTATTTCTACTTGTATTGCTCTGCTTTACATATTTTCATGTATTTTTAACTGCATTCTGCAAATGCATTCTGTGTATATGTAGTTTTAGTGCACAGTTGAGGGTTCAGTGGCACTGTACACTGTCGTAGAAACAGTTTTTACAAAAGTTTTCTATGAAAACAATGGCATTAAACAGTTTCTTCAAAACAAGAATTTCTTTACACCAAAAATTGAACACTGAGGACATACAGTATGTAAAAAAGGTTTATAAACTTACCACCTGACAACCTGGTTTAAGTGGGCCTATGAACACTGAAGACATAGGCTATGTAAACAAAAAACAGTCAGGTTTACAAACGTGAAACCAAAAAATGACTACCTGACAACCTGGTTGAAGTAGGTCTACTACGACACTATTTCTGATTGCTGTTGACTGCCTCGATTGCAGACACCATCCTCTCAACCAGGCCTAGCATAGCATTGTTAGAGCCCTGCATCAGCTGCATCATCCTCTCCTCTCTCTCCTCAGCCCTGCCATCTGGTCTCTCCATATATTCAAGGACATCCTTAATTTCCTGTTTCCTCTTCTTTCCTGAGTGAAGTAACAACATTGGTTTTAAAGACAACTTGTAATCAATACAGAAATAATTTTGTGTTAAAACTAGGATGTCCTGCCCAACAAACACACTCTCTCTTGTCTTTGGTTGCTCCTCCTGTTCTTCTGGAATTTCTCCATCCTCAGAAGCAGCCCTGCTATGCCTATTAGGTGTTGGCCTACTGGCAGAGGGCTCAGTATCGGCGTGGGTGTCTTCGCTGTAGGACAATTCTAAAGGCAATATAAAATCACAAAAAACATTATGGTTACTTGCACGTCACACATGAGGCAAATGTATGTAAGACAGCTTGGAAATGTAGGCATGCGTAAAATTGACAGTAAAGTCAATAGCATATCCCTAACATTTACTTGGTTTTAATTATAGGCTTATTAAGCTATAAAAGTGGGTTGCAATTAGACTGTCCACTTGTCTTCCTGCCTGCCTGTCTGTGTGTCCCAATATGAACTTTGCATTGCGTATTTAAAAGACAAAATGTAAGACTATAATATTAATGCAGTCAACTTACCATCAGATACCGGCATGGACGGATGAGGTTCAGTGGACTCCGCTGTTGCTAATGTGGCTGAATTCAGTGCCCCACTCATCTGGTTTGCTGGTCTGTGACCCATCACGCCGTCGAGTACATCATAATATGACATCATATTATTACGCCGTCCAGCTCCACTTTTGGACAACTCTTTTTTATCGTCTCGGTAGTCCTTAAGTTTTTTTTAACTTGTTAATAATTTGTTCTTGCGTTCGAGTGAACCCATTCTTGGCCGTCTCTTCTACTAATTCGCCATACAACTTACTCTTTCTCGTGCTACTCTCTAGTTTTTCCTGAAACTCAGAAGATGCCCAGATAAAAACCAAACACTGAGTTTCCTCAGCTGACCACTGCACACCCTTGTTATCTGCAAATTTTGCCATTTTCTCCTCTTTTCTTCCTCTGGAATGTCACGCGCCCATTGATGTCGTCACAGTTCGCACTGAAGAACCTGCTATTTTCTGGTGCCGGTTCGGAACTAACTTTTCGGGTTCGGAACCAATTTATTTTTGGTGGAAATGCTCTGAACCATTCAAAAAAGGGTTCGCAAACCGGCACCGAACCCGTTCCCTGTTGGTGGAAAAGGGGCATGTGTGGAGTTTTATGTGTTTTCCCCGGTCTGCGTGGGTTTCCTCGAGGTGCTCCGGTTTCCTCCCACAGTCCAAAGACATGTAGATCAGGTGAATTGGACATCCTAAATTGTCCCTTGGTGTGAATGAGTGTGTGTGTGGGCCCTGTGATGGCCTGGCGGCCTGTCCAGGTGTCTCCCTGCCTGCCGCCCAGTGACTGCTGGGATAGGCTGCAGCATCCCCGCGATCCTTTGAGAACTCGTAGGTGAACTCACTGGAGCTGTTATTTACAGACTGTCCCTGAACGCACCGGCTGCCGTGTTATGATCTGGTGACATGAAGTCTAGTTCAGTTTTTGTATGTGTGGTTAATGTTAAGACAGAGGTGTTTTTCCTTTCCCGTTTTCGCTATCCACCTATCCAACCTCTGCTTATTGCTTTGCATAAATGCTCAAAGGTACGTGCTGATATTTATAACTGCAAACCAGATATTAGCGCGATTATTCAGTAACTGCACATACTATATCTCTGCCAGTAATGTCTAGTTTATAAACCTTGTGGGGGGCAGTATGCTAGCGGTGAATTTGTCGTTGATAAATTAATAATTACAGTCCTTAGCTGCATATGAGTATGTACTCAATTGTATTGTTTGTTATACTGATAGCATTCCCTTGTTTGTATCACTGTTACAGACCACGGCCTAAATCCGTTTCTGTGTTCTTTAATCAGGACACACACCTGTACCTTGAGCCAACTCTAACCACCAGATTCCCTGGAGCCTCCATCTCGTTTTTATGGTCCTTCGAGACAGATTAGAGTACCAACCAAGGTATGGAATATACAGATAGGGATGCCCAGACACACCACCATGCTTCACAGAGTGAATGAAGCCCTCCAGCGTATCTGAACGACTATGTGGTTGCAACTCTCCCTCATGAGGGCCAAACCCAAACTACACAACTGGATACCCCCTCCCAAGGTTCACACAGTGAGCAAATGCGGAGCTCGTCCCAGAGGAGCACCAGTTCCAGGTCAACATGCTCATCGGTGGGCAGATTCCCCTCTAATGTTCTCTCTGAGCTACAAACGGCCCTTCTCGAAGAGCGGGTGGGAAGCAGATGGAGCTTGAGGAGTTGCAGCAGCAACAGGAAGAGGACCAACAACCCAATGTTGAATGTCAACGACTCCACACTCAAGCCAGCGAGGCGCAACAGTTGCAAGATGAAACCCAAGGAGCCCGAGTCATTAACCAGACAACTGTAACAACGGCAACAGCTAAAGAAGAGAGAAAATGAGCTAGTGATAGCTAAGCTTGTCACTTCTCTCCTTAAAGAGAACATACAGGACCCCGATGGCGCCACAGCCTCACCATCTCCATCAGATAATGGAAAGGCAGACCCAATTCCATTATCCCCCAGCTAGCGTTACCTGACAACAACAGACCTCTACCATCGATGCCACACAGAAACATCAGTGCAACTCCTCCTCCAGCGTCCCTGGCCCCACCTCCAGCGCCACATGTAGCCCACCTCCAGCATCCCTGACCCCGCCTGCAGTACAACATGTAGCTCCTCCTCCAGTGTCCCTAGCCCCGCCTCCAGCACCACATGTAGCCCCTCCTCCAGTAACTATTTATGACGTGTTTTGGTCACATCATTTCCTTTGCGAAGTTCACTGCTCTGTCCTAGAAAAAAAACTAGCATTCTCCAGTCAAGGGAAATAATCTAAATTTGATTATTGATTATTGCCAACATGTCTGGTTACAGACACACAATGACTACCACCAACCATTTTAAATTGTTTGAATAACAGTATTAGAAGTTGTTAAAATGTTAATTTTGGTGTCAGTTTCATAACAGACATACCAACATATGTAATGCATTAATATCTCAATTGGGTATTTACCTTGACAGATTAAAGAGTTTAAAAACTGTGGCAGTCAAAATGACCGCCTACGGTCATTCTAGTAGTTTAAGTTCCGGTCATTGTTTGGAACTGTTTTAATATTTATTGTCAGTTCTTTTTTTTACAGTTCACGTTTTATAGGCCTTGTTACGTTTGTTAGATTAGCAATATGTGTTTTCCATTTTGTTTTTCAGGTAATATTTTCACTTTTTCATTTTTGCCATTCAAGTTTTACCATGTCTCTCTGAAGTTTAAATTGTTTAAAAATAGTATTATAGTTGTTAAAATGTTAATTTTGGTGTCAGTTAGTTTCATAACAGACATACTAACAACATATGTAATGCATTAATATCTCAATTGGGTATTTATCTTGACAGACTATAGAGTTTTAAAACCATGGGTGGCCATTTTGACCGCCCATGGTCGTTTTAGGTAGGAGTGAAATCCCGGTCGTTCTAGTGTTAATAAATAATTGCAGTCCTTATCTGCATATGAGTATTTACTCAACTGTATTGTTTGTAATACCGTGTTTGTATCACTGTTACAGGCCACAGCCTATATTAAAGCAGCATAACTGGGAAAGTCCGTTTCTGTGTTCTTTAATCGGGACACATCTGTACCTTGAGCCAACTCTAACCACCAGATTCCCTGGAGACTCCATCTCCTTTTTAAAGGCACATATACTATAGCAATCAAGAAACACCATAACATCATAAGACTACATACAGTGCATCCGGAAAGTATTCACATCCCTTGACTTTCCCAACATTTTGTTATGTTACAGCCTTATTCCAAAATGGATTAAATTCCTTTTTTTCTCATCAATCTACACACAATACCCCATAATGACAAAGTGAAAAAGGTTTTGTAGAAATTTTTTCAAATTTATTAAAAATAAAAAACTGAAATATTGCACATGCATAAGTATTCACACCCTTTGCTATGACACTCAAAATTGAGCTCAGGTCAATCCTGTTTCCACTGATCATCCTTGAGATGTTTCTACATCTTGATTTGAGTCCACCTGTAGTAAATTCAATTGATCGGACATGATTTGGAAAGGCAAACACCTGTCCATATAAGGTCCCACTGTTGACAGTGCATGTCAGAGCAGAAACCAAGCCATGAAGTCAAAGGATTGTCTATGGACCTCCGAGACAAGATTGTATTGAGGCACAGATCTGGGGAAGGGTACAAAAAAAAAATCTGCAGCTTTGAACGTCCCGAACAGTACAGTGGTCTCCATCATTCGTAAATGGAAGAAGTTTGGATCCACCAGGATTCTTCCTAGAGCTGGCCGCCCAGCCAAACTGGGCAATTGGGGGAGAAGGGCCTTGGTCAGGGGGGTGACCAAGAACCCGATGGTCACTCTGACAGAGCTCCAGTGTTCCTCTGTGGAGATGGGAGAACCTTCTAGAAGGACAACCATCTCTGCAGCACTCCACCAATCAGGCCTTTATGGTAGAGTGGCCAGACTAAAGCCTCTGCTCAGTAATAGACACATGACAGCCCACTTGGAGTTTGCCAGAAAGCACCTAAAGGACTCTCAGACCATGAGAAACAAGATTCTCTGGTCTGATGAAACCAAGATTGAACTCTTTGGCCTGAATGCCAAACGTCACGTCTGGATGAAACCAGGCACCTCTCATCACCTTGCTAATACCATCCCTTTAGTGAAGCATGGTGGTGGCAGCATCATGCTGTGGGGATGTTTTTCAGCGGCAGGAACTGGGAGACTAGTCAGGATCGAGGGAAAGATGAATGTAGCAAAGTACAGAGAGATCCTTGATGAAAACCTGCTCCACAGCGCTCAGGACCTCAGACTGGGGTGAAGGTTTACCTTTCAACACGACAACGACCCTAAGCACACAGCCAAGACAACGAAGGAGTGGCTTCGGGACAAGTCTGTGAATGTCCTTGAGTGGCCCAACCAGAGCCCAGACTTGAACCCCATTGAACATCTCTGGAAAGACCTGAAAATAGCTGTGCAGCGACGCTCCCCATCTAACATTACAGAGCTCGAGAGGATCTGCAGAGAAGAATGGGAGAAATACCCCAAATATAGGTGTGTCAAGCTTGTAGCTTCATACCCAAGAAGACTTGAGGCTGTAATCGCTGCCAAGGGTGCCTCAACCAACTACTGAATAAAGGGTGTGAATACTTATGTACATGCAATATTTCAGTTTTTTATTTTTAATACATTTGCAGAAATTTCTACAAAACCTTTTTCACTTTGATATTATGGGGTACTGTATGTAGATTGATGATAAAAAAAAGGAATTTAATCCATTTTGGAATAAGGCTGTAACATAACAAAATGTGGGGAAAGTGAAGGGGTGTGAATACTTTCCGGATGCACTGTACTTGTACATGGACACACCATATGAACTGTAATTACACTGCTTTACAAGCAGGCAAACATTTTTTCAACATCACAAACCTGATGGTCCAGTGCTTGTGGATGCACATGTATCCTCTTTCTGTGTCTCACACTCTGCTTGTGTGTCACCCTCACTCTTGGGATCTTCATTTGTCTCTCCTTCCTGCTCTGTGCCCCCACTTTGAAAACCAGTCTCTCCAACTAACAAGTCCTGTGGCTTTCTCTTTGTGGCACTCTCCACTTCCTGCTGTTTCTCTTCAGCTCTCTCAACACCTGGATCATCTGGCTCCATCTCAATGTCTGCCTCATCGTTGTGGTTTTTATTTTTGAGGGCAGCGAAATAGGACATGTCCATTTTTCTTTTCGTTTTGATAACTGTAGAGGAAAAACAATGGAGACGAATGCACAACACTTCAGCAACCCAGAATATTAATATACTGTTGCTACCTTGCCTTAATTAATTTGTGTTGTGGTAGCCTTTGCGCTTAGATTTCACAACTATATAGCAAAACCGATGGAGATGAACGTATAGCATGCCATCAATTCAGGCTAACCATTCATTGAGAGACATTTCCTTCCAAACACTAATCCCAAAGTTTACAATAAATACTTACCCTTTCGCGTGTAACTTATTTATTATGCAATGTAGCGCGTGTTACGCTACATTGTTATGTTTTCATTAGCGTTATTAATCCATCCATTATCTGACCGCTTATCCTGCGCTCAGGGTCGCGGGGATGCTGGAGCCTATTCCAGCAGTCTTTGGGCGACAGGGAGGGAAACACCCTAGACATGACGCCAGTTAGCATTTGTTACATTTTTTTAATGTTATATCGCTGCTTCCTCAAAGCTAAAATTAGGTAGATTTTTTTAATCGCACCGTTTTTAGCATACGTACTAAACGGCTAATCACACCGGTGTGACCGTACGCGCGGAGAGGTTAACGCAAGCAAACTTAGCTATTTACGCTGGCTGCTATTAAGTTAACTATTCGATAACAACATGTAGCGAAGTCGGGGGGCAGTCCGAGATACCGTCGCCACAACCGGGACGCGAAACCGCATCTCCTGCACCGCAAGCGACAACGTTAACCAGTCAACTAAAGGGTCCGACCCGTTAATCAAGGACCAACGTGTCTACATATCCATGCACGTTACAAACATTTCCTGACAACAAGTCTTACCTTGAAACAATTGCACCATTAAAATCGTTTGCTCACCTTAGATTATTAGTGATAGTCTCGCTATTTTTACCTCTGAGTCTTGCTTTTGGTCAGCGCTAACAAGTGGCACGTAGTTGGTAATTCGTATTTCCCAGCCGCCTTGTTTTTTTCCGACCCGCATTCCGGGAACTCTGCCTCTGATTGGCTAGTACTAGTTGCCTCCGTTGATTAGGTTGGTTAAGGTTAGGGTGGGGTTAGGGATAGGGTTAGCCAATCAGAGATAGAGTAGGGGCGGGTCTTCCCGGAATCCAGGTGGGGAAAAATAATAACGCTTCCCAGCCAGTGGCGGTGTACCGCTCTGAGGGATCCGACTAGAATGTTGAGCCACATTTGTTCCGCTTTTCGCGTCAGCACCATATCGTTGCAAGAAATCGATCATTTTATTATGAATATTGAAGACTCTTCGTGCGGAAGGGGGGGGGGGCTCAGTGTTACAGGGGCACTGGCCCCTGTTGGCCGCTCCCCAAAACCGCCTATGCATAACAGTCATAGACTTCAATTAGAAGAAGGACCGATAAAGTGGAAAAGCTCTTACTGTAGCATCCCCGGCGGATTGATGGTCGTAGTGTTAAATTGATGGTTTTAAAGATTCGCCTTATTGATATATAGTCTTCTCAAACACACCATACACCAAGAAAATACAGCAGAAGGCTACCGAACTGACTATATTGTAACGTGCATGGATAAGTAGACACGCTGGCCGCTGGCTGGCGGGTCTGAGCCTTTAGTCTAGCGTTTAGCCATGTCTCCTGCGGTGCGGGCGATACGGGTTCGCTTCCCGGCCGCGGCAGTTCCTGTGGTTGCGTTGTCCCCCGAATTTGCAGCAATATTTTTGAAGAAATAAAGAATATACTGAAGACGTTACACAATGAGTTCGCTAAATTGTTTAGAGCAGTAATTCAAATTAAACTACACTGCTGTTTTTTAACAGGACCTGAAAAGCTGAACACAGAAAACAATTGATCGGTATCGTAGTTCAAAGTACGAAACACTTCATTCAAAACAGCCAAAATCAAACACAAATCCACTAACCTTGTGCCCCTATCAGCCAGGTGCTAAACAATAGAGAATACAATCGAATGTAGTACCTTCGAAAGACCTCCAACACTTTTGACAGTGATTATTTTCGTCCGCCGGTATTTTGCAAACCTTTTCCCCAGCGTAGGAGCCAATTAGCGCTCGATTGTATAAATAGGAACCATCTTTGTCTGATCAGGATTTCCGCCCGGAAGGTTAACAGTTTTTGACCGCACGCCCAGAAACACGTGCTGAGGCAGCTTGCTGCTGCAGTCGTTACTCGTGTTCTGGATATTGCTGTTTGTTTGGCATGGAAACACGTTCGAGTTTAATGGAGACTAACAACGAATGGACGGAGTGTTCAACTGGCAAGTTTGTCTCGGTGATTCATCAGACACGGTGGTACGTGCTCCAATTACGCTATCTGGCGCTGTCTCGGTGGCTTAAAGCCTCTACAACACAAGTCAAAAACTGTGCTTTGTTGGGGAGTTTTTGGAGACGAGTTTCTGCATGTTTCATGATTACGGCGGCGACGAGAGAGCCAGACGGGCGGCTGGGTGTTTGGAGCGCTTCAGCAGCCGCATCTCGTCTGCTCATCTGCTGCCCAGCACACGGTGAGCGGAGCAACGCTGTGGAGGACGCCGTGGAGCTTCTCGCCGCTTGAATCACGGAACAACGTTCATCTTAAGGAGGTATGTGTAGTGCTACCAGAGTTAAGATGGCCATCTAAGTTTGTGTGCACACATAAGGGCGTAATTCCAAATGCATTTGTTGCTGAAGAGAATGAACAATAAGCTTTGTATCGATTGATTTGTTGCAGTCCGTTGACTGTCAGACTGTTAAATACGGAAGAGTCCGTTGTGGACATGGACATACCATCAGGTGCGAGTGTGCCTACACTTGTGTTCCACTACTGCTAGCCAGCAGTAGTGGAACACAAACGAGCAAGCTGGTGGTCAAACTTTCTGCTAAAGCACTTGCTGATAGGCTGGACAGACTGCAAAGTGTTAGAAAAGCTACGCTAAGTAAGGCTAGCAATTTAAGAAAAATTATACTGTGGGAGTGCAGGAATGAGGAGACGGAGGGGTCGAGTCAATTCCGTTTACTCACCACACAATACGACACCGACACAGCACAATCTCTCGTGGCAACCAGCTAACCGCTAGGCTGCTGCAAACGTGGCTCACCCCGGAAACCCTAAGCAGTGCCTACGTCAGCACTCTGAATGTCTGCCTTAAAGGAGCAGCAGCCCCTGGTGAATCTGCCCTCAAATGTGTATCGCCACAATCCAAGGTTTAATGCAAAATCGTAAAAATCCAGCGGTACAAGATGCTGTTGATGGTTACGTTGAATTGTGTGATGAAATAAGGTGTATGCATGATTCCATAATGGGTTTATTGTCACATGAGGAAAAACAAAGACATGAAACATGGTTTAAAGCAAAAATGATGTTCAATGATGAATTTATTGCAAATACACGAGTGAGTGTTAAGCAATGAAAAGCATGTGTCTGAAAATGAAGGCACTGGTGATTTTAATATTGATGGTGGTAATTATGATATTAATCCCAATGGCAGTGTTTCCAATGTGGGTAAACATTCAAACAAAAGTGACACCAGTAATAAGTCAAGTACCACTTCTTCCACACAAGTTAAAGCAGCGGTAGAATGAGCTGCACTTGTTGCTCGTATGGCAGCTTTAAAAGAACGGTATACATTGGAGGAACAGTAACAACAAATGAGGAGAAAAGAACAGCTTGACTTGGAAACTGAGCTAGCTGCATCTACTGCTAAGTTGGTGTACTGCTGCCATTCTTGGCCAGGTCTCTCTTGTAAAATAGATTTTAATATCAATGGGCCTAACCTGGTTAAATAAAGGTGAATGAAATGAAAATGTTGGCAGTTTTGCAGGCTTCGGATGGACAATGTTCCTCTCATGCAGTGACAAATGACATGAACTCTTGTTTTGAAAACGAAAAGAGGAGACTGGCACAATTCAACACTCTTAACCCTATGGCAAAAGAATATGAGCCTGCATCGTGAAAAACACAGCAAAGGGAGTGGTCATTGCCACAGAGCAAACGGCAATGGACGTCAAAGCAAACTGAAAGGCAGGTTTCAAGTGCATCAAAGCAAGAGGTTGATACACATGATCAACAGCATTGGGGAAACATCACAAATTCTGCAACCTGGTGCAACGACTGCTTGGGCAAATCAAAGTAATAGGCAACATATAAATCATGAACAAAATGATCAAATTCCGTCTGGAGACGTTGTCACTATCATGCACAAGCAAAATGAGATAACAGCTGCCCTTGTTCACCAGCAGTGCTTACTGTCTTTGCCAACACAAGACATTCCTATATTTGAAAGAGATCAGTTTCAATATAAAGCTTTCATTAAAGCATTTGAACAACGAGTGGAGGACAAAGCTAGCAGAGCTGGCTGCTTGTACTACTTGGAACAGTTCACCAGAGGACAGCCAAAGGAATTGGCTCATAGCTGCCAGCACATGGCTCCTGAATGTGGCTATGTTGTGGCAAAAGGTCTTCTACAAGAACATTTTGGAAACGAGTACGAGATTGCTACTGCATACATAGAAAAGGCATTAGCTTGGCCAACAATGAAGTCTGAGGATGTCAAAGCCTTACAAGCCTATGCTTCATTCTTGCATGGATGTTGTAATGCAATGGAAGAGCTTCATTACATGCAGGAGTTGGATGTACCAACCAATATGAGAATGGTTGTTTCTACATTGCCATTAAAACTCAGGGAACGATGGAGGGCTAAAGCTCATGACATTATGGAAGCCTCCAACGACAGGGTTCATTTCATTGACGTGGTTGTATTTCTTGAGAAGCATGTGAGAATCCTTTTGACTCGATCTTTAGAAATATTGAGGAGAGTTCCATGGATTGCAGTACAGATGACAGAGAGCAGGTGGAGGCCCTGCAGAGAGACCCCCGTCCTGAAGGCGCAGGACTTTCAAACTACTGCCATGGAGAAAACAAAGCCTCTGGTGGAATGCCTCACTGATGATGCCGAGCTTTGGGCACAGAGCACAGAAAAGATGGCTGCTGCCCTCCTCCAGACTGAGGAGGGCTTAAAAAGACACCTCCAGCGGTGGCAGGAGGAGAAAGAGCGTCTCCTTATTTGTCAAGAGAATCTCCTCTGTCAGAATGAGATCCTACAGTGCGAGTGGATCCTCAAATCTGAAGAGGTGCAGGCTGCTCTTTCTGCCAAGCAGGCCATGGAACGAGGAAAGGAGTCGATCCAATTAGACCAAGTCGTGCTCCTGCAGCAGGTGCAGGCCCTGCAGAGAGATGTTGCCCTGAAAGATGAGGCGTTACTTTGAACTGCTAACATGGTGATTGGTGACAGCTTGGACCTGGTGCAATGCCTTTCTGAGGAGCTTTACCGAGGGGACCCGAGAAAGGAAAAGATAGCAGCTGCCCTCCCTGCAGGCAGAGGAGGCGTTACATCTCCAGCAGTGCCATGGGGAGAAGTTGTCTCCTCCTGAAGAATGAGGAAAGCCCCATGGATAGCAGAGCAGATGACGGAGACAGGTATGATCACTGTGTATCTAGTGGTAGATGGAAGAGACGATGCACATTATAGACAAATATACTACTTTGCCATTGCGTCTCAGTGAAATTGGTCAAATATGTTTGCAGTAATGTCAGAAAATCAGTGTACAGCAATAGGATGTATTAAAGTGTATTAGTTTTGTACTTTACAGAGCTTCATCTAAGGGGGAAACATCCTCACCTGATGAATAGGAGGTGGAGGCCAGGGCAGGGGCACCCTTCCCTGTTTTAAAGGAGGAGGGAAAGAATCTAACAATCCAGACCCAATGGAAGAATACTGTTTAAGAAGTTTATGCCCCACTGAAACATCCTTGCGTGATGAAAATGAGACGGAGGCCAAGGGAGAACATAAGGTCAAGTTCAAGAATGGCCGTTTCTGGTGCTTCTTTGGGAGGCCGAGGAGGGTTTTTTTTTGTTTTTGTTTTTTTGCCGCTGTTGTTCCTCCATTGACAAAGATCTGTCATGAGGGAGCCCTTCTCTCTTCAACCCTGCTGCCCAATGGCCAACAATTGCCTTAAAATAAAATAACCTCTCTCATTCATTTTTTGTTATGTCATTTATGATACTTAAAACGGAGGATAGACTGACATTACGGGGGAATTAGCATATCAAGTGTATCTTGTATAACTTGTATGAATTCTGTGTGTACAGTCATATATACTTTGATTAAATATGTAGTATACGTTTAAAATGTTACTGATGGAAATACTCAACAAATACAGTCGATGCGAGTATCTTCAGGATTATAGCTTCGATTTTAATTTATGGCATTAGTCAGCTACTATCTTCACTGCTAAATGCCTTCCAGAGCATTTTAAAATGCTGAAATCAAGTAAATGATGAGATATTCTTGGCTTGGTGGTCCTGTATTTCTAAGGACACCCTTTTTAAACAGTGCGAGTATTCACCCTTCGCTAAGCCACACCCCGAAACGCAGACTGGCCAGTCACAGCGCAGCATAGGACAGGCTGTCCGACACTTTCATGGCGGCGCTCCGTTGACTCCGATGCAAAAGGTTCAGATTTTCTTCATTTTCGAGCTGGTTTTGTGGACTTGTAGCTAGTTATGGTTAAATGTTGTGCCTGGGGCACTTGTAACAGTGACACTCGTTATCCGGAGAGGTTGGAAGGAGATGTAAATTTTTTTCCCTTTCCAAAACCAAAATCAAACCCTGAAAAGTTTAGGCTGTGGATAAAGCTATGTGGACGTCCTCAAATCCAGTTGAACCCCCCCAAAGATCAACAAGCACAGCTTTGTCTGCTCCAAGGTAAGTAATTACTTTTATTAACCGTAAAATAATGTTAAAGCTTGACGGACTTGTTAACGGTAACTAAGGGGGGGCGGGCCTTAGCGAAGGGTGATTGTGCCCCTTGCAAGGCTCTACAGAGGGTGGTGAAAGCAGCAAAACACATCATCAGGACTGAGCTACCAGCCATACTGGACCTCTACACCCAGAAGTGCAGAAGAAACCCCAGGGGATAATTGGGGATCACAGCCACCCCAGCCACAAACTGTTCACTCTGTTGCCATTTGGAAAACGGTACCGGAGCGTCCGGGCCCGAAACTACAGGCTTAAGGGCAGCTTTTACCCACAAGCCGTAAGGCTCGTGTCCAAAATCTCTCACTACTCACTTGTAGTGCTGTCTGAATGTACAGGGAGAATCGTTGTAGCCTAGTCACATAAGCATTAGAGAAATATCAATTGTAAATTTATTTTAATCTCTTCAGGGGCCGACAATGATGTGGCAAATTTTTTCCCTCTGAGAAGAGAGAGACCACCTCTCTGCAGCTGGATGGGAGTGAATTATGTCAAATTCTTGTGAAGAAGTATCTCATTTTGATGTGTAGTCATAAAATTAAACTATTTTATGACTAAATTGCCGTCTATCATTGTTAATGATATTGATAGATTCGTTTGTTTTTCAATATACTTATCCCGTTTTGTAGAGCTGTGTTGAAAGAGAAGAACCTTGCTAAGAAGTGGGAGAACTTCAATATAAGATTTGGATTTACTGTATTTAACTAGAGCCCTAAATAATGAAAGTGTAACCTACTCAAACACATAGCTTGTTCATAACAGATGAATTCTATGCATACCTCCATGAGGGGATATCAACAATATATCTGCAATCAACAAGAAACAAAGATCTATACAGGCTAAAAAGATGACTGCCCCCAAGTTTCTTATCAAACATATAGCTGAAGGTTTTCATACACACCCAATTGCATATTGTGGTGGCCAGTGATACAGAGAAATCGCAAAAAAAAGTCAATGAGATGAGGATCCTTCAAAATAAGACTTTTATTGACGTATCAACAAAGTCTGAGTCAGGTCTGCAGAGTGACTGAAAATCAGACAAAAGCCTCCCTGTCTTTATACCATTTACAAATCTAGTGAACAATCTACTGGCATCAGTCAATGTTCTGCCTTTAATCCGGGACCTTGTTGATCAGGACACGTTGGCAGAGCAGGAGCCTCTCTGTCAACACGGATGACGTTAGGATGTCTTCAGTCCTCTCCCTTTGACAGTCTAATGGTTGTCTTGATATGCTGCTGCGACTGTTTTCTGCATAATAGTGGTTACACTTACATGATGGAATGTCACTTGTCCTACTTTTGGGCATAAACAAGTTTATCTTCTACTAACGTTCTGTCCTAGTTATATGGCCTTGTGCTACTTGCCACAATTGCTTGTCACTCTAATCACTTGAAATGACAGATACCCATATTTGCCCTTACGTAATACCATAATATAAATATCACAATTAATTGGATGTAGGGGTAGGCCTGCTGTTCTGTTGCAGCTCAAAAGCAAGCTTTAGTAAAGTAATTTTTATGAGAAAAATCGAGGTCCCGTCTCTATCCATTTCTGCTAACTGGCGATGATGACAGTGATTTGATTGGTGAGAAGCCAGGTTCAACCTAGACACTTTTTTTTTTTAAACAATGAAAAGACCATTCAATGTTGAGCTCGGTCAAGCCTGGCCTCAATCTGATTGGCTGGATTTTTTTTACTTCCTCTAAGGGAAGCTGTGGTATAATCTGGTAAAATATAAATTGGCTTTTAGTTTCAGCAAAACATTTAAAGGTCAGTCTTTTCTGCACGCTGCATGGGCCGGTGCTCAGTGGTACCATCTTTCTTCTCTTTGACTTTGTCTGTCACTGGAGACTTCTTTCTCTGTGTCTCTCTTTTCCTTGTTGTGTGTTCGCTGCATTGTCATATGAGTTACTGTGTCCGTGTCAGTCCAGGACCCAACTGCACTGCAGAATATAGAGAGCAGGTTGTTAGTTTGACACGCCTAAGGCAGACCATTAATTAGCTTCGATATGTCTGCTACTCCGTACCCCACGTCCCCCCTCTCTCCACTTTCAACCGAGGTTAAACCACGCCCCACTACCGCACAGCCGAAAAGACAAATGAATTTATATTTGGGAATATAAATACATAAATTTTGCCTCCGTGTGCCCCTCTTGCGCTGGTCATTTGGCATCTTAATGATTTGAAATGTCAACATTGGGCGAGTTGAATTTTAACTTTTGGGAACAGAGGTCATAACATTGTACAGCCAAAGTGATCCCATTCACAACAACATCCGTTCTATAACCCAGACCCAGCCTGAATTGATGCAAATCCTTCCTGCAGTGTAACATCTAGATCTTCTCCGGCTATGTCACAGACATTCAAATGTCTCCTGGCAGCGTCCAGCAGCATCTTCATTCTTTCGGACTTCCCCTTTATTTCGGAGGAGCAATTTATGACCAATGCAATGAACGCCAAAAATCTTTTCTTGTTCATGCAGATATTCTGATCAGCTCCATTCCTTTTCTTCTCTGCTTCTTTTTGCACTGCCACCATCTAGTCATTTCTCGCCATTCTCTTAGTAGCTTTGTCATACGTCTTCCATTTCTGCTCCCACCTTATTCACTCTTTTCCTTAATTCTTTTTGGACAGTGCGTTCAAAGTTCCCTTGCAGTGCATGGAGGTATGCACTGCAAGGGAAATCACGTATTATGATTTCCCTTGCGGTGAAGGAATGGGCATCAGCAGGTCGGTGTGGGTGGGTGGTCGGCCAGGGAGTGGCCAAGAGGTCCCCTTGCCCAGGTGGATTGCTCTGTCTATGGTGCTGGTTGGTGTCCTTACTGCTGTGTTCCAGCAGGGTTGCAGTGAGTGCTGTGCTTTCCGGGGCCCCTGGGTGGCAGCTTGTCGTTGTGTGTGGGGCGCAGCTGTCGGATTTGTTGACCTTTCTGTGATGGGCACCGTGAGACCGCATGTCTGGTTATCTGTGGGCACTGGTGGAATCCACTAAATATGTCCATTTTGTTAACCTGAGTTTGTTTTAGGAATAATTTGTCATTTGTGTAAACTTGGGGCTTTCAGGGGCGGCACGGTGGTGCAGTGGTTAGCACGGCCACCTCACAGCAAGAAGGTCTTGGGTTCAAGCCCCGGGGTAGTCCAACCTTGGGGGTCATCCCAGGCCATTCTCTGTGTGGAGTTTGCATGTTTTCCCCATGTTTGCATAGGTTTCCTCCGGGTGCTCCGGTTTCCTCCCACAGTCCAAAGACATGTAGATCAGGTGAATCGGCCGTACTAAATTGTCCCTAGGTGTGAATGTGTGTGCATGTATGATGGCTTGGCGGCCTGTCCAGGATGTCTCCCCGCCTGCCACCCAATGACTGCTGGGATAGGCTCCAGCATCCCCGCAACCCTGAGAGCAGGATAAGCGGTTTGGATGATGGATGGAACTTTCAGAGCACAAGGGGTTGAATACTTATGCAAGCGCTATATTTTAGTTTTGAATTCAGCAAAACTTATTTTGGCTTTGGATTCACCAAAATGATATTGTTCAGGAACAGATGCCTGAGTATCTTTTATAGTCCAGAAATTAGTGATGACTGTCAAGGGGGTTGAATACTTTTGCAAGGCACTGTAAATGTATAACGAAAACGCTGTGCTCTTGTCATCACACAGATCATCAAAAGGATGGCGTTATTGTAAGAGGTTCTTGATAATTAATAAAGATTGCCTTTGCAGGTGGAGAATCTGAACTCCACTTGCAGATTGGCATACAAATTCCCTGTTGTATGCCGAGCCTGCCGACGGCACCAGTTAGAAAAAACAATATGATGACACAGATCATCGACTTACCCTCCAAAGGTCAACGAGAGCCAAATCTTTGTCAAATGCTGCCATGAAAACAGGGGATTAGGTCTAACATGAATAACAGGACTCTGTCAATAGAAAACATTAGCCATATTCCCATATCAAAAAAACGGCAACAATATCACAGATTTGCCACATCAAAAATGTGTGATTACCCACCAAGTTAGCCCACATGGAAATGTGTTTGAGGAAAACGGACAGAAAGCAAATCGGTTTACACAACTTTGATGTATAGATTTGGGGTAGGCGAGAGCAGGGGTGTTTTCAGGATTTGAGGACATTTGGGGCTTAGCCTGGACTTCTGTAGGGGGGTCCGGGGGGGATCCTCCCCCAGAATTATTTTTTTTTTGATAAACGAGCTCTATTTTGATGCTTTTTTTTATGCACTCTGGCACCTTATTTACGTTCAAAGAACATGTCGTAACCCTGCTGGTGTCTACGGGTCAAAATAAGCCGTAACAGCAGAGAAAAGACTCTACGTGATCTTTTTTTCAACCTGAAATTTGATGAGTGACCCCAACATCAGAAAAAGTGAGACGTTGTTTTTGTTCACATTTCCATGAAAGCTGCACACCACTAGGGTACTGAGATTGTCTTAGGGTCAAATATGACCCTAAGACAAAAACTTTCTGCACATTTCTGCTACTTTCTTGGGCTATACAAGTGCTATCTCTTGCTGAAAAGTTAATTTTTACACCTATGCAGTACCTTAAGCAATAATAACAATAATAACAATAATGATAATAATGATGATCATCATCATCATCATGATAATGATAATAATAATGAGGATGATGGTAATAATGATAATAATAATGATGATGATGGTAATAATGATGATGATGATAATAATGATAAACTTCTACTTTAGTAAAGAAACAGATATGACAGGTGTGTTGTAATAAAAATGAGGGTTGTCCACCAGTTAAATGCAGTCTTTCTGCACAGTGGAGAGGGAAAACCCAGATAGTCACACAGTGTGTGATGAATGACAGGTTGTTTCTTTGTGCAAAATAGATTTGGGGTTGAAAATTAAATGAATTTCTTTTAATTTAGGGGTTTAATGAAGGTGGGTCATAAATAATCCTTAAGATGAGGGCAGTATACACAATGTGTGGACAACACGAGGTTAATCATTGAAAAATTGAAATGTGTACCTCAAAAACTGTTGTTTACGCCTACTCTGGTAGGAATTTTCATGTAACTTGTGATACACATTACAATGAAGTCACCACAAAAGAGTTATATTTTTATATATTTTTCAGGAAGTCAAAATAATGTGATCGTGTGTGTGTGTGTGTGTGTGTGTGTGTGTGTATATATATATATATATATATATATATGTAGGGAAAAAGTTTTAATACAGAGCAACATTTATTTATTTATTTTTACTTTTTTGATATAAAATGTCAAAGTGGTGTATGGCATGATAAAATAAGCCAAAATGAAAACATTTGTTATTTCAGTGTAACTTTAAAAGGTACACCATGACATTGAACTGTCTATACTGACATTTGCAATTGACAAAATTCATTTCAATGTACAGGCATGAGTAGCATTAGCATTTTAGTTCATTTTAGTTAATCAAAATTGCTTCACTCTTTGACTCTGATACACAAACACACCAAAGTAACACCAAATTGTTGCCAGTTTCCACGCCTGATTCTGACTCAGCTGCTGCTGCTGCTCTTCAGTCTGGAGCTCGTCTTTGCCACCCTCTGCAAAACCATGAAATCAACTTAAATTAAACTCATAATTGGATTCATAATTGGATTCTAATTACATGATCTAACTGTAGTAGTGTCTAAACAATATCCCAAAACATAATCGCATAAAGTTAATTGTTTATTTACTTGAAGTTCATTTAGATTTAAATCAATATGATGATTAACTTTTGTTTCTGCCTGTAGTAAAATGAATGAGTCGTTACCGTTTTAGTTCGTTTTATGGAAATTTGATTTATTTATGAGAAAACCCCTGCTAAAGGACAATAAAAGCATGCTGTGGGATCAGACCAGTACGGCCCGCTAGCTAAACGGCACCTACAATCATGATGAAGAGTAATTCTCTTCATCATGATTGCAGGTGCTGAATCCAGTTCATAGCATAAATCAACAAGCAATTTCAACCATTATTGAAAAGTTACTCCATAGGCTAAATTCTTACCCTTCCTTCTCTTTTGGAAAAAGCCAAAAGTGAGTTGTTGTTTTTTTTCCTGCATCGAGATTTTGTTCTCCCCCCCACCCCGCACACTCTGCCATTTCTCCTCTACTAGTCTCTCTGGGCGTTAACTTGTGTCGTCACGTCACTCAGCGCTGACCATCAGACCCTCCCACACATGTGCGGTGTGCACACATGGAGTTAGTTTAGAGACCTGCATTTATTTTGACAGGCTGTTATGTTACTAAGACTATCGGACATTCACACACGTTACGTTTTTTGTCGGGCTTCACATAGGCTTAGATTTAAAATTATATCTGGGGCTACACCCAACACGTTCAGGGCTTTAAGCTCCGGCAAAATGACCTGGCGACGCCGATGGACGACAGAAGAATCATGTCGACCTGTTCAGTATAAGCAACAAAGACTGTAGTAGTGGGATATGTCATTAAAAACCCATGTTTTGACAATATGTTTTTGCTCCAGAAGAGGTTTAGCCCACCCCAGAATTTTAAAGTGGCCACAAAAACAAAATGATCAGGGCGTTCGGGTGGCGTGGCGGTGTACTCCATTGCCCACCGACACAGGGATCACCAGTTTGAATCCCCGCGTTACCTCCGGCTTGATCGGGCGTCCCTACAGACACAGCCGTGTCTGTGGGTGGGGAGCCGGATGTGGGTATGTGTCCTGGTCACTGCACTATCGCCTCCTCTGGTCGGTCAGAACACCTGTTCAGGGGGGAGGGGGAGCTGGGGAGAATAGCTTGATCCTCCCACGCACTGTGTCCCCCTGGTGAAACTCCTCACTGTCAGGTGAAAAGAAGCGGCTGGCGACTCCACATGTATTGGAGGAGGCATGTGGTAGTCTGCAGCCCTCCCCGGATCGGCAGAGGGGGTGGAGCAGCGACCGGGACAGCTCAGAAGAGTGGGGTAATTGGCCCAAGAAAAAAAAAGGGGGGGGGGGTCCAAATGAGCAGCGCAAACATACGTAAACTTTCACTGCCAGCTTAATGAGAAAGCCGCATTTTAGACTTTGTCTGACGTATGGAAGGAACTTGCAACACATGAAGGGCTGAATGAGCATAAGGACTAATTATCATTCAGTAAAATTAACAAGGACCAAATCCTGTTTATCCTGTTCATGAGATGTTGGATACCATTGTGTCAAGAGTCAAATCTACGCACAGGTATTTGATTAGGAAGCAACAAACACAAAATAGTGGATGGTGGCAGGTTTGTTTGTAATGAGGCCTCCAGACTGCAAGAGGGCAGGTCTTCAAGGGTTGTTTGTGGCACTGTCAGTAAGGGCCTGGCTGTTTTACAGAAGGGAAAAATCAATAAATCAAAAACTCACTGGACCCACTGCAGGCTATGTGGACTAGACTTGCGTTTTGATTGATTATTGCGTAAAACGGCAGCATATAGCCTAGGCCAGGGGTTCCCACTCCTTTTCATGCCGTGACCCATCTGCGGAGATACTTTTTGGCCCAGGACCAACCAAATATTTCTTTGCAGTAGGGTTGGCAATAAATTCTCATTACCTGTCAAATAGCAAACTAAATAATCTTCTCTATATTGTTCTTCTGTAGAGTATTCCCCTTTTTAGTGGTCAATTATAGTCTACGAATGATCAACTGAAATAGACGAGGCGTCTCAACATTAAACATTAGTGATATTTTGGAGTACAGTTAAATCGTTGCTAACAAACATGAAAATAAATATTTTTTCCTTCTTTTTTAGAAAAACAGTGCACCCTTTTTTGTCTGCCTCTAAACAGAATGTCTTTATTATTGTGAGCATCCTGTGACCCACTTGGCCCGCTGCTGCACCTACTTGTGGGTCCCGAACCATAATTGGAAAACCAATGGCTTTGGCTGTGTTTAAGTCTATGCTGCTATAAATGAAAACCATGTTAAACAAAAAAAAGAGACACTCGCACTGCTGAAATGCGTGCCAAAGGATTACACATTTTGAAGGACTGCGGTAGATTCATCTAACCATTTTTCACTCCACTATTCTTCATTCTGAGGATACAGTTTGTCATCCAGTAGAGTCAGAGGATTTCAAACTTTTGAGTCACACCGTTCTTTTTCCTGAGTGTGAACTCTTCCCGTTTCATATGCCTTTTAAGGCAAGGCAGCTTTATTGATGGAGCGCATTTCATACACGTGAACTTCAATGTGCTTTACATAAAAATGGGATACAATAACAAGATTAAAAGAGCAAAGAATTAAATAAGGCAAAAAAAATTAGCAGAAAACAAAAGTAACTGAATAAAAGCAATAAGAGATGAGACTAAAGTTGCACAGATGACGAAAAGAACATAAAAACATTGGTACTACAACTCGCAGTTGAGACAGGTACGCCTTTGTTGGGCTACTCTACATGCAGCAAGTCCGTGTTCATAAGCCCAACAAAACATGAAACTTTTGAGCCTGGATGTAAAAGTTGCCACGTTTGGGGCGTATCGAAATGTTTCTGGGAGTTTGTTCCAGGTGTGAGAAGCTTAATCTGAGCGATGCTTCACCGTGTTTTGTCTTGGGTCTATGAACAGGGGCTATTGTGTGCGTTAACCTTGTTTTTAAGGGAGACTCGGAGGAAGGCTGAGTGAAGATATGTCCCCCTGTAGAAAGCCAAGAGATTAATCGGCATCCAGTCAGTCTGACACACCGGTGCTCTGCTGGCTCCCGTCCAAAGACAGATACGCACCATATTTCATGGCCTGTGCCTCTGAATAGAATAGCCTGCTGTGCTGGAGAAAAACACTGCCTTCAGAAACACTGGATCCATGGCTGTGGAGTCAGTGAGGCAGCTACCTGGTTTTTGCATTAGAAAGGTTCTGGGGGTAAACGGTTTTCTTTCCCCACTAGACATTGTTCCTTCTTTGAAATGTGATCTGGGACAGGCTGGTAAGAAGGGCCTCAGTGCTTTTAGGCCCAGTGGATCATACAGCTATGTCAGATGCTGTTCTCTAATCTCGCCAATCAATCACTGTCTGCTTAGATGTGCCAGAGAGCCTTCAGGGTACGAACAGCAGCATGTTCCCTGATCCACAAGCCGATGTAATCAAACTCTAACTCAGGATTCACGAAGCAAGAACTGGAAACACGTGCCCCTGTGCACCGGCTAGCATTTTAATGTGAGGCAAGAATATATCTCTAACTACTGACTAACGGCCTAGCTCAATCCAACCATTTATTCAACCATCCATCTGTCCTTAATCCATGTCAGTGTCACAAAGACTGGAGCTTATCACAGCAGATACTGGACGAAAGGCAGGGAGAGGCCCTGGACAAGTCGACAGGCCATTGTAGGGCCCAGTGGTGTTTTTTTTTAAAGGGGCATTCCAATAGTTTGCATAAATGCTTTAACTCTGAACAAGAAAAGTTGCATAAGATTGATTTATTTAATCAGAATCAGAAATTCTTTTAATGCCATGAGCATGATGCGCACTAGGCATTTAGCTTGTTGTTTATATATATCCATCCATTATCCAAACCGCTTATCCTGCGCTCAGGGTCGCAGGGATGCTGGAGCCTATCTCAGTAGTCACTGGGCAGCAGGCGGGGAGACACCCTGGACAGGCCGCCATCACAGGGTGCACGCGCGCGCGCGCGCGCACACACACACACACACACACACACACACACACACACACATCAGTCCTGTGATGGCCTGGTGGCCTGTCCAGGGTGTCTCCCCACCTGCTGCCCAGTGACTGCTGAGATAGGCTCCAGCATCCCCACGACCCTGAGAGCAGTATAAGCAGTTTGGTTAATGGATGTGTGCGTGCGTGTGTGTGTGTGTGTGTGTGTGTGTGTATATATATATATATATATATATATATGGGAAAGGGAGCCTGTTGATTAGTCCGACTGCAGTTGTAGTTCTTCACCATCACTGTCTGTGGCAAGATGAATTTCTTCAGCTGCCGCAGGATGAGGGAACTGATGTTTAGCTCCCACCCAAGGTCCTGAGTGATGGTGATGCCCAGGAAATATAACGACTCCACAGTAGTAACTGGGGGGTCCAGAGGGTGGGGAGGGAGGTCACAGGACTGGGCTTCTCCTGAAGTCCACCACCATCTCCACTGTCTTCAGGGGGTTTAGATCCAGGTTGTTTTGGCTGCACCAGGAAACCAGGCGGTCAACAGCCAATCTGTGAGCAGACTCGTATTGCCCCTCTAGCTTCTTTCACAAAATACGGGGCACATGGACTTACACTTACAATCTGCAGTCCTTCACTTTTCACACCTCCAAGTGCCAGCATGTACGAAAAGACATTTGCAAATTCAACAAAAAAATCCCAGGATCAGCTTTAGCTTTTTGTAACTTTGCACATCCTTTTGGACAAAAGTGGCAATGTTTCGCAGAAGATCGGCTTTATTCTTAAGCATTGCCTCTCGTTGCAAAGGTCTCCATTCAGTCCAACTGGAGACAAGCATTTGGAATCATATAGAAAAATCTAATCTTTCCCCTGTTGGTCTCATTATGTCGATAACCGAGGCATCAAAATTGAATTGAGAATGATAAAGACTGATAATAAAAGTTGAACTTGCCCAACCAGACTTGAGGTGGCGATGATAGACTTGACCATCTCAAGTCTAATAGTGAACTATAGGCTCGCCGCTTACAGATTTTGCAAGATATGATTGCCTCATGAACCATTTTGTCCTATGAACGCTATTTAAAATATGTTACTTCTACGTGCATGGTTTCCCTTGTAAAATGAAGTTTAAAAGTCCCACACAGTGCCAATTCAGTGACTGTTTCCCAAAATCCCACAACTACACACGTGTTGGCTTGGTTGAGGTCCTGAGAACAGAAGTTAAAGGGGTGGCCAAAAGCAAGGCCTGGCTGAAAATAGATGAGCTACATACACTTCAAATGAAGGCATACAAAAACGATACAAGTATTTACTAGCTTACCTGTGTGTATTATTAAATGTATCCTCATAATAAAACGTATGTTTCATGTTAAGTCAATTTTATTTGTATAGCCAGTATCACAAATTTGCTTCAGTGGGCTATATGGCAAGACAACATCCTGTCCTTAGACCCTTGCATCAGATACGAAACAATTCCCTAAAAAATAAAAAAAAACTTTAACAGGGAAAATAAATGGGGAGAAACTTCAGGGGGCACAACAGAGGAGGGATCTCTCTCCGAAGATGGACAGACGTGCAATGGATGATGTGTGTACACAATTTACAGAATAAACATTGAAAGTGGATAACAGAATTATAAGATATATGAAGAATTTGATCAGGAGGATGCAAAGCAGTGTCCATATGCCACCAGAACAGGCTACGACCTGAGCCATGCAACCACTATCACCATGTAGAGTTGACAGGAGGACAGACTACACATGCACACAGGGGAGACTCGCATCACACCATTCACATACACGAGAGAAGAGACAGGATAAAACGGTCACACAGAGGAAGAGAAGAATATAACATTTAAACAGGATAAAATTATGGCTTTATAAGACATATATAATGTGATGAGGAGGATGCCAAGCAGCATCCAAGTGGTGTCCACCATCACCATGGAGACCTGGGAGGAGGACGGACTACAGGTGCATACAGGAGAGACTCGCATGACACCATTCACATAGATGGGAGAAGAGACAGTTGTGATCTTGTTGGCTGAACAGTGCTTCATAAATTCATTGAGACAAAAACCGACCCACAATGTAGTACAGGTCATAAAGTACTCAATTTAAAGGCAACTAATTGTAGGTTAAGGCAAAAAGATGATTTTTACGTTCAGATTTAAAGTACTAAACAGACTGATTGTCTGACGGGAGCAGACAGGTTATTCCATAAAAACGGGGCACCATAGGAACAGGTCCTGCCACCAGCTGGCTTTTTTTTAACTTTGGGTAACCACAGCAGCCCTGTATTTTGAGAGCTGAGAGCTTATGATGGACTATATCATGGGGCAAGCCCATTTAGTATAAGTCAGCAGAGGCACCTTGAAGTCTGATCTAACATGCATAGGAAGCCAATGAAGGGAGGCAAGAATTGATGAAATATGGTCAAATTTTCTAGTTTTAGTTAGGATTCTAGCTGCAGTATTTTGAACCATTTGAAGACTTTTAGTATGAGCACATGGCAGACCTGAAAACAGAAGATTGCAGTAATCAAGTCTGGATGAAACAAATGCATGCATTAGAGTTTCTGCATCAGTCTTGGTAATTAATGTGCTTATCAAAAAATGGCTGGGATCAAATGATGCCACACTTTGTGAAATCACAGAGTTGTTGAGCATTACCGTTACTTGATCAAATTGATATCTGTGGGTAACAGGGCCAACAGGAGCCCTGTAGGTGCTGTTGGCCTGCAGGGCCAATGACTAGCATCTTAGTTTTATTTGAATTTAAAAGCAGGGAATTTAGTGACATCCGATTTTTCACAGCAGCCAAGCAGGCCTCTAAATTAGTCCTTTGAGTACAATCATTAGCCCTTATAGGCACATAAAGCTGAGTATCATCTGCACAGCAATTGAAATTTATTCACGACTACGTATAATTTGGCCTAGAGGGGAAATATAAAGAGAAATGTAGAGGTCCAAGAACCAAGCCCTGAGATACACCATATTTATCAGAGAATTTCAAAGTAATATCATAAGACACAGTGTTCTTCCAGATAAGTGGGACTCAAGCCAAGAGAGCTAAACCAGAGACATCAAAATTACAATTTGTTCTATCTAATAGTATACAGTGATCAATGGTGTCAAAGGCTACAGTGAAGTCCAGTAATTGAAGCACAGAGGTAGAATCGGAGTCCATAGCAAGTAGAACGAGTGGCTAACCATGTGCCATGGAGAGCCATGTGTATGAAGGTTTTCATTCCAGCTGGACTCCACACCAGGTGATTTCACTGATTAGCAACCCTTCAACCAAAAAGGAAGAATGTATCGGTGAAATCACCTGGTGTGGAGTCGGGTTGGAATGAAAACTTGCATACACATGGCACTCCATGGCACATGGTTAGCCACCGCTGAAGTAGAAGATCATTTACCACTCTGGTTAGAACAGTTTCAGTGGAGTGACAGGCCCTGAAATCCGATTTAAAAGGTTCATATAGCTAGTTCTCTTCTATATAGGTTGGAAGTTGTTGATACATAACTCTCTCTAATACTTTAAAAAAAGAATAGAAGATTAGAGACGGGCTGATGGTTATCGAGAGACCCTGGATCAAGGTGCAGTTTCTTAAGTAGACGTTTGACCACAGCTGTCTTAAAACTGTTAGGAACAATGCCAGTAGTATTTAATAAATTAACAATATCCAGCATTGTAGGTCCCAGAAAAGGCCAGAGGTCTTTAAGAAAAAATTGCTGGTAAAGGGTCAAGTAGGCAGGTAGTTGGTTTAGAAGCTGACCCCAGCTTCGTCAAAGTATCAAGAGAGACAGTCTCAAAAGTTGTAATAACAGACTATCAGTGACTCATTGTATAGATATGAATTTGGTTAGACAGGATCTGCAGGAGTAGCTGGAGTTGAACAAATTTTGTTTATGATCTCGACCTTATTGCAGAAAAAGTCTAGAAACTTGTTGGCCATGAATGGGGACCCTCCAATAGACAGCTGCTTTTTAGTAAATTTAGCTACAATGCAAAGAAATCTAGGATTATGATTATTGATAATGATTAAGTGAGAGAGATATGCTGCTTACGTGGCAGATAAAGCATGCTTGTATTTCAATAAACACTCATGCCAAGAAAGGTAAAAAAAAAAAAAAACCTTCCAATTTTGATTTTCCCCATTTACGTTCCAGTCTCCTGCAGGCCCGCTGAAGAGCATGTATCTCATTGTTAAACCCGGGTGTAGGCCTCTTTAGAATTGAGGAGAAGAGAAAGGGCCACATTTAATTCACTTGTGAGATTTTCAACAGAATCTGTCTCTACAATGAAAGGAGCCAAGACTTCAGGCAGCTTTGGGCAAATGCAGTTACAGTGGACGGACCAATGTAGCAAGTACATCTGTGCCGACATAAACGGGACAGGCCAATGATACTTCAAATTTAATAAGATAACCTGACAGCAAATGTGGTTGGCAAGACAGATCAGAAACAATTATCCCTCTAGATAAAAGCAAATCAATGGTGTTACCATTGCAATGAGTCAACTCTTCAACAAACTGAGCAAACCTAAAAAGCGCCAGAAAGGCTTTACTTAGAGGATCACCAGCCTTATTCAGATTTATATTGAAATCACCAAGAATTCATTAGAATATCATCAGAACGAGTAACAAGACCTGAGATAAAAGTCTCCAATTCTTCAAAAATAGTAAGTCAGGGCTAGGAGGTCGATGGAGTATCGCAATGTGGACTGAGCAGAGTATGTTTGTGGCTGAGGTAGAGGAACTTAAAATAAGAGCCTCGAAAGATTTGAATTTAGTTTCAAGTTTATAACAAGTTAAATTGAAAATGGAGTTAAATATTAGGGCAACACCCCCACCTTGTTTATTTGCCTGAGCTGCATGGGCATAAGTATAATCAGGTGGGGAAGCTTCATTTATGGGAAGGGAAACATTTGGTTTCAGCCATGTTTCACATAACCCAATCATATCAAAACCATGTTCAAGAATCAGATCATTTATTAATAAGCTTTTGGTAGACAGTGATCTGATATTTATGAAACCAAGTTTTAAGCATCTTGTTGCAGTGATCAGTAGTAGGCAGAACTTTAGAACTATGACTAGATGAAATATTAATTAGAATTAGACACCTTGTATTATTAGTTGACAACATTGCCACAAATTTGACAGTTATGCTTTGGATGATGTGTGGTCACATGACCGATAACATCAGATGTTTGGTTCTGTAGATTATCAGATGCTTCATAGCACATTTCACTACCACCAGTGGTAGGAATGATTATAAGACTATTGTGATTCACACATTTAGGAGAGGAGAGGTTGGGAGCAATACAGCAGAGAAGGGAGACGATCTCAATGTTATTGACTAAGCTGTAAGTCTGAGAAATTCCCTGACTAAACATATTGTCGTGCTTGGACCTTCATGTGGCTGTGCGTGGGTGGAAATCACATAACCCCAACAAGGAATATCCCATTTATGAACTTTGGCAGGTGAACACAGAGCATACAGCCGTTTATGTTAGTGATGCCAGTTATGCTGGGTTGTGGACTCTAGCTCAGGCACAGAACAGCAAGCTAGCACTGTCCATGCAATAAGCTATGAGCACTGTTCAACCATAACTAACTACTATTACCATGGAATCTTATTATGCTCCCCATGCATGATCATGCCATGCTCACTTACCAATGAACATGCTACATTTGGCAACAAGCAACACTTTTTTTTGGGGGGGGGGGGGGCAAACTTCTCTATTGTGAACTGCCTTACCATATTAACTAAACCACATCTGCACTAGGTTTATAAACCTAGCAGGCTCTCCAATCACCTATGACCTGCTGAATGATAAGTCCCTTGTGTCAAACTAAACAGAGACAGCTATACATCTTGCTAGAAAAAAAAGAGCGGTGAGGGCGCCTTCCCTAGTAGGGTGAATGCCATCCGCTTTTAGCAAGTAAGGGCGGCCCCAGATAAAAGACATTTAACAAAACCGAATCCCTCCTCATTACAATAACAAGCCCGCCAGAGGTTCATTGAGGTTAAGCCTACTGTACATCTCATCATTATTCCTCATGGGTAAGTGACCAGAAACAACTAATTGATACCGACATCTATCTGGTCAACTCAAGCATCGTGACTAGGCTAGCTTTTGTGATCTCTGATGGCTTGATCCTTGCATTATTGGTGCTGACATGAAAATGCTGCTGAAAGTAGTGGTGCCACGTGCCTGGGTTCCCCGTTTCTCCCTCCGTGATGCCAGCACCCTAAGATTATCTTCTATATCAGAGACTCTGGCCCCAGGTAAACAGTGAACTAAGGCTGGTGAAGCTAATCTAATCTTGCAGGTTATGGAGACTCCTATCACAAGAAAGTGTTACCTTACTTGAGAGAGGCATGCTTGCCGGTAGGACTACCAACAGGGCTGGTGAGGGGCGAAAACTAGTTTGCAGTCAGGAGCGGTGACTGCAGACCAGGCCACATGACCGGTGGCTTGCTCTTGCAAGCTTTCCTACGCTAGCAAACAGCGACAAACTCTGTCACATCTGCTGGTGAGGCTGAGCTAGTGCTAACAATAGCAGCTCTGCTGTCAGGCCCAGGACTATCTGGAGTGCCCGTCATGTCTGAAGTAATCCTAGCCAAAAGTAGCCACTCACTGTCTCCCTAACCACTTCATCAAACCTTGGCCAATTCGAGCCTCATAACAGGAGCCATGACAGGCCAGAACTAACCACAGCCTGGATTTTTGGCACATCTTGACTTGGCAATATTTCCCCACTCTTGCTTGCAAAAACATTCTAGATCTATCAAATTGCAAGGGCATCTCCTGTGCACAGCCCTCTTCAGGTAACCCTACAGATTTTCAGTTGGATCCAGGCCTGGGCTCTGGCTGGGTCATTCTAAAACTTTGATCTTTTGGTGAAGCCATTCCTTTGTTGATTTGGATGAATGCGTTGGGTTGTTGTCATGCTGGAAGGTGAAATTTCTCTTCATATTTCTAGCAGACACCTGAAGGTTTTGCATCAAAATCAATTTGTGTTTGGAGCTATTCATTATTCCCTCCACCTTTACTAAAAGCAGCCCCAAAGCACAATGCTGCCACCACTATGCTTCACTGTTTATGTGGCTTTCTTTTGGTGATGTTCTGTGTTGTTTTTGCACCAAACACCTTTTGGAATAATGGCCAAAAATTTCAACCTTTGTCTCCAACCATAACACAACATTTTCTGCATGGTTTTGGGAGACTGGATATAGTAACTTTTTGCAAAATTTAGCCAGACTTGGAGGTTTTCTTCTGTGTGAAAAGGCATCCATTTTGCTACCCTAGTCAAGTCAAGTTATTTGTATAGCCCAAAATCACAAGGTAGTCCTGAAGTGTTTTACAATCAGTACAATACCCCATAGCCCAGACATATATGAAGAATACAGGAGATTGTTGTCCCATGAAGGGAACAACCAGTACTTGCCAGAAATTCCTGCAGCTCCTTGAATGTTGCCGTAGGCCTCTTAGCAGCCTCCCTGACCAGTTTTCTCCTTGTCTTCTCATCAATTTTGGAGGAACACCCTGTTCTTGGTGATGTCACTGTTGTGCCATATTTTCTCCACTTATTGATGATTATCTTCATTGTGTTCCATGGTATATCCTTGGAAATTCTTTTGTACCCCTCTCCTGATCGATACCTTTCAACAATGAGATCCCGTTCATACTTTGTAAGCTCTTCGTGGACCATAGCTTTTGCAGTTGGATGCAACCTAGAAGATGTCAGGACAATCTTACAGGAACAGCTGAACTTTATTTGAGGTTAATCCCAGTCACTTTAATTGTTGGCAGGTGTATGATAACTTCTATTTGACATGAGTTTGAATGTGATTGGTTAATTCTGAACACAGCCACTTACCCAGTTATAAAACAGTGTGCACACTTATGCAACCAGGTTATTCTAAGTTTTGTATTTTTATTTTTTTCCCTAAAATATTTCTGATGGTTTTTCACTTTATTTTTATTGGTTGCAACTTCACATTAAAGTTGGAAAAAGTTCTGACATGATTTATCTTGGTTTCATGTTTTTACATAACAAAAACCTGCCCTTTTAACAGGGGTGTGTAAACGTTTTATATCCACTGTATGTAACATGAGTCCATGCTCCAGATGAATAAAATAACAATTTATTAATGGAGATAAACTGTGGATTTAAGGTTTAACATACACTGTGAGACATGTTGGAGATGACGTTTTCTCTCCCATCCTCATAGCCATCATGCTCCTCACCGTTCCTTCAGGTCTGTTGACAGAAGCCTCCTCAACCCCTCAGCATCAGAGTTGAACCATGAACCTGAGAGAGTCACTTTTTATTGTGGCCCTGTTACTGTAAAACTCGATATTTAGACATAGTAAAGACTTGGATTCACTCACCAAATCTAAATCACTAAAGCATGTCTTTTCAGTCTTTCAATCTATTCAACCTTTTGGCAAAGAAGACCGTCTGTCAGTTTGTTCCCTGCTTCTGTTTCTTTGTGTTACACATTTTTTTTCATACCTCGTTCTTCGGATGTCTTTATTTTTCTTTTATTATCCTGAAGCGTCTTTGAATATCTCGAAAAATGCTAGATAACACGAAGGCGTTATTATTAACGTTTGACTTGTCTTTTTGTCTTCTTATTATCATTAATATGATTTATTCTAAATGGCTGCATACAGTTTATTGTTATATTCTCTTGAATGTTTTTTTTCTTTCCAACCCAAGCCCTCAAAAACTCAGATGACCACAAAAATTGTGGTAATTTATAAAAATAAAAAAAAATTGTGGTCATTTGTGTGAGGAAGAATGGGAAGGAAAAAAAAAACATTAGAAAAAAATAAAAAAACACAAAAAACTTAGAGTAAACAATAATGATGATAGTGTCATTATATCAGTATACACTATACTGATAATGATAATATAGCTGTATAGTATCAGATAACAATAGTAACGCCTTTGTTTTATATAAAATTTTTCAAGATAATTAAACAGGTGCGTGGATTAAAAACTCTGCAGTTTTGGGGCGTCCGGGTAGCATAGCAGTCTATTCCGTTGCCTTCCAACATGGGGATCGCTGGTTCAAATTCCCATCTTACCTCCTGCTTGGTCGGACGTCCCTACGGACACAATTGGCTGTGTCTGCGGGTGGAAGCCAGATGTGGGCATGTGTCCTGGTCGCACTGCACTAGCGCTTCCTCTGGTCAGTCAGGGGGCCTATTCCGGGGGGGGGGGGGTAGCATGATCCTCCCACGCGCTACGTCCCCCTGGTGAAACTCCTCACTGTCAGGTGAAAAGAAGCGGCTGGCGACTCCACATGTATCGGAGGAGGCACGTGGTAGTCTGCAGCCCTCCCCAGATTGACAGAGGGGATGGAGCAGCGACCGGGACAGCTCGGAAAATAGGGTAATTGGCCAAGTACAATTCGGGAGAAAAAGAGGGGGGGGGGAGCCGCAACAACAACAAAATTTTTTTTTTTTAAATCTGCAGTTTTTGTGGCTTCTAAATTTGAGTCCATTGGAATTTCTCAAAAACAGGAAAATATCTGCTTTGTGACATTTATATGGAAACATTTTTCCTTAACTGGTGTCAACCAGGAAAAGAAACTGGGGCTCACATTGACAGAGCACCAAGTTATCTAATTGGAAACAGAGGAGACACTACTTGGCGACTAAAAGGGGAGTTTTGGGGTCATTATTTTTCATTGGAGTGTGAAACGGTTTTCATAGAGCGTAAAACGTAAGTGGATGGAACGTTGTTTTGAGAAGAGGCCACATGGAGAAAACAGACTAGTATGCAGGAATGATGTCATGCGTCTTCCTTCCGACTATCAATCACTCCTAACAGAGAGACAGACAAAACAAATCTGACCTACTATCAAACCCTCTCTTCCAGACTCGCAAACATCTCACGCTGATGTGTCCGTTAAGTCTTCCTAAGCTGTGTGGAGTGTGGACTGTACACAGTTTACAGTACGGCACACTTCAATTCAAATGTTCCTCCAATTCGCCCTTCTGATTTCCACTTCTTCACCCACTCCATTGCACCCAAACCACTCCGATTACCGTTTCATCATCAGCTTCTCATAAATTCTACGAAAAGTGGCTCCGCCGCGTCAAATCCTTCCCAAAGCCGTCCAACAAGTCCCACGCGAAGTGCCCACTTAACACCGCCTCAGTGCACGACACGCATGCATGTGTTTGGGTTGATTCTGCATTCACGGGCCCTGACTGGCCCTGCTGTAATGTGTGTATGTCAGCTGGCTTTCAAGCATCTTCCTAAACACGAGAAGGACTAAAGATGGGGAGCACTTGGCTGGGTCAAAACAAGTGAAAATTGTGTCGTGGTAAAGAAATCGGCGGCTTTTCAAAATCGATGACCGTCCTGTTTACTGAGAGGGAAGTCTGTCTGGAAAGGATCTGAGTCACTCTGATTACATTTTCAAAATCCTTTATTAAACCAGGGACAGGTGACCAACGCATTTTGACTCTGGAAGGGTCTTCGTCAGGGTACACCACAGTCTTAATCGCTTGGTTTGCCTTGACGAAGACTCTCTCAAGACCTCGAAACACATTGGTCACCTGTCCATAATCTTAAAAGGGATTTTTCTTTCTTTCTGTCTTTCTTTGTCTTTCTTTCTTTCGTTCTTTTTTACCCCTGCTTTCCCCCCCAATTGTACCTGGCCAATTACCCAACTCTCTGAGCTGCCCCAGTCGCTGCTGCACCCCCTCTGTCGATCCGGGGAGGGCTACAGACTACCACATGCCTCCTCTGATATATGTGGAGTCACCAGCCGCTTCTTTTCACCTGACACTGAGGCGTTTCACCAGGGGGACGTAGTGCATGGGAGGATCGCGCTATTCCCCCCAGTTCCCCCTCCCCCCTAAGTGCAGCGACCAGGACACATACCCACATCCGGCTTCCCACCCGCAGACAAGGCCAATTGTGTCTGTAGAGATGCCCGACCAAACCGGGGGTAACACGGGGATTCGAGCCGGCATTCCCCGTGTTGGTAGACAATAGAATAGACCGCTATGCCGGACGCCCCATCTTATAAGGGATTTCCACACGTAGTCTGAGGGCCTCGGATCCCTTCCAGACTGCCTATTACCACGGAGCAAGCTGGGCTGTCATCTGTGTTTTTTATTCCCCTCTTCTAAACATCTTGTTCTGTGTAGTTAGTAGGCTTAACATAGCGGAGACCTTCACATCTGAAGTGCAACCAAACCCTAAAAACCATTTTGAAACAAGGCTTAGGGCAACTTTGCATGCTCAGGAATTCCATTATTGTGGTGAGCTATCGAGTTTCAAATGAACCAGCCCATAACATCTTAATGCCTCCCCAAAGACTGGGAGACTGAACACTAGAGAAGATACATGATATCATGAAACGTTAAGGAACAGAGAAACATTTCAGTGAGAATTCTCCAGCTCCCAAAAGTTCCTTTTGTATTTTTCCTAGAAGAACAAAGGAGTATGATTGCATACAGTTCAACACGGGCGTAATGTCTTTTAATTCTGTGGCTGCTTGTCTTCATGAGCGCGTTCTCCTTTCGGTTATGAATGGTGCAGTCTTGGCCTCCTTTACATCAAAGGTGTATCCAACAGAATTTGAACATATCTGAGCTCATAAAAGAATTCAGCAGCCCAAATGGTTAACTTTTCATAAAACTTGCCTCCCAGGGTGGCCAATACTATTTGGCTTGTGTCAGTTGAGTCTTTTCTGAGCAGATGTTGGCCAAAACTTTTCTTCGGAGATTGCGAGAAGCATTGTGTCTGTTTAATGACACTGTTTTCTTCCAAGTCTAATTTCCCTTCTTGTTCCCTCGATGCGTCTCATATAGTCGGGACGAGTTTAGCCGCTCTTCCAACGGCTGCTCCCAACGCTCTTTGGATTTATAGAGAGGCTTAACTGGGCTGTTGGGAGAGCCGCGTGCAGTCGCCGCACTGCAGTGAAATCTTGAAATTGCTCTTCTTTGGCTAGGACCGGCTTTATTGTGCCTGAGATTGTACGTAATGACTCAAGATATTAAAAAACAGGTTGGGGAAATTTTTTTCTTTTTTCTTTTCTTTTTTTTTTACTCCTCACATGTCAAAGATGCTGGTACCTTTTGTCTCCATGAAGTTTTAATGGCCTGACTTACTCAGAGCCTTTATAAGAGGTGGGGATAAAGAGTGTGACCGCAGAGAGATGTAAAACGTTAATGGAAGTGAACTTCATGCAGACGCTGGACAGACACAGGACGGTGTTCATTCAACAGGTGTAGGCTCCTTCCACATCAGCTTTTTAGATCGGCTTCGCTGTCGTGAATATCGAGGGGGCTTGTTTGGGGTGTGTTCGCTGGTACACAGCCGAGGTGGAAAAGTAATAAATTACAGGTCTTGTTACAGGGTTTGAGTAAAATGTTCCCCTGTAACTTTACTTTTTTGAGTATAATAAAATCACAGTACTTTCATTTTAAGTTGATTTGTATCAGAGCTCTTTCATTTCAGTAACCATTGCAGTGTAATAAGGTGACTTGAACCCTACTAATAGAGGGAGGAATTTGTCTGATGAAGTCTTAAGTGGTACAGATTCTGGGTGTTTTTGGAGCTTTACATTGCCAAAGTGAATGTGGTTTGTGCATACGGTGGTTTACCCAGGTTGCGTCCTACTGTACTGGCTGTCAAACAAAGAATATTTCCATATTCACAGAAAGGTGAAGCAGTTCATCCCGACTCCACGTTTATTGACAGATGTATGTTTCATCACTCATCTAAGTGACCTCTTCAGTCTCAGTCTCAACTGACTGCAGTATCCCCACCCTTATAAGCAATACAGTGGCATAATGATTCAACTTTCTGTGATTGCCTTACCTGATTATTGACCATGCATAAAGACAAATAAGTCAATATTGTGTGAGCCAAAGCTGTATTTGTCTGAAGAAATGGAAAAAAACAAAAACAAAAGTAACTCACATAGTAATTACTCAAGAGGTTTTTCAGTAAGAAACTCATTTACGGGGTGTCCGGATGGCGTGGTGGGGCGGTCTATTCCGTTGCCTACCAACACGGGGATTGCTAGTTCGAATCCCCGTGTTACCTCCAGCTTGGCCGGCATCCCTACAGACACAACTGGTCGTGTCTGCGGGTGGGAAGCCGGATGTGGGTATGTGTCCTGGTCGCTGAGCTGCTTCCTGGGATCGGTCGGGGTGTCTGTTTAGGGGAGGGGGAACTGGAGGGAATAGCGTGATCCTCCCACACGCTACGTCCCCCTGGCGAAACGTCTCACTGTCAGGTGAAATGAAGTGGCTGTTGACTCCTCATGTATGGGAGGAGGCATGTGGTAGTCTGCAGCCCTCCCCGGATCAGCAGAGGGGGTGGAGCAGTCACCGGGGCGGCTCGGAAGAGTGGGGTAATTGGCCGGATACAATTTGGGAGGGGGGGGGTCACAAAAAAGAAAGAAACTCGTTTATTCTTACTTGAGTAATTTAATTTTCTCAATCAATACTTTGGGTACAACTACTCAAGTAAATCACTAAAGTAGTAGTGCTTTTACTTAAATAGTTTTCAGTACTCTTTACGCTTCTGGTACTCGGGATTGGATTCAGCCTAAATTACAAGATCTTGCTGTTGACCTTTGAGGCTCTAAATGGTTTGTCTCCATCGCACATTGCTGATCTATTGCACATGGACAGCACAACCTGGCCTGCTGTCTTCGCTCCTCCCAGACCCGTCCTATTCTTACCATCCAAAGAAACGACAACCGCTCAGTGATGCTCATGCGGTGCCACCCCTAGACTGTCCAGAACCTCACCGTTTTTAAATTACTACTAAAAGCCATTTTAATCTGCCTTTCTCCTATTGTTTCGTCATCTATTTTGTGTTGCAACGTTATTCCAGATGTTTTTGAAGTAACTGGGTTAAATTGGACTTGTTGAAACATGTCTGATGCTCGTGTTCCCTTGCCCCGCAAGACGCCTTTGTAAACTGTGTCCGGCAGTGGTCCCCTATTCAAAATCGCTCAAATGAAGCCGGTGAGTAAAACGATATTATAGTAGGTGATATACACAATGGCAAAAACTATGAAAATGGGACCCAGGTTGTAAAAAAACCCAAAACAAAACAGATTATCCTTTCAGAGTGAACTCGCCTCCTCCAGACTGGACTATCAGTGACTTTTTATGTGTGCTCCCTGACTGACCTGGCTCATGTGTCTCCACACGCTCCCTCCATGATGGACGACCACGAGGAGGCAGCCGATAGGAAACATGCTTGATTTACAGAAGTGTGTGTGTGTGTGTGTGTGTGTGTGTGTGTGTGTGTGTGTGTGTGTGTGTGTGTGAGCTCTGTCAACCGCCCCCTTATCCTTACACATGGAGACGTCATCCAGCGAGGTCAGGGGTTTAACTCAGTCTAATGCATGCACACACACACACACACAGTGACACGTATACTTCATACTTCACATCAACACATTTCTTTTACGTTCACGTCCACTAATGTCTGATCACTCAAACCCCTTCTCATGTAATTAACTTGTGTTTGTTTTTATTTGAAGCATTTTCACTACACAGTCTGTGTGTCTGGCACCAGGAGCCCTCAAACTTGTTTTTTTTTTTTCCTTCTCAAGACTATATACATGTGTGCCTGTTTCCTAGGACGTGTGTGACAGCCGCTTGGTCTGTTTAAGGGCATGAAATAGTAGCTATTTGCTCTAAACCCCTTCCTTCAAGATAAAAAATGGATAAATTCAAATCCAGACAAGCAGGCTGTGAATCAAACATATTTATGCAGCACCTTGAAATGCAGCGTAATGCAATTCGCATTACACAGGCGTGTGAAAACGACAAATCAAAATAGATCTTAATGCGTATCTCTTTAACCCGAGCCATAGTACCGACAGATCTCTGTGTGATTACGTGTGTTTGTTTAACGGGGACTTTTTTTTTGTTTTTTCAGCTATTTTAACAAACAGCTGGAATTTTAAGCTCCGCCCACCACTAAGCGCGCTGAGCTCATTTCGATGGTAAACTAGCTCCCGAAGGTAAATTAGCTGCCCTCGGGCTAATGCTCTCGCTCTCATTAACCTGATTGATTAAAACCTCCCCCCCGTGCTACTTCCCCACAAGCTACAGATTACTTGTCATTCTGTGTCGTTAAGCGTTCTGCAAAACAGGAAAAATGAACACGGCCTCGTACAGGTTAGGAAAACAAATGAGAAATCGTTAGCAGAATCGGATGCCGATGGCCTCGTCGAGCTACTCGGCGCGGGTACGAATCCGGTCAAACTGCTGTTAGGGTGAAAACGCCGTGGATGTCAGTGTTTGTTCAACATTTCGATCTCCCTTCGTGGTTGTTATTTCATAATGGAGGACTGCCAATAACAAGGCTAACGCTCTCAACGCAAGGCTTTAAGAGTGCCCTGCTGAAATAACGGGGTCTTTTAATATACACCTTAATACATACTTTTTAAACTTTTTAAAATGTTTTACAGACCACTTTGGCCCATTTTATTAGCCTTGTTTATACTTAAGATGCCCCCTTTTTAGTTCCTGTCTTTAAAATTGTTTTCCTTACCCATCGTTTTCATTATCTCTAATGTTATCGTTGTTAGCATAACCGCTGAACTCTTCGGAGACCAGCCCCTGGTTGCTGAACATACGACTGCTAAACAGACGGGGATTGTTCCGTTAAACCGTGCTGACTTCCTGTGCAGCGGCTCGATGTCTCCTGTTGGGGTAAACTGACCCCTCTGGATCCTCTGTCCGACACCAAATACCTTCCCTCTCCGCGCTGCTCAAGGAGAAACACATTTAATCTGTCTTGGAACAAGCATTTAATTAAAGCCAATAAATTATCCAACTTTCATTTGAGGTTCGTCTGGAATTGGAGGTTCGTCTGGATCCCATGGCCGTGACACCCCATCCACCCCCCCACCCCAGACGAGTCAGATGCCGGAGCGAAGGGAGTTTTGGATGGATTTCAGGGGGAGGTTGGTGAGCTCATCGCTGATGATGTTTTTAAGCAAGACAATTGATGGACTGGGTCATGGGCCCAAGACCTGGAGGAGGACTGATGGGGATGGGGGGAGAAACCCAGGTTGGGCAGATTAATGCCTCCTGGAATTCAGGCCCAGCACTGACTAACGTTCATTACGCAAGTCCAAATTAGGAGCTGCTTTGTTTAGTTAAACCTTTTACCTCTCTGGGCTCCCTGCCTGAAGCCGGAGAGAGTGGTTCCCTGGACGCCGGCTCCCATCGCTTCTACGGCGGATTTATCACCATCTGTATCGGTCGCATTCCTTCCTGCTGAGCAAATACCGAGAGCGCCGCATCACAACGGCGGGATGCGTTCCAGTACACACCCCAAAATGCTGAAAATCGAGGTCCCGTAAGGATGTATTCAATAGAAATTTCCCACAAAAGCACAGACGAGCTGAGACTGTCCCAGTGCTGGGCGATATGGAAAATATTATTATCATGATGACCAGAGGGAATTTTATGCTACATTGATATATCACAATATCTGCTTACATATGCAAAAATACCGTGTCATATTCAAGAATCCGACTGAGGTTCTTCGCGTTGTTATGTGAAGTGTAATATCAAACCGAAGTTAGGGTTCAGATGATACTCGCTAACATATTTCAGACCTCATTTCATGAGAAATTCTAGGTACTGGATTCTCTTGATCATTAATTTAGACAACAAAATTCTCAATCCAAACAATATCCAAATTTCTCCCTGATACAGTGTCATTTAATGATGGTAAACAATGATATTTAATTATTGCCCACCCCTACCTGAGACACACACTCACAGTCTAAAAGTTCTTTTTTCAATTGATAACACTGTGTGAACACACACACACACACACACACACACATGCAGAAGGAAACAACCTCCCTTTAGGAAGTCACTGTCAGGGAGAATGAACAAGGAGAAGATCAGACACAGAGATCTCTAGGATCCATCTCGGCTTCTTTAACCACCCCTGTCCAGACCAAACACCTTCAACACATAGGCTTCAACCTTGAACTTCCCACCAAAACAACAACAAAAAAAGTCTCTAAAGCTACAATCCAGAAGATTTTCATGCAAACGGATGTAGTTTCTGACATAGTTAAAACAACAGTTAAGCCACAAATATCCAGATCTTGAACATGTTTGTTGTAGTTGATTTCAATCGTTACTGCCTGGTGGGACTTCCCCAGGAAGAGTGGTAGGATGGATGCACAGTGTTTTGTGTCTTCAGCAGCCGAGTGAGGAAGGAGGCAGGTAGAGGTGAGCTTGAACAAGAAGCAAAGTCGTTGTGGCTTAACAATCAGATATGGCCGAGCAAGCTGGTACCTACATATGGTACAATGTTGTCAAGATTCAGTTTTGTTTGGCAATGGGGAAGGAGCTGACACGACAGCACCGCTGTCTGCTTCATCTTGAATGGATCTCTGGGATTTTGAACGCTCGAACAAGTCACTTTACTAGCATCTACACAGGAGTCATTAATACCAGATAAAAATGACAATCTCCAAGACTGAGACTTTAAAAGGTCCTTCAGTGCCTTTAAACTGATTCGTTTATCTGCCCACAGAGTAAATCCCCGGGACCACGAGCACATGACCAATACGCACAAATCACAAATAAACATCCCGTCTTACAACAGAGACATTAATCAGTTCACTAGTAAACACACACTCACACACAGGGACACGCTACACAGACATAAATTGCGTGGCGGCTGCAATTTCCACTACACCACTACACTTCACAAGCTTCTCACTTCAACATTGGCAGCACGGTTTGTATTATATCAGCTGATGCTGACGAGAAACAGAACGTAAATTTTCCTCCTGCCTCCCCCAACCGAAAGCAAAGTGTCCCTGAAATCAGGACACTTTGCTTTTTAGATGCATCCTGTCAATATGAAGTATCTTCTTACTCCTTGACCCTTAAGCCTATCTGAAAATCAACCAGAGACTCAGCAGTGGAGACATAGCCGCCTGTCGCCGTCGCTGCCCACATCTCCACCGCTCCAGCTCAAAGGGCCCGTCAAGGAGGAACCGGGAATATTTGTAAATTATTTTGACTTTGGTGCCATGACGATTAATGGACATGAAGAGGAGTCATGTGTTGTGTATGGCAGGTCTGAGCGGTGAACTGGCTCTTCGTGTCAGTTCCAGTGGTGAAGACATTCCTTCCAACGCTTCGTTTAACAGACCGATCGAAAAAAGAAGCCGACACCTGATTTTTCAAAAATACCCAAACAAAATGTATAAAAAATTTGGATTTTTTTTTTACTTAACATTTTTTGCCAGACGAAAAGGTAACACTTATTCTCTTTTTTAGACTAGATGTTTTAGAAACTTTGAAAGATAATCTTCATAAGATAATATCCCCCCCAAATCGTATGCGGCCAATTACCCCACTCCTCCGAGCCGTCCTGGTCGCTGCTCCACCCCCTCTGCCGATCCAGGGAGGGCTGCAGACTATCACATGCCTCCTCCGATACATGTGGACTCGCCAGCTGCTTCTTTTCACCTGACAGTGAGGAGTTTCACCAGGGGGACATAGCACACGGGAGGATCACGCTTCCCCCCCCAAACAGGCGCCCCGACCTACCAGAGGAGGCGCTAGTGCAGTGACCAGGACACATACCCACATCCGGCTTCCCTCCCGCAGACAAAGCCACTTGTGTCTATAGGGACGCCCGACCAAGCCAGATGTATCGCGGGGATTCGAACCGGTGATCCACGTGTTGGTAGGCAACGGAATAGGCCACCACGCCACCCCATCTTCCTTTTCTTTTAAAATTGATAATGGAAAGTTCGAGCCAAACAGAGAATGAAGCAGAACAGCAAAATGTCTGTCAGACAAACTGCTGCAGCTGCTTTACTGTGTTCTTGCTTGTGACTTGGTAAGCCACCGTGAGGCTGGGTATGATGGCTTGTTCATGGTTTTGTTTTTGTGCAGATTTGAAAGTGAAAACTTTATCAGATTTTTTTTACAGAGGAGCTCAAAGCTGCAGGCAGACTGAGTTTCCTCAAGAAAACCAAGACTTGTACCTCTGGTTTGCCGACAGTAGTCTGTGTTGTGTAAGAATATGCAAATGAGATGTGAGCGAAAGCTTTTATTATAGTACAAGTCAGTTTGTTGGTAAACCAGGAAGTAACTTTTCACATTGACAGATTGAGCACCAGCGACGTCACCAGCAGACATCATTTCAGAGACACATAGGAGACTGCTAATGGGGCGTTTCCTCTACTATATATATAGATATGTATATGTAAAGATGGTGTTTTTCGGGGAAAACCCCCAAAGTTATGCAGTCGGAGCTTAGTTACAGCCTATGAACATTACAGCAGCAATAGGTCAACACTTGGTTCATGGGAACCTACTGCTGATGTGGAGACTCACAAGTCCGATACTGTGATGATGTAAAAGAAACAGGAAGCAATCTGGGATGTGTCCGCTGCAAACGCGGGACATGTGAACATAGTTGAGGAAAATCAATGGTTTGACATACGCGATCTTTTTTCTTTCTAATAACTGCCTGCATATGCTGTCGCAAGATGGCGGATGACAAGAAAGTGTCATTTTTATCCGCACTAAAGTTTTTTTTGGTCAGCTATTTCATGTCCTAGAAATGTACGTGTAATGCACTTTAATAGAGCTCTTGCTCAATTTAAGCGCTTGTCCGGTGTTGGTCCCTGAGTAGAATACTTCTCAACTCTCGTTGGTCCGAATCGGTTCTGGGGAGGGACGACGACCTTTGACCCCAGTCGAAACACACTGATGGATTCAGCAATCTGAGTTCCTGGCAGATAAATGAACCCGTTGTCTCCCACAAATAATCATTTATCTCAACTTGGTTACCTTTGTTCACTGGATTTGTGTGTGTGTGTGTGTGTGTGTGTGTGTGTGTGTGTGTGTGTGTGTGTGTACGAACTGACTTTCAAAGTAACACGGATAAAATTTCCAGCAATAAGTGAAATACAAATCCAAATAATTTCTAAAGTATCTCTATTGTTAATTGCTTTTAAATGCTGTTTAGGAGGGGTTTTTTGCTCTCGCAGCTCTGATCTCCTCGCCCTCTCTGGCGGTCTGGCATTATGGGAGATGACAGCAGTTGGAGATAGTTTGAACTAGCCGGCAGATTCCCTGCTTCAGTTTATGACCCCGCAGCTGCTTTGGGCAGCTTCTCCCCTCTCACATACAAACCTCTGCAGGGCTGTTTTGGTTTTTTCCCCCCATTTTTTTTCCCTCTTCTTTTTTTTGAACCACGACAGTTTATTATCAGTTGAAATGCGAGGTAAACTTGACTTCAAATAATATACTCAGTGTGACTTTTTAAATTGAGCAACATTGTGTTTTACTCTTTCCAAGCCCGCCGCGAGTTGAGGAACGAGTGGGTTTTCTCAGCGCTGCCTTGATTAAGGTCAAATTAAAACGAATTTCACTGAAATCAAAGGAGGTGCGATAAATTCACTCCAAACTAACAGATAATGCTGTGTAATTCCCCCCATCGCTTTCATTTACGGGACCAGTGTTCCCTGTGTGTGTGTGTGGTGTGGTCACAGACCTCTTCAGGCTGCCTGGTTTGCTGACCCTCCCGGGGGGGGGATCATCCATCATTGTGTGTGTCGGCCCCCGAGGGCCCCGTGGGGTCAAAACACACTGATTCCACACATTGTTTCGCGATGACCACTTCTCCACCAACCGCACAATATGAAGTTACAAAACAAATCTGTTTACGCGTGTCGAAATGTCACCGCTGGAAGGTTGTGGGAGCGAAATGGTTTTTCTAGAATAGCGGCAGAGGAACGGCATCGGCTATGTCCTTTTGAGATTTTTTTTTGGCCGTGTTTCTCATTTTGAGGGCAAGTGAGCGGAGGACCTCTCCCCCAGTCTCCGCGTGTTGTCAGAGAGCGAGGCGTCCCATCACCCCGCGGAAGTTTCTCGTCTTCAGTATTTTGACGGCACGTCCCCTTTATGCATTTTTAAGCGCGTTCTCCATCCCCCTCGATGGGGGACACGCCGGCTTCTGAATAGTAATCACATGTAGTGGTGGTGGTGGTGGGGGAAACGGAGATGAAGGCAGTTTTTCAGAATCCCCTAAAGGGGGCAGTCAAAGCCGGACGCTGACGCTCGGCTCTGTGAATGCGGCCCGCCGGGAGCAGGAGCAGGCAGGAACTGAAGAGCCGAGGCCCATGGATATGTAAAGACATGTCATGTTTTTCTGACTAATAAATAAGCAAATCGATAAAAAGAAAGTAAAAAAAAAAAAATTCCGGGGGGGGGGGGTCACGTGTCCTACATCCTCCGCTTCACACTTAAACTCAACAACCAGCCAATTTCATGTGTGTGCGTGTGTATACACAATCTCCCCATCCTCCATTGCACCAAATTACTAATTGATTTTAAGAGGAAGATGACTAATCTCTTTTGTGGCTGCTGGCTTTGAAATGAGGTGTATCTAGGAAACTCCCAGCGGATTGGGAGAGCGGAGCCATTGAGGAGGCCAACTGGAGCGTGAGGGGGAACTAATCTCTCCATTTAGGTTTTTTTTTTTTTTTTGGGGGGGGGGGGGAGATTTCCCCAAATCACTTTTTTTTTTCTTCCTCCTCCCAGATTCCAGACTTCAGGCAAAGCTGCATTTGTGTCTGTTACTCTGGTCTCTGACGCCAGCTCTCTGTACACCATCCACCCACTGAGTCCCGTCTTATCACCTCGAACTGACTCCTTGCTTTTCTTGGACGATAATGAGAGTCTGAATTATGTTGTTTTATTTTTTTCTTCTTCAAATACACACACACAACTAAAACTGTCCTCAAACAGATTTGGAGGAAAGAAGGGGATTCGTATTAAATTAGCTTCTACTGAACGGACTTGCTGTGTGTACACAGAAGGGGTTTTGAGAGGGAGCGTCTCAGACACAGCAGATGTGAGGAGGTGGTCTCAGAAGGTCAACATATCCTCACCGCTACGCTCAGCATTAGCGCACACACATCAAGCTCGAGTGGATTTCAAAATGCTTCACGATGAGTTCTTATCAGTAATGACGCAGGATTTCAGATTCATTCTACATTTAAGCTGTCGAGACTTTTTTTTAAAACAAAAAAACCTAATAGAGCACATCGTTATCTATATTTATTACACATACGCATATCTATGATCAAAAATACCTTGATTAAAAACACCTCGCCTTACTCGTGTTTCCAACTGTACATTTTACGCCTCCTTATCATTTATTTGGACCCGCCGTGTCCCAACAAGTCCAAATTTAGGCCTCATTTAACGATATTCTGTTTGGTTTACAACCCCTTCTGAAGTGTCCGGCAGTGTAATTTGCCGAGGCAACGTGAAAAACCTTCTGGTCCCAAAACTCATTTGCACCTTCGGATAACAGCTGACCGACCAAGACATCACAGCTCCTCAGTCACAGCCTTGGAATTCAACTTATCTGGGGACATGTGGTCAAAGAAGTCGCATTGTTTGTCATTTCAGTTATCTGAAGGCCGTTGAAGTTTGAACATATTTCACTGTGTGTGGTTTTGTGTTACCGTTTTAGAAATCGGCATAGCAATTTGGAAATAAATCTTTTTTGGCAAGCAAAAAAAAAAAATATATATATATATAATAGCTGGTCTGTCAAACACAGTTTCTCTACCTAAAGAACATTAGCATAACATTATATAACTGCTGGTAGATATAAACACTGAGTAGTTTGAATTCCAGTCCAACTGTGAGACCTTTATCCACCCAGTGCTCAAATGAATGAGGCGATCTCTAGCTAACCCGCTAACAGGGGCTAGCTAATAGCGACTAGCATGTGAAACGCCAAGTTAATCCACTTTGTCTTGTTTTCCACCGCTGTCCTGGCCTGATAAATGTTCCTCTGATGTGCCTCTTTGTACATTCCCGCCTCTGGGTAGCTTTACAGCACGCTGTAAAATAATTACACAGACTCTAAGAAAAGGTCAACAGACTGAGGAGCCAAAAATATTCCCTTCCAGTGTTCAAACAAGGAGCACAGACAAAATAGTTTCACTTTTAATTCTTTCTTCTTTTTTTTAACATTTTGAACACAAAGAGATCCAATAAGGGTTAAGCGAAGATAAACGTCTTTGAAAAAGAGAAAAACACACACAGTGTGAAAAGTGTAACAAGACCAGTCCTTTTCTTTTTACAAAACAGTTATAGTATGCAAAAGGCAATACCAGAGCACTTGTAGTAAATAGTATCTCCTATGTCTTGTCCTTCCTGGTCACACAGTAAATAGTACTGCACGACCTTCCCTCAAGTTTCAAATCTCAGAGCTATTATCAATGTCACTCTCTTATAACAACAGTCCCTCGTTTCAAAACACAGACGCCAGCTTCTTGTCACCGCAGGTACACCGCCTTTTGAATTTCACCTCCTATGTTGTCCTCTGCATAACCATTCAAACTGAATGCAGCTCAAGAGAGAAGACGGAGAGGACACAAGCTATTAAACTTTAATAAAACCTTTAAACTGTCCACTGCAGGCTCAGGTAATTGTAGTCCATAAAAAAGGACAAAAAAGGGAAGTCTGTAGTAAATCCATCCTCACAAATCCGTTGTGTGGTGTGCAGAGGCCTGCAACATCGTCCTCTGTGGAAGTCTGTCTTACTGACAATCATTGAAGGTAAAAGAGAGTGAAGGAGCTGGTTCGGGTACCAATGTCTCCACTGACAGGGCCCAGTCCATACAGGACACATGGTGTTGAATGAAAAAGCACCACCAGCCGGTCAGGTGTATGCTCGCCAGATGGTCTGGGAGCTCAGAGAATTTGAGCCCGAAAGCGTAGGTTTGGGGTCTTTCTCCAAGCTGGACCCGGATCTCAAGGCTGTACACGGTCCTGCAGAGTAAGCATAAATCAAGGTTTTGATTAAACAGGAAGTAACTTGGTGAACTAAGACTTGAATAACATGACGTGTAGGTCAGTGGATCTGAAGGGTGTGCTATTAATGTCCTAAACTGAACATGCAGGTCCTTGTCCGTTGTCAGATGAGTCAAAAGTGAGGGGAAAACAAGACTAGGTCAAAACCTAGTATATGGCTGGGGGGAATAGCATGAGCCTCCCATGTGCTACACCCCCCTGGTGAAACTCCTCACTGTCAGGTGAAAAGAAGCGGCTGGCGACTCCACATGTATCGGAGGAGATGTGGTAGTCTGCAGCCCTCCCCGGAATGGCAGAGTGGGTGGAGCAGCGACCAGGACGGCTCGGAAGACTGTGGTAATTGGCAGGATACAATTGGGGAGGAAAGGGGGGGGGCAGACTTAGTATATGGCTGAACCATGTATGGTCAAGGTTCGGAATTGTGGCCAGTTTGTTGCAGGGATAGTCAGTGGTAGTGTCTATAATGTGAATTCCTGGGTATTAAATTGTTCATCTGCAATTTTCTGCAGTGGTCCCTGTAATATTTGTTAAAATGTACTGAAGTAGCATATCACATGACATGGTTATGCCATGTTCGAGTAATAAGAAAAAAAAAGTTTATATATGCAGTTGTAAGAACAATACTTTCCACTCAAATCTTGGGATGTTTGATTTGAAAGAGAACTAAATTTAATTGTAAGTATAACTATTCTAATTATCTGTTAACCCCCCCGCTCTTCCATCTGTTTCTATCTGCGGATGTCTCTCGTTTTTCCAGGACTCACGCTGTGTTGACGGACGAATTCACAAAGAATGGACTGCGGCCTCTGATAGAATCATGAATTGCTCATCACTTGCAACCACTATCTGCCCCGTCTCAAGGTTCGATTCACAAAAGACATTGCGCTAATGACATTACCGCGCAAACACAACCATAAAGTTTTGCAGCTGAGTGCAATTTGCCCTTGTTTTGCGTCTGATTGCAATTACCCATGTGGCAAAGTATAAATGGTGGCTTTGCGCCAAGAACACAGTAGACAGGCTCAATGTCATCCTTGATGTCATCAAGTATAGCAAGAACTGTTTGACCTGGCAACCTGTATCTGCGAATGATTTCGGTCTCAGTTAAATCAAAAAGTGATAAGTCTCCTTTGAAATATCCACTCATGAGCACGCCTGGCATGTTGACGCCTTCACCTGGCTACAATCACTGCTGCCATGATCCCTTGGAAAGTCTGGGCGTCAGTTACCACCAACTCTCTGAAGACGCTAATGATTTTCACTCTCACTGCATGTGGCTATTAGCACTGGTGTTTGTGAATTGGACTTTTTTTTTTTTTGCAATCAGGCTTATTTGCATAGAAAAGGGCCAGTTTTGCACCAAAAGTATGCATCTTACCTAATTTAAATAAGTGTTAATGGCACCAAAGCACACAATTTGCTTGGCAGCGCAGTTAGGAGTGCATTTCACCCTTCATGGGGTTTTTGAGAATTACACGGTTTCATTTCATCTTATTTGCGCAGATTTAGTGGCTGCGAAAAACCACGCAATCCTTTTGTGAATTCGCCAGTGAGGGTTTTGTGAGAGTGATTGTTATTCGAGGTGCTTTAACTGTGCGCTCTCCCTCATGCCTCTCCGCACTCAGCCGACCAATCGTGTAACTGCAGTGACGTTGTTGGTCACCTGACCCAGTGGCCCAATGGTGTCAAACAGGATCACTCAGTCAGTCACTCCAAACATGCTCACTCAGTCACGCTAACCACTCAGACGGTCATGCTAACATGGCCACTCAGTCAGTTAGGAACATGTGGGTCTGTAGGGCTGACCTGCCGGCTGGTCCAACCAACTAACATCTACTGAAACAGATAAAGTGTGATGTACATATGTATGTATATGCAGTCTTGGGAGGGTTACTTTTAAAATGTATTCTGCTACAGATTACAGAATACATGTCATGAAATGTAATTTGTAACATATTCCGTTAGATTACTCAATGTGAGTAATGTATTCTAAATACTTTGGATTACTTTAATATTTTCTTACATTTTGTGTAACAGTATATGTAGCATTCACACAATACTACTTACTTGAGTAGACTATTCTGTTTCTTCTATTGTATCAACTGGCTGAATGCACCTTAAATATATATATTAACAAAGGCTAGAAGAGTATGTAAACACAAAAGATTTATGATTTTTTTTATCTGGTAAAAAAGGAAAAAGAAAGAAGAGAACTTTCCATGTCCTTTTCTTTATTTCCATAGCTGTTAGAATGAAAAACCTTAGACAAAGATGAAAATATAGCGAGCTGTTTTACTGAATTTACTGTTGAACTAACATTTAGGTATCACTTTGACTGCATTTTGTGTCGCAATCCTCTTAAAATAAGAATGGCACCAAAGAAAAAAAATTAAGTAATCCATTAAATTCTGAATACCATAAATTTAAACTGTAACTGCATTTGAATACAGTTACATGTATTCCGTTACTCCCCAACACTGTGTATATGTGTGTATGTGGTATGATGGGCGGTTTTGGTTCAGGACACGATGTTGATTCAGGTTGAGGGACCGGGGATTGGGGTTGACCCCGCTTAGATAGGAGCTAGGGTGAACAGGTGTCTCACTTTACATTGTACTACGCAACATTTTTGACCCACATTCTATGTACTGAGATGATGCCCTGCATTTTGAAGCAAAATAACAAAATTACACATTTCTCCATTTAAACAAACAATCACCAGCACAGTTTGCTTGGCTGTGCACTTCAGCAGATAATCCAGTAGAATTGTGTTTTATGGAGAATGAAGACTGATCAGTGATGTCATGTGACATGGTAATATTGAACAACGTATCAATTAACCCTAATTTAACTCTGGATAATGTTTAGCTTCGTAATTTAATACCCATTGCTTTCTTTTGTGGCGGACTCGATCCATTTCCTGTGCAGGCACCATCACATTTGAACACTTGATGGGTGCCGATGGACCCACTGGCACCAATGAAAAACTGCATATAAAGAAGCAATTACAAAACGGGAATACACTGACTGGCTGTTGCTATGAAACTGTCAGTGGGAAAAGCTATCTAATATGGCATTTGCAATACAAGAAAAATAATGGATTTAATCTTTAAGTGAAAATAAAAATTGTCCTTTTTTTCTACCTGAGTCATTTCATAAAAACAGATGTCAATTTTTTTTTTTTAATTCTGGATCTTATATTTTTTGGAAACCAGACTTCACCTCTGGGATCCCATGGCCCCATCGTCTGTCCAAGGCCTGTGGGTGGTGGGGGGTTGTTTGGGCCGACTCGTCCTATTTTAAAGACACTGAGGGACCCAATCAACAGGCAGTATTTCCCAGAACGGAGATAAGCCCCTTCCCTCCCACTCCCTTTACAAGTCCCCTCGTCTCAGAAGATGGCAGCGCTGACCCAGCCCTGGAAAGAGGTTAGCAAACCACGGACCAATTATTGGTGGAGAGGCTCCTTTCAACAAAGATCCCCTGTGGTGTTAGGGCAACACACAGGGGTCACCGAGGAAGTTCACCGCCAAGCACACCCCGGGGGCTTCTGGGTAAAAAGGAAAATGAAGCAAATGGAGGAAAAGAGGGGAGAGGAAAAAGGCTGGACAAAAGAGGAAAAATAACCTGTAAAATTCTTTATTAATCAGCTGGAATCTGTTGTCTGGCGTGGGGGAAATAAATGGTTCTGACCATAATTCATTTTCCAGAAGACACAGGAAAGAAATGGGGGATGGAGTGTTTCTATGGGACAATCATTTCCTCACAATGAACGGGTCCAGTTTCTGTTCTGTGTGTGTGTGTGTGTTTAGGGAGAAGTTTACGCATCCACGGCTGGCTTGCCTATCACCACTGACAGGTGTTTTGTTTCCCACAAGCCATAAGCGCAATAATTACAGTGGGGGTGAGATGTCCTTAGGTGGGGTGGGGGTGCTTTGGTTCTCTGTGATGTTGCCCGAGTGATATAGGAAAAATCCTTGGCAGTACACTTTGTATGCCCCCCCACCCCAAACTCTTTTCGGCTATTAAAGTCTGCTTAATCTCTCTTACCACACTTTAATGAAAATCGCTTATGAATTAACTGGCCCTCGATCGTAATCAAATGAGCGAGAGAGAAATGCTCTATGTCCCTCCCTAATGACTGCTTCATCCAGCAGGACATTAAAGACTATGGAGCACATCTCTCTCAGTATTAATTGACCTGTGGATTGGTGTAAATTAGGGCTTAATAAGCAAGGCTGTGCCTTAATGTGCCATGTGCTGGTGAGGGATGGCATCGCCTGCACCAGAGAGCTATATTTCCAGAAGGGAGCTGTTAGCGCTTTGCTAAACCTTTGTCTTTCACGATATGTCATTTTTAATTTTCTCTCATTATTTAAAGCAGCACCAGGTAAGTTTTTTTGCTTTAACATATCACTGAATTAATTTTGGTGGCACAGTATGATGACTATGGGAAAATGACACTATCGCCATTCAGAACCGTTCCCTAAAAGCGTTGTTTTTGCTATGCTTTTTGTCCGCCACCAGGCACCAAACCTGCAAAATATAGAGACTGCTTTATGGCACACGTTCATCTATCTTTTTTGTTTCTCTCTCTTATCCTCATTCAATGGCACACTTTGCGTGTGACCTGAGGGAATATACAGTCACAAGTCTCTATTTCTGTCCATGGGAGTTCACCAGTAAATCAATTGGTCATACCACTTGCGTGGGAATATTTAATTTGGACAAAGTCAATGAGCTCTCGCCTGGCCGACTGGCCAGCCAGCCAGCATTTGGGAAGTCTGCAACGTTACCTCCACAGTCACAAGATAGAGAGAGAAGACAGCTCCGGGGATGAATGAAAGTCACTGTGGTTTATTTGTATGGAACAACTTCTGTGTACATCAATAGGAGTATTATGGCTTCTATTCCCTGTGTCTGTAAGTTGGTTTGTATGAGAGCATCCAAAAAGTGTCAGATGTTACACAGGATCTCTATTAGGATCTACACAAGTCAAAGTACAAATCAGCAACTGATGAGCAGTTGAGATCAAATCAACAAGCTACCTGATTAAAAACTATCTACCTGAATGGACAGCTTGCTTTTGGCTAAAGAACTTGTGGGGATATTATTTTGCTTTGCTCATCCAGATGGGTGCATGTTTTCCTCTCTCTAAATCTCTGAAAGTCCCCAACGAATGAAGTTGAGCAATAAACATTTGAAAGCAATGTTGCTTAGTTATGATAAAATACAAACATAGTACATGCAATAAAAAGTCACATTTCATACATTTTATTTTGGTAGAAAACATTAATTTTCCTGATTCTGAGTGAAACAGCAAGTGATGTATCTATTTGATCACCAGATACGACTACCTAAATACATAAAGGCACAGTCCATAATGACAGGCGACGCCATGGCTATATGGAGTACTGCGACAACACCGTCACTCTGATAACCAAGATATAGGACATATCTTGCCATTGTGTCCGCTTTGTGAATTTGTTTGAGGAAATGGAGACAACTGAAAGCCTAAAAAGGAACTGCAAGTGATGTGGCATCGGCAAGTAGTAAAACAAACATTTACAAAGTCTGACCAAAACAACGGCAGAAGTGGGTTGGACAGCCACCGACCGCATCAAGTGCGAACCATGCCTTTAAACCGCTTCCTAACCTTAACCCTAAACTTGGTGGTTGCCATTACATATGCTTGCATATGCTTTGTACAGCATTTTAAGGTCACGTTATTTGTATGCCACTTGCTGAGAATATGAATTGGCTGTCCTCGCCAGTCACAGGGTTTCTGAGACGTAAAATCTTTTTTTTTTTAATTGGTGTTTTCAGGTTACAAAGAAAAAAGAGAAAAGGACAAGGGTTGGTATGGGCCATACATTAGTCCAGAACATGGTTTTTCAATTACACAGACGGAGGCTTTTTTAGGGCATTGTTCCTTATCCGATGAGAGGGTCTAAGGACAGGATGTTGTGTTGCTGTAAAGCCCCCTGAGGCAAAATTGTAATTTGTGATATTGGGCTATACAAATAAATTTGATTGACTTGACAGTAGGTTACGTTCCATAGAGTTCTTTTTTCTTCTTTCAGCTTTTTCCCTGTTTTTCAGGGGTCGCCACAGCAGATTTTACAGTTTCCATCAGGACCCTGTGAGGGCACAGCACCAATGCTGACCGTTGTTCGATCCGGTATGGGCTTGTCAATCTGCATATTGATTTGGCAAAATTTTACGTCGGATGCCCTTCCTGACACAACCACTAACCCTATGGACGGGGGCACAGGTAAAGCGCTGGATGCCATTCCAGTATTCATGGACTTGCGCCCATGCCTGTCGCCATATTACGTTCCATAGAGTATGTACTCAAAAATTCCCACTATTGTTTATATTGTTCAGATTGTAGTCTCAAGGAAAACGTCCCTTTCTCCATACAGTTTATTTCGTTGACAATTGCGATCCAGTCATCCTTTGATGGCCTGCAGCAACTTCCGTGTGATGGCTTCCTTACTCGAAACCAAAAGTACTTTATAGAGATATTCATCCTGGGTCATGAGTTTGTCTGGGATTTTGCCCAGGTATAATGTGACAAAAGAGCAATCAACTTTTATTTCAAAAATTTTCCTTATTTCTTTAACAATCTCTTGCCAATATAAATGAATTAGAGGGCAGTCCCAAAATATATGACAATGGTCTGCCACTGATTTACCACACTGCCTCCGACATTCATGTTTTCCCTGAAAACCCTGCTGTATCAATTTAAATCTTGGGGGTCAGAAAATATCGTATTGTGTTCTTTCAGCAGAATTCTGTCCAGAATCCTGAGTTGGTAGTCCTAGCCTGACCTTTCCAAATATCATTCCAATCTTCTTCAGATATCTCCAGGCCCGATTCCCTTTCCCATTTCTGTTTGACCTGGACAGTAGAATAATTTTTGGAGCTTTGTAATCTATTATATACTCATGATACAATATGTTTGTTGTCTTTAGTCTTATACGCATCAGTGAATATATCGATCAAATTAAGTTCACTATCCTCCGTTTGTTTGATTTCTTTACTAAAATAGTCTGACCTGGAGATATCTGAAGACATCTTTTTTCCAAGGTTGTATGCATTTGAAAGGTAGCTAAAAAAAAACTCCAGGCCATTACCACTAGCTATAGCACAGTAAGCTGTTTCACCATTATGTACCCACTGCTTAACTCGCGTGTCTAGAGCAGATGGTTTAAACTCTGAATCGTATCATCCATTTTGGTATTCTTGCATGCTTCTCAAGGTGAAACCTTTTTTGCAGGTCTTAAACCATACCCTTAATGCTACCTTGGTCCATTGGATTGGTTTATCCAGATAAGAATCCTGGTGGTAGTTATTACCTTAATATAGACTGTGCCAGTAATTCAAATTGCTTTAATTCCAAATCTTTCCATTTGGCTGAGTAGCCTGGATTGCACCAGCATACCAGTAGTCTTAGCTGAACAGAGGTGAAATAGTCCTCAATGCATGGAAAGGAGAGTCCGCCCTTATCTTTAGCTAATTGTAGGGTCCTGTATTTAATCTGGGACCTCTTACTGTTCCACACAAATCTTGAAATCATCATATCCCTTTCACTGAAATCTTTAGGGGGAACTGCAACAGGCAGTGACTGGAAGTACAGAAACTGGGGAAGTATATCCATTTTTATCGTTTCAATCCAGTTTGACATGTCTGGTGGCAATACAGACCATCTGCCCAAGTCTGCTTTAATTGTCTTAGTAACAGGAACATAGTTACTTTAATATATTTTGGAGATTTTTTTGGGGATCCAAACTTCCAGATATTTAATAGCAGGGGAGTGGAAGTCAAATTTGCTTCGCAAATCAGCATGTGGTATAAAGTTATAGGAATTTTTGGGACTTATGTGTGTTCAATTTATATCTTGAGTATGAGCCAAACAGTTTTGGGAGAGACATCAATCTGGGTACACTTCCCTCTGGGTTTCTCAGAGTGAGCAAAATGTCATCCACAAATAAGTTTATCAGTATCCCCAATTAAAATCCCATTAATCTCTGGATCCTCCCTTATTACCTGAGCTAAGGGTTTTATAAATAATGTGAAAAGGGTGGGGCAACCTTGGCGACACTAGCTTGATGGGTTGGGATAGGTGCCCATTAATTCTTATCCTAGCTGTGAGGGATGAATAGGTTGATCTAATGTATTGTACTGATCTCTCATTGAAGCCAAATCACTCTAGTACTTGTAAAGATAACCCCACCCAACCGAATCAAACACCTTCTCTGCATCTAGACTGATTAGCATTGCACTGATATTTTCCTTAGTCACATAGGCCTTGTTCAGACTGTCAGCTCAAATCCATTTTTTGGCATATCCAGATTGTATCGAGATTGATTTTAGAAAGTCTGGATAGCCAAAAACCAAATGAAATGCGATTTTTGCAAATTGGTTCTAAACCAAATTTGGAGGTGGTTTTAAATCCGATTCCAATCGGATTTCTACAGATGCGTCTCAGTCTAGATGCTCTGGCCGCCCAGAGCAGATTTCAAACTGTCTTTTGTGTCACGCACAACGTGACACACAATGATGATGTCAAATTGAGTGAAGCTCGTCATGACTCCAGCACAGAACATCGCAATGTATACCAGCCTCCTCCGTTGCCGAGTCTGTCTGGTGCGAAGGAGGAGATCTGCACCATGATTTGACAGTGCATTTGTTTGGAGGGCAAGATGGATCTCCATTTCTCATGCTTCTGTGTCGGTTAACCATGTCCCCAGCGTACGTAGTTACTCACGCCTACATTGTTACCACAGCAACCCATGCAGATAGGCTGGTGATGTCTGGATACACAAATGCGATCTGATCACTTGCAAATAACAGTGCAGACAGTCTGTCTTAGAGATCTGATTTGAGAAACCAACCTGATTTGCCTGCAGTCTGAACAAGGCCATGGTCCATCACATGCAGTGTTAGCCTATATTATCCTGCGCTTGTCTTTCTGGGACAAACCCCATTTGGTCTGGGTCTTATTAGTTCACAGACAATATGTTTTGGAGATAATTGATGCAAATATTTTGTAGTCTGTATTCAAAATAGATACTGGCCTATATGAACTAATTCTCCCTTATCCTTGTCCTCTTCAGGGATTTTTGATATTACTGCCTCACTCCATGATTGGGGCATCTGTCTCTCTTTAAGGGTGTAGTTAAAGCAACTGAGGAGCATTGGCATCAACTCAGACTTGAAGGTTTTATATCATTCACAGATGAAACCATCAGATCCAAGTGTTTTGTTTGCCTTCAGTCGGGAGACAGCATTGTCCAGTTCGGTGATGGTTATCTCTGCAGTCAGTGCACTATTCTGGCAGTCTCCTATTGAGGGAAGATCTAGAGATTTCAAGAATTGATCAATTACTGAGATATCAGATTTATCAGGTTGGGTGTATAAGTCCTTATAGTAGGCCTCAAAGGATTGCTGAATTTCTTCTAGTTTGTGACACATTTTATCATTTCTTGGATTTCTTATTTGCAAATAGTCCTCTGTTTTTTTTTTATACATAGTCTCCATGACAGAAGCTTCATGGTATTTTTGTTTGGTGGACCTCTTTTTTTTCTCATTTGCTTCATCCTAGATCTTATTTATTTCTTGTTGGATATATTTTAGTTGGGCCAATATTTGTGGATCTCTAAGTAGAGTGTTGAGTTTTTAGGTTCTTCATTTTTGACTGCAGTTCTAATAAGTGTCTTTGTCATTCCTTTTTTTTCTTCTATGAACAGTGAAAGCTATGTTTACTTCTTAGTGCTGCCTTCCAGTGATCCACAGGACATTTGGTGATACTGTTCCATTATCATTATTTTGCAAATACTCTTTCAGTTCTTTCTTGACATATTCTATCCTTCTTTTATTATCTAGGTGCAGTGCAAGATACACTCCTGAGTGGTCTGAGACATCTCTAACACCTATCTTGCATTTGCTTATTCTGTGATCAAGATTTAAAAAAAAGAAATAACCCAATCTAGAGTATTCTGTCTGAAGAGGATAGTAGTAAGTAAATTGCTTTTCTGTGGGGTGTAGGTCCCTCCATAGATCTGTCATGGCAGATTCCTTCAACATGATCAATGAATTTTGGTTTCATTTGAATATTCCAATCTCCCCCACAGATTAAAATTCCTGATGACTCTTTGGGTTAATAAATTGAATTGTTTGTTGCTGTTTGTTTTGTGCTGCGGTAGTACAGTATAGATAGGGTGTTATGTGCACCATGCTTGTTGATATATTCTGTTCTTATTTCATCTTTTATTTCTATTTGTTTGTTTTCTTGTTATCTTGTATCTTCTTAGTTTTTTCTTACTAGAGCTTGAGTGTCTGTAATAGAACCCAATTTCCCCTCAGGGATGAATAAAGTATTCTGATTCTGAATATTTTTTTGATAATCTATCATGACCTGGTGGCATAGTATATACGTTTAATAAAGTTACTTCTTTGTAGTCTATAGCGACCTTCCTGATCTTTAATTTGAGCAGTAGGTTGAAACTTTACCTTTTTAGGGAGTAGTATGGCCACTCCCCTCTTATGCCCTGATTTTTCGGAGGAATAAAATGCATTCATAAACCCCATCTTTTTTAATATTTTATGCTCTGAGTCAGAGAGGTGTGTCTCTTGCAAAAAAACAAACCATCACTTGTATGTTTTCCCTTTTCATTTTGGCAATAATTTTGTTTCGTTTCACTGTAACCCATGCAAATTGATTGTTATTACCCAATATCCCTGACAGGTTCTTTCTGTCTCTGATGGCCCATTGCAGCCTGAAACATATTACCCTTCAACTTGGATATAAACAGCTACAAAAATATGAACCAAACAGAACACAATGATTGTAAAATAAACTGACTTCTACAACTGGAGAACCATTGTGCTCCTTAAATCTGAGGGGAAGACCTTGTTTAAGGTAACGGCCTCTCTTTGGAGCAAGTAGTAAGATTGCTCCTAAAACTGCAGCAAATAGCATTGTACTCTACTATGACAGTTTTTCCTACAGTTCTACTCTCCTAGTTCCATCATGCCATCTTATCTTGATGCAAAACGTAGTCAATATATCCATTCAAAAAGAGAGGAAGAGGATAAAAGCTACATTCGAACATTTCCAGATTATCGGACCACCACTTGTAGCTGAATGGAGTCAGCCCTGCTCTGTCATTGTTGTTGAGATCAGGTCTTCTAGAGGCTGTAGTGGAAAGCACGCAGCTTCTGTCGTATCTGCTCTGGATGGGATGCTTGCTGATGATATTTTTCCCCTATTTTCTCCCACATGTTCTTATCAGTGGCCAGACAGAATTGAATGTCCACACAATTGCAGACTGTGACTGTGTAGACAGACATTAAAGCAGCTGTTAGGTGTGTTGCGCCCCCCCCCAATTAAAAAAAAATTGTTAGCACCAGCCGCCACTGGTTCTTATGTGGTTTGGAGTTGGGCTGGGTTCTTTATCCTGGACGATGGGAAACCCTTTCATCTGCAGCCTCTCGCATCATTGTAGATCCTAGGTTCGCTATCCAGAAACACTTGAAGCTTGGCAGGTGGCAGAGTCTGAAACCACACACCTCTCTCTCCTTGAGTATTCTTCTTATCCTGGCATACTCTTCTTTTCCTCACTATTTCTGTAGTAGACTCTTTTGTCTTTGTAAAAAAAAAAACCTCCTCCTTTTTCCATGCGGTGGACAGAACCTGCTCTTTAGTTTAGTACTCCAGAAAGTTTATCACTATGGATCTCGGTGGAGCATCCCGGGGTGGACATGGGCCAAGAGCTCTGTGGCAGCGCTGTATTTTCAGTTTGGTCTCGTCCAGTGTAGTCAGCTCTGACTTCAGAAATTTGGCTACAAATTCCATCATGTTATTATCTTCCTCACCTTCAGGGATTTTGTAAATACAGATGTTATTTCACCAAGGTCATGATTCCAAGTCTGTCACTTTTGTTTGCATGGATTCCTATGCCTGTTTCGTTTGTCAGAGCGCCTCTTCAAGTTTGAGGTTGCACTCCTCTATTTCGGCAATACGCTGAACCGCTTCCTAGACTCGTGTTGTTGTGGTTTTTAAGTCTTCCCTGATATCTCCCAGGGCCTGGTTAAGCTCGTCTCTGAATTCAGGCAACTCCTTCTTCGTGTCCTCTCTCAGCGTATAATAAAAACAACTCATCTCACTCTTTACATCAGAATGGATTGCCTTAATCTCAGTGTGTATACTGGCCACTAAGCTAGGTTCGGTGTGCTCAAGTCTATCCGGGCTAGGCAAGTTGGCATTAGTCTGGTTGTCACACCCCATGGCTGATTCCTCTTTCTTTTCTTGATCTTGTGGTCATTCCACCTTTGGCTCTTCTGAGCTTGTCCCCTTTCATATTTCAACAGCAGTCCTATCATGTTAAAGTAGTTGAATCTGGGGAAACGATCCAAGTGGGTCGGAGAGTGTTCTGTGGGCCTGCTATTCTTTACAGTGTGCCAACCAGAAGTCCCCCAATGTCATTGAGCACAAACAAAAAAAAGAAGGTGTTTTGTGAAAGAAAATGTGGTGGGACAAGAGGACGTTTCCTGTTTATCTCTACTGTGGGTTAAAATTGCTAATGAATAAACAAACATGGTTCCCTGCAACCATGAATTTGGTTTAGCGGGTATAGATAATGGATGATAAAGTTTTGGAATGGATGCTTTTTGATCAATAGTGTGTGTTGTGTGTAGTCCAGAAGCGTTGTGGGTACTTACAGTGGCTCCCGTCGGGCACTGAGCTGGGTCCGCTGACTGGGGCGGGGGGGGGTTACATGTAGTGCCACTGCCCCTCCACACCCATCCCCACCCCACCCATAGGACCTGGAGGTGACACACGCAAACAGAAACCATGTCAGTGGTTTATTCCTACATTTGAACATATCTATTATGAGAAAAATATCTGAACATACAAGGATCTTTTTTTGAATCAATGTGCTCTTCCTACACTTTACCAACCGCCTTTTCAACAGTAACAGGCTTTGTTTTAATTTATCCTTAACAAGTAATGATTTTATTTCTATCCTTTTACATATTCAATCCATTCTTTAACAAGTAGACTTTTTTTTTTAAATCCCCTAAAAAGTAACATGTTTTATTTCAAATTTGCACCATTTAGGTCAAACAGGTGTCACTATTATTCAAAGGTGGATTAATATTTTTAGAAGCATATTATGTTCAGTTCAGTAGGAGTTATCAGCACAGTTTAAGTCAATACATTAGCCCAGAGACCAGTTGCACCGCCCATCCATTATCCGAACCACCCATCCTGCTCTCAGGGTCGCGGGGATGCTGGAGCCTATCATAGCAATCATTGGGTGGCAGACGGGAGACACCTTTGGACAGACCACCAGACCATCACACAGAGCTGACATATACACACACGTTCATACCTAGGGACAATTTAGTACGGCCGATTCACCTGACCTACATGTCTTTGGGCTGTGGGAGGAAACCCACACAGACATGGGGAGAACTTGCAAACTCCACACAGAGGACAATCCGGTACGACCCCCCCAAGGCTCGAACCCAGGACCTTCTTGCTGTGAGGCAATCACGCTAACCACTGTGCCGCCCCACCAGTTGCACAAGTTATGTAAAAGTCCTTACTAAGTCTAGTTTTCACATAAGTATTTACATCAGAATATTTAAGTCAGATTTTACCCACCACTAAATAAAAGTAAGTTGCACCATTCCTATTAGTTATTTAGTAAAAACCGAGTTGTTAAATTCTTACACACACAACCAACTAGGTGTAGTTTTTGAGTTAGCTAATGAAGAACTGTAACATTTTGTCAAATTAACTGCAATAAAACCAAGAGACCAAACTTAAACGACAACAAACAACAATGGCCGACTTCCATTTTGGAACTATTATTAGAAAATGGGGAAACAAAATAGTCATCAGCGTGTTTTACATGATAGGCTGTATCTTCTTGATATATATATATATATATAAATATATATAAATATATATATATATTTATATATACACTACCGTTCAAAAGTTTGGGATCACCCAAACAATTTCGTGTTTTCCATGAAAAGTCACACTTATTCACCACCATATGTTGTGAAATGAATAGAAAATAGAGTCAAGACATTGACAAGCTTAGAAATAATGATTTGTATTTGAAATAAGATTTTTTTTACATCAAACTTTGCTTTCGTTAAAGAATCCTCCATTTGCAGCAATTACAGCATTGCAGACCTTTGGCATTCTAGCTGTTAATTTGTTGAGGTAATCTGGAGAAATTGCACCCCACGCTTCCAGAAGCAGCTCCCACAAGTTGGATTGGTTGGATGGGCACTTCTTTGAGCAGATTGATTTTCTGGAGCATCACATTTGTGGGGTCAATTAAACGCTCAAAATGGCCAGAAAAAGAGAACTTTCATCTGAAACTCGACAGTCTATTCTTGTTCTTAGAAATGAAGGCTATTCCATGCGAGAAATTGCTAAGAAATTGAAGATTTCCTACACCGGTGTGTACTACTCCCTTCAGAGGACAGCACAAACAGGCTCTAACAGGTACTATTTAATGAAGATGCCAGTTGGGGACCTGTGAGGCGTCTGTTTCTCAAACTAGAGACTCTAATGTACTTATCTTCTTGCTCAGTTGTGCAACGCGGCCTCCCACTTCTTTTTCTACTCTGGTTAGAGCCTGTTTGTGCTGTCCTCTGAAGGGAGTAGTACACACCGGTGTAGGAAATCTTCAATTTCTTAGCAATTTCTCGCATGGAATAGCCTTCATTTCTAATAACAAGAATAGACTGTCGAGTTTCAGATGAAAGTTCTCTTTTTCTGGCCATTTTGAGCGTTTAATTGACCCCACAAATGTGATGCTCCAGAAACTCAATCTGCTCAAAGAAGTGCCCATCCAACCAATCCAACTTGTGGGAGCTGCTTCTGGAAGCGTGGGGTGCAATTTCTCCAGATTACCTCAACAAATTAACAGCTAGAATGCCAAAGGTCTGCAATGCTGTAATTGCTGCAAATGGAGGATTCTTTGACGAAAGCAAAGTTTGATGTAAAAAAAATCTTATTTCAAATACAAATCATTATTTCTAACCTTGTCAATGTCTTGACTCTATTTTCTATTCATTTCACAACATATGGTGGTGAATAAGTGTGACTTTTCATGGAAAACACAAAATTGTTTGGGTGATCCCAAACTTTTGAACGGTAGTGTATATATTTATATATATATATATATATAAATATATATATATATATATATATATATATATTTATATATATATATATATATATAATGTTGGGACATCTTTGTCTGGAGTCAGCCCGTGAGGCAGGTGTTCAGTTTCATATTTACGTGTGTGAACGTTTTTTGATTGGCTGGCTGCTGTGATGTTTGTACGGCACAACTCAAATGAGTAAATTACTAGAATAAAAACGTATTGATTAAAACTAACAACTTAGGAAGGACTTTACACATAAACTTAGTCACCTTCTCTGGACTTGTGTGTGAGCTGATCTGTGTGTGTGAATGAGTTGAAAATATGCATTTTCTATATATTTACATTATCTGTAATCTGTTTTATTGTTAATTTAACATTTGGACTCTTTGAAGGAGAGCTCAATAGGGCTAAAAGAAATCCAAATTTTAAAAAAAATCAAATTAAATCTAATAACTGCAGGAGAATATTACATATCAGCTAAAGCAGTGTCTGGACGGATGGCCAAGTCGAAAGAACTGACCACATTTGGACAGGACAGCACTATGGATCCAATCTAGGGTGTGTGTGTGTGTGTGTGTCTGTTAGCCTTCCTACCAGGTGGTCGGATTCCCATGTGTGTCTGGCCGTCCATGATGAAGCCTCCCATTGGCTGACCATCTGGCGTGTACGGCCCGCCCTGACTCACTGAGGACATGCACAGAAGGAAACGTTTACAAAAAACTGTTCCCCATCATCAATTTTAATTAACTTTGTCACTCTGCCCAGTGTCCTGATGATATGATTCCCTTCATAGATTATGACTGCTTCTTCATTAATATATTGTTCGTAATAAGTACACTTAGTACCTATCACAAAACTCTACATATTGCTCCATCATCCCTCTGTCTATCTCACACTGACCAGTGAGTTCAACTGTGGAACAAGCTTTGGTTCCCAGATGGCTGACATTACAGAAAGCAAAAGTTAGGTGGTGAAGAGTCAGAGGCAAAACATCCAGAAAATAGATGAACAAAAATTCCTGACTTTAGAATGATCTTGTATAACAGATAAGTGCAAGAAAAGAAAAAAAGTTAATCAGAAATGGTACATTTTTGATTATTATTTAGTAGCTCAAGACAAGAGGACAATGAGAGATGCAAGTGTGTGAGAAGAGGAAGTGAACTATCCAATTATGACTCCTCAGTGCTCGTCAGAAGTGTACCGAAAAAGACCAAAAGTCATTTCATAGACAAAGAATTTTATGTACAATTATGATGAGTAAATTTGTTTATTTGAGAATTTTTGGGATTTGGTGTTTTGGATGAGAACATCGAGGGAATTTATCTCAATTTGAAGAATTGTCACATTTCCCTCCAGTCATTTTCATCATCCTCATATCTTATTGCTCTATTTCCAACCTGACTGGACCGTGTTTTATGACTAAATAAACGATGAGCATTTATTACTTAGAATCAAGGCAAGATGGATTTTTAACTTGGAGACTATCTCTCCTGAGGGACTTGATGAGGACATGGAATTTGGGTCATGATTTCTTTGATTTATCAACCCTTGTTTTCAGTTTGTTTCTACTCTTGCGTCTGTATGTAAATGCATCTAGCATGCATTATGGCCGACATCCCAGTGGGGATGTTTGGATATTTCTCAGCAAAATGTGATTGTTGTCGTCAATTCTTTTTTTCGATCTCTAGGGACCAACTCAACAACGATAGTTTGATGCTGCCTGAAGAAAAGCAGTAGGTTGGAAATGGGTTGCCGCCTTGCTGCACGTCCATATTAGCCTTTTGTGCTCTTGTTCTGCTCTGTAGAGTGTATGTATGTACTTTTTTTAAAATTATTTTTATATACAATATTAATCCAGTGGGGGAATTCAGCTCTGCATTTAACCCATCCTAGCTGTGTAGCTAGGAGCAGTGGGCAGCCGCCATGCAGTGCCCGGGGACCAGCTCCAGTTCATCTTGCCATGCCTCGGTCAGGGGCACAGACAGGAGTATTAACCCTAACATGCTTGATGGTGGGGGAAACCGGAGCACCCGGAGAAAACCCACCGCAGACACGGGGAGAACATGCAACTCCACACAGAGGATGACCTGGGATGTTGGACAACCCCGGGGTTCGAACCCAGGACCTTCTTGTTGTGAGGTGACAGCGCTAACCACCTGGCCACCGTGCCGCCCAAAAAAAAATACATAAAAGCAAATGAATTATCACCATTTGGATTAAGTGGCTGAAACCTTTTTCATTATTACTATATTTGAAGGCCTCTTTGGAACCCCTATTTTCCATAGTTTGAGAAGTGGATGACTAAATAAATGTATCTACACTGGTCTGAAAGATTTTGCTTCTCTGAATTGTTGTAGTTGTTGGTAATCAGTCTCATTTGTTAGCCATCAATCCCTCAACCATCCAAATTGTCAGAGGTTGAGGCGAGATGAAGACTATGCTCTTCCTCAGCAGGTGAAAGCTCCTTTCAACTCGACCAAGTCCCCCTCAAGTGCAGCCCTTGACCTATGACCTCCATCACAGACTGTAGATTTTCCAGCAGCTCCACAATAAGGCATGCTCCCTGTGGCCAGCTTAGTCTGTAGCAGATATACGGTGGGATGCAGCGATGGTAAGAAGAGGAAAAATAAAGGCTGATGTAGATGGCGAGAGGGAGTTCAGACTCTGCAGATGAACTGTTTTTTATTGATAGAAATAAAACTTAATAACCGCTGCCTAAATCAAATTTTGGGCTGATATATAAAATACTTTGCATCCATGATGACTAGCTGTGATAGCTAACATTAGAAAAGAAAGTTGGGATTTCGGACTAACTCTACTTCAAATGTTGAACATCAAATTATCCGCCATACAGATGCAGTTTGTATTTTACATCACAGTTTTTAATAAACATATTTGTCTAATTTGTTTTGTCTGCCGCTTGCTAGTCTCTGGTCTACAAGTGGCAAGTTACTTATAATGTGTAATTAGCCAATGCTAGCATGCTCATTAAAAGTGCAACTAACTCCAACGTGGTGCGACACCTAACCATCATTTGACTTCAAAAGTGAGTGTAAACTAAATTTCCAAAAAGAAAATATGTGATACTATGCAGTGTTTCCACAGCATATATAGGATGCTTGTTTCTGGTCAATTTATACATCACTGGTCTGCTGTGAAAAAATACACACAGCCAAACTTCTCAAGAGCGTCGCTGCTTGTGCCGAGATCTTGGTGCATAAAACCAAAATATTGATCGGAAACACGGATTAAGTCTAAATTTATTGAGCATTAAAAACACTGGAATGGGCCCTTTAAAAGATACTGCTCACATTGGCTGTTGTTGCAATGAACTTATAAGCGTCACACTAACAGGAAAACCCACTTATTGTTCATTGTGATTGATCACAACACAAAGAGAAATGGCTGATTTCATGCACACCCCTCTAAAGAGTTGAACCTTTCCCCAGTTTAGTTAGAAAAAAGTCTAAACGGTGTAAAGACGACCCAACTCTGGAGACCTGGGAGCTGAGGTTTTCTTTCACATCAACGGTTTTAGTTCTTTATTCTTAATAAATGTCAGTTAACTGTGAATCCCTGCTTTTGTCCAGAAGTCAGTGCGGGGGTCACTAGTGAGAAAAACAAGTGGCCAAAAGGCTAGCAGCATTTTAGCCCCGACTTGGCCAGCTCTTATTTGTTTTAATCCCGGGTTAAAATGTTCAAGAGAGTGGCCAGTCGAAGCGATTAGCATCTTTGTCTGGGCTAATCCTCTGGCGTTTAGAGACCATTCACTGGGGGAATTAAGCCCCTCTGTTCACTTTAACACCATGAGGACCAGAGAGCCAAGTCAGAGCTCACCACGGGCAAGTTTGTATAGGGAGGGGCTGGGTTGAGTGGTTTGTATTGATGGAAGTTAGCCTGTTTTTAATTTTACTGATTCAGGAAAATGATGGGTATTGCACCTGCGAAATTTTTTTTCATGATATACGCTGGTAGCAACACACACTGAGTAAATACGTGCACTTGCCCCCATGATTGAAGAGCAAGACGGGTGCTCTGCCATGCTAGAGAGTATGCTGAAATTCACAGACCATTTTTCTCAGTGTAAAAGTTTTAAAGCAAGGAAAACATGGAGTCGAACTGAAACAAAGCTGAAAGAGTTGAAACTCAACACACAAAGTACCTCATATCCTGTCCTCATGTCCTCCCCTCCCTTCCATCCCATCTTCATCTCCTTCAACACATCATTTACTCTAATTTACTACCAAATACTATGGCTCTTGAAAAGAAAGCAAAACCGCTCTACCTCTCTGCTACTCATTCACATGACGCGTCTCTGAATGCAGGAGCCTTCTCAGGGCATAACAGCACTGACCTTTGACCTCTTTACATTTGACTGCTTGTAATACTGGTGAAGTCAAGCTCATCTCACTGTTGCATTCGTGTGAATGTGTCGGAGCTGAAGGGCTTAAAACATAAAGACAAAGGAAGACCTGCCTGCTCTGTTGGACTGGTCGATCATTGGCTGAACTATCCGTCGTCTTGCGTTGATGAACCTGAAAACAGGAGGAGGGGAGGAGACAGGAAAGGGGAGAAAATGGGAGGAGAGGGGAAGAAGGAGAGCACAGCAACACGTTATAACAGAGACACGGTGAGCAGCAAATGATTTTAAAAGTTCTGCATTTAGTGTCAACAACATGGAGCTAAGAAAAAAAACCAAAAACAAAACAAAATAAACCCAAAAATGATAGCCAGGCTGTCAGCTGTGGCTGCTTGACACTGTCCAGACAAGGTCTACGGGTTCACTGTTAAAGCGACAGAGAAACCTCTCAGCTTCCTCTCTGCTCACAGAATCGAAGCTCCTTTACATGATTCTCATCCCGTCCAAAAGCTCGGTTGGTTCGGGATGATCTGATGCCATTTGTACACCCGGAAGCTCACCTTGCACATTTACCAGGATAACAGAAAATACACCAGCCTGCCCCCACCCCACTGAAAATCAATCTTGTGTTTTCTCACTTTTTCAATCACAGGAAAAGTGAGAAAGAAAGAGGTGGGATTCAAACCACTGCTTGTCTCAACATGTGAGCCCAAAGGCAGCTCCTGGCTACACAAATTTCAATTTTCTGTTCACTTTATGAAACTCAGTCCAGTTTTCACAGCAGCAAGTTTGTATTAACGTCATCAGGGGTCTAACTTTGCTTTACAGAAACACGTTCATACCTCATTTTATATTCACAATGAAAATATTTTGAAGCACCTCGGCTAACAGTTTACAGCACCCTGTGTATTACTAACTTGTGCCATTTCTGTGTTATTATAGCCCTCTGCACAAAGTTTTACCAGAGTTGCACCAGATTTCCAATACTTCGAACACAGGTTTTAGGGCATTTCGTTTTTTCTTTTGTTTTTTGTTTTTTACAACCTGGGTCTTGTTTTTGTGGCTTTTGCCATCGTGCAGATTGGTTATGATATAATTTCCCTCACTTTGCTCTCTTTTATCATTTTACTCGTCTTCATTTTGGACATTTTTGATACAGGAAAACTGCTGGACACAGCTTTATAATGGCGTCTTATAAAGGGGCTGAACCGAAATGTCAGGCACGTTTCAAAGAGTCAAATTTAACCCAAATATGTAAACCACATATTCAGAACTAAATTATTACTTGAAATGTCCAGTGTTATCAACGGTCCATGGGATTGCTGAGCTACTTCCTGGTTCAACTTGCAGGAAGGACCAGCCTATACTTACTGCGGGAGTAGTATCCACTGATAAGGTACCTGGCCAGCTCAACTGAGAAGTCATAGATCATGGGAAAACGTGTACACAGTCAATATGAGACACTAGGGTTTTGTTGTTGTTGTTGAAAGGACAGGTTTAAGACTCGTGTTGAGTTGCCCTGTAGGAAGTCGTTGTAAAGCTGTGTCTAGCGGTTGTCCCGCATCCAAAATCTCCACAGTGAAGCTGGTGAGTAAAATGATATGACTAATACACACGATGGCAAAAACTGCAAAAATAAGATGCAGATTGTAAAAAAACTGGAATTCTCCTTTAATACGCTGGGATGAAAACATTATAAAGTGTGTAACCACACCTTAAATGCACAGAGCACTCTGCTCTGACGGCTAATGGAGTGGGGCTTCAGGGCAAAGCCGAGGTCTATCCGTACACGTCCCCTCTAAGTATACACTTGAAAGCCATCATCGTGGTATGTGTGACCTCTGACCTGGCACCCCTTTGACCTCCCCACCTGCCCCAACCTCCCCCTTCTCCAAGCCCCATGCCTTCTGCAGCGAAAGATTCTGCTCTCGCTCAGCGTGAACCCTCCCATCGTTGACCCCTTCTAACCTGCCCCTCGATCCCCCTCCCCACAACACCACCACCAGCCCCCAGTAAAAGCCCAGTGGTTCCCACTTGATTTATGTCCCCTGCTTTCTCACCCCCCAACAGGATGGTTCCACTTCAACTTAAAGAGAAGGTGGCGGTGAGGACAGGGGGGGTTTGGAGGGACCTGATTCCCTTTTCAGAAAACAAAAAGACTGAGCTCTCTTTTCATCAGGCGTAGAAAGAGGAGGAGGAGGGAGGTGGTTCAAATGCAGGGGGTGATGTAGAAGAAGATGTTTTAGAGGAACGAGAAGGGGAAGAACCGCTCGCGCTTTGGACAGAAAACAGAGAACTATGGAAAGAACCAAAGTGATCAGATCAGATCCAGGTGTCAGGGCAATCCCAAATATATCCATAGCTATTGTTTATTAGTTAGCTTAATTGTTTTTTTTTTCACTTGAATCAAGTGAGAAGGCCCCCGGGAACCTCTGTGAACAAAATCCCTGGTGACACTGTGACAAATGGAGGACGCCAGCAGGGGGAAAACTAAGAGGAAAGTAAAGGATAGAGTGTGAATGAGGTAGAGAGCAAGAGAGAGAAAGAAAGAAAGAAAGAAAGGGAGCCAGAACCAACAAAAGGAATAGCCACGGAGAGACAGCGAATGAGAGAGCTAGAGAGAAAGGAGAGGGAGACAGAATGTGAGAGGATGAGAGAGAGAGAGAAGGAGAGGGGTGGTGGTGGTGGGGGGGTCCTGTTGTCAGGGCCAGGCGCCACGCACCCCCGGCTCCGCCTGTTAAGCAGCCAATGAAAGGAGGAACAGAGCCCCATGCAGTGCGCTGAAGCTGCACGCCTCCATTAGGGAGTTAAAAAGTTCACCCCTGGGCGACCCCTTCGCACCATGGGACTGCCTTTACCCCCCCCCCCCCCCACACACACACACACCTCTGCACCCATCGCACAAACAGCACAACCATCCAACCAATGCAATGAAGCATCATTCTTATACTAGTAGACAAACCAGAAACGCACCAGCAGCAACACTGGTTTTCATGGATCAAACTTTTTTTTTGTTTTTATCTCTAAGTCTGTGCAGAACACACTTACATATTTGTCGGTCTTACTGTATATTATATACGGCTGTAAAAACAGCCCCTTATTGCGCTACTGACATTACCTTCACTGGATTTTTTGGAAAAAAAAATTACATTTGATGCGTCCAGTTGACTGTCCTACAGCCAGCGAGTGTTTGTCATCTTGTTTGAGGGCACATCACAAAACACAACGCGTGCTCATCTCGTAGCACCAATTATCAGTGCTGCCTCCGCGACAGATCCCTGCACGCCTGATTCGATCTCACATGCATGTGACATGAAGTCAATGGGGCACCAAAGTGTAGTGTGGCTGCCCCTTAAGTTTAAGGTTAATATTTAGTAGCGCTCCAGTTTGGAGTGTAGTAATGGTTAGGGGGTAGGTAGCGGCGAAATTTAGGTAGGGGTTAACCCAGCGTGTGTCATGCAAATGCTAAGGGGTACCTTGCATGTCATACATCAACACAACACCGTGAGATGAGAAAGGGCCCGAGTGGGTAATGGGGTGGGGGGGGGCGTACTCATGAGCCTTTCTTTACAGGATAGCCAGTCCAAATCAGAAACAGCGAGTCCCACCCCACCCTCCTTGTGACAAAGTGTTTCCTTTTGGAGGACTGCTGGGAGGCGGGTTGGGTGGGATGGAGGGTAAGAAGGCGTACAGTGACACACCTCTCCTGAGGTTTAAAACAAACGAGAGCGCCATGAAATCTGTCTTACACGCACGGATGCACACACACACATTTGTTTTTCTATTTTTATGAGGACCTTCTTTGACTACATTCATTTTCTAATCCCCAACTCTAAACTTAACCATCAGAACTACTGGCCTAACTTTAACCCTAACCCTAACCTCAACCTAAACTCCTGTCCTAACCCGAACCCTAATCTTAACCTCATCCTAATTCTAGCCTCAACCTAAACTCCTGTCCTAACCCGAACCCTAATCCTAACCTCATCCTAATTCGAACCTCAACCTAAACTCCTGTCCTAACCCTAAAATAGGACCCTGAAAAAGTGAGGAGTGGCACAAATGGCCTTACTTTGCAAATATATCCTCACTTTTATTGTTAAAATTCAAATTGTTCCTCACAAATAGCTCAACACACACACACACACTCGCCCCTACCTCCTGTTCATAAAGCAGCCCCTAAACCCCACCTCGCCTCTCTAACCCTCCTTCGGTCAATCTCAGGTCAGTGCCACCCCCCCCCCCCCCAACACACACACACAGACACACACACCCCTGGGTGTGTTTAAATAAACCAGGCCAGCTGTTTGCCGTGAAAACGCCATTTACACCCCTTACACACACACACACACACACACACACACACACATTCACAAACACACTTAACGAAATCCCCTTTAAGACGCACGCACATGCACGCACACACACACACAGACATATATATATATATACACACACACAAACACACACACACACACACTTAACGAAGTCCCTCTTCAGACACACACACAGACACACACATTTTATACAATCCCACTTTCCATACACACACACACACACACACACACACACAGACTTGCCCCTCCCTTTCTCTCACCTGCTCCGGTCAACACAGAACCAGACCAGTAGTAAAGCAGAGGAGCACCCTGTTAGCGTGCCGGCGGGGAGGATTTTAAGTGTTTGTTAAACTATGACCCGGCCGGCCCACAAAGAGTTAGCAGGCCTGTTTTCAGACAGCGTCCCACATGATGACCATACCAGCAGCTATTTCAGTGCATCTAGGTGAGTTTAGGCAGAGCCCAACTTCGGCTTCAGAGCTAAAAAAAGACCTGAAAAACTTGGATCACGGTATCTGTCAGATACTGTGAAAGGAGAGAGGAGGAGAAAATGAAGGACTGGAGAGTGGGGGAAAGACAGGAGGGGAAGTATGTGGTGAGAATGACAAAGAGAACAAAACGAAATTAAAGAAAGGAGAGGGATGAGCCAGGGTGAGAGTGGAGGACGTTTGATAACACACACAGAATATTTCTGATGTTCCATTATGATCTTTTGTGTGTGTGTGTAAAGCGGGATTTGTAAAATGTGTATGTGTGGGGTCGGGGGTGTAGGTGCTAAGTGTCGATGCTTTTAGCAAAAAGAAGCAGAGGTTGTCAACCCCAGGAGAAACCACTGGCCCCCTCCCACTGCCTGCTTTACCCACAATCCATCACCAAAAAAAAACAGCGCTTAGTTTCTCTCTTACACACACACGCTCCCACCGCCTGCTTTACCCACAATCCTTCATCACCAAAAAACCAGCTCTTACTGTTTCACACAAAACACACACACACACACCATATTAACTGCCCCTGACTATAAAAAAGTGGTTTGATTGAGGGTCACAAAATGCTAACAGCCCTGAAATTATGTTAGCCTTGGTTAGCCAGTTAGCATTTTGCAACCGTTTATCAAATCACTTTTTTTTGCAGTCGGGCAGTCATCTGACGAGAGAAACGTGAAAGACATTTTTATTTACAACACCTGTATCGAGTTATACGGTATGTTGACACACAACATAAGCGATCAGGCAGAATCGAAGGCCCCATAAAGTTGGCTTTTAAAAATCGCCAACGATGGTTAGAACAGAGACGAGGTGGAAGCACGTCGGCCATGTTTGCTAACACAGTCGATTATGATTACGATAGTTTGACACCATCGTTGAGTGTAGATTTGTCCGAGACAGCTCGGCCGCTCTGCTCTGCTGCCCCTTTACTTCTGTTTCCTTTACAAACTGCTCGTGTCGGCGTGGCCGCAGACTCGCTAATTCATTTCACATTTTGCAGAATAAGGGGAAACTGTAAGCGGCTCGGGAGGCGTTGCCACAGCAACAGCAAATATTCAGGGGGAACATGAGACTAATAGCTTTAATAGCCAGGGTTGAGCTTCACGGCTCTGGTGGGCTCTCTTTAGTATGGTACAAAAACATCTTTTACAAGGTACCGTCAGTGAAAATGTGGCGTTAGCGTAGCAAAAAAAAAAAAAGACAATAACGTATCAGTGGGTTGAAGAGCCTTGTTGCTCCTTACTGACTGCAACGCGATAGCTTTGTCAGGTGCGGAGAATTCCGGCCGTCAGAACCCGCGTTTCACCCGAAATCTTTGTTTTGGTAAACAAACCAGTGGAAGGCGCTGCACCCTTTCGAAATCTGGTGTCCAGCGACCACCGTCATCACACCGCGCGATTAAAGTCTCCAGCTGTCCAACACAACTCCATAGAAACCAAAAGGCCCTCTCCTCCGGCAAAAAAGAGGAAAAAAGGATAACTGCCCCTATAAAAGTAAATATAATTATTGCTTTTGTGAGGAGGTGAAAACTGAGTCACTATAAAGGCATAAATACTGATGCCGAGCTGGCTACGCTACTGCTGGACAGGTAAGTAGCATTTTCATTGAATATATAACCATGTGTGACAAGTTATAAATATTCTGATGTTTTACAACATGATTCCCTCTTCAATCTTCTGCGGGGTCTCTGCATGAAGTAACTTGCAAAATGGGGAAGTCTTGTTAGCAATCGTTGGGTTGGCTCACTTGCAGGTCACCGTTTCTCTCGCTTTGGCTGCTGATAGTGGTCATGACAGGAAACATTTGCTGATGCACGTTTCATAATATCCGATTATTATTATTCATGTTTTCTACCTGTGCAGAGTGTTAATCAGAAGGGATGAAATGTCTCAGTGGGCTCCTTTGAGACCAAACACGGCCTGTAACGCCTGGTGAGAATTTCTGTGTTTTAGGGCTGAACAAACGTGGTCTCTGAATCGACACGGCAATATAAATGCGCAATAGTGTCATTGCAAAGGATGCAATGTAATGCATATTGGGCCCATCGGTCATCCTTATCCAAACCGCTTATCCTGCTGTCAGGGTCACGGGGATGCTGGAGCCTATCCCAGCAGTCATTGGATGGCAGGCAGGGAGACAACCTGGACAGGCCATCACAGGGCTGTCAGGGTAAAACAGATAGAACACAAAATCTAGCAAGGCCGGCTTCTTCATGACTGCTCCTTGACAAATGATAATTTAGACCGATTTGACGACCTCTTGGATAACCGCCATATTTCCCAATTTAAAATCCCGCTCATCAGTGATTAACTCTTTACAAGTGGAACACTGAAAGTTAAAAGCTGCATATAGCTAGTGAAATATGCAAGTCCTTTTTATTCTTTTATATTGTAATACCTATCGCCAAAAAAACATCTCAATATCCTTTAGCCCTACTTTGTAGATAATAAACTGCTAAGTTAACGTAGTGGGTGTTTTTGGGATCCTTTGTGTCAAATTGTTATATAAATCAGGGAAATGGTCATTGTGGAGGAAATATGTAGGGAGGATGAACTTACAAGAACCACTGTCTATTTGATCCCTGACTTTTTTGTTTTTCCCTGAAATACAGCTGCCCCATTACTAATAATGATAATAACAACTCATTCAATCTGGGTACTGGCTTAATCCAATTCAGGGTCATGGGGGGCTGGAGTCTGTCCCAGCATGCATTTGGAGACACCATGGACAGATCACCAGTGTCTCTCTCACACACACACACACACACACACACACACACACACACACACACACACAATTTATACAACACATAAGTCTCCAATTCATCAACCACGCACCTCTTATGAACTGTGAGGGGAAAATGGAGCAGTTGGAGGAAACCCACACAAACTTAGGGAAAAGTCGCACATTCCACACACAAAAGCTAGGATCGAGCCCATGTGCCACCCTAATCACAAGAATAAGAACAACAATTCACCAACATTTAACAGCTACAGTCTGCTTCTCTCCTCTGGCCTCAGCAAGCCAAAGAGCAGCGAGCCACTGTCCTTGACGAAGGTGAAATGTGCAGCTGAATGTGCCATAGCCCACCGTGTGTGTGTCTCCGTCTCTCTGTGGCATCCATTATACCTCCACCCGGCATCAACGCTCTCGCTACCGCCACTCAGCAGTGACCGTGTGGTTCACAGAGAGGTTTTTAACATGTGAGGCCAGTTCATTTTCTTTAGCACGTTCTCTTCACTGAGAAGGAAAAGAGGGAGGCTCAGCGCACAGAAACACACACAAAATAAGAGAGTGCGGGTTTCTGTGAAGGATGAATATGAACTCTGGCTTTGGCCAGGGAGGAGTGAACACCAGTGTGTGTGTGAGTATTTATATAAAAGTGAATTGTTAAAGGTGGAGTTTAGAAAATTGAAGTTAAATGCTGCATATATCTGGTAATTTTGTGTTACTCATGCTTTCTCTTTAGTAATGCAATATATATATATATATATATATATATCACAAAAAAAAAATACTGAAATGTCAAATTTTATTTTCCAGTATCCCGTTCAGCTTTATATAAAAGTTGCCTTGTGGCATCAAACTGCTGCAGTTTGTCCATGTGTCTCACTATGGGTGGGGGTGTGTGTGGGGGGGTGCATGTGTATTTGGGGGTGGGATGAAAACACGGTGTGGCTCATGGTGTACGATGCTACCATCGTTTTCAGGCTGTGTCTTTTCAAACCTTTGTAAAACACATCTACAGGGGAGCACCTCGGCCTACGTTGTGTGGACGACAGGGTTTTGCTCTGTGCAACGGCGCTTGCTGCAACGCCCAACATGGCACATGCTGACGTTTCACATCCCCCAACCCTGCAAAACTCTATAGCCCCCCCCCCCGCCTCCTGTTCCAATTAACCCGGTCTGCCCAACTTTGGGGCAGACGGAGCGCTGGTGGCTTATTCTGAAATGGGGGCCAACCTCGGAGGAATTAATCATTCAATTCATTAGCCACAGATCACCTGGGGCGGGTTTAAAGCTGTTGTTGGTGGACCTGGAGAGACGCTCTTTAACTCACCAGTTGTTGACTTGTAGAATGGTAAGCCCCGTGTCCTGCGCTAGCTGCTTCTTCTGCTCCTCAGAAGGATAAGGGTGCTGTCGGGGAGAGAGAGAGAGAGAGAGAGAGAGAGAGGGAAAGTTAGTATCAAATGAGCAAACGAGGATAAGAAAGAGAAAAAAATAAACACGCCTGGCTCTGTGCTGCTGTTGATGTTGTTGCCATCAACGGCGTTGCTAGCGTGGACCCGCTCAGTAATTAGCGCCAGAGAGAGGAGGCAGGGCTCCAAGTCATTGGGGGAAAATGAAACGGAGCGAACGGTGAAATGAACGGAGAAGAGATGGTGGGCCAATTAGAGAGTTTAGTGGAGTGAAGAAAGAGAGATCCGTTAATTTGAGAGACGCCTCGGTAGCTCTGCACGACTCCGACAGCACGTGCGGGGCGGTTTGTTGTATGCGTATTGTTGCGAGTCAAACTCAGCGGGGACAAATAAAAATCCCTCTAGTTCAAATCAACTTCCTGTCTGGATTTGTGTTTCTTGAGTTTTCAGGAACTCGGGTGAGCGCGTTATTCCCCGCGGGTCCAACCTGCTTCACCAAACGCGTTCTGTCTCTCTGCTGATGTCTCACTTCCTCTACAAGCTCCTCCATCATACAGCCACTTCCTCTACAAGCTCCTCCATCATACAGTCAAACAAGGCTCACAGAAATACTTGCTGCATGTATGAACAGAGTGCTGTGGCTCTGACCTTTGACCCCATGCCGTTATTCATCTGTAATGTTGGGGATGAAGGATATGAGGCTTATTCTACTGTTGCTTTATCTCTGGATGACTTTACCAGCTGTTTATATGACAGGCCACATCATCCATTATTGCAAAGTCTTCTTTTCTCTCGTCCTCGCTTTCTTTCTTTCGTTGCTTGTTTTCCGTTCTAGTTTTCCTTGTTTGCACACACAGACTAATGTGGGAGACAAGAAATTAAACACCGTAGAGAAGTAGGCACTATGACCAGGACGGAAATCCCATGCAGCATACATACAGACACCGTTTCAGACCCTCATTCACTCACATCATCTAAAACTCGTTACCAAGTCCCAGTAACACAGAGGTAGACCTGGACACGCCTCAAACAGCCCAGCAGCCACACACTCAGTGCTGAACTACATGACGCACTGCTCGCCATGTCGGAAATATCTCAGCGCAACATTTCCCACTGCCTTTGACACCGACCCACCCTGACACACACACACACACACAAATAAACACATAGATGAACACACATACAAAAAATACACACAAACGGACGGTACAAACGCACAGACAAATACATAAACAGAAATAAACCTACATGCAAACAAACACACACACGCGCGCGAATATATACGTACATAGTGAAACAAACTTGCATACACAAACAAACACATGCACAAATCAGGAACATCCAGGAATCGTGAACAAATATATGTAGTACCTTGACTACATGAAACAAGCACACGCACAGGATTTGTTTACTTGTATATTGACGAAAACTTCGGGGGCACAACACAGCACGGCCATCTTGGCCCACAGCAGTGCAACACAAAGACAAAAACACATATTCAAACTACAAGAACACATATGTCCAAACTACAAAAACACCCAACGTATCCAAAATAAATAAATAATTTTCACTGTCCAAGAGAGCGAACGCCAGGATGACTGTCGGAACAGCCGGTCTGCATGGGCTAGCAGTTAGCTTAGCCTGCCCCGCTTCCGCATCCTGTCAGACCACCCTCGGTGCTTCTTCCTCGGGCGCAGCTCCAGGCTGGGCCGTGGTCCCTGAGCCCACCGGACGCATCAGACTCCCCCAGCTTATCCAATGCCAGCTCTTCTATCTAGACATCTTCGATACACCTCCCCAGGCTCCACACAATGACACCAAAAACACAGTCAACGCTAGGCGAGGCCGCCACCAGACCGCCCTCGGTGTTATCGGAACTGCCAGTCTGCATGGGCTAGCAGTTAGCTTAGCCTGCCCCGCTTCCGCATCCTGTCAGTAATAATAAATAACATACTCTGACAGACAAACACACTTATGTGCCAGTACTGTTAAGAGTCACTTGTATGGTCTTTTGCTGTCTGGCTTTTGCGTTCTCTCCCTTTCACGCTCTCCAAGTGAAACCATCTAGTCCACCACCTGTTTCCTGATTGGTCTACGCATCTGCAGACTCTCGGTCAAATCCCAGTCAACCACCTTAATCAGCTGTCCAATAACAGATTTGCCACCTCTCCTATAGAACAGCCACGCATGCAAGATCAGTGATGGCTGTTGTCTCATTGTGCTATTTTACGAACTTAGTTTGCCACATGCAACATACTCAACATTAGCATTAACAGTCACGTTATGATTCTTCTTCTCATTTTCCTCCCTGTCTAAGGGGAAAGTGCATAGGTAAGTCGGGGAACCCTTTACAGTGCTGCACATGGTTCAGCAGGAGTTTTATTAATTAGGCCACCTCGGTTTTGCAGAATCACCAGTCAAAATAAACACCACTCTTCTAGTAGTAACTGGGTTGTGTTGTCTCATGATCTCATCGCAGTTAAAGACGCTGGTTGTTGAGTTGGACTTTCCTTTTTCTTCCTCTAGTTAACCGATGGGGATCTAACACACACACATACGCGAACAAAAACGGACATACATACAAACGAACACACACACACAAACAAACATATATTTAAACAAACATGCATACACACACAAATATACACAGTACACAAACGCACATACAAAAACAAACATATACACAAACCAACACATGTACACAAAGAAAAGCGCAAACACATAAACATACACGCACAACCTGCCTCCACATGAGTCAGTCTGCAGTGGTTGTTGTGCTCTGTCATTTTCCAAGTGATCTGATTTAAGATAATTGGCCTAAACTGCATCTAATGTGCCACAGAGTGAAAATCACGATGTCGCATAATCGAATTCTCCGACTCCGCATATAGGGGTCCGCTCAGCCTTCTCTGGGAAAGTTTTTTTTTTAATGTTCCTCGGGTAAACCAGGACAGACGGTATTTTGTTGGTGTTTTTTTCCCCAATATATGTGTTAATCTGCTTTTGAGGATATTATTTGTTGAAGTGTTTTGGAAGCTTCGTTCAGAAAAAAAAACGTGATATTACGAATTCATTAATTCTTCGTCTTATCATATTGTTATTCTAAGATGAAAGCGAAGTAAGGGGGAGAAAAATTAAGAGAAAATTATTTTTTTCCATAACTCTGATAGTCCCGGTTAACTGTGATTGTTGGAAAATAACTTGTTTAATAGTTAAAAAAAACAAGCTGTGAGACAAGAGTTCATGCCAAAGCAGCACTCTTTGCAGTTCGACCATTTCATCGTGATAAAAAATTCATACTCGCATCATTCCGGATTTAGAAAGCCCCAACTGCTCCTCACTTAAAGCAATTGCCATCGCACGCAACATCACAAAACAAGCTCCACGGGTAGAAGCACATGGTGCAGGTGGGAACGCTCTGGCCTAATTTCAGAATTTCCTGTTGGGACTCTAATCTTAAACCACCTGCTCATTACAAGATTATAATCCAGTTATCAGGGACCAGTTGTTCTAACCAACCCACATCGGCAAAGTCCCAAAACCTGCTCTTGGTACTGAGATCAGGACTCCCGCAGCTGGGGAACAAGATTAACCCTTGCAGACTGACAGCATCAGTTTACTGAAGGCTTATGTAGTTCAGCTTCAGAAATGGAGATCTGATCCTAGACTGGAGTTTTAAACCAGCAGGAGTCTGAGCCAGGTCGCTCCGGTGTGATGAAAAGTCCAATTTAAAGCTTGTATGTGTAATACACATTTTGTATTTCTTGAAACATGAGTTGATGATCAGATTGGACAAGTTTAGGGGCAGTAAGAAGCACCTTTTCCTTACTGGTTTCAATGGGTTTTTTAATTGATTGTGGTTTATGCACCTTGGGCGGGCCTTCCGAACTGAACTATTCACACCAAAGATGGCGAAAGAGCTAAAAAAAAAAATTCTCTCCACCTCTTCATGTTTTAGAAAAATAAAGAGTAATATAGGTAATAAAAAGAGATACGTTGTTCAAGTGGTAGAAGTAATAAGTTGGATGGGTAATACTGTGCCGTTAATTCACTGATCGCTTATGCTGGCACACAAGTGATTGACAGGTGAATTTGGGGCTGCCTAGCAACAGCAAATACCTCGCACTATCGCGTCCAATGTGACCCGGGTCAAGGCTGTTGTAAGTAAAAAGCAGTATGCTGGGCGTCCGGGTAGCGTAGCGATCTATTCCTCTGCCCACCAACACGGGGATCGGCAGATCCAATCCCCGTGTTACCTCCGGCTTGGTCGGGCCTCCCTACAGACAAAACTGGCCATGTCTGCGGGCCGGATGTGGGTGTGTGTCCTGGTCACTGCACTAGTGTCTCCTCTGGTGCCTGGCGCCTATTCAGGGTGGGGGTGGTGGTGGGGGGCAGCGTGATCCTCCCATGCGCTACGTCCCCCTGGCAAAACTCCTCACTGTCAGGTGAAAAGAAGCAGCTGGCAACTCCACATGTATCGGAGGAGACGTGGTAGTCTGCAGCCCTCCCTGGATTGGCAGAGGGGGCGGAGCAGCAACCGGGACAGCTCGGAAGAGTAGGGTAATTGGCCGAATACAATTGGGGAGGGGGGGTCAACAACAAAAAAAATCAGTGTGCTGCACCCCGCATTAAAACAAATCCAATGTGTGTGCAGCATGACTATTAAATGCCAGTAGGGATGCTGAAAGGTATCAAGCAGAACTAAATGACTTGTGCTCCCCCACGCCCCAGATTTTAGGGATTCAAAACCAAAGCAGAACTTCTGAATGAGCGTTGTTGTTTGACTCAGTCCGCCAAAAGACTCGCACTCACAACTCTAAACAAAATACCGCAAATAATATCGACTATATGCATGTGACAATAGCAAAAGACGGCAAATGTGCTGCATATCAACTGCCTTTTAACTTTATATCTTGCTTGCCTTGATTTGTTGTCGTTCACATTGCTGAATGATAGAGGTCAGGGTTCAAGTAGAATTAAACCCTGGCTTGATTTCTCACTTGAACTGTGTGTTCACATGGTGGCACGAATTCACGTTTGCAGCAGCCTCACTCAGTCCCCGTGTGGGAAGATGGCAGCGCGAACCTAAGTTTGCAGCCTCACCCAGTACCCTCTATGCAGTGTGTTTGTCCACATCTGCGTCTAAGTTTATGTCTTCATTTGATGGCTGGCAGAGCTGGTGCTGGATCGGTTGGGAGAACTTGGTCTGCTGCATGCGGTGGGCCCAGGGACCATGTCCCTACCTGGAGCTGTGCCTGAGGAGGAAACACCGAGGCGGTCTGACAGAACGGGGAAGTGGGGCCGGCTAAGCTAACTGCTAGCCCATGCAGACCGGCAGTTCTGACAGTCATCCTGGTGTTCGCTCTCTTGGACAGTGATATGTTGGATGTGTTTTTGTAGGTTTTTTTTTTTTTTTGTAGTTCCAAGCAAAGCATTTATAAGAACCGAAGCGTCCTCAATTTTATTGCATTGCTTGTTTTTAGATTTGTCTTTTTGATTTTTAGAGAAGAGCGCCAGCTAAAATTTTGAATCGTAAGTGCATGGATGAATTCGGTCAGAATACGGATGAGGCGGCCTGAACTCAGATCCATTCTTTTGGGGTTAACATCTGCTCAGATTCAGTTGTCAGAGAGGGACTGGTCTCTCTCTCTCTCTAAGCATGCTGTGACAACACCCCGCCAACTGCCCCCGGGGGGAAATGGCTGTTTGACTCCACCTAAACGCCTCAGATCTCCTCAGAGATGATTCAAGAATGGCACCAGACAGGATCAACACAAACAGACCTCATGGAAACAGTAGAAAATTAATGACAAGAGTCTTCTTCAATCCCCGAATCTCCCTGGCAGGCACTTACCTGTCAAGTGTGCGTGTGTGTGAGAGAGAGAGAGAGAGAGAGAGAGAGAGAGAGAGAGAGAGAGAGAGAGAGAGAGAGAGAGAGAGAGAAAATGAAAATGCCAAGCGCATGCAGGCGTGTGTGTGAGAGAGATAGTGTTTGTGTGTTTAGTGCGTGTAGGTGTTTGTGTGGGAGAGATTGTGTGTGTGTGTGTGTGAGAGAGAGAGAGAGAGAGAGGGAGAGATTGTGTGCATGTGTTTAGGTGTGTGTGAGAGAAACAGACTGCAGACAGTTGGCAACGCTGGTTGTCATGGCTTTTGTTTAAATGAACAAATGAACACAAGTGACAAGTGTGAAAGCCAGCCTGTAACTTGTGTTAAAACATTTCCATGCCACTTAGAAATTGCATCAGCAGCCTAAACCTCAAGTCATCAACAACCTGACAGGAGGATGAGTACAGCAAGGGGCACAGAATACACAAACATTAGAATTATTCACTTTGAAATAATAGAATAGAATACTCTGTATTATTCATTTTGTACATACATACAAATGAAATTTACTCTGCATTTAACCCATCCTAGCGGTGTAGCTAGCAGCGGGCAGCCGTCATGCAGCACCCAGGGACCAACTCCAGTTATTTCTTCCTGTTGCCTTGGTCAGGGGCACAGACAGGTGTATTAACCCCAACATGCATGGCTTTTTTTTTCTTTTTCTTTTTTTTGATGGTGGGAGGAAACCCACGCAGACATGGGGAGAACATGCAAACTCCACACAGAAAGGACCTGGGATGGCCTGGGGTTCAAACCCAGGACCTTCTTGCTGTGAGACAACAGTGCTAACGACTGAGCCACCGTGCTGCCCTATGTAAGATAACGGTGCGCTGTCCTGGATTTTCAGCCAGTTAAAGCTAAAATCCTGAAGATTTCTCATGCAAAACAAATGTTCTTCTTTTACACTTTCTATTGCAGGTGTACTTAAGACAATAGCTAATCCCTGAATATCTTATGAAGGTTACTGGTTACTGTTAGGTAGGACTTTCACTGGAATAAGGACCTGACACAGCTTTTTATCTCTCTACCACAGCATCTTGACATGGAAGAACAAGGTAAATAGCTGCAAATTCAAAACAAAAGCAAAATTATTGTGGCTATACTGAAGATATGGCAAACAAGGTCATCGTTTTAGAAACTTCATTATTTTTCTCATTCATCTTATTGAAATAATGTGCTCAATTGTTCAAATTTCATTCTTTTAATTTGACTTTTTACATATATTTTTTCTGCTTCTGATTGTCTTAATTTGCTTCTTTCTAATAAAAAGCACTTTGAAGGGCATTTCATGTATGAAAAGTGAGATACAAAGTTTTTAATTATCTTCATTATTATCATTATAAAACAAGAAAATCTTTACCGGCAAATACCGCAACATCAATAGCTACATCAAAGAAGGTTGAATCGGTTCATCTGGATACAACATTTATTAACAGAACATTTATTGTCAATAAACGTTGTATTCAGGTGAGCTGATTCAACCTTCTTTGATTTTCTTACCTGGATTATTGAGCATGCATCAAGACATCAATAGCTAAAACCCAGTTTTTTTGTTGTTGATTTTGTCTACTTTTTTATCCTTATATCCTTACAATGTCAAAATTGGGGTTCTGTCTAGATGGTAACCCTCAATTTGCGAAACTCACAGGATTTTTAACCTAACGCTTGTCAAGCACTACTGTGCTGAATCAAGTGCACATGTGCGAGAGCTTCGCAAATCTAGAGTTACCATCTAGACACGAGTCAAACTTGGGATGTGATGTCTCAGGGCCCCACTGTTGCACAACTCCTACATGGGTGACGACTTCTACGTACATCATTAGGTATAAGTGTGGGCAGAAAACCATTTCTCTCCCGTCCACCTGCAGCAGTACTGGCTCCCCACCACCTGTGGGAGTCACTATTTGCAATGGTGAAAAACACATCAGCGACCTGCGCACAACCCAGGAGCCACTGCAAAACCCATAGCTAACTGCAACGCCCAGCAAAACACAGCGGGACTAAAACCCAGATTATGTTTTCTTTTTCTTTTTTCTTCTTCATTGTTTTGCGGTACAGAAGGTCCCGCCTGCCTCCTGTTGACTGCTGGGATAGGCTCCAGCATCCCGCAACCCAAATTAGGATAAGCAGCTTGGATAATGGATGGATGGATGGTACAGAGGGTGCTGACACAACAGCAATAGTGACTGCTCGGCTTCCAAGGGATCTCTGAGATTTGGAGGATTTGGAGTGGTCAAATCGAATCACCAGTATCACCACTGACGGTTTCAGTGGTGAAGAAGTAATGATTTTCAGTATTACAACTTTAAGTGCACACCCAGCTGGCTCAGGCCTGTGAGCAACGTCCTGGGTTCAGATCCAGTGCAGAAGCCTTGCTGCATGTCTCTCTTTTTCTCTATGTCTCTGTCCACTTTCAAGTCCAACAAAGGCAAAAATCACTTAAAAGGATAATAAATGTCATATCAGCTATCAAACATCGGATGCCAAATGCTGATTATCGAATGGTTCAAGGACATTTGGTTTCAATGGGTCTCTGTGTTCAGTGGTATCCGTCTCCGTCTCCGCTCACACCTAGGGGCTAAATTGTCCCTAGGTATGAATGTGTGTGTGTGTGTGTGTGGGGGGGGGGCTGTGATGGTCTGGCGGCCTGTCCAGGGTGTCTCCCCACCTGCTGCCCAATGACTGCTGGGATAGGCTCCAGCATCCCCACAACCCTGAGTAAGGGTAAGCGGTTTGGATGGATGGATAAAATATATCCTGGGTTGGTTACTTGTGATATCAAGAGGCCGTAAGAGGAGTTTCAAGCACATTTCGGTGTTTATGAAAAAGCTTTGCGCGATTTTGTACCGCTGCTTTACTGAGACTAGGGGGTGCCATGTCATTCTCTGCATGCTGTCACATAGGCTCAATGCCGCGGGGAACTCCATCGGTGTTTGTTAAAGTAGAGAAGACAAAACCCCTAAACTGAAATCAACTTCTATAGGACATGATGGTGGAAAGTGACTGGGAAGACAGCGAGTAACAGTGCTCAGCACAGGAAGATGGGGAACGAATGGCTGATTTAATGGCCTGCGATCACTTTACTTGAAGTCCTATTCGCTGTGTGCTGAGTCGACTGGGTAGTGCAGCATTCATGTGGTTGAAGCGGTTAAAAAAAGTTTTAATGGCAGCGTCCATTAAATCATCAATTCTGCTTAAAACCGGACTTTTGGAGACATATCTTATTTGTTTGAGCTCTTTATTCTCAATCATTCATATGAATCGTTAACTGATAGTTAATTCTGTTATCTGTGTTTTCAACATGGGTTATGTTTTCCTTTAGGAATGAATCTCAAAAACAAATTTAAAAAAAATGGCTCATGGCTCCGGCCCAGAATTTGCCAATGTTTCCACAGCAGGTAAAGGAGGTGAGTCTGTTTTTCCTTGAACCCCCACCACCCACCCACCCACCCACCGCCTTTCATCGGCACATTAACAGTATTGGGCTTGCAGGTCTGAACATGTCCACACCTTCCTCCCCTCAGTGCAAACACACACACACGCACATGTGCACACAGCCGTGTGCGTGCTCACACAGATTCATGCGAACACGTGTGGAACATCGACAAACACCCCACGTGCTGCAACAGGCTCTTCCGCACTGTTACACACATAGACACACAGTGACAAAAAAACAAAACCTGCATCTATACACCTGCATACACACACTCGCACACTCAGAAATAAACCTCTCCTCGCTGTTTAGCGCCTCTCAGGACATTAGCTCCTCATTTCCCCTCACTTCTCTCCCCTGAAACAGGGCTCTAAATAAGTATTGCCCTGACATTACGTGTCCCCCATTACCATGCCTCTGTGGATAAGTATGTGGTTTTGTATGACTGGGGAAGGTTTAAGGTGTGAGTGTGAGTGTGTGTGTGTGTGTGTGTGGGGGGGGGGGGGCTGGGCCCCTGTGCAGGGGGTGGATGGGGCCAGTTCACTGTGGTTTGCAAGTAGAGAGCGGGAGAGAGACAGAGACAGAGCGAGAGACAGAGATAGAGACACAAAGAGAGATAGAGAGAGAGCTTCAACCCAAGGTTCACCACTGAGAGAAATGAAAGTTGGCTTTTTTGTTGTTTTTTTTTTAAAGAGGGGTGATTATGTTGTTTAGTGGCCCAGTAAACCTGTTACAGGGTGTAATTTGCTCTCATTTGGAGTGTGTGGAAGAGAGCCAAGGCGAAAATGTGTGTGTGTGTGTGTGTGTGTGTGGGCAGCCAGATACTGACAAAGCAAATGATGTGTGTGTGAACCTCTTCCCAAAACGTAAATTAACTTCCATCAGCTGTACTTCTGGCAACAATATAAAGCGCTGATCTATCGTGTTCATAGCATGGAGGAAACGCTAGCCCTGAAAATGTTCAATGTGGATTTTCAAAAGTTTTTTGCTTCAAGTTGACATTGTTTTTTCCCCCCGTCACTGCAGGGACGAGATGGGGTGGGAGCAAACTTCTAAACAGAAAAATCCACAGATGCAGAAGCAGGACCTGTGTCCAGGTTATAAAAATATTATATTGTAGTGGTTATGGGGCTACATAATTCCCCTTATTGAGCTAGTAGGAACGTTAGTTTACAGCTGCCGTTTCCTCGGTTCGGGTTCACAGTGACACACTTCCGCTGCGCGGGTTTGTTGTTGTTGTAATGGTGGAAGGAATAAATGGTGCACGTTGTGTAGCCGAAAGAGAAAGTTGTCTCGACTCCTGCTTGAGCTCCTCTACACTGGTGACCCTGACGTTTGTCTCTTGGTAGTTATCAGAGACAATCTTTCGAACGAACATGGTTGACGAAATCAACGCGGTTTCTCTCAAATTGCCAGAGTTCTGGGAGTCATCGGCAACGACATGGTTCGCCCAGGCGGAAGCACAGTTTGCTATCCGCAAAATAACGGATGGCGCTACTAAATACTACTACGTGGTATCGGCGCTCGGATGTTCGACTGCAACTAGAGTGGTGAGTCTCCTTACAAATCCTCCGGCGGCAGACAAATACAAGGGGCTCAAAGACCACCTCTTGAAGATTTTTGAACTTTCCGACGCCGAGAGGGCCCACCGTCTCTTTTCTCTGAGTGTAGAGGAGCTCACGCAGGAGTCGTGACAACTTTCTCTTTCGGCTACACAACGTGCACCATTTATTCCTTCCACCATTACAACAGCAACAAACCTGCACAGCGGAAGTGTGTCACTGTAAACCCGAACCGAGGAAACAGCAGCTGTAAACTAACATTCCTACTAGCACAATAAGGGGAATTATGTAGCCCCATAACCACTACAATATATGCTACAGAGCGACATGCTAGGAATCAGAGAGTGGGCCTTTTTGTTTCTTAGGTTATAAAAATACTATATATGCTACAGAGCTATTCTAGATAGCATTTACATACTAGGAATCCGAGAGTGAGCCTTTTTACTTCTTAGGTTATAAAAATATTATATATGCTACATAGCTACATGCTAGATAGCATTTACATGCTAGGAAGCAGAGAGTGGGCCTTTTTGCTTCTTAAAGAAAGCCTCACAATTCACTTCCTCCTCCTCTGGTCTGCTGAATGATCTGAATACTCCCAGCGGGGAAAAAGTGTGCAGTTTCATGGTGTGCGATTATTTTTTCTCGCTGGTATACTGGTTGATATTGGGGTTAAATTATGGCGCCGAAGAAAAGAGCGTTTCTAAATAAGGACGGATACACTTTTATTACAATAAATGACCACCTTCAATAATAAGGACAAGTCGGGTTATTGCTACTCCACCACATGTGCTGTCCCTTTAAAGTGGCGAAGACTGAGTCCGGATCCCATCATGCCACGAGTTCCCGCCGTCGCGGATAAACAACCTGGATCAACGTTCTCTGTCGTGCCATCTGCTGTGTCTCTGCTACACGCCAGTCCTCTAAACAACTCTCATTTACCTTGTCAAGGAGGAAAGGGGTCTGCCATGATGTATGAGGCCACATGCTGGACTTTTTTTTTGGGGAAAGGGGCAGAAGGTCAGTAAAGGCAAACCCCACTGAGGACCAGAGCCCCGGGTCCCGGAGGGGAGGGGTTGGGTTTGCCTGTCAGAAAGGTAATGGATGGTGTTTTTATTGCAGGGTGAGACAGAACGCCAATGGGGGTAAATGTACTCAGATGCCTCCTGTTGACCCCCCTCCCCAAAAAAATCTGCACCCCCCTCTCTCTCTCTCTCTCTCTCACGCACGCACACACACACACATATACACACTTCGGCTTGTTCAGCTCTCTTTGTTACGAACAAATTGAGTTTTTAACCATAAATGCATTTACACAACAAATCCAAATTTTTCATATGCGTTTTTTCATCGGTGATCCTGGACCAACAACTCTAAAAAAAAAAAATCTTAAGAAAAAGCAAAAAAAAAAAAAAAATCGAAACTTCAGAAAACATTTTTTCAAAGTTGATGTGTAAACCTAATGGGAAAAAAATGAGGTCATATAAATTTTTTAACATGCAAATTTTAGTTCAAAAAAATTCAGATTCGCAAAGCCCTTAAGAGTGGGGACATTTTTGCAAGTCAGGACATTTTGGTTGCTCCTCACTTTGGTCGGCTGTAATGCTTGTGAAATGGTTAATCGTAATTCTTCAGTTTTTTGCCTGGTTAGTTCATTTTCATACAGAAGATCCCAGAGTTCCATGTGAAACAGACATGATCCTCAACGTGCAGCATGTTCTTGTGCAGGTCGTAACTTTCGACAGCGGCAGATTTTGGTGTAACACCAGTGCAGTGCACTATTGCAGCAGGAACGCACTGAGGAAATAATCCAACCGTAGTGTGCGTATTTGGGAGAAAGAAGACTGAGCAATAATGTCATCCAACACGGTAATACTGAGCAACATATCAAGCCCACATCAAACAACAGGGAGCTTGGTCTGCTGCATCCTGTGGGCCCAAGGACCACGGCCCTGACCGGAGCTGCGCCCGAAGAGGAAACACTGAGGGCGGTCTGTTTCGTTTCGTTTCATGTGTGCAAGTGCATGAAATTAAATGACAAATTGAGTGTTTCTGACTTGCCATCCATCCATCCATTATCTGAACCGCTTATCCTGCTCTCAGGGTCACGGGGATGCTGGAGCCTATTCCAGCAGTCATTCGGCGGCAGGCGGGGAGACACCCTGGACAGGCCGCCCAATGACAGGGCTAAACCTAATTTGAATTTAGATAATTTTAGCTTTGGATTACAACACCCGTTGCTAGCTCCTCTGCATTTCAGGAATCAGGAACACTTTATTTGTCATTTCATCTCATGTACTTGCGCACATGAAGTGAAATGAAAAGCCGTTCCCCACAGCAGTGCAACACACAGACAAAAACACATTTAAGAACTACAAGAACACACATATTCAAACTAACACATATATCCAAACAAAAAAAAAATAAAAAATCACAGTTCAAGGGAACAAACGCCAGCCAGGATGACTGTCGGAACTGCCAGTCTGCATGGGCTAGCAGTTAGCTTAGCCTGCCCCGCTTCCGCGTTCTGTCAGCCCACCCTCGGTGTTACCTCCTCGGGTGCAGCTCCGGGCAAGGCCGCGGTCCCTGGGCCCTCAGCGCAGCAGATCAAGCTCTCGCAGCCCATCCAGCGCCAGCTCTCCCAGCCAACAAACGAAGCACAAAAATGTAGACGCAGACATGGACAAAGACACTGCATCGTCGGTACTGGATGAGGCCGCCACAAATGTGAATTCACACCGCCACCTTCCCACACTGGTACTGGGCGAGGCCGCTGCGAACGTGAATTCGCGCCACCATCTTCCCACACCGGACATGCAATTCCCTGGTCCCTTGTTGGAGGAAGCACCGAGGGTGATCTGACAGGACACGGAAGTGGGGCAGGCAAAGCTAACGGCTAGCCAATGCAAACCGACAGTTCCAACAGTCATCGGGCTGGTGTTCGTTCCCTTGGACAGTGATTTTTTTTTAGTTTGGAGATATATATATATATTAGTTTGGATATGTGTGTTCTTGTAGATTTTGGATGTGTTTTTTTGTCTTTTTGTTGCACTGCTGTGGACTGGGGGGAAGGATATTTCGTTAGTGTTCCTGATTCCTGATCGTTTCTCTTCTTCTTCTTTTACTTTTGTGGCAGAATCGACGGATTTCCTGTGTAAGCACCATTACATTTTAAACTTGGCGGGAACGGCGGACCCCACAATGCAATGCAACGACAAACGGCATATAGAGGAGCGATTACAGCACACTAATGCATTGTATGGCAGTTGCCATTCAACAAGCTATCGAACATGGAACCGAGGGTCCTTTTACGTGAGGTTATAACCAGGGATATTTCCGACACATCCAAAGATGTCAACCGCTGCACAGAGCAGTGAGACGAATTTAGTGCTTGATAGATATTAAAATTACAATTTATGAGCTCAAATGTCGAGATTATAACCTGAATCGATGGTTCGGTTTGCATCCGCAACGAAGTTCAGACACCAGTTAATGTCTCAAAAAGCGGGCACATCATGGCCTACCTATAACACACGTTTATTATGATACACCTCAAATATTGCTCATACCTGGATCGGCACTCACACAATGTCCTTATTTTTCTTTCATCATATTTTTTTCCCCCATCATGTCTGTTTTTAGCATATCTTTATTTTTCATGATTCTGCTCCAGCATCCCCACGACCCCGAGAGCAGGATAAGCGGTCTGGATAACGGATGGATGGTATATGTGTGTGACTGAGAACGACGTATTTAGTCAAATTCCTCGCATACCCCGGCCATTAAAACCGACTTTGAAACTAAAGTTTTGGTCCGTTGTTGCTCTTTAATCACCCTCCCTTTCCTTCTACCTCTCCACGTTCATCTCACTTTCCCTCCCTCTCAACCTCTGTATCTCCTTCTTTGGCTCTCACTCCCCCTCTTTGCCATTGAGTCATATAATTAAGCACTCATTACTTCCAAATGTGTGTGTGTGTGAGTGAGCGAGTGAGTGACAGAGTGTGTGTGTGTGTGTGTGTGTGTGTGTGTGTGTGTGTGTGTGTGTGGTGAACTAAAGCAGTAGAGAGCAGATCATACTGCGCTCACACATCACGTCTCAACAAAGAGCCATATTCAACCAGGAGGAGCGGAAGCCACCGAGGCTCGTATTTTTAGCCTGGAAGTTTGGAGGCCGAGGGCGCAAATGTGATAAAAAAAAAAGAAAGAAAAAAAGAAAGGAAAAAAAGGAAAACATGTTAAACACTCTTCACTCTTTTAATTTGGTGGCGCCAGTGATTCTGACTCCTCGTCGGGAGAGAATTAAGTAGTAAGCAGGAAGCGCCAGTAGGCCAAATTGAATTTACAAATATGATCATGGCACAATTCTTCATACACAGAGGGACAGATAAATGAAATGAGAGCTGGTTAAGTTTTCTCCTTTTTTTTTTTTTTTAATTGGGGAAAAATAAATTGATGCACGTGGATGTTTTTTAAATCCATAGTGTTTCACATTTTGAGGTCTCATGACATCATTACAGCGAGGCTTCCCTTATTAATGTGGCTCGGGGGGGGGGGGGGGGGTGGCTGGCAAAACAGGGCCTGGTGCACCGGACCGGAGAATCCCTGCAAAGCCTCTGGTCATCTCAGCCTGCGGGTCACCCGGGCTCACCCGGGGAGACTGTTTCACCGACATCTGCGGCTCTCTGACCATAAACAACCCCGTGATGGATGGAAATGTCCTTGTGCACTCTGACCTCTGACGGTTCCAGGGCAAGGGGGGGGTGGGCTTCGAGGTCACCACAAGGGCTTCCTGCTAAAAAGACCACCGCGCTCATCCATCCTGCTTCTTTGAAGTTAGCGGGCTGTTCTGTCCGGCCCCTCGACCCGGCGGATGAGCGTTGGTATCTCCGTCAGGGCCGGCCTCACCACGATGCTCCCTGTGCAAAGTCTCCCCAGCTGTTTTCCACTGAGCAACACGTGTAATTTGTAAACCGAGGCTTGTGTTTTAACGAGCGGGGGAAACCGTAAACAAACGGTGACGTACAACCAGCGCCGCAGAAACCCGTGCTCTCGCACACCTGTTTCTTTCTTTTCTTTTCTTTTCTTTTTCTGAGGTTTGTAAGAATGCTGCTACCAGAGTTTTAAGGGTGCAGTATTACAAGCACATCTGTGAGCGCCGGGGTGGCAAATTACACACTAATTACGCTAACAGGGAATATGCCTTCCAGTTGATCTCCTCGCTTTTATATGAAACACTTTGTTAAAAAGAAAAAATGTTTGGCAGGTGGAGCGTGCAGGGAAAAACGGCGCACGCGATTGAAGTTTGGGTTTTTATGAGCTGTGGCGCCCTCGTGCTCCAGGGAATGTGTGATATCTGTTGCCCAACTTCGGGCAAGCCAACTTATATATGCCCCACTGTACACCCCACCCCCAATTCCCCCGAGCCGGGGGTAACGAGTAACCATCCCCGGTGGAATCCGCACGATGCGAGCGATGGTGACAATCCGAGGGCCCGGGTCCCCCCGCTGTTTCCTGATCACATGACCATCTTCGCATGGGGAAAAGCACACCGCAACACATAAACACACACACGAGCTCGAGTCGGCAGCTTTACCTGCGGTCACATAACAATCACACGCTGATGCTCTCGAAAAGCTCCGATGTTGCCGTCCAGACATGGCCCTGCAAGACCGGCGTTTTCAAATGAATCCACTTTGGAGAGTGTGTGGTTGGAAATACCGGCACAGTGCGGATGGAAGGCCAAAACGGATAGAAAAAGAGGAGTTTTTGAACTGGATGCGACATCATGTACACAAACTGCCTATCAGCTGTGCGCTCGAGGTCAGGCTGGGGACGTTCCTCGTCCAGGATGCCGCAGCACTTTTCAATGCAAGCCATGGGAGGTTCATAGAAACTGGGCGCCCAACAGAAGTTCAGCTCAAAATGGCGCGCCGCCACATCGCTCGCGGCCAGTTGGGACACTCCAATAGAAAATAAAGCAATAAAACTGACTTCGTCTCTGACGCTCGCTCACTTCGCATTCAGTTAGGACACACAGTGTTGGTGTGGACAGACTCTCGAAATCCGTGAACGACTGGTGCAACCGTGTCCAAGAGACCGAACACACCGCCCTGTTTCCAAGTTCACCTCTCTCTTTCTCCCTTCCTGTCTTTGTCAGTCTCCCACCACCTCTCTCTCTCTCACTCTCTCTCTCTCTCTCTCTGCTGCAGTTTCTCTTCTCTTGACGCTCCTCTCACCGCCCATCTGCTGTGGAGCTCTGTCTCCTCATGGTTCACAGGAGGGTCCTGGAAGTGGCCCTGAACCCCATAGAGGAGGCCTAATTTAGCCTGTCCGTGTACAGAGGCGAGCGGGGAGGGGGGAAGGAGGAGGCGGGGTGGGATAGGGTTGAGGGTGAGGAGCCAAGAGTCGGACACCTCCTACCTTCATATGCTCATTTCACCTCATCTTTACTCAGATTAAAAAAAATAAAAGCCTCAGCTCCTACAGCCAGAATTTAGAGAGGTTTGTGTAATATTGTGGCTTTCCTGAAGCAAAATATGATTTGTAGATATCAGTGGGGGGGGGGGGGGTGCTGAATGATGATTCAGACTTTATTGTCCCCAAGGGGAAATTCCTTTCCACAGTACTGTACACATCACACAACAGTACATGCAACAGCACACAATAACAACAATGACGGACAACAGCACACACTCAGACCTGTTCAGCAAGGCCCATTGTTTCAGGTGACTATGCCTGCTGGGATCAGGCTTCCCAAAGTGAGCCCTTCTGCATCTCAGCATGTGCAGTAGGGTAAGGTGGTACTCACACTGACTGAAACAAAGTAAATGACTTACTACACACACACACAAACACACACAAACCAGATTTATGCATTCACAGGAGCCTGGCAGGCTGACTGTTATTGTTGGTTTTGATGCCTTGGCTCGCGGTCCTCGGCAAACTGCTGCGATCAAAGCAAAAAAGAATCTATCAAAGATGTTAGAAAATGGCAGATGTCGACAAACACGCTGCGTATCCAACACTTTTATATGTGAACTTGGACTAATGGACGAGGACTTAGCTGGACTTCTGACAACAGGGAAATATCTGACAGAGAAAAAGGCAGAAGACGGCCAAACCGAACCAGGAATGCCGCGAGCGGGGAAACAAGAACGTGCTATTAATAACTATTTACAATTAGTACAGGGCAATATGGAAAATATTATCATGAGCATCACAGGGGTATTTACTCTATATGTGTGTGTGTGTTCAAATATGTCATTTTATTTTGTGCAAAATTTTAGGTATTAAGAGTTTCATTATCACTAATTTACACAACAAAACTGTGTCACGCGATGACAATGTCCCAATACAATACCACTGAAAGACAACAAAAGATCATGGTGAGTTATTGCCCAACCCTACTTACAAAATATACACATCACCATCGAGAACCAGGCTAACCACAAAATCTCCCTCCGATGCCCATCGACACCTCTATTGACCAACAATGGAAAATCACCTAAATTGGAAATGGGTGGGTAAGGGGGTCTGACAAGGCTCCTCTAACACTGGTTTTATATATGTGGTTGGTGCAGTCTTGGATACAGATGCAGGCAAGCTGCACAGACATGCAAGCCGATGGGCTGATCAAGTTTTTCTTGAAGTCATAGTCTTGTAATTTGTTATTTACGACCGACTCTCTTTATGAGTCACACATTGCTTGCATTCATAATTTCCATGATACTATTTTTTTTCTTAATATCAAAAAGTGTCAGATGGGTGGTTTGCAGTGCAAGTCCTGAACAGCTTCAAAGAGGAAAAGAGAGGAATAGGGTAGAGAGAAACCATCTCATGACTTGGAAATAAATCCAAATTTTGATGTCCCTCAACAGACGGGCATCCTGACCGAGTATGTTTTGAACAAGGCATTGAGCCTCGTACCTGCTCGGTCCCTGGATGCATGCATCAGCTGAACGGCACGACATGTGAGCCGGTAGGAGGATGACGGACTTACCGTCAGGTGCTGGAAGAGCCACGCCCTCATGATGTTGGTTGCTACTTTAGGGAAGATGCCTCTTTTCTTGTTGTGCCTTTTGTCTTTGTCCGTGTCATCGTCGTCCCCCGTGCTGGGTGACGCCACTCCGTTGTCCAGACAGTCACCTATCCAAACACACAAAGAGACTGTAGGTGGGTGGGGGCACACAGAGTGGGTGGAGTCAGACTCACTGAAACATTTTAGTTTATCTTTACGACATTGGTTGCAACTTTATGTTTACTAGAATAAAATGTTTTGAAAACACTGTATTGCACTTTTTTCTTTTTTAGGACCCCCCCCCCCTTTTCCTCCCCAATTGTATCCGGCCAATTACCCCACTCTTCCAAGCCATCCCCAGTCGCTGCTCCAACCCCTTTGCCGATCCGGGGAGGGCTGCAGACTACCACATGCCCCCTTCCGATACACGTGGAGTCGCCACCGCTTCTTTTCACCTGACAGTGAGGAGTTTCACCAGGGGGATGCAGCACGTGGGTGGATCACGTTATTCCCCCCAGTCCCTCCCCACCCCACCCCGAACAGGCACCCCAACCAACCAGAGGAGGCAGTAGGGCAGCAACCAGGACACATACTGACATCCGGCTTCCCTCCCGCAGACACAGCCAATTGTGTCTGTAGGGATGCCTGACCAAGCCGGAGGTAACACGGGGAATCGAACCGCCGATCCTTGTGTTGGTAGTCAATGGAATAGACCACCAAGCTAGCTGGACGCCATATTGCACTTCTTTTTTTTTGCATGTTGTACACTCCCTATATTGCACTATAGTAAACTAATAAAATTGCTCATCTCATCTACTGATGGACGTAGATAAGTGGTTCACAATCAAATCCTCAGGGACAACCAGCACCACTGGTTTTCTACAGTCACCTGTTATTAGACGGCTGAAATACCTGACACCACAGGGGAATGTAATGAACAGAAGACGAGCAGTACTGGTGCTACCTGAGGACCTGATTGAGAACCATTGATGTAGATGATATAACCAGGATAATAACAAACGTTATTTTAGTGAACAGATGAGCTGTTTTGAATCTTTTTTTCAGCACAGCTCATAGTGGCACACAGTCAGCAGTTATTCTTCTGCAGCTTACATCCAGCATTTTTCACAGCTTTGAATAAATGCACACCGACTGAACATCTTTTGTCTGCGATGTAAAATAATTTCAAACAGCAAGGCAAAAATACCCGGACCATCAAAACCATCAGGATCTGATTCACACAGTTCCTCTGAATTCTTCCAACTGATGGAAACATTTAAATTGTCCTCCCAAATAATCACTACTAACTGAACAGTCTTGCAAACAGGAGAGGACGACTGTAAAGCATACTCAGTATTGTTGTGATGCTATTTCAGTGAGCAGACATATTTCCATTCAAATGCTGAACTATTTTAAGCAAACGTTTGTCAGGTCAAATTAAATTAAAATGCAAATCGAGTGGATTCTGATTAGCTGGTAGTAGGCATATAAATAATCTCCTAGTGCACAGGACTATGTTTTCAAAAACATCGGCGTTAAAAACAGAGAAGGGTTAACAAAAATAATTTGCCATTAGAGAAAGTCTAGAAATCCATTTTCATTTCCACATTTTAAAAAAAACTTCATAAACTCACTTATTTTTTCAACCTCAGGAAAGCACAACATCTGATATACTTAATCAAGCAAGCGTTAAAACTTGTGATATTTAGACGTTACTTCCATATTTTGCAGTTTCTCTTACTTGCACCTTCAAAATTCTCAAAGAATAACTTCAATACAGGTGCCGCAAATGTTGACTGTAATTTACACTGGTTTTCTCCAGCGTGTCTCCCAAAAGTCCACCCAGGATCCAGGGGGCCCGTTTCAGAAAGCAGGTTTAACAAACTCTGAGTTTAAACCTGAACTCGGGATTGACTAAGTCTGAGCTGCCAAACTCAGAGGTTTCGGTTTCAGAACAGCTGATCTGATCCGTTAGCTCAGTTAACTCCGACTACGTTCACTCTGAGTTAAGCACACGACCACGACAAAAAGTCATCGTTAATGGAGCGCCGATACTGCGATTCACCATGGCAACCAGCAAGAAAAAAGATCGTCCTACTTCACCCCACTGGAGTTAAAAATGAGTATATATATTTAAGAAAAAAAAGCAATACAGGAGCAGCAGCAAAAGAACATGAGCGGGTGGCAGAAAATTGCTTAACTGAGTCAATGCGTATTAATTGAAAAAAAAAGTTTCGTCTCGAGTGTTTTCCACTTATTAAACACGCGCGTGTGTGTGTGTGTATATATACACACTATATGTACAAAAGTATTGGGACACACCTCTTAATCATTGAATTCAGGTGTTTCATTCAGACCCATTGCCACAGGTGTGTAAAATCAAGCAGCTAGCCATGCAGTCTGCATTTACAAACATTTGTGAAAGAATGGGTCGTTCTGAAGAGCTCAGTGAATTCAAGCGTGGTACTGTCACAGGATGCCACCTTTGCAATAAGTCAGTTCGTGAAATTTCTTCCCTGCTAGATATTCCACGGTCAACTGTAAGTGGTTTTACCGAAAAGTGGAAGCGTTTGGAACAACAGCAACTCATCCACGAAGTGGCAGACCACTTAAGGTCACACAGCGGGGTCAACGAGTGCTGAGGCGCATAGTGCGTAAAAGTCGCCAACGCTCTGTTGACTCAATAACTGCAGAGCTCCAAACTCCCTCTGGCATTAACATCAGCACAAAAACTGCGCCGGGAGCTTCATGGGATGGGTTTCCATGGCCGAGCAGCTGCATGCAAGCCTTACCTCACCAAGCACAATGCGAAGCGTTGGATGGAGTGGTGTAAAGCATGCTGCCACTGGACCCTGGAGCAGTGGAAACGTGTTCTGTGGAGTGATGAATCACGCTTCTCTGCCTGGCAGTCTGATGAACAAGTCTGGGTTTGGCGGATGCCAGGAGAACGTTACCTGCCTGACTGCACTGTGCCAACTGTAAAGTTTGGTGGAGGAGGGATAATAGTATAGGGTTGTTTTTCAATGGCTGGGCCCCTTAGTACCAGTGATGGGATATCTTGATGCTTCAGCATACCATGATATTTTGGACAATGCTATGCTTCCAACTTTGTGATAACAGTTTGGGGAGGGCCCTTTTCTGTTCCAGCATGACTGCGCCCCAGTGCACAAAGCAAGGTCCATTAAGACATGGTTGGGTGAGTTTGGTGTGGAAGAACTTGACTGGCCCACACAGAGCGCTGACCTCAACCCCATCAAACACCTTTGGGATGAACTAGAACGGAGATTGTGCGCCATGTCTTCTCGTCCAACATCAGTGCCTGACCTCACAAATGCTCTTCTGAATGAACAGGCAAAAATTCCCACAGACACACTCCAAAATCTTGTGGAAAGCCTTCCCAGAAGAATGGAAACTGTTATAGCTGCAAAGGGGGGACCAACTCCATATTAATGCCGATGGATTTAGAATGGGATGTCATAAAAGCTCCTGTAGGAGTAATGGCCAGGTGTCCCAATACTTTTGTACATATAGTGTGTGTGTGTGTGTGTGTGTGTGTGTGTGTGTGTGTGTATATATATATATATATATATATATGTATAAACTTAGCACAGAAAGTAAGGAAATTTGTGTTTGGTAGATTATTTCTTTGTTGTAACAATGCTTCTTGGCAATAAATCTTATATCAGGCACCTGATTTGGAGCACCAGAAGCTCAAAACAAGAGTCAATAGCAACAGCAAAATAAGCTGTTTGGCATTGGCAGAGAAGATTTGGCAAATTTTTCATGGGCGCAACCCACATACTCAGCTCTGCTGCTCATCCCGTAAATGCATGTTCCTTACAAATGTGGCACCATTTAAAAGGGAAATAAACAGGCTTTCCAACGGTATAAGATTTATTACCGAGAAGCATTGTTACACCTTACTTTTTGTGCTTAGTATATATATAGAGCGTTTGTTTTTTTTTTTTCAGGAAACTGTCAATGGTGTTGATAAAAGTGCTCAACTAATGAGGAGCGGAATATCTATGTAGATGTAGGAAAAAAACTTTTAATACACAGCAGTTTAGCAGTTCAAGCTTGTTTAGTGCGTCGTGCACTCATCAGCTGCTAATGTGAGTCAACAAAGAAAACACGTGCGACGCACGAAACAAGCTTGAACTGCTATGTATTGAAAGTTTTTTTCCTACATCCATATATATATGTATATATATATATACTACTTTTGGCTGCTCCCGTTAGGGATCGCCAAAGCGGATCATCCGTTTCCATTTCTTCCTGTCAGCTGTCAATCATCAGCTGCTGATTGACAGCTGATGATTGCTTATGGCATGAAACAGGCTTGTACTGACATGATCACTGGCCAGAGGGTCAGCAGCCAACAGGTGTGACACCTCCCTGTCGGCCAGTATGAGTGGCACCTGCCCTTGATTGGCCTGTGATTAGGTGCACCTGTGCTGGGGACTATTTGACCCGGTGCTTTGCAGACATTCCTCGTGGAGTCTTGGAAAAGCTTAGCTTCGCTCTGCGGATGCCCGTGTCTCCTGAACCCTCGCCTGCCTCCTCTGTGTGAGAGAGTGTTTCCCGTGTTTGGTATTTCGTGTTAATTCGTGTTTGCATTTTTGCCTGCCCTGTTTGGCAGTGGTTTTTGGTTATTATATGTTTTCCGGAGTCCAGTAAAGTGACTTAATACTTGACAACTGCCTCTTCTCTGCGATTGGGTCTGACCGCACGGCGTTACATGTACTGTCTCAAAGAATTTACTTGACTCACTGGATTTTATATATATATATATATATATATATATATATATACACTCACTGGCCACTTTATTAGGTACACCTTGCTAGTACTGGGTTGGACCCCCTTTTGCCTTCAGAACTGCCTTAATCCCTCGTGGCATAGATTCAACAAGGTACTGGAAACATTCCTCAGAGAGTTTGGTCCATATTGACATGATAGCATCACGCAGTTGCTGCAGATTTGTCGGCTGCATATCCATGATGCGAATCTCCCGGTCCACCACATCCCAAAGGTGCTCTATTGGATTGAGATCTGGTGACTGTGGAGGCCATTTGAGTACAGTGAACTCATTGTCATGTTCAAGAAACCAGTCTGAGATGATTCGAGCTTTATGACATGGCGCGTCATCCTGCTGGAAGTAGCCATCAGAAGATGGGAACACTGTGGTCATAAAGGGATGGACATGGTCAGCAACAATACTCAGGTAGGCTGTGGCGTTGACACGATGCTCAATTGGTACTAAGGGGCCCAAAGTGTGCCAAGAAAATATCCCCCAAACCATTACACTACCACCACCAGCCTGAACCGTTGATACAAGGCAGGATGGATCCATGCTTTCATGTTGTTGACGCCAAATTCTGACCCTACCATCTGAATGTCGCAGCAGAAATCGAGACTCATCAGACCAGGCAACGTTTTTCCAATCTTCTATTGTCCAATTTTGGTGAGCCTGTGCGAATTGCAGCCTCAGTTTCCTGTTCTTAGCTGACAGGAGTGGCACCCGGTGTGGTCTTCTGCTGCTGTAGCCCATCTGCCTCAAGGTTAGACGTGTTGTGCGTTCAGAGATGCTCTTCTGCATACCTCGGTTGTAATGAGTGGTTATTTGAGTTACTGTTGCCTTTCTATCAGCTCGAAGCAGTCTGGCCATTCTCCTCTGACCTCTGGCATCAACAAGGCATTTTCGCCCACAGAACTGCCGCTCACTGGATATTTTCTCTTTTTCGGACCATTCTCTGTAAACCCTAGAGATGGTTGTGCGTGAAAATCCCAGTAGATCAGCAGTTTCTGAAATACTCAGACCAGCCCGTCTAGCACCAACAACCATGCCACGTTCAAAGTCACTTAAATCACCTTTCTTCCCCATTCTGATGCTCGGTTTGAACTGCAGCAGATCGTCTTGACCATGTCTACATGCCTAAATGCATTGAGTTGCTGCCATGTGATTGGCTGATTAGAAAATTTGCGTTAACGAGCAGTTGGACAGGTGTGCCTAATAAAGTGGCCGGTGAGTGTATATACACACACACACACACACACACACACACACATATAATACACACACACACACAACACACACACACACACACACACACACACATATATATAATGCGCCCACCCAATGTCAGCTGGGACAGGCTCCAGCATCTCTGCAACCCTGAGAGCAGAGAGCAGAATAAAGTGCAACACAACATTGGCACAAAACGTACTTCTTGAAAGCAACTGAAGATGAAATATAAAAATATAGTTCAGCTGAGGTATAATTTCATTACAAGCAGCTGTCATTTTGTTTAGCCTATCCTAACTAATTAAACAGCATTCAGTGGCTATATTTAATATGTCACATTTAAGTCCATCCATCCATCCATTATCCAAACCGCTTATCCTGCTCTCAGGGTTGCGGGGATGCTGCAGCCTATCCCAGCAGTCATTGGGTGGCAGGCGGGGAGACACTCTGGACAGGCTGCCAGGCCATCACAGGGCCCCGCCCCACCACACCACACCACACACACATTCATACCTAGGGACAATTTTAGTACGGGTGATTCGCCTGACTTACATGTCTTTGGACTGTGGGAGGAAACCGGAGCCCCCAGAGGAAACCCATGCAGACATGGGGGGAACATGCAAACGCCACACAGAGGATGACCCGGGACGACCCCCAAGGTTGGACTACCCCGGGGCTCGAACCCAGGACCTTCTTGCTGTGAGGCAACTGCGCTAACCACTGCACCACCGTGCCACCCGACATTTAAGTCATTAGTGAACATTTCTAAGCAAAATTTTTTAATTTAATTAATGTTTTTAGCTATCCTAGCATTGCCAGTATTTATTATTTTCCATTCAAAATCAACACCCAAATGCCTTTATCCATACAAGTCTCCAAATTTGTGCTTACTGGGACATGTTCAATCAATCAATCAATCAAGTTGCATTTTATATAGCGCTTTTCCAGCTGCAACAGCCACTCAAAGCGCTTTACATTGTGTTCAAATTTGACCTCCATTATAGCCAACAGAGAAAAGGCTGAGGCCCGAAAAACAGGTGGGGGTCCACCACCACCACTCACAGAGGCTGAGGAGATGGCCCTCAGTCAATAAAGTGGGTAACCTGTTGCTGAAGGCACCTCTGATTACTGATGGTGTAACCTGTCTGGTGGAGTCTTCTGCCATAACAGACCTCCATGCCGATCTAACTACTCAGTACTCCATAGATTTGTTTTTTTCCATAATGGGTTAGAGTAGAACACAAAAAAATTTACTTTTCATTACAGAAGGATGATGCAGACACCTTGTCAGCTGCCACAAAGAGGGACGATAGAGAGGCCTATTGAGGTTTACACCTTAAAAATAACATCTAACAGTTGATGATAGTGTTGTACTACAATAAAACTTGCACCTTCTTTTTCTCTACCAGAGCCATCCTGGAAATTACAATGAGGAAGACAGTCCATCCACCTCCACAGCACAACTCATCTCAGTAAGATGTTGTTCAGCATTGGCCCATGACTTACAATGAAACTAAGTACATCTGGCACTGTGAAATTCAACGTCAATTTTGTGTTCCTATAGCTCCCCGTGAAACAGCTGTACGAGAGTCTACTTAGAGAAACAAACTGAAAAATATCATTTAGAAATGGACCACAGCAAGCTGCAGATGCAAAAGACAAAAATAGAAGTACAACTGCTGGAAGGTCAGTTAAAGGTGGGTGAGGTGCCCACGGCTGGATGATTTTACACGTTTGAACAACATAAAAAATATTAACTACTGTACTGCATGTTTGTTTGTGTGAAATAAAGAAGACTTCATAAAAAAGAAAGGCACATCGTCTTTGACACTGGGGAGGTGATGGGTCAATCATAAATGATGGTAGCATATTGTGTCTCTGACTGCTCTTCCATCTCGTGCGTCAGCGGGGTGGTCTGGATCGTTCACTGGTTGAGTAGGACATTGTCCTCCTCTAATTGTGGCAATGTTGTGGAGAATCATCTATGCCACAATAATGTCACATGCCCTTTCACGGGTGACCCTGAGCCTACTAAGGCACTGGAATCAGGCCTCGAGCATCCCAATGGTCATCTCTACCCTGGCTCATGTCCAGCAGTAAGCCAAGTTATAACGCTGCTGCGGGCCAGGCTCAGGATCAGGGTTAGGGGTCAGCAAATAGAGCTAGCAAGGGTAACCTCTGTCACCGAGCAGGTAACCGTCGAATTCACTTATGGTAATACAAGGATACAGTTTAAATTTTCAGTTGAAATAGGAGGGGAAAAATATTGATTATAATATGATATGGCTATATAATTTGATATGGCTATATAAACTATAATATGATATGGCTATATAAACTCACTACGGACAAATCTAGCACTCTGTGTACAATAATGAAAAAGTTGCGAGTCATGCACAGACCCAGGCCACTTTGCTTCCACGTTCCTGATGGTGTGGGTTGCATCACATATGATCTTCACAGCGCAGAACAGTAATTAGCTACAGTAGCTGTATTGTGAAGTGGAATGCTAAAGGATATAATTTAGGCCTACCTGCACATTAATACTGTGGAAAGACTCCCTATTCACATAATCTCCATTTACTGAAGGAGCTGTGATAGGAATATGAGTGCCATCTCTGCAGCCAATCACACCTGGAAACCCTAAAATATATCAAATTAACTGATTAGTGCTTCAAGTCTCAAAGCGTCATACTGAATAAATTAACTATTGCTTAGACTGATACTTGCAATTCTGTGGAATTCTTCTTTGATGAGTCTTGTGGGTCATGACTTAGGAACACCACAAAAGTGTACAGTAAACGTTTCAGTGCAAGAGTCACAAACGGACAGATGGTTGCTGTGGAAATATGCTCAGCATCACCAATGTTATATAGAAAACTCCCACTGGGAAAAAAAAACGAAGTGTGACACAAAGAATTTGTTCCAAACTGAGAGCATGTCCACGATGTGTCATATGAACGATATGAGGGCTAAGAATATTGTTCAGATGTTCAGATAAATGACCCATTGTGCAGAAAAATGGCAAAACTCAAACAGATAATGATAAAACATCCAAGCGGGGTCTGATCACCCTCTCCCAATGGCGATTTCTGCAGAGTATTTGTGTTTCAATATCAGCTGGTTCTTCAAGAAAAGGACATGCCATGTCTGACACTTCTTTCAATCTGCAGGCTTCAACTAAAGAGGAGAAACTGAGGGTCCGTTGAAGAAAACCTGCCAGCGAGCAGGTTAGCCGCATGGAGTATGTTGCCATAGTAGCTGACACAGAGTTAAGCTGAATTGGCTTTGTGAAACCGAAAACCCAGAGTTTCCTTCAACACATAGTCAACTGAGTTTTCACTAAACCTGCTTTCTGAAACAGGGCCCCGGACTGTCTGTAAACCACAGGTCATACTAAACCCCAAAGCATTTCATCTGGAATTAAACTAAAAAGCAAAGTTTTAATGGCTTCACTGAGCCACCCACAAGTCGACCCGAGGATTCAGACTAGCGGCCCTGTAGACACATGTCCAACTCTCTTAATGTTGCCCTTGTTTGATAGCTTCCCCTCCCCTCCCCTCCCTCCCCCCTTATCCCTACAGGTGATGGATGGTACTATGTGTAGCCATAACCTGTATAAAAAAATAGACATAGCATCTGTGACATCACTGGTGTTTCTGAAGAGCCTTTTTAAAGCCATGAGTTTATGTTATGCTTGCTGCCACCTTGTCAGATTTTGGAGTTGAAACATCTAAATTTGAGCAACGAGGTAGAGTTGAGGTGGGATTCAGACAAAGTGAATCAAGACAACCACCTGTCAATCAAGACAACCATACCCCCACACATATCAATATTTAAGCCTTTGTTTTTTCTTAATGGAACAATAATTTTCAAAATCCAAACCAAACACACATTAGAAGAAGTGAAATTAACTGTTGAGACCCAAACTTCATGTGGAAAAAAAAAAGACTTTGTATTTCTTTTTTACGATTATTTTTTTCTGGCATTTTCCAGCTTTATTGGCTAGTGATAGTAGAGAGAGAGAGACAGGAAAGGCAAGGGAGAGAGAGGAGATGACAGAGCAAAAAGCCCGGGCTGGATTCGAACCTAGGCCGCTGCGGTAAGGACTCAGCCTTATGTGCTATGCGCTCCTACTTTGTATTTCTAAAGAGAAGTTGGGAGATTTTCCCACTGACTTCCATACAACAAGTCTTTTTGAATCAGAATCGCATTTATTTCCAAGTACAAGAACGTACAAGGAATTTGTCTATGTTGGTGCAAGAGGGAAAGATTAACAGCAAATAGTAAAGATGAAAGTTAAGAGTAGGATAAGCAGTTTGGATAATTGGATAATAGATGGATATATATATACATAAGATAAAATTTAAAAAAAAGTAAGGTGCAATCCCCACAGGTTCAGAGTTGAAACACGAGAGACCACGTGACAGCCCCTGATGCCCACTACTGGGTGGCAGGAAGCTGTATTTACAAAAAGTTAAATGTGAGTTTTAAGACGTTATTTGCAGAATAAGAGTTATTTACAGGGTAGTGCAGGATTAATGAAAGGTGTCCATATACAGAGAGCACAGTAGGCAAGATAGAAGGAGGGTGGCAGTGTCAGGATCTGTTGGTGTCTGGGGACTTGTTAGAAAGGCCCTACGCCTGTAGGGAAGAAACTGTTCTTGTGGCGTGAGGTTCTGGTTTGTAAAGACCTTAGCCTCTTGCCAGAGGGGAGTGTTTTGAAGAGACCATGGCCTGGATGGGAAGGGTCGGCCATGATCTTTCCTGCTTGCCTAAGTGTCCTGGAGGCATACAGGTCATGGAGGGATGGCAGGTTGCAGCCAATCACCCTCTCAGCAGAACGAATGATACACTGCAGTCGGCCCTTGTCCTTGGCAGCAGCATACCAGATAGTGATGGAGGAGGTGAGGATGGACTCAATGATGGCATTGTTAAAGCGCATAATTTTTGGCTTTGACAGATTGAACTTTTTCAGCTGCCGCAGGAAGTACATCCTCTGTTGTGCCTTCTTGATGAGGAAGCTGATGTTCAGCTCCTACTTGAGATCCTGGGTGATGATTGTGTCCAGGAAGTGGAAGGATTCCACAGTGTCGACTGGGGACCCACACAGAGTGATGAGGGCAGGTGGGGCTGGGTACTTTCTGAACTCTATGACAATCTCAACTGTCTTTAGAGCACTGAGCTCCAAGTTGTTTTGGCCGCACCCGGACACCAGATGGTCAATCTCCCACCTGTAGGCGAACTCATCCCCACCAGAGACGAGCCTAATAAGGGTGGTGTTGTCAGCAAACTTCAGGAACTTCACTGATTGGTGAGTGGAGGTGCAGCTGCTCGTATACAGGGAGAAGAGTAGAGGGGAAGACATAGCCTTGAGGAGAACTGGTGCTGGTGGTCCAGGAGTTAGAGGTCTGTTTCCCCAGCTTCTCTGAGTCTTGGAACTCTTGGAAACAGCACCTGGCGGCTGTTAGTAAAAATGTATCTTACATGAATAATAAATATAAAATAAATACATGCATGGGTTGGTAGTCTGAATACAGACTGTATGAAAAGTTTCAGGCATATTTGACTATTTATAAGAAAGTTGTGTGCTTTTGAATGGCTGTTCTACGCAGTTAAAAAGTGAATGCAGTCTGCTGGAAGAGCAATGCATGTCGTCACAAATTCAATGCTGAGCAACTCCACCAGTGTCCCTCTTCAATACAGAAGAGACAAAACATGTAAGATGAAATCAGCTTCAGCAGACAAGACGGATAGTGAGTGGGATGCATTCGTGAAATCATCCATGATGAAATTGTTTAAAAACGGACTTTCAGAGAGGGATAACTTAGCTGTATGAGCTCTTTATTTTCAAACACTGGCATAAATCATAATTTATATCAAGTTAATTCTTCCAACTATGTTTTTACCAAGGTAAAAACATAGTTAGAAGTCAGCTAAACATAGAAGTGTAAACATAGTTAGAAGTCAGACACAAGTCAGCTAACTAAACATAGTTAGCTGACTTGTGTCGTTTGACACTTTCTGTCTATCACGTTTTCTTTAAGGCACTTCCGCATTGGCTTCCAAAGTCAACCATGGATTTTGGGGTATTTTCACTAAAATCCCTGAAGAAAACCCCAAAATGCCAGGCCACATGGTTTTACAGGCGATATTCTGTCTGTTTAATAAGGCTCATTTTCTCCTCTGTGCTTTCAGCAGCAGAGACTCCGGGGCCCGGGTCTCCTCCTCTCCCCCGTCACCGGCGGGAGGAAAGGCCTTTTGCTATTGTTGCTTGGCTGAAGCAAAGGTTTGTGCCGCGTGGCAGCGCCTGAAAAGGTGGAAATAATCATAAAAATGATGCTTAACTCCATAAACAAGCTCTCAGCCTCATTAGAGCTGAACCCCTCACACCCCGAGGCTGATTTGTACTCTGCGCTCTGTCTCTCTCTCCCCCTCCGTCTCTCTTTTCTTCTCTTTCTATACCCCCAATCTTTCGCTTTTTCTCTAGCTCTTTTTCTGATCTCTCTATCACTTTCTTCCCCACCCTCTTTTTTCTTTCTCATCTCTTCCCCCTTCTCTCTCTGTCTCTCTCTTTCTTGCCCCATCTCTACCTCTCTCTCCCTCTTGCCATCCCGTCTCATTCAACCACCATGCCCCCCCACTCTCTAGTTTTCTCTCTCTCTCTCTCTCTCTCTCTCTCTCTCTCTCTCTCTCTCTCTCTGTGCGTACTAAAAGTAGAGCCTGGGAGGGTGACCTTGGTCCAACCTGCTAATGGCTTGTGACAGCTCAGCTTCACAGCAACACCATGGATCCACAGTGAGGGCGGTTAGGAGGAGGAAGAATGGAGGGAGAGGAGGAGGTGAAGAGGTTTGTGTGTGCGGAGTGGGGGGGGGGGTGTCACAGGATCGTACAGTCACATGTGAAGGGAGCAGGTCAGACAGCCAGCGAATGAACCTTCATTCCTTCCGTCCTTCCTTTCATCTCTCCCTCTTGGCCGGCCTTAGTACTGCAGCCCAGGGGGGGCGCTGTGGGGCTGGTTTCATCAGACAGCCCCATATACACACACTTACACATGCACATAAACGTACTCATACACTTTGTTGACATGGCTCTAGCAATGTACAGTCTCTCTTCCTCCTTGACTCTTTGTGTCTGTCTCTCTCTCCCTGTCTATATCTGCCTTTTTCTTTCTCTCTGTCTGTTTGTTGCTGAGTCCATCTCCATCTTTCCATCTCTATATTGCTCTTTCTCTTCGAATGTGTCTCTATCAGTCTCTGATCCTCTGTCTCTTTGTTGGATTCAGAATAAACTCCAGAATCGCCAGATGGACCGGGAAAACAACCACAGGTATTCATTAAGAGCATAAAATTGAACAATTTACTGTTTACAGGTGCATTTAAACAGAAAAGTTTGAAAATGATTCAAAGTGGAAAAACAACACAGAAAAACCTTTAGGTTTTCTGAGTGATGTTGTGTTTGTGTTCTGGTTAATATTCATCTGGGTTACTCTTGTTCATTTTGGCATAAATGCAGAATTAATAGCAACGTTAATGAATATATTTTCTACCCTACTTAATCTATAAATTCTCTTTGAAGCCGATGGTGCCGTTTTAAAACGTTGAGAGCCGCAAATCTCAGATGGAGTGATGAAGGAAAACGCTTTTCGCCTTCATTAAGGCATTCTGACTGCATTTGTAACGGGTAAACTGTACTCGTATAGTGAGTGGGGTGTTGCATTTTGTGTGCTGGTAGAGGCCCAAGTGAATGTGTAGCCACCTCACAGCTTCTCACTCCTTTCTCTCACTAGCAGACAGAATTGGTGGAATGGTGAACAGGAACAATAACAAATTTATTTAAACTTAACCCAGCAGTTAGTTTCCAGGGGGGGGGGGGCGAAAAATTAACCTTCACTGTGTCTCTAAACACCTTGATACAGTATAAACTCAGATCAATAACTGCACTCTTTTCTCTCTTTTCCCACACCGGTGGAGTTTCTTCAAAGGGTCCCGGGACAATAAAATAACCTTATTCCTATTTCCAGTTTGACATTCCTTCCTACACTGCTTTACTCTGCTACTGAGGAAAAAAGGTTAAGGATGTAACCCTGATTACCCCTGAAAACCAGACTTTGAATGTTACATCAAACCCGGGCTCCAACCTCACTCAGTCTGCTCCTCCAGCAATAAAACAAACATTTCACAACAATACACTTCACCACGGTATTGCAGCCATCGTACATTCCGTTGCACAGTTCGTCTAAAGTTCGTACGTTTCCACTCGTTTAAGCCGCCAACGGTTCCGCTGGATGAGGAACGACAGCGCCTCGCCGCACAACAGCCGAAAACCTTGTTTTAAAAACAAATTCCTCCTTAAGCCCAGTGCTAAAGTGGACGAAGTCAAGCGGCAGGGAATACTCACAGGAGAGAGGTGGGAGAAACGGGAAGGAGAAACATCCAAACTTGCCGAGCAGGTTCGCTGACGATGCCGCTCCTACTGCAGCACGGTCCGTTCACCTCAAAACCCGGCAGCCGCCGTCCATTTCCTTGTGTCTCGGCAGCCTACCCGAACTCGCACAACTCCGTTTTGCAGCTACTAACCTTTTGGTTACGTTATCACAATCAAACATCAACTTCTCATCCACACTTTCACCGTCTTCCTTAGTTAGCCGCCATGTTCCCGTAGTCACAGAAGTCCCGCCCTCTGCCACCGTTCCCTCGCCTTCCAATAGGCCCACAGTTCCTGACAGTCACTGATCGGCCAATGAAGCGCCCACCCATCACCAGAGGCAATTCAACCCTCTACAAAGCCAGTCAGTCCCATGTGGCTCGCCACACATTGTATAGTGGGACGTTTCCCGCCTTTTTTAAATTTTGAAATGAATCTTCGTGACAACGCTTTCTCAATTAGCAAGTGGCGGTATCTACGAATTCCTAGCTTGTATTTTTCTGTTTCACTAAAACCTTGCATGTTGCTTTCTAAAGCCGAACTCCACAAATTTTCTCAATTAATAACAGGGAACAAGCCGAAAGAAGAAGAATAGATAGTTATTTCATCCATCTGGACCAATACAGTCAGATTGCATAATGCTAACCAGCATCTTTACCGTGGTTGAAGACATTTTCAAGTCTGTGTATGCATTTATTCATTCATTCGTTCATCTTCAGCCGCTTCTCCGTGGTCTGGTCGCGGTGGCAGCAAGCTAAGTAGGGAACCCAGGCGTCCCTCTCCCCAGCAACGCCCTCCAGCATCTCCTGGGGCACCCCAAGGCGTTCCCAGGTCAGATTGGCCATGTAGTCCCCCCAGCGAGTTCTGGGTCTACCCCGGGGTCTCCTCCCAGTTGGCCGTAACCGGAAAACTTCCAAAGGCGCCCAGGAGGCATCCTAATCAGATGCCCGAACCACCTCAACTGGCTCCTTCCGACGCGAAGGAGCAGCGGCTCTACTCCCTCCGCTCTCTGTCTCTAAGGCTGAGCCCAGACACCCTACGGAGGAAAGTCATTTCAGCCGTTTGTATCCGCGATCTCATCCTTTCGGTCACTACCCAAAGCTCGTAACCATAGGTGAGGGTTGGAACGAAGATTGACTGGTAAACTGAGAGCTTCGTCCTTCTTCACCACAACGGTCCGGTACAACGTCCGCATTACTGCTGATGCTGTACCAATCCGCCTGTCAAGCTCCCGCGGGGGGGGGGGGGGTCTCTGTGTATCTGTCCAACGGAATCTCCACATTATCGCGATATTTCAAACGGACGCGATAACGACTTACTGGTGGAGAAAAGTCACCGACTGCAGCTTTAGTCGCGTCTCCAGAGGTTCATCGGCGCTAAGCGTAGTGTTGATGTCTGTTGTTCTTGTTCTCGCTGTGAACTCGTTTGTGAAGCGCTTTGGCTGTTTGTTTCTCTGAGTCCTATACGTAATGACAAGTTGTTCTATAGGGCCTCAGTGTAGTGTTCCCTAAACTTTACAGCTTTTTTTTCTTTCTTATTAAAACAGCCTTTGGAAAATGGTGCAGCTCGGCTCTGGAATTATAGCTTTGGCAGACGTCAACGGACATGTAATATTTATTTACAAAGATCTTTATGTGACGTTTAACTTGGGAGTTTTGTGTCTGAGCAGTTTGTTCTGGTCACGGCTGCGGAGCGAAACTCCACTGCCAACGTTTTGCGAAATCGCTATGCAATGATCAAACTCTCCCAGTTTTATTATGAGGAACCCGCATTTCTAAGTTTAATGGGGCATCTAGCAGCAGTATTTAAGGGAGGCGTCCTCGGTTGTTGGCAGGCGCCGAGTAATGCCGCTGTACACCTGTCTGCTCGATCTCTCTGTCGCTCGCGTTCCCGCAGCCTCCATTCTTTTCGCTCTTCTTCGTCACAAACGTTACATGACGGACTCGCTCGCTCGCTCGCTCGCGCGCTCTTCCTCCCACAGCTCCGCAGTGGAAAACGTGAAACTGTCAAACAGTCTGCACGCCGAGAGAAGGACGCTGCGAGAAGAGCAGCCAGAGCAGCTGGCTGCCTCCTCCATCGCCATGCTTTTAAGAAGTGTTTGTACAAAATTTTATTAGCCATGATCTGGGGGGGGGGGAGACTTTATTTTCCATCACATCTCCGTCCCAGCCCATTTCTCCGTTCTGCTGATGGAAGTGGAAGTGATTGAGTGACTTGTTTTTTTTTTCCTGAAAGATTAATTTCTTTGACAACGGGGTTACGTTTTTGTAAAACAGCCACTATTTTTTTTACCCATTTGATGAGTACTAAATGTTGCATTTTAAATTAACGTTGGTAAAATATTTGCAAAGCAAAACTTTTGCAACACAGTATTGCCTCAAATGAATGAGATCTGATTCCAGCTGCAGAGACCTGTTAGACCTGTTGAGCTGTTGCAACGGATTATTAAAGACCTCCTAAAAGAGCTTAAAATAGAGATATCGACCAATCAGAGTGCCGCATAACATCAATCTGACTCACAGCTATTGTTCATTCTCTTTTTTCCCCTGTTTTCTAATAGCTGTACTCTCTCTCTCTGTCTTCTCTCTCTCTCGCTGTCTTCTCTCGCTCGCTCTGTTTTCTCTCTGTTTTGTCTCTCTCTCCCCCTCCCTCCCTCCCTTCCTCTCTCTCTATCGCTCTCTCTGAGATAGTACTCTGTCCCTTATTTAAAAAAAATCCCTTATCTACCAAAAAAGGGTGGAGGATTAACATTCTTGTCTTCATTTATTTATTCACATGTATCACTGATACCAAACAATCCGAGTCAGATTTCAAGGATCCTAATGTAACGCTCTTTGAAAACAAACACACACACACGCACAATTGATTCTATTCACAGAGGGTAAATGGAAATACCAATACAGCAGAAGGTAGTTTTTTTTCCCGACAGCAGTTTAAATGGTGCTGAGCTTCACGTCCATTATTCATTGTCAGATGAAAACAACACTTCCTGGTCCTCTTTTGCAAGCAACAAAGCATGAGCATACAGGATAGAGGGATTTTGCCGGCATCCTGACATGCAAAGGTGATATCATGACCTTTATCATTCAGGGTCGGCCCTTCTCTCTCTCTCTCTCTCTCTCTCTCTCTCTCTCGCTCTGTCCATCTCTTGCCCCTCACTGTGCTGTGTGCAGCTAAAAACAACCTCGCAGTAAATGCAAAACCACTTACTGCCACAACAGGAGCTTTGAAATAACTTTGGCAGAGAAAGGCAACTCAGGAGGGCACTGTCAGGTTTTGTTTTGTGTTTCAACCCGGGCCCATGTGAGTTAGCACACATTTTACAGGATGGGATAGTCGCCCCCCGCCACCTTTCACATGCTGGAAGGTTAGTCTACTCGAGCAGCTAATATGGCAGGGAACCAACCATAATTTGAAAGCTTCTTTTTTTTCTAAACCGTTCTAAATATCACATTTGGCTGGTGAAACAGTTAAGGTGGCGGGTGAATGTTGGAAGAAGTCAACTTTAAGGTGGCCGGTGAATGCTGGATGAAGAAGCAAGCTTTCTAACCCGGTTTTGGAAGGCCGAACATGCAGATATCCCCAAAGCGGTCCACCCTTGGCAGTGCTAAACTGCAAATGTATGCAGGAGACAGCAAAACCATGCAGAGTTTGTTTGACTTGGCACCGAAACAACCTCTAATCGCACTGGGAACAGGCAGCTCACATCTGAATGGAAATGTTTGGGATGAGACCAGAAGTCCACAAACCCAAAGAAATCTTCTGGTCTGTTCACAATGACAGAACATGTCAGCCAACGTGCAAACTCGTACGTTCACTGCTAGAAAAGAGGCTAGAGATGTGTGTGTGTGTGTGTGTGTGTGTGTGTGTGTGTGTGTGTGTGTGTGGAGCTGTGAGTGAGAGTGAGCATGACAGTGTAAATGTGGAGAGAGAGAGAGAGAGAGAGAGTAAGCTTGTATTTAAGTGTGTGTGTGGCTGTGAGTGAGAGTGAGCGTGAGAGTGTAAATGTGGAGAGAGAGGGAGACAGCAAGCTTGTGTTTAAGTGTGTGTATATGTATGTGTGTGTGTCTGTGCACGTGTGAGAGAAAAACAAAAAAAGAGTAACTGTGTGAGAGGGATATTTCAGTGTGTGTGTGTGTGTGTGTGTGTGTGTGTGTGAGTTTACTGGGTGTGTAAATGTGTGCATGTATGTGTTTATTTCTGTCTGTGTGTGCATGAGAACTCCGTGTGCATGTGTGTGACTGTGTGTGTATGCATGTCTGCATGTGTGTGCACGCCTACATGCACGTGTGTGCATGTGTTTATTTCAGCGAGTGTGTGTATGCGTGCAGGTGTGTGTGTGTGTGTGTGTGCGTGCATGTCAGAGACTGTACGTGCATACGTGTGGTTCAGCAGGTGTGTCCATGTGAGTGGTTGTGTGTGTTGCAGTGAACTCGTACAAGTGTGTGTGTATGGATGTGTATCTTTTTTCAGTGTACAAGTGTGTTTCAGCAGGTGTGTGTACCTGAGTATGTGTGCGGGTTTCAGCATGTGTATGTCTGTGTGTGTATCAGTGTGTGGGGATATGCTCGTGTGTGTTACAGGGTGTGAGTGTACATGTGTGTGTTTGTATATGTGTGTGTGTTCCAGTGTGTGTGTTTACAGTATTGCAGCGTTATTACTCTTTCCCCATGTCCAAATAGAAGCACGGAGAGTCTGACATATGTATCCTGTTTCTGGGGTATAACGCGCTCTTTCTTTTACCTTCCTTACTCACAGGGTCCTCTGCGTTCAAGTTTTCTCTCAGCCCTCATCACTCTCTCCCTCTCCCCCTCCCTCCCTCTCTCTTTTCATCATCTCTTCCAACCTTGAGGAGCACAAACGACTTCATCATATTGACAGGTAAATTTGCGCCCCAACATGAGTGCAACAGTTGAATAAACTGCAGCCCCCTAGGCCGCAGGCCCTACTGGCGATGGGATTGATGGTGTGGAGGTCAAAGGTCAGAGACACAGCCTCCTAGAAAACAGATGCAGTGAACAATCCCATTTCTCTACAGTGACCCAGTATGACAGAAACGTGCTCCGGCTGAAGCTCTTGGAAAGCCCTGTGCATCATGTTGGCAGGTCTGCGAGGGGGCCTACCTTGATCGCTGCTGTTGTCCCCGCTGTGAGAGGTGTGTCCCCCACTGGCAGGCCCGGGTGTCCCCCCTGAACGGATGGACACGGCGTCGTCATGGTCTCTGCTCCACGTGATCTGGGGGAGGGGATCAACAACCAGCCGATGAAATATTAATACAGGAACTACTTTTACTACCACTACTACACAATGACGAAGGGCTTAAAGCTACACACCCTAAGATTTACATGCAAACAAATTTCCTTTTTGACCCTTTCTGTCTATCACTGGCATGCTTACCATGTTAGCTCATGCGGGAATGTACAAATCATAGACCCTGTTGCATTCCCTCATTTCAATGGTTACTCTATGGTAGGACTTTCCCAGGAAAAAAATATACAGTACTTAGCTCTATATCTTCACAACATCAGCCAAATGTGGAAGAACTGTGATATGATATGATATGAAATTATATGATATGATAGATATTTTTTCAAGGCATGAAGGGGTTTTGTGATTTTGTGTCACTGGCTGACTGAGAGAGAAAAACAGTTTGCATGAGATGCAGTTATCAACACAGTGGCAATTATTGGTCAGTTGTTCTGCAAAATATTGTGATCTACAGGTTAAGTCAAGGCCCTCCAAGTTCTGTCGATAAATCTTATTATCACTACAATTATTATTAGAATAATTATTATTATTATCCTTTATCTGTAATCACTAACTGAATAATAAATGAAAAATATTATTTGCACTAAAAACAGTGTGTATATATATTTATATACAGTATATGCTATATATATATAAATACATACATGCACCCACATGTATACATATACATATACATACACGCATATACACACACACACACACACACACACATATATATATATATATATATATATATATATATATATATCTTTGCTTATGGCATTAAACAGGCTTGTATTGTCTCATAAAGAATTTACTTGACTCATTGGATTATTTTACTCCTTATTTGTTGAACACTTTCCCTACCGTTAAGTGTTTCTTTTAACAAAGTTGTATATATACATACATACACACACATACATACACACACACATACATACATACATACATACATACATACATACAGTATATGCCGTATTACTGCATACCAAACGAATGGGGTAATGGGGTGGGGTGGGGGGGTAATGTGGAACACATGCTTCAGAATTATAACGGTCGAAGTGGTGATGGCCGACTTCAAACCGCAGGATATCCCAAAAAAACAGAGGGCACCGGAGTAGAGGGGGCTCAAAGAGATTTGTCAAATCAAACTGGAACCACACTAAGACCGAGGGAGAGACAGACAGACAGATAGACAGACAGAGAGAGAGAGAGAGAGAGAGGGAGAGGGAGAGAGAGAGACAGGCCAGACTCTCTTCAGAGAAACACACCTCCCTCCACCTCTCTCCTGCATTCTCACCCTTTAACACCACCCCACTTGAGGGAGAAATTAAGTGTGGAATTAAGTGTGAAAGCTACGCGCCTCCGGGGTACAGCTGTCTGGAGAGGTATACTAAAACCTACTGACCAGCTCTCTACAAGACACTGAGGATCCTCTCATCAATATTCACACCACACTGGCTGGCATCACCAGTTCCCTCATACGGTCCCATACATTTACATGCAGCCGGCCCTCAGGACGACTCCAGCAGAGCACAGCAAGACCCTCACAAGCTCACAATGACGAGCTCCAGCTCCCGAAATCACCAACAGGTTGCACAAATATCAACAAGCCACTCAGACAGTTTGCTAAATTTTACAAACAGCAGCCAAAGCAAGGCACCTTGCATATTTAGCGGAGGGAAAAAATTTCAGCCAGCAGGGGAGTCACATGCGGTTTAATCATAAAAAGATAATGAAATCACAGAGCCTTACTGTACTTCAAAAGAATACAAAAAAAATTTGGGCCCACGTCAACTTTAGCTTACATGCACACCAACTTTTCGACGTTTAGTTCGGCAATTAAGTCTTGGTCATGGATTTTATGCATTCAGAGACTTGCCGGGGCTCTGCAGAGAGTCAAGCGAATAAATAGAGCCTAATATACAGATCTGACTCCTGCAGAAATGCCACTTTGAGTTTGTCTTTCACTCGCCAAGCCTCAAATATAGATTTAACATATATATAGGCTCACTTTGAAGAAAATGTGAAATTACCTGCTGTAAACCTCTTACCCTCTGCTAGATATGGGATAGCCTACGACATGAAACCAAAACCCAAAGCTTTGGACTTGGTATGCCATTTGACACGAAAAGCTACTTGAATCCACACTTGTTGCCTATTGGCGGTGCAGAAAGGGTTAAGCGGGGTAACAAGTCGGGCTGACATGGCCCTGAAGGAGAGCAGAGGTATTCACAAAGCCTCTAGACGGTCGATGTTAAAACTGGCAAGGCTAGTAACGGAAAACTAGAAGACGACCTGCCTTCATAAACCTACACCATCAGCCTCTGCAAGATCAGAAACTGGGCCTACATAGTGAGTAACATGTACACATGGTACGTACACATACGGCTCATTCTTACACAAATGGACATACGAGAAGAAAGTATAATAAACATGTTTAAACACATCCGCCTTGTGTCGATGAGCCAGTATGTTAAGCGATGACTGCAGACTGATGAGAGCTGAGCATTCTCAACAAAGCCTCTAGTATAATAAAATGCAATAAACAGGGTGATTTAAAAAAATCAAAAATAAATCTAATGTTACACAAGTTGCTACAAATTGCGCAGCCGCCATAACCAAAAAAATCACGTGATTTTATAAAGTTGGCAACTTCCATCCATGTCTTTGTGCGCGGCGTCTTACATGTGTTTACACTAATGAGAAAACCATGAGAGACAGTAAAAAGTATTTTACATATGTGTGCGTGTGCGCGCGCGCGCGAAAATCTGAAATTTTCAGTCAAACAAGGTCAGAGCCCATTTTCGTTCAAAACGGCCTAAATCGTAGCTGTGATTTTAAACAAGGCTATGATCACGTGATCCAGCACCCCCCCCCCCGCGTCGCTTACCTGGTCCAGAGCTCCGGACGACCTGCTGAACTCCTCGTTGTCGGATTTGTTACCGTCTCTGTCCTCTATAACAAGATCGATGGGCATTTTGCCTTTCAAGCAGCTGATGTAGCGGTGGCAGAAATTATCGCAAAGTTCGTGAACCTGCAAAAAAAAGAAAAGAAAAAAGAAAGGGTAAGAAAAAATTAAATCTTAACGCTGTCTGCAGAACTGGGCAGCGTATAAAAGCTTTCAGTGAGAAACACCAAGACTGAGAGAATAGTAAACCTCTCGCCCTGAACACAGCTACAAACCCTTTTTTGTTTTGCAGCATCATCATCATTTTTATCTGACTATTGTTGTTATCATCATCGTTATTAGTAGTATTTATTAGTATTGTTATAACAACATCCACTGGAATAACTTTGCTGCATTGCTGGGGATGAACAAATGTGTCTATATAAACATATGGCTACCCCCCCCCCCGCCATTTCACTGACGTGGTACAAACTAATCCTCAAAGTTTCTGACAACAGAGAAGAAGAAGAAGAAGAAGAAGAAGAAGAAGAAGAAGAAGAAGAAGAAGAAGAAGAAGAAGAAGAAGCTCTGCGCATCTATTTCCCACTAAGGAAATTAAAACAGCCTTTCTAAGCCTACAGCGGCAGTAAAAAAAGGAAATCCTCCAGGCCTTCTTACAGCAAGCAGATAGGCGATACGGAGGGGCTCGCTAAGCCTATTGCAGCCTGATTACAGCCATGTCAATAGGTTATTAGTCCTGCACCAACTGTATTTCCTCATCCGCGCCGCCCGCGGACCGGCCGCATCACATGTAAGCGCATTAGGTCAGCGTGGACATGTGCTACGGCTATTAGCGAAGGTCAAATTAGAGAGCTCCGCAAAGAGGCTTTACGCTGCTTTTGCCAAAACCGGTCTTTCAGTTTAAGCCTACCTTTTCAAGCTCCAGGAGGTGGAATCGTAATACTTGTATCGCCTGAATCATCTGAAAAATACAAAATAAAATAAATAAGAACGAAATGCACTTTGGAGTTTTTCACAAACAAAAACAAAAAAAATTGTGCGCATTTGTTGTGCGTTAGGCTAAGTGCGCACGTGTGCGCGTGAGAACGAGCCAACGTAAGCACACACAGAACAGATATTGTAAAGCTCAGAACAACAAACTCCAGATGAATACTTGTCCGCCTGTAACAGAGGGGCCCACTATGCTCTTACCAAGTTGTCCAACTCGGGGTTTGATGAAAACAAAGGTTTCTCAGATCGAATCTGGAAAATATTGTAAAGCGTGTTATGAGGGCATAAATCACATGGCTGAATCCGTCTAGGCTACGAATCAGATGCGTTATGGATTTTTTAAATAAATAAATACATAAATAAATAAGGCCATTACATCGGCGCGTGTTGCTGGAGTGTGTGAGTGGCGTGCGGCGGAGCGGCACTGTACCTGTTTGGAGAACACCGCTATGTCCTCGTTGAAGGACTCGGACGAACACACGTCGCCTCCAGCGACCCCGCTCTCTCTGGGCGTGCAAGTGGCTAATTCACATTTTTCAAAAATCAGTGCTAGGAGTGGGAAGAGAGGATGTCTGGAAAAGGGGGGAGGGGAGGGGGGAAATCGGGCAATAATGATAATAAATAATAACGATTAGTCACCGGGCAGGATGTATACAGCCCCTCTACATTTGCACACACGCCATGTTACACAGACAGACAGACATGGCAGGCAGACAGGCAGGGCCGCCAAGGACGGCGCGCCGGTCGAGGCCAGGGCACAACGTGAGAGGTGTCAGGGCCTCCGTCTAGCGCGTGGCCGCGTCAGCCAAATCTTAGCGTGTGGGGGCTGAGGGACTATGGAAGGTGCGCACGTTCCGAATCGCCTCCGAAATCGGGACACGTTCAACTTCCAAAGTGGGGAAAGCGGTAAATATACACAGCTTGAACCACGACATCGACTTGTACGAGTGGGCTGCTTTGCAAAATACACGAAATGAAACAAAAAAAGGGGGGAAAAGCTTACATAGATAGATAGATAGATAGATAGATAGATAGATAGATAGATAGATAGATAGATAGATAGATAGATAGATAGATAGATAGATAGATAGATACTAGGTTATTATAGTATTCATGGTTAGGCCAGCCTGTCTAGAAGGAGGCTTGCAGACATCCGGAGGCTTTAATGAATCAACTCAACACAAGTGAAACAACAGCAGCCGTCTGACGCCGCCAGATGCAAAGTTTTCACAGGAAAATAAAAAAGTACGTTAGTTGTTAGCGAAGCCCAGAGAAGCCGATCTGTAATGCGCTATAAAACCCAGTCTACCAGCTGAGCACCCCGTTCCCCCCAAAACCTCCCCCCCCCCATCTGCGCTCTTTATTGTTCCCGGTGGCCATTGAGTTTACGCTAGCTGTAAAGTAAACGTACCCGTAAATGGCATCTTTGTCTCTTTTTATGGCGTCGTTGACAGTGGAGCCCATGCTGGGCGGTACCGGGTGCGGGTACTGGTGGTACTGGGCTCCGTGGCTCAGGTGGACGGCCTGCACGGAGCGGGCCGCGTGCGGGTCTCCGTACACGGCCGAGGGGATCCCGAGTCCGTCCATTCCGTAATGGGACAGCTCTTCATACTGGGACACAAACAGGGCATGCGGTCAGCAGCCTCACCACTTTTCATTTCACCTCTCAGCGGAGCTAACAGCCCCGGCGGCGGCGGCGGGAGCGCTAGATTTATTTTCAAATAAAAACTTTAATTCTGCTGAATTTACCCCGCAGTCGTAAGTCGGGCGCTTTAAAGGCACAATCCCTAATTCACACGTAAACAAACGCTTCGCCCCGCGACCCGCTAAACAAAACACGAGCCTCGGGAACGTGCTGCCGCTGCCGGCTTGATTGACAGGTCTGTTGTGAAAGCGTTTCTGAAGTTTTCTGAAGCTGTAAAGTAAAAGTTTGCGCTGTAAAGACCGGAGCAAAACGGGCCCACGTTACAATCACGGCCAGCTGTGATCGGCTCACAAAGACACTACGTGCATTTGGTTTTAATCTATAGCTCAAACTCCTCATTATTTATTTTATTTGAATTATTTTTTTGATCAAATAAATCCCAGTTTGGGCCTTTACGCGTAAAGTGAAAACGCGTTGCCTGTATTGTAATTTTACACAAGGTTATGTATCGAGAGATGTGACGTCCAAGTGAGCCCGGGCGGGGGGGGCCTAACGCAGCACAGAAAGTCAGTCTAGTGGGCCTCACATTAAAATGTCAATAGTGAATCTAGGCTGTTAAAACGCGACTGCAGAAGGCGTCTATAAATATGTGCAAATTACGTGTTTACGATAAATTGCAGCCAATGTACACTGCATTATAAAGTGCATATAATTACAGGGCAGCGCTGAGCAAATATTGCTGGGTTAGTCTTGCGGGGCTAAGCCACATTAAAATTAGATCTCACACACTTTTGTCCAACAATCACCGAAGACCGATAGCATGTAAAGTTATTCAGATTTTTTTTAAATATTATTTAATATGTAATGTAAAAATGTGGAGGTTTATTACAGGCAAAGAGTTAAGATTAGGCTACAGAATAGTTGGTATAAAAAAGGACCGCATTCAGGATAAGTAATGTGATTACATACACACGACTCGTTAATTCGCTTATTACATGTCAGTTGGCTGTTGCATATTACAGAAATGCCCCCAATCAAACCGTCACAACTCCCGTCAGTTTTTATCCTGAAAATCACAGACTTAAAAAAAGAAAAGAAAAAAAAGTTTGAGGCATGATGGGTTTATTTTTAGAAACTCGCCCTGATATTTACTGCCGGCAGGAATTTTCTCAAAAGCCTTTCAGCGAGTTAAAGTGCCCACGGTGATCACACACAAAAGCCCCTAAACTTGAGACTTGTCTTCAGCTCAAGTGTTGGGGAATGGACATGACTTGACGTGTAAGTTTGGAGGTGCTTTGTTAAAGCTGTGTCGTTGGTGTGAACTCTGCGAGCAGGGTGGCAGCGTTTGCAGGATAACTGAACAGCCTGCTGCTGCTGCACGGTGCTGCACGGTGCTGCACGGTGCTGCTGCTGCACGGTGCTCCGGTGCTCCGGTGCATTCACTGGACGTGTTGCAACGCCAGGATAAATGCGCTGCACGCAACGTGAAAGTGTAATATCGTGTTACTTGCACGCAGATCGGTGAGACCGGGCTCCGTTTCTCGTGTATTTATTTATTTATTTTAAAACACCGATGAAAGTCGGAGCGTGCAGCAACAAAGCCCCGGTATCCTACAACTTCTGCACCCAAACGTGCGACGCCGGAGAAGGGCAGCTGCCGAGCCGCGCATAAACCTACGAACGGAGACCCCATGCTCCGCATTCGCAGCCTTCGTCTCATGTCATGGAGTCTACACTCGCTCTATTACTCCCGGTAAAGTTGAGTCAATACGCACCCGTTGCGCCATCGGCCTGTCACTACAACCCCGACTCCCACCGGCTCCTATACCGAGGCCAGGACCGAAGCGAAATGGACATCAAACTCCAAAATTGCGAGATTTAAACAATCCCGTCTGTCTCTCGGCGGGGTGGACGTGGGCCAGAAACCATCCGCGTAAAATCCACCGACGCTCGCAGCCGAGTCCCACGCACCGTATGCACGGCAACACAGCGCGACGGCTTCTTCCGAGGGAGACGAATCGACCGCGCGGGGCGACAGTTCACGCCGTCCACCGTGTCTCCCCCCTCCCCCCCTCCTCCTCCTCCCCCTCCTCCTCCTCCTCCTCCTCCTCCTCACGACAAGACGGGTCTCCCTTCAGATCAGCTCCGGCCGTCAATCAACATCCAGCTTGTCAAAACGGAGGCTTTAGCCTAAATACCCGGTGAATCGCCTCGCGCGCAAAAAGAAAGAAAGAAAAACAACAAACAAACAAACAAACAAACAAACAAACAAACAAACAAACAAAACCCGTCAGTTTTTCTGCACGCGGAGACCACTCGACAAGCGGCCCCAATCGCGATCACTCACAACTCCATCGGAGCTTTTCTTTTGATGCGATACCATCCCGATGACAGAGAGAGAGAGAGGGGGGGGGGGGGATCAGAGGAAGGAGGAGATATGTGATGCGCCCCCTGCTCTTTAGTTTCTCTTAAAGGAGCCGTACGCGCGCCTGCGTTACTCCCCGATAAACATGCATGTGCAATGTTTACCCCTTTCTTTTTGTTTTGTGGGGGTTTTTTTGTCTTTTTTTTTGCAGGGTCGATTATGAGCGCTTTAGTGGTTACCCGGAAGTAGTGGGGCCCATAACTGGCGCTATTCCAACGGGTCCACATCACACGGAGAGCCAGGTGGTGGTGGTGGTGGTGGTAGACTATTTCTTGTTGGGAGCTTCACGGCAGCGCTGATGTGACGAGAACGCTTGGGTAACACGTCCAGTCCTCACTTCATTATGGGTTTCTGTGCTAAGTGGCTAATTTGCATGCAAGAGATGGTCACTTTCCTATAGAAATTGAGACATTAATTAAAAAAAAAAAAGAAAAAAAGAAGAGGAGCATACTTTACAAATTACAGTCCACGCACAGGACCAGTTTAAAGACTTAAGTAGCTACGGGCTGAGCCCACGGACTCAAGAGGGCGCTGTTGAGCTCTGACTTGGGTTATTTGTTCGTCTCAAACCCCAGTCTGGTCTGTCGTGTCTCTGAAGAGATTTGTGCCGAGTGGTAAGCAGCTACTGAAATTGCATTTCTGTCAGGGTGCCTTGCTCTGTGGACGCACGGAACTCTGATACAGCGAGAGAAGAAAACATTAAACAATCCTCAAAAAAGCCTTTTCCCTGTACGGGAAAACATGTTCTGAAATTCTTCGGTAGCTCATAGCATGCTAACACATTCCAACCAAGTTAATGACAAAGAAATTGTCATTAACTTACAAAGAACTTTTGAAGAATAAATCTGTCAAAGTTGGCCCTTTCAGCTCTCTCTACTAAACAACATTAAACTGAATTAAAGACAGAAATAAAACGATAATTAGAGATACCAAAATAAAAGTGACGGGTATAGGATGAAAACGACAACTGGTAACACAGTCGAATTAAAATGAAAATGAATAAAGCTATTGCACTGTTACACACATGAGGTGCAATGATGAATAGAGGAACACGTTGCTGGTGAGTCACTGCGCAGCATGAGGACGCGCACATTTCGGCCTCCGCATGACAAGCTTTCTGCACTTCACTCCCCACGAGGAAGCGCGAGAGCACAGCCAAGAAAAGAAAAGAAAAGAACAAATACAGAAAGAGCAGAGCCAGTTGGCTTCTACGTAATCCCATTTTATTTAATTTCTTTCATATTGGCCTCCGGTTTTTTTTTTTTTTGGTTGTCATTTCTATCCAATATCTGTCATTTTTTACTTAGGTATCACTTTGTCTTTTTTGTTCCGTCTGTTTTTGTTTTATTTCTGCATTTAATCAAGTTTCATTTTTAGTAGAGAAAGACGTTGAGTTGGAACGGCAATTTCTGACAGCTTTATTCTTCAAAAATCGTCTTTAAGCTAATGTCCATTTTTTATATGTCCACATTTGTACAGACACACGTGTAAAACCAAGTATTTAATACAATATACACGTTTCGCAGCATATTAGAACTACTGTGGTGGACACGTATTGGGGACAGAATTCAACCCAGGAACTAAGGGTTAAGTCATGGTTGCCCTGGCAGGTTAACGCAGGGTTAAGTTATGGTTGTCCAGCCAGTTTTCTGGTTATTCTTGCCACCTCCGCTCAGTCGAGCTGTGGGTTTTGTTTGTCTCGCTGATTTACCGTGGATTAAAGAAAGTTGCCTACACGGCTAAAGTGTGAACCTACGGTCTTCTCCGTTACTTCGGCTCTACACTGGTGACCCCGACGTCGGTTTTCGGATAAGTTTTCTGAAACCACACACATTATGGCTACGAACGCCGTTGCAATTAAACTGCCGGAGTTTTGGGAGTCTTCCGCGGCTACGTGGTTCGCGCAGGCTGAGGCACAGTTCGCGCCGCTCAGAGACATAACAGCAGACGAGACCAGGTACTACTACGTAGTGGCGGCGCTGGGGTGCGCTACGGCTTCCAGGATAAGCGGTTTCATAACCAACCCACCGGCCGATGGTAAATACGCCGCACTTAAAAATCTCCTCCTTGAAACTTTTGAACTGTCAGCAACGGAGAGAGCACGTCGCCTCTTCGCAATTCAGGGCTTGGGAGATGGCAAACCATCGGAGCTAATGAGCAGGATGTTAAACCTACTGGGTCAAGAAAAGCCATGTTTCCTGTTTATGGAGCTGTTTCTGCGCAACATGCCGCCCCACGTCCAGACTGCGCTCGCTAACTCCACCATCACTGATCCCCGTGAGCTGGCAAAGGAGGCTGACCGATTCTTCGTCGCTACACAACGTTCCTCCCATGCCGGGGTGCTGGCTCCTACCTTCACTGGCCCCCCGCCGACATCGCGGGCGTGGCCCGACGGTGGCGCCACAGCATCAGACCGCTACAAGCCCTCTGGACTCTGTATGTACCACGCTCGATTTGGTGCGAAAGCTAAACGGTGCCGTTCCCCCTGCAACTACAGGCCGACGGGAAACGAGAGGGCCAACACTCAGTAGTGGCCATGAGTGTTGGCGATACGAGCAGGCTACTCTTCATCCTCGACACCATCTCCGGTCGGCGATTTCTTTGTGACACGGGCGCACAGAGAAGCGTGCTCCCTGCTACTGACGTCGACATCATGGGCGGGGAGCGGGGCCCCCAGTTGGCGACGGCTGACGGCAGCCCTATCCACACCTACGGCGTGCGGTCTGTAGAACTGTGTTTTGGTGGACAACGTTTCACGTGGGAGTTCGTCATGGCCAATGTAACGCTTCCCCTCCTCGGAGCTGATTTTTTGTGCGCTTACGGTTTGCTAGTGGACATTCAGAACAGCCGTCTGGTCGATGCCTTAACCTTCTCCTCCTTCGCATGTACGCGGAGGGAAGCGGCCTATGCAGGTCTAGCCAACTCTCTCTCAGAGGCAGACAAGTTCACCCGCCTCCTCGCTGAGTTCCCTGACCTCACCCAGCCTACCTTATCTGCACCCACCGCTAAGCATGGGGTGGAGCATCACATTGCTACGAAGGGGCCCCCGGTCTACGCCAGAGCCAGGCGTCTCGACCCCGCCAAACTCGCCATTGCCAAGTCTGAGTTCGAGCACCTGGAACGCATGGGGATCATCCGCCGCTCTGACAGCCCGTGGGCGTCCCCACTCCACATCGTCGCTAAGCCTGATGGAGGTTGGCGCCCATGCGGGGACTACCGCCGACTAAATGACGCCACCACGCCTGACCGCTATCCTGTCCCGCATATCCAGGACTTTTCTGCAAACCTGTCTGGCAAATGCGTCTTCTCAAAAGTCGACCTGGTCCGTGGTTATCATCAAGTTCCCGTGCACCCCTCAGACATCCCCAAGACAGCGGTGACAACCCCATTCGGCCTATTTGAATTCCTACGAATGCCATTTGGACTCAAAAACGCGGCCCAGTCCTTTCAGCGGCTGATGGATTCAGTGCTCCGTGGCCTTCCTTTCATCTTCGTCTATTTGGACGACATACTCATCGCCAGCGCCTCCGAGGAAGAACACCTGTCCCATCTTCATGCCCTCTTCACACGCCTCAGCCAGCATGGGCTGATCGTCAACCCGGCGAAGTGCCGGTTCGGGCTGACAGCCATTGATTTCCTCGGGCACCGCATCACTGGGGACGGGGCAGTCCCCCTGCCCTCAAAGGTGGAAGCGGTGGCGGCCTTTCCGCGCCCCCAAACAGCTCGTGCGCTCAGGGAGTTCATCGGGATGGTGACATTCTACCACCGCTTCATTCCTCGAGCCGCCTTTATCATCCGGCCACTGTACGAGGCGCTGAAAGGCATGTCCCCCAACCAGGCGGTCGACTGGACAGCAGAGCGGGACCGTGCGTTCACCGAGACTAAAGCTGCGCTCTCCCAGGCTACCCTGCTAGCGCATCCTTCACCTACAGCGCCTATTTCCATAACCACGGATGCATCGGACTATGCTGTTGGTGCGGTTCACGAACAGTGGGTGGGGGGGGCTTGGCAGCCTTTGGCCTTTTTCAGTCGCCAGCTTACACCCCGAGAGCGCAAGTATAGTACTTTTGACAGGGAACTCCTCGGTCTCTGGCTCGCCGTCCGGCATTTCCGTTTCCTGCTAGAGGGCCGCGAGTTTACTGCGTACGTGGACCACAAGCCCCTCACGTTTGCCATGTCCAAGACGGCCGAGCCATGGTCCGCTCGCCAGCAGCGACAACTCTCCTACATTTCAGAATTCACTACCGACATCCAGTACGTCGCTGGTAAGTCTAACCAGGTAGCTGACTGCCTCTCTAGGGCAGTGATTGGAGCGGTCCACCTAGGCCTGGACTATGCACAGATGGCCGCTGACCAGGCCACGGACCCGAGCATCCTCCGTCTCCGGACCTCCGACACGGGGCTCCGCCTGCAGGACGTTCCTTTCAGCGACACAGGTGTCACCCTCCTGTGTGACGTCTCCACAGGACAGCCCAGGCCCATCGTCCCGCACAGCTGGAGACGCCCCGTATTTGAAGCTGTACACGGCCTCTCTCATCCAGGCGGTAAGCCATCCGTGCGCCTGACCTCTGCTAAGTTTGTGTGGGAGGGACTTAAGAGAGACGTGAAAGCGTGGGCCGACTCGTGTGTTGCCTGTCAGCGGGCTAAGATACACCGCCACATTAAGGCGCCCCTGGAACGCTTCGCAGTGCCGGAGAGACGATTTGACCATGTCCACGTCGACCTGGTTGGTCCCCTACCCCCCTCCCATGGGTTCACCTACCTCTTCACTGTGGTGGACAGGACTACGCGCTGGCCTGAAGCTGTTCCCCTGGCATCCACGATGTCTGCTGATGTGGCCCGGGCTTTTATTGGGTCGTGGGTCTCACGTTTCGGTACGCCTTCCGACCTTTCATCTGACCGTGGGCCACAGTTTACCTCAGAGCTATGGAATGCTGTGGGTGAGGCTCTGGGCGTCAAGCTTCATCGCACTACCGCCTACCACCCTCAGGCGAACGGCCTATGTGAGCGCTTCCACCGGTCCATGAAGGCTGCGCTTCGGGCTACTCTCAAGGACTGCAACTGGGTTGACAAGCTCCCATGGGTCATGCTGGGCCTGCGGACCGCCCCGAAGGAAGACCTACAAGCCTCCTCTGCGGAGCTGGTGTACGGCACGCCGCTGCGAGTCCCAGGCGATTTCATGCCCAATGCAACGCGTCCCTGGTCAGCTGTGGACCAACGAGCCTCCTTGCTGGACGGGGTAAGAGCTTTCACACCCGTCCCTACCGCCCAACACGGCGCTCCGGTGTCCCAGGTGCCCCCAGGTCTGCAGTCAGCGGACTACGTGTTCATCCGTCACGACGCACACTGCCCCCCTCTGCAACCCCCTTATGACGGCCCCTTCCGCGTCCTGGAACGGGGAACTAAGCACCTGGTGGTGGATTTTGGGGGCACGGCCGAGCATGTTTCAGTGGACCGAGTTAAACCCGCACACCTGGACTTGACGCAGCCGTTCGAGTTAGCCCAACCTCCTCGTCGCGGTCGTCCCCCGGCTCCGCCTCCTCCCCCCGTGGAGGCCCGAGCTGCCTCTTCTGCTCCTCAGGCCGACCTCCACAGGCCCGCGTCAATGCCTCCCACAGACACTCCGGCCCCTGTTATCCGGAGCCGCCGCGGACGGCCTGTCGTCCACCCGCGCCTGCCTGACTTCGATTACTAGGGCGAATTCTGGGGGGGCTCATGTGGTGGACACGTATTGGGGACAGAATTCAACCCAGGAACTAAGGGTTAAGTCATGGTTGCCCTGGCAGGTTAACGCAGGGTTAAGTTATGGTTGTCCAGCCAGTTTTCTGGTTATTCTTGCCACCTCCGCTCAGTCGAGCTGTGGTTTTGTTGTCTCTCTGATTTACCGTGGATTAAAGAAAGTTGCCTACACGGCTAAAGTGTGAACCTACGGTCTTCTCCGTTACTTCGGCTCTACACTACAACCTATACATGTGAGTGCAGGGCATGTGGACGAGTTGTGCTCGCGAAGCGCATCTTGAGTAAACAGGCAGTGTGTTAGCATGCCAGGAAGCTACCGAAGGATTTCAAAATCTTTTTTCTACACTTTTCGAGGATTGTTTTCTGGATCTATCAAGGGTTTCGTATACCCCCAGAGCTCGACATCTTATCAGACTTGTAGTTTAAGCAGCCGATTCTTGCCACTTTTTACATGCCTTTTCGTAGGATGAGGAAATCCAGCGGGCCGGGCTGGGACCGGAGATGAAGCAGTAGCGCTACGTCGTCACGTTGGGGCTGAAGGGCTAGCACGGCACATGCGCAGTAACGTCACGATAACGAAGCGATTGACTGACGCCCAGCTGAAAACCAGCGAGGTTATGGCACAGCCATTGTGCGAAACGGCCCAAAAACAACCGCAGAAATTTGAAGCGATTTAGAACCGAGACGGAAATGAAACAAACATTTTTTGCATGAACACAAAATTTTCTCGCTCGTGTTTTCAGTCTAAAATTACGACTATAATCCATGCTTTACGTTAGACTAACCTATAATAGTGGGGGAAAAATTGAGTGTGTGTGTGTGTGTGATGCTTGAGGTGCATATTCAATATCTTGGGAAACTGTGTTATGACGTCATCCATGATATGCGTCGTGAAAATCTATGAGATTTTTTTTTTTAGTTAGGTCATTCTTTCTTTTCTTCGTTTTTTTTAAAAGTTATAACAGTGTTTACTGCCAATGGGCCCTAAAACACGTCCAAAAACACGTTAACTAAGTTGAGGTCTTCTGATTCAGGATTCAAACATTACAGGTAACTCACAAGAAATTTCTCGGCAGCCAATTCGGTCACTTAGTGAATTAAGCTATCCAATTTAAACTATTAAACTATTCAAAATACAGCTATTAGTGTGGCTAAATAGCAGACTACTCATCAATCATATCCTAATGATGAAATGATTTTATAACACTGTTAATTTCCGATTGGTCTACCTCTGGGTCATGCCAGACAGACTGACATTTTTTCCTGTTGCTTTCATTGTTTTCTCTAAACCTCAGCCCATTCTGGTGAAGCACAGGCTGATAAAGAGTCCAATAGCCAGACTTAATGCAGAAAGTATGTAGATCAGTACCTTACAGTCTACATCAGTGTTTCTGAATCAAGTCCTTAGGTACCACCAGTACTGCTGGTTTTCTCTTCTGCCAGGTAAGTTAACTATATTCACCTGGCTGTGGTTCCAGGTCTAATACCTCACTGACTGGAGGATGGAATAACTGCAAAAACAAGTGAACGGAATTATCTACTTGGCAAAATAGAAAACCAGCAGTACTGGGGTATCTGCGGACCTGACTGAGATCCACTGGTCTCGACAACCTTATGTTCCCACGCCCTAGTGCGTCCGTCCAAAATAAGGAACTGAAACGCTTTGGAATTCAAAAGTAAATAGAAATAGAAAGTCAGAAAGATCAGCTTCATCCGGAACCGTTCGATACTCTGTCGGCAACTTCAAACAACGAATGGATTTTGAAAACTTCTCTTTAAAGTGGGTGGTGGTTACTTGGACTGTGACGCCATCTAGTGGCATATGTTCTTTGTTGCGACCGAGTCGCCCACACCATGGGTCCGCAATGTTAATCGCGTCAGATGACCAACATCAGACGGGTGTTTAGGTTGAATACAAAATGAGTTTTTGAGAGCTGTAACAGTCACCCAGCGTGTCTCAGAATCAGAATCAGAATCAGAATACTCATCCTGACTTTGCCCCTCAGGATCTCAGCAACGCATTTCCAAGAACTCTACCTGGAGGGAAATCAAACAAATAGCAGGCCTGTAAATAAAAGAGTAGGCCAGCAGACAGTAGTCTAGATAGCAGTGTTTTGTTTTGTTTTGTTTTGTTTTTTTCTCTCAGTGGTTTTCAAAATCTGGATCACAAAATCTGGACAGGTGGGTTGTGGGACGTCCACACGTTTTGTTCCGAGACGGAGAAAAAAAAAGTGCAACCTGCAACACCTTTCCCCTAGAGGGCGCTCTTTGTAAAAGAAAGCGGTTAGCGTCTGCATAGCCCCTTCGTCTCCTAGCTTGCTTTTCACTGTCTTGGTGAGGCTAGCGACAAGATGGGAACATTTCTGGAAAAACCCTAAACCGAGTGATGAACAGAGGGAAGATCTCACCGTTGGAAAAGAAAATGACGCTTCATAAGAAATGCATAAAAGAAAGCCCAACACAAACAGAACCGAGCAGAGCAGCGTCTAAGTGCCTTACAATGCAGAGAGCAGAGCAGAGCAAAACAAAGAAGCTATATTAAAATAAAATGATAGACAAGTTGGCTCATACATAGTTCAGCCTCATTGTGAAACTATTTCCTACAAGCTGGGTAGCCACATGTTAGCGGCCAATTGTCATTACGCTGTGCGGTCTGGTATTCATGAATGACTATTTACACTCCACACAGCCGCCCAGGCTAGTCCCATTGGTACTGATAAAAATATCTCCAGTTCATCATCACTTGTTGACCTTTGTAATCCAGCCCTTCTAAAGGTGAGTCCTCTCTCATCCCATGGCTCTTATAATATTCCTGTTGGGATTAGGCCACGATTTATTACCCACTACCCTTTGCATTATGTGTCTTCAACTGTCAGGCCAGATAATTTGTTTACAGCCCGCTGTAGTGATTCCAGCCCAACTAAGCCCCTTGCTCCAATTGTTTTTGCTCTTTCACATGCCCAGTCCATGTCAAATAAGTCTTTTATTCTCGGTGATTTAATTACTTCCCTCAACCTTGACTTTCTATTTCTTACTGAGACCTGGCTAAAACCTGGGGAGCACTCCCCTCTAGTGGAGCTCTGCCCACCCAGCTCTGATTTTCTGAATGCACCCAGGTTAACAGGTCGTGGTGGGAGTATAGTAGCTGCCTTTAAGAACCATTACACTCATGTTCCTTTTACTTTTGGTTCCTTTGATAGTTTTGAAGTCTTAACTTTTAAAATTGTGTGTGACAACCCAATCTGCTGTATCATTATTTATCGACCCCCCAATTCATCTACATGTTTTCTTACTAATGAATTCTCTGAGGTATTGTCCTCTCTTTTTCTTAAATCTCATAGAGCCACTATGGTTGGTGACTTTAACATGCATATTGATAATCCTTTTAACTCATTTGTCACAGATTTTTTTAAACACTTCTAAATCTTTTAACCTTGTGCAGCATGTCACCGGCCCCACACATAACCGTGGGCACACCCTTGATTTAGTTTTCACCCTGAATATGTCTCTTAATTCCCTGAATAAAATCGATTTTGTCTCTGACCATAAATATATTACATTTGATACTTCTTTACTACCTACTACACTACCCCAGAAACTATAATTAACTCTGGCATCTTTAATAAGCAGTCAGCAGCCATGTTTCTAGTTATTTTTCCAGTCTGGCTGCTCTCCTCTCGTCGACAACATCAATGACCAAGTTAGTTGGTTTAATGATTTGTGTACATCTGCCCTTGATTTCTCCGCTCCACATACTTCGAGGGCTGTCCAGGTTATTAACACAACCCCTTGGATCAATGAAAACATCCGTCAAAAAAGAAGGGACTATAGGAAGGCCGAACGCAGATGGGAAAAATCTGGTCTTGAAGTTCATCAACTCCAGAAGAAGGAGTTATTATCTGAATTGAATCAAACTATTAAAGATGTGAGAGCTGCTTACTTCTCTGACTTGATTGAGAGTAATAAACATAACCCTAGGTTTCTGTTTAGCACTATCAATCAGCTTGAGAATCCCTCTCTTCCTACCATTTCTGCCTGTTCTGCTAATGGCTGTGAAAATTTCTTGTCTTTCTTTGTTGACAAGATGGATGGTCTAAGGTCCAATTTTACCCCCACTGCCCCCCCCCGCCCCTTTCAGCCGTCCGATCTTGATGTCGGAATTTAGCTCCCATATCTCTTCAGTTCCTTGTTAATACTGTAGACCCAGTGTTGTAGTCGAGTCACTAAACCTCGAGTCCGAGTCGAGTCTCGAGTCCCCAGTGTTCGAGTCCAAGTCCAAGTCCGAGTCACCAAAGAAAAGTCGAGTCGAGTCCGAGTCGAGTCCCCATTACCTGAGTCCGAGTCAAGTCCCTATTACTCGAGTCCGAGTCCGAGTCATCAAGGTTGAGTCTGAGTCGAGTTCCAAGATGGCTCCAGTGATCCACTCGGGCACAGTCAAAGATCTGACATACAAATAAAAAAGGTCTACATTAAACAAAAATGACACAGCTGTCACCATTTCAAAGGGAGTTTATTTACTTTGTGACACGATAGCCAAACAAATGCACACCCACACACTCGCACACATGCACGCGCAAGCATGCGCGCACACACACATTTTTAGAACAGTCTGAATTTCTTTGACATTCTGAACACTGGATGTGCTTCAAAACACATTTGATAGCTGTGAATAGCATGCTATTAGCAAATGGTGGAAACAGTATACAGAAGTAAGTTCCACAGCATACAATACATTCATAAAAACTAGTCAAAAGACATTGTCTCTCAGGAATAGTTAGGAACAAAAGGCTGGTAGCACTAGTTTTAAGCATACACGTTGCATTTCAAAAACATAAGATCTGACAGCATGGAACTACTCAACCTTGCATGGTGAGGCCTCATCAAAATGCCTCCATGACTAAATACCCTTTCAATGGGCGCACTGGAGGTAGGGATAGAGAATACCTGTGTGGCAATCTGATAGAGGGTAGGGAATTTGGATGTGTTTTGCTGCCAAAACCTGAGGCACGGGACTGAGTCAGAGTCCTGCTCAGCGATCAAGTTGAGGTATGCAGTCAACTGAGCCTGGCCAGACGGCTTCTTCTCGGTGGAGGAGGGAGTCCTCCTATAGTGGGAGAACATTCTCAACTGCTTCTCAGGAGGAGACTCTAAAAGTTCACCTTCCCCTGGTCCTGTTGCTTCCGCTGCATCTGCTGTTGATACCGCTTGCTTGTCACCCTCTGCCTTTATATACTCTGAAATGAGAGGGGGCATGGGGGACTCATTACAAATATGTTATTGACTAGGCCTACATGACAAATGACACGTCTATGTGCTTTATTGTAACACCTTCAATGATATAAACATCACAACAATCAAATAGTTAATCACTTAACTAACATTAATCAAAACATTTCTCACCTTTGATCTCAGTCTTCAGCACATCTTTGACGTCACTGTCCAGCTGCACATCATGTTCTAGCCGCTGGAAGCCAAATGCTGGGTCCAACACAGATGCTATGAAGTAGGCATTGGTGAAAGGAAATTTGGTGGGGCCTCTTCCTTCAGCCGGCTCACATCCTGGTATCTTGACTGCACTGAAAACGTCTGCAAACCTTGTTTTCAAGGAGCTCTCCAGAGCTCTCACCAGAGGCCCACAGTATCTGGCTTTTCCTCTTATTTCCTGCAGGTAACAGCGCAGAGTGAGGACACAGGGCACAATCACACTGACGGTGACAGTAGTCTCACCCTGAGTTAGGTTGGTTGCCTCTAAGAACGGATCAAGAACTTCGATCAGTTCTTTAAGCTGAGCATACTCTCGCGGGGATAAGATAAGGCTTTTGTGCCCCACTGATTCCAACACACTGGACAGCTTTTGCATGTCTAAATGCACATAAGCCTTCACCTGCTTCAGAGTGGAATTCCATCGTGTGGCATTCGCTGTTGGAATTGTTGCATCACCAGAACACGCTTCAAAGCAGTCTTTAAACGAGGTGCCACTGTGGAGGAGGTTGGCTGCACGGGATAGCTTTGCTAGGGTGCTTGACAGCCCACTGGTGTCTTTCAGACCATCTTTTATGACAAACTGCAGTGAATGTGTGAAGCATGATAGTCTCTGCATCTTACAGTTCTCAGCCAAAGTGTCATTGACTGTCTGTTGATCTTCTGGCATCAGGTCTTGCCATATTTCATCATCCTCCTCAAATGTGCTGGGATCATGAGCTTCAGCATCACAAGGATCCTCTAGGGGAAAGCTGGCCTGGAAAGCTTTTCTCATGTTGGATGCATTGTCAGTTATGACAAAGTTGATCTTGTCCTTAATCAGGTATTCTTCAGCACAGCATTCAAACATCATTGCAATCTTCTCTCCTGAGTGTTTCCCATGCACTCTTTTGCAGGAAAGAAGATATGACTGAAGGCTGAGTTCCTGTTTTTTTTATCCATTGCCACTGTGTGTGCTGTCACTCCAAGGAATGACTGCATCTTTCGATCACTCCAAATGTCTGTGGTAACAGCAACACTCGATGCTTCTGCCAGCTGGCTCTTTATCTGTTCTTTCTTGACTTCCACCATTCCTGGAATGGTCACAGAGGAAATTGTGGATCTTGCTATGGGCCGGTACTGAGGGTCCAGGACATGCAGGAAGTGCTTGAAGTCCTCGTTGTCAACGATGGAGAGTGGCAAGCAGCACTTAATGATTAGATCTTTTACAAGGGCATCACTTATAGCCTTCTGACGTGGATGTTTGAGGTCGTACATCCTTTGCTGTCCATCATTTAAAAATGATGTGATAGTCTTCTGACCTGGAGCAGCTGGCATCACATCTGAAGCAGTGGAGGCACGGTATTCTTGGAACCTAGGGGAAGATAGGATACACACTTTAGCTTGCTGATGCCAAACTGTTTCAAGTAATCTTTCTCACAGCAAAAAATGTGTAACGTTATAGCTATAACAATATGCAATAACAATACAAATGTTACACATTATACACATAGTGGTTTGAACCATAACCAGTTAAGTTACATATTTAGTTATCTATATAACTAACATTACCATATTAGTAGATTAACTAATGTAAGCAAGCTGGATAAATGAAAAGTATGAGAAAAGATACATAATTTATGAGACTAACAGGACAGGGATTAATTAGCAAAACCCAGTCATTTAATTATTGATTTAAGTATGTTACATGCTACCTAGCTGAGCTTTAACTCTCTATCCTCCGTGAGTCTGTATGTTTATTCTGTATGGGTCAGGGAGGGTGTGATTTTGTTAGAAGATAGAGCCAGTTCATAGTACTGTTCAAAAGCTACGTCGCGCGTGTCTATTTTTAGAATTTGGCACAGCCAATGCTGCATATATGCAAAGAAAAATATCCCCATATTTACAGTAGCCTATGCGGTGTCACGAATCACGATACGGTTCGGTAGTTTTCGGTACATCGGGGGGAAAATGCCACATCCGTCAAATCTTGTACCGTCTCCAGCTCTCAAGAAAACCAGTGGCGGCATCCACATTAGCTTTCTTCAATTAGTCCATTTAGCGAGTGATAGCCTACAATTATTTTTATTTGCATTGTAAAGTTGTGCACATTTTATCAACATTATTTGTGGATGCATATTGGCTAGACTTCTTCCTTCTCCGCACTTGGAGAATATTCATGGCGGAGATCTGCAATGTGCGGATTTGTTATTGCTAGTTAAGATAAATGCTAACACGGTAGTTCAGAGTGGTGTGTTTTTTCCGTTAAGTGTATGCTACTTGGTAATTAGCTAAATGATAAATAGGAAAAATCAGTTTTAATCTCCCTATAACACGAAGACGCTGCGTGTTACTTACCAATTCATCATTAGTGAGATGGATGGCACGCTCGTACCGAAAGCGAACCGTACTGTGACTTTTCTGTGCAATGCTGCATTAGCATGCTAACAGTAACGTTACTTAACTTACCTATACAATCTCACTTGGTTCTAGTGATATGATATACCCGCCACACGACCTAACCCAACGGTTCTAGTGATATGATATACCCGCCACACGACCTGACCCAACATCTTGGACCAGTGGTTGAGTTACTTCAGAGGCTATTGTTACTGTAGCTAGATAGCTAGCTAGCTAACGTTAACTGATCACCAACCATATCGTCAACTGACTGCATATCACTTACTTTTCTGGGTGCGTCCTTGACAGATGTCTGTTGAAGTTTGAGGTTGTCCCGGTCTTCTCCTCAATAGTTCGTTTACATATCGAACATCTAGCAGTGATCTTGCTGGAATTTGTTGTAAAATCTGTGCAAGCAAAGCGCACAATTCGGGGCGTCTCTTTAGGCATCTTCGCGCTACTGAACATGACGGTATGCACGCCACGTGAATCCGCATGTAGGTGGAACACACGTGCCTGCCCTTACACGAAATTGAATAATGTTACAGTATTAATATAGCTATCAATATATTTTAATAGGGCCTATTATTTAAAAAAAATCTAACAAAAACAGTCTTTATCAATTAAAAAGTCACGAGTCCGGGTCTCCAACTTCCGAGTCCGAATGCAGTAAATTCGCGAGTCCGAGTCCAAGTCCGAGTCATCAGTGCTCAAGTCCAAGTCGAGTCACGAGTCATGAAAATCAGGACTCGAGTCGGACTCGAGTCCGAGTCCTGGACTCGAGTACTACAACACTGTGTAGACCTCATGCAACCCTCCTCCAGTCCCTATGATATAGTTCCAACAAAAATGTTAAAATCCATCCTCCATGGCTTAGGTCCCAGCCTGCTCTCTATCATCAACTGCTCACTCACATCTGGGTCTGTAGCTGACTACTTTAAAAATTGCCTGTGTCAGCCCCTCCTAAAAAAAACACAAAAAAAACAAAAACAAAAACCCTCCCTTGATCCGGCAAGGGTAGAGAATTACAGACCTATTTCCAAACGTTCTTTCTTATCCAAAATCCTTGAAAAAAAATTGTTGCAGACCAAATCCTGCAGCTGACTGAGGGTCATAACATTTTTTATAAATTTCAATCCGGCTTTCGTCACAAGCATAATACTGAGACTGCATTACTAAGAGTATCCAATGACATTCTTATGCACGCTGATAAAGGTGAACACACTATTCTTATTCTCCTAGATTTAACTGCTGCCTTTGATACCATCAATCATGCCATCTTACTTGATAGGTTGGAGAACTGGGTTGGTATTTCTGGTACAGTGTTAAATTGGTTTCACCCTTATCTGACAAATAGATATGACATATACTTTGTGTATGAGCTCATCTTGTTCCTAAGGTAACTGCTATGAAGCGACCCCTCAGGGGTCTGTCCTTGGGCCAATTTTCTTCTCTCTATACATGCTTCCTCTGGGTCATTTGTTTAGTCACTTTCAAGACATGTCATATTATTGTTATGCCGATGATACTCAGATCTATTTCTCTGCCACACCCAATAACCTGAATCAACTGTCCTCCCTCCAAGATTGCTTAGCTGCCACCAAAGACTGGATGTCCCTAAAATTCCTCCATCTAAACCCTGACAAAACTGAAGTTCTCTTAATTGGTCCTGAGAACTTTGTCACTGCAGTTGATCAGTTTATTGGTCCACTTCATTCAAACATCAAACCTACCGCTAAAAATCATGGTATCATCTTTGACCAGAAAATGTCTTTCGATCACCATGTTACTAAACTTGTCCCATCCTGTTTTCTCCAGCTACGAAATATTGCAAAATTCAGAAATATTTTGTCTTTTAATGATATCGAAAAATTAATTCACAGGTTCATTTTCTCCCCTCTTGATTACTGCAACTCCCTCTACTCTGGCCTCAACCAAGCTACTTTAAATAGTCTACAGTTGGATTAGAATGCAGCTGCTAGGCTACTAACTAGAACTAGCCATAGGCCCTATATTACCCTTATTCTTGTATCCCTCCATTGGCTGCCCGTAAAATTCAGAATAATCTATAAACTCTTATTGATTACATCCAAAGCACTGCATGACCTTGCCCCCAGTTATATTTCTGATCATTCCTCATTCCACTTCCTGACCACGCCGATCCTCAAACTTCAGTCTTTTATCCATTCCTCATTCCCAACGGTAAAACAAAAAGTGACCGCGTCTTTGCAATTTTAGCCCCGAGCCTCTGGAATAATCTCCCCCAATCCATTAGATTCGCTGAATCTTTGGACTGTTTTAAGCGGCTTCTAAAAAACCCATCTTTTGAGGCAAGCCTTTTTACAGATTCCCGCCCCTGACTTCTGTTTTGTTTCATCTTTAGCCGGGTCTGTTACTCCCGATGCCATGTTTTTTATATTCATTCAATTTATTTTATGTATTTATTCGTATTTTCTGTGTATGGAGTGTAAAGCACTTTGTAACTGTATGTTTTTAAAAGTGCTATATAAATAAAATTTTGCTTGCTTGCTTACAAAGCATTAAATATCAACTTCTGAGAGCAGAAATACAAGTAGTAATGTATATGTGTGTTCATCATATATGTAGGCCTATCTAAATGGTACAGATCTATCAAACATACCAACTACGATATCTGTTACACTCGGGCTATGGATACACATCGCAAGTGGAATTGTCCTGGTATGCTTAGATCACTGTTTAAAAAAAGTCACAAATGTAAAACTGGCCATGTAAACATAAGTTGCAGTTACTTAACATAACCACAGGGTGTCACTAAATGATCAAAATTACATCTACCATCCACTATTCACGCTCTGGCGTCACACGTTCAAGGACAAAAGCCATCCTTATGCAGAGCTAAGACATTGGAAAATACAAATTCATGGAAACTGTTTTTGTACATGTGTAGATATAATAGGTCGTTGATTGTGCACTGACAGAAGATAATAGTCGTAGATGATTGGAGAGACTACCCCTAATTCAGTCCTGGCACATGTACCCTTGAGCAAGATACTGAGCTCTTCTCTGTTCCATCATTGTAATACCAGAATAAGAGTCAGCTAAATGTGCCTAATATGAATTGTATTAAATAAACGTATCTACATTTCATTCAATTTGTTTCGCTTGTGCATCGTCTATTGTGTTTGTTTGCTTTTAAATAGCCTAACTAATCAAACATGTGCACTTTAAAAAGCAAAAGGTCTTCAAAGAACCATATGGGGCTTCTTTTGGAGTACAACCATAGGGGAACCCCACAATGTTCCTCTCAGAATCCTTTTGTAAATGGATCAGAAATCTCGTTAATTGCAAACAGAGATGTTTGTGAAATCTTTTAGGATTATCTAGCCCACATGATGATTGATGAAAGCAATAAATCAGGCCTATATACGGGTACCCACTGGGGCTTTAAATGACACGCAAGTTTTACAGCACTTCTCAATGGAGGCTGGACAGAGACGCATTTGTTTTGTGTATTCTTATTCATAATTAACCTACTGTGTTGACAATATTTTTCACATTGTTTTTCTGAAACTAGGCCTATATTTGCTAGTGACAGTACAATTCCCTTTGCCAGGTCTCCCTTTCTTAATCTCAAGGTGACTTTCTGGTTGCATGGGCGTAGTCAAGGGGAGGGTTGGGGGGTAAATTGATGCCCCCCCCTCATAAAAAAAAAAAACAACAAAACGTCCACCTAAAGTGTATTCAATGAAACCAAGTAGCAGTTACCTTAGGAACAAGATGAGCTCATAATAACCGACATATGATGTTTTTAAGCCTGAAATATCAATTATTTCATGATCCTTCTGCTAAATGACGAGTTTTAGTACACTATAAAGTATAGCGTATTCATGGCCATAGCAGGTCAAAGGCCAGCTTATATAAGGTATCCTGTGTTGGGAATAAACAGGTCTAGGTATTTTAGTAGGGTGAATACAGCCATGGTTAAGTGTCTAGTGCTAAATGTTATTGTTGTGGCATATAGGGGCACCACACAGACTACTTTAACAGTGTTTAGAGACAAAGCAGAGGTGTAGATGACTTGGTTCAGGGTATACACTCAGACAAAGCAACCCCAGTATAAAAGAAAACAACTAATGTTCTGATCAGGTTACATCCTCTGGTCTATAAGTCAGGCTTGACCACCACCGACAGACAGGACATTTATTGGCTGGATCATCACCATGGATACGCCAGCAATGTGCAATATATTTACAATATTCAGTCATACCAGTTCAGTTGGCTAAACCCAAAACATCAAAAAAGATAAATAAAAACGAGACTATCCCTGGGTCAATGTGATCGACATATGGTAGGCTATATCCTTTGCTAATTGGTGAACAGATCATGATGCTTAAGAGACTTAGAATAACAATCAGTTTCAATTAGAAACAATTTAGAAGGTGGACTGGTGGTAAGATTATTCTTCCTTATGACCATAAAATTTTCCTAATAAAATAAACAGAGGATTTTTTTTGTGGAATCAATTTCAAATATGAAAGTTTTCAAATATGCAAAGTAGGTAGCTAGCTAGTTAGGTTAGCCAAACTAACCAGTGAGTTATCAGACAACTTTAGTCAGACAAAAAAGAACTTACTTCAAGATGCTTCTTCAAGTTCAAAGTCGAGTCTTTCGACGCTGACGGCAACTTGGTTGCATGCAAGCATAGGTTGCACTGCACAGTGATGTTGCGTGTGTCATCTTTTTCTTTTTTCTTAGTATAAATTTCTTTTTAACTTCCACAATTGAAAGGTATTCTTCTCTTGGCTATCTGCCAACTCCATCTCGTTTACTTGGTACGTGCATGCATTCCGTCAGAGACTGATTCCGTTCATGTAGTTGCACTAACCCGAGGGCTTCTGGGAAATCCATTGCATTACTGTTATTTAATTTCAGAGCGAATAAACATGTAAACCAAGAAACAAATCCTTTCAAGTAATCCATTAATTTCAAGAATTTAACTGCATTCTGAATACCATAAATTTAAATTGTAACTGTATTTGAATACAGTTACTCATATTTTGTATTCTAAATACATAACGCCGTTACATGTATTCCGTTACTCCCCAACACTGTTGAGTGTTAATTAATGGCTTGATGTACGTCTTTTGTGAATAGATTTGCAAGCTATGGCCACCTGATGGTGTTTTGGTTTTTGATTAAGCCTAATATTTGACATTCGTTACCATTAGCTAGCTAGTTACTCACTCATTAATCATTGTTTTCTTACCTTCATAATTGTGAATGTAAGATGCAGCATACAACCTAAAGCCCTTCTCCAATTTGCTGGTTGGTGTTGGTGTTGTCTGCTGGCAAATTCAGTGGACGTCTGTTAGTTTGAGCTTTGGGGGCTCCTGCAAAGAACGGGTGTAAAACAGCGCCATCGATAGACCGGAAACACACAAGCAGTATTAGGCTGAATGCGGAAATTGTTGTGCAAACAGCCCATTGAAAGAGAGCAGAAGGACGTTCCCATTCAACTAGCAGGAGCGCGGCGGCCATTTTTATTTGAACCGCTGCATTTGCAAAGAACTGTGACCGTTGAAGCGGGCTAACTTCCATGTAAAACCGACTTGCGGTAAATCGCAGATTTTTTTTTAAGCCACGGACTCACTGAAGTGAGGTTTTGCAGTAACGACCAAACCAACAGTAGAGTAGTACAAAACTTTACGGCTTCGCTGACGTTGGTTGTCACCATGACAACTAACGATCGCCATTTTCTTTTGAACTACGTAAATGACCACTGCAAACAGTTCAATGTCCCTTCTACTCTCATTCAATTTCTATGGCTTGGACACGGGTTTACACCAGCGGTGCAACGGAATACAATCCATAAACTTTTACCTTCAGCAACAAAAACCTCTAGGGCCTCAGCTAAACGATGTGCTTGGTTTCCCATTAGACTTTTCAATTGCACTGGCCTTACCTACGTTAAGTAGCCCATGGCTGGTCGTTCCTGCACATTGAACCAGGAAGTGGCTCAGCCATTTCTTTTCTTTTTTTTTTATCAAGGTAACCAATCAAATCTGACTTTATTCAGACGCATGTCCAGGGTGTCTCCCCGCCTGCCGCCCAATGACTGCTGGGATAGGCAGCATCCCTGAGAGCAGGATAAGCGGTTTGGATAATGGATGGATGGAGGTAGGTCCATATTAAAGAGAAAAATACAACACAGGACAACAACACAAAATATAGCTAACAGCAGTTCAGAAGTCCACAATGATTAAAACCTATACAGACATTTGTTCCAATGTTTCCAGAAAGAAGGGGAGTACCTTGTGTCACTTTGTGTAGACTCAGTTACGAGCATTATATTTATATTCTTGGAATCAGTTAACCGACACATATATTTGTACATAAAATTCCTCTACACAGCATGACAAGTGGGAACATTACTAGTCACCAGGGGCGTAACTACCACATATGTAGGGTATGCTGCTGCATAGGGGCCCGCGACGATTTTGGGCCAAGGCAGGCAGCGCGGCTGCACTGGGCCCCGGGCCCCGCCCACGGAAGTTGATGGGCCCGTGGAGCGAGCCAATACCCGCAAAAAGGCATTCTCCGTTATGTTTTTTACATAAAGTAGTCTGTAGCAATCTATAAACTATGAAACACGATAAATAAACTACAACGATTCAATTAAATTAATGAGTGCTTCTTATTTTGGTATATTTGTCCTAATTTTACACATAATATGCAATGATTGCTGGGTAATACTGCATGCATGTTGTTGTTGTCCAATGTCAAGTCTCCATTCGATCATGTGACGAGACTATACGATAGCCTACAGCTAGTTTAAATTAGACCAGTAACGTTAACTAAACTGATAGCAAGCAGCATGGAGTACAAACACAAAAGCGGGTTTCAAAAAAGAAAATTAAAAGAAGCAGCAGAGAAGGAAAAAGCTAAGCTCCCAAAAATAGCGTCTTGTCAGTCTTTTTTAAAAAATAAAGACGAGGCGGTAGAAAGCAGGACTAATTCAGCTGAGCAAGAGCCAACTGCACCTACTGCAGCAGCATCAACGACAGCGCGCCATCAGAAATCACAGGAGATGGTGAGTGTGAGAGCGGGGACCATGTGCAGGACACCCCGGAGCCGGAGCCTAGCACTCCTACCACTGCATCTCTGCATGAGTATCCCACGGACAGGGGACATTTTCCTAGATGCAAATGTGAAACGTTATGTTATGTCTAAGGGGTCATGCAAACCCCTGGGCCCTGATCCCACACAGGGCAACCACTGTTTTTCCTCTACCTACTACACAAGCAAAATCTTAATGGTTTAATTGACGACTTCACGCAGCAAAAAGCCAGGAGAGTGCACCTATGATGTAAGTAGAACTTATTTATTATTTGACTTGACAATGTGCGGTGCTTATATACGTGCTGATACGCTGTCACCATCATGTTTATGTAGGCCTATGTGTTGGTGCGCTCTCACCATTATGTTTTCATCTGTGTTTTGGTGCGCGTTATGGTGAGCCGACCTATTACTATAGGGCCCGCTTCGACCATCTTGCATTAGGGCCCAGTGCTGATTCGTTACACCCCTGCTAGTCACAAACATATGACTTGCACTTGTCCATCTTGGAAGCTTGAACAAGATTCAGAATGCATCATTATACGCTACCTGCAGCTTTTTCTTTTTTGCTTTGCTATAATTGCGCCACAAGTGGGCTGTATAGAGTGGAATACAGTAGGCCCTGAAAAGAGCAGTTTTAACCACATCTGTACACATGAAATTTGTGTGCCAGCATATTGGCTTGTCCATACGATGAGTGCAACACTGGTACTGCACATCATCGTCATCACATAAATCATTCCTGATGATGTGACCCAGATATTTTACTTTCTTCACCACATTTAGTGCTTGGTCTGCCAAGAAGAATGAAGGAAAATTTTGCGTCTGATCCTCCTTGGTTTTAGCAATCATGACAACACTCTTTTGATTGATAATATTGGACATTTTAGGTTGTAACTTTTAACTTACACCTTTGTTTTGACTTACAAAGCATCTGTTTTTGGACGTTTTTCAACAGTTGACGCTAGATTAGGGCTGGGTATCGCCACCGAGTTTTCCAAATCGATTCGATTCCGATTCACAAGATCCCAAATCGATTTGATTCGATTCAATATCGATTCAGTTAGGGATATTTCAGTTACAATACAAATTTTGCTTGGATATGAAAGAGATTCTCTGAGAACTAATGCTTTAAATTGTACAAGGAACCCTCTAACCTGGTGCATTAGTAACAATGTTCATGTTTACATTAAGAATTGACCCCAAAGCAGTTTCCGGTCTGTAATTTCTATAGGTATGTAATTTCTGTTACACGTCAACGACGGAAAAAACATTTAAAGATCGTTTCAGGGATTAAATGAACCGATAATCAGATCGTTATCAATCAAGTTGCATTATATTTAGCGCTTTTCTAGCTGCAACAGCCACTCAAAGTGCTTTACAATTAATTAATTCACACGCGCGCGCGCATCATACACCGATGGCGTGGAAGTTATGATGAAGATCGATTCAAATGGGGAAAACGATTAATTGAAACCAGCTGGATCCCACAAAGTGAGGGTACAGTGGGGTGGTATAGTGTCTACGTTAAGGGTTAAGGTTAGGTAGTGGTCATGTTTAGGCTTCAGGTTAAAATGATCCTGTAATTTTGAACGCATTGCTGATTGATTGGCAATGGAAACCATGCTGCCCCTCTGTACCCTTGCTTTGTGGGATCTAGCGTCAGCCTTCTTTCACTTGGTTAGCACTCGAGTGTAATTGGTTTGGAAGGAGAAAACATGGTGGCAGTCCAAAAGCGGCTTTGGCTGCTCTTTGTTTTCAAAAGACATTTGCAAAGCTGTTATCAGTTTTGCTGGATAATGACAGACCCTTTATATATTTATTTTATAACGCAGTAGCTAACTGTTTTCTGACCACTGACTGTTAAAGGGTCATCTCCCGCCATATTTTCCAGGGGTGAAAGGTGTGTAAACTACTAATAAGACACATTAGTCCCTAGCTAACGGGTCTAACCCTTTAGCCGAGCGGTTAGTGATGTCGCCTTGTGGTGCAGTACACCCCGTCGTATCGAATCCCGCACCGGGCAAGAAAATAACCGGTTACATTGGTGGCAGCGGTGGGATCCGGAAGTGTGCAGATCCTCAGAAGTCTCTTCGGAGCGCGGGAATAACAAAGCGCGAGCGCGCGCTTCCGGGGAGGGTGACGACTGTAAACTACTAATAAGACACATTAGTCCCTAGCTAACGGGTCTGACTCTTTTGCCGAGCGGTTAGTGATGTCGCCTTGTGGTGCAGTACATCTCGTATCGAATCCCGCACCGGGCAAGAAAATAACCGGTTACAGGTGTATAGTTGGCAACTGGGGTATTGGGGTATTGGGCCCTGACTTCCCAGCATTGTTCATAAGTCTTCAAATGCTGTTTTCCAGAGGGGAACTCGTTTATCCCACGTACCCAACACTACATGTACACAGCAAGCTAAACGGGTTGAACTTGACCCAAACATGTCTGACACTCCTGCTCAGTTGCCCCATAAGGCACCGTTGTAAAGCCGTGTCCACTGGTGGTCTTGTGGCCAAAATATCCACAAAGAAGCCGGCGAGTAAAATTATATCATCGATATATGAAATATGGCAAAAACTACAAAAAATAAAACACAAGTTTATAAAAAAAAGAAAAAGAAAAAAGAATGACCCTTTAAGCAACGTTTAGAAAATTGTACCTTTCCGCAGGCCTTCGAGTGTGACGTCAACCCCCCTCCTCCTCCTCTTCAGAAAGCCTCCCTCCAACCTCAAGTGTCGGCGGTGCTCCTTGCAGCCCACAGAATCCAACATGGAGTAAGAGGAGAAGATGGGGCTCGTCCGGGGCCATCCTCACCGACATCAGCGGATCACATTCAGCTGCCGAGTTTCACCGGAGGGTCGCGGCGGAGGGAGCCGGCGGAGGAGCTGCGGGGCACGAGACAGCCGCGTCGGATGAGCGCGAACAGATCCGCCGTGGGAGAAAACGGCCAGACGGTCGCGGGGAAAAACGCGCATAGCGAAAAAAACGACAGGGGACGAATAAACGAGTCGTCTGGAAGAGACGGGGTGGGGGGGGGGTGTGAAAATGGAGATATCACACTATGTACCCACGGCGGGATATTTTTGTAGGTGAAACGGAAAAATGAACGAGGGAACACACCCAGACGAGTGAGTATAACCCCACTATATCCCTGTGTACCGAGAGTTACCGTGTTATTCCGTGTCCTTGCGCAGTGTCAGGCAACGGCGCATTGCAATACATCGGTGCCGGGTTTACGCGCATCTGTTGATTGACGGGGGACATGGCGACCAATTCTGGGGGGAAATGTACTTTAAACATTCAAACGTGTACGCTGTGCCTTCACGGAACGGGGGGCTGCAGGGCCCCCTCCGTCCTCCTGGCTGAGGTTGTTCTCCTCGGGAGGGAATCGGGAGGGGAGGGAGGGCCCCATCGGGGGAGAGAGGGGTCGGGATCGGAAACATTTGGTGGAGGAGGTTCGCCGAAAACAGAAGAAACACGGGCGGCCGACGCGCACGGCATCCGACCACCTGGCGTGCACGCTCGTCCGCCCACGAGGCTGGGTTTAAGTTTGCGCTTTGATTCACGAACGCCAAACGTTCGAGCCTGCGCAGTCACGACAGAGGGAACAAGCGGCTTGTGTCATGACGCGCCGGACCGCTGAGTTTATTTAACCGGAGGACATGCATGCAGGCATGCATCATCCGCCATTTCTATTTTCCTTGAATCACTCTCATTTGCATACTGTCCTTCATTCATAAAAAAGAAAAGAAAAGAAAAAGGGAATTGCCAAAGGAAGAAGCCAAAGGGAGAGAGTGCAGCACTGGGAGAGGATCTCCTTTGTATGAGATGGGTTAGAAAAGTAGTAAAACGTTGGCAGACTGACTGTAATGCCCCAGAAGTTCCGAGTTTTACCTCCGTCCGTTATCTTGAAACAAGATGTGATGGCTGTATCTATGGGTAGTATGTAGGAAGTGTGTATATAGAGTTTGTAGGAACTATTTATTATGTATGTATTTGTGTAGCATGGAGGAAGTGAGCCTTTCTGTCAAAAGAAAGAGACTCATAAGAATTGTGTTGACTTGCAGTCTGCTGAGGCCTGTCTTACGTTATTTCCCGGTGGACAGTATGTCGATAAATTATCGATCATGTGAGACAAGATATCGTCTAGGAGTTCTGTTACCGTAATATGGTGATATAACCCATTCCCTGACCTTAAAGGCTGCATTACAGTAAAGTGATACAGTTTTCTGAACTTATTAGGCAGTTTTAGCTGTGTGAAAGGAACAATGGATGCTTCTACCTGCTTAGTCATCATATCCACATTACTAATGGTCATTTCTCAAAAACCTGTTGTGTATAAATATCTCGTGAAAGCACCAACAGGCATCCCCAAACTCCCATTATCAATATTTGAGGTATTCAGTCAAAGATATTGTGACATTTTATATTGTCAATATTGCCCAGCCCTATGTCAGACTGCATACAGTACGATTTCGGATAGCGGAAATCACTATTTTCCCAGCAGTATCTTTTTTTTAATACATTTGCTGTTATTAACATCTAATTGCCATCCACTACTTAACCTTAACCATAAACCCTTGCATTTGCAGCACCCATATCCCAGCAGTGCAAAACTCTTCAAGGCAGATAATCTTTTCTTAGAATGATTTATGGTCGCAGCACACACCCCTACAGGTAAACACATGACTCATGGGATCATGCACAGCAGAGAGAATAGGCCGGACTTGTGAAATGTTTACCCAAACACGGGTAGAAACGCCGAAGCTGTGTGTCAGGAGAAGAAGGTCGAGGAAAGGGTGGCGTATTTCAGGATGTCCCATGTCTAAAAAGACCCACGAGATCTCCAGATTATATAATCGTAGGTTTTAGTGCCCCGCAGCGACGTCAGACTTGTCCCACGATCAACTTAAAATCGGACCAAAGTCTGCTGTCAGATTTAGGCCTAAGTTTTCATGTCAAGACAACCTTGAACAGATCGTAACACATTTCTTTAGATGTGTAAATGACTAATGTTGTGTTGTTTTATACGTTTATCCATAACTGTTCTCGGTTATGTCAGACATTGTGAGGGAGTGGTCTAGTCCTGAATATTCATGAGCTGAACTTTCGGTGACAAGTACAAGCAAGGGTGGGCAGGGTTTCATACTTTGATGATTTGATCTGATAGGTGTATGTAAACAAGTGTGTCTGATATTGCCTGTGTATTGTCACCTACTTGTTTATTTTGAGCTTGAAAAAAATGGTTTGGATGATCCATCCATCCATCCATCCATCCATCCATTTTCTATCCCCACTTATCCTGGTCAGGGTTGCAGCTGGTGCAGGAGTTTATCACAGCATGCACTGGGCACAAGTCAGGATTAACCCCTGGACAGGGCGCCAGTCCATCACAGGGTGCAAGTGGACTAGATTATTCTGATCCGTTGATATTTTTCATACATTGCCAGTATTTGCACAACATGCAGTTGCTTAGGTCGTTGTTACATCAACTTTACACCGCAGCTACAGCACATCGGAATAGGGATGAGTATTTGGCTGCTAGATTGCAAGGCCGTAGTCTTAAAAATAATATCCAGAATGCGGATATGCATTGGCATTTGTTTAACTATCCATCCATCCATTATCCAAACCGCTTATCCTGTTCTCAGGGTCGTGGGGATGCTGGAGCCTATCCCAGCAGTCATTGGGCAGCAGGCGAGGAGTCACCCTGGACAGGCCGCCAGGCCATCACAGGGCATCCCATAGTCGAGTCTACGAAAAAAGAAAAAAAACATGTCTAACGTGCAAACAGGAATTCTGTGGGACCCTCTCATACCAACATGGATCTATTGCAGGATTTTGAATCATGGGCCCAAAAACAATTGTGGTAACAATCCAGTGTTTGAGTTCAGACCCCGAGCCCTCACCTGTTATTTCCTTTCTCACCCTGTTAGAGTCTAACCTGGAAGTTAAGAAAAATCTCCTGGTTCTCTACCCAGTTTGTGTTACGTATGTGTTATGTGTTTATCTTCAGGGGTGTATATGGTAGGCATAAATTGTGTAATCGCATATCAGAGCGCTGCGGTTCTGACCCTCAACCTCCTAAATCAGTATTACTCAATCATGCGTCATGGAGGGCCGAGAGTATACAGGTTTTCTTTCCAACGGGACTCCACAACAGGTAATTTCACCGATTAGCCCACCTTCGAGCAAAGTTAAAGACTAAACAGTAAAAATCAGCTGTTGTTGAGTCAGAGCGGAGTACAAACCTGCGTATTCTCCGCCCTCCATGGCACATTGTTAAGTAACAATATCCTAAATGTTGGTTTCTTAACACTTTGGAGATCTTGGAATTGCCAATTGTCGTGCCCATTGCGTTTCAGTTTGGATAAGAGCGTTTGTTTAAGCTGAAATCCGGCTTTTTCGCCATTAATATTAATAAATAGTTACTTTATCCATCTGGACCTTGGAGTCAGGTTACAAAATATTAACTGGCATCTCCTCCATGGTTGGAGAAACATACCGTTGTTGACATTTTTGAAAGGGTAGGATGAACACTGGTGCTGGGGCAAACTGTGTGCGTTGGAAACAATTCCAGCGGGGAGAAAGATCGAAGCGTGAGGCTGATGTGATGATGCTTCTACTGGACACAGTCAATATTACTGTAGAGCAATGCGCTAACCCGATTAGTGGGAGTAATTTATTTAACAGCGATTGTTCAGTTTAAGGGTTTATATTGTTTGAAATAACCAGATTTCCCAGTAAGTCTTTTAATAATTGATTTAAGGTGCATCAGCACTTCTTTCTGTTGTCATTGCCTGATCATGGTAACGCCAGTCCTCAAGCAAGCATTTAACAGCCTTTACTGTGATGTATTTTTATTGCGGAAAATGAAAGAAAAAAATAGCATTCCTACTTGCCATCCTGTCTGACAGCTGTTAGTCATCTCACTGAGTCTGTTGTGTATGTCAGGGCAGACTTCAGATCACTGCAAACTACATCCGCATTGTAAACTGCATTCATTGTATGCCATGTTTGATTGTTACAGTAAATAAGTTACTGATACATCAACTCTTAACACAAAGGAAGAATAGAAAATATGAGTGGATAGCTGCATCATCTTACTTTATTTTTTTCTTTTTTGATCACCCCCCCTTTTTCGCCTCAACTGTGTCCGTTCAATTACCCCACTCTTCCGAGCCGTCCTGATCGCTGCTCCACCCCCTCTGCAGATCCGGGGAGGCCTGCAGACTACCACATGCCTCCTCCGATACATGTGGAGTTGCCAGCCACTTCTTTTCACCTGACAGTGAGGGGTTTCGCCAGGGGGACGTAGTGCATGGGAGGATCATGCTATTCCCCCCAGTTCCCCCTCCCCCCTGAACAGGCACCCCGACCAACCAGAGGAGGCGCTAGTGCAGCAATCAGGACACTTACCCACATCCGGCTTCCCATCCGCAGACACAGCCAATTGTGTCTGTAGGGATGCCCAACCAAGCCAGAGGTAACACAGGGATTCGAACCGCCAATCCCTGTGTTGGTAGGCAACGGAATAGACCACCACGCCACCCAGATGCGTCTTGCGTTTTTCAAACTCATGACATGATCTGAAAATTATCAAGGGAAGGCTACTTGTCCCTCCGCTCATGTCTTTTCTATTCTTCTCTCTGATGAGCCAACTATGCCTTTAATGTGTCTTCAATAAACCAAAAGATGGAGCAAATGTCCAAGGCCAGGCTTACACCTGTCATTTCAGTGTGACCCAGTGAATGATCATGTCAGTAACAGTACTGAGTAAAGACTTAGCATTGAGAATCAATGAGTGTTTCACACAAAGTGTGACAAAGTCAAATAGGGGATCTTAACTATGAAAGGTGCAAGTTTTTTCCTTCTAAGAGATCCCAAGCCCCCCAAAATATCTTATAACCCCCCCTCCCCCCATCACCAAGGTCTAGAAGACCTACCTCTGTGGGCTGAATAAGTTCCATAACCGTGAAACCCAATATAACCACTTTTTTTCCCCTTTTTACTACTCTAATCCCCGTGGGGAAATTCTTTCCCTGCATTTAACCCATCCTAGCTGTGTAGCAAGGAGCAGTGGGCAGCCACCATGCAGCACCCGCGGACCAACTCCAGTTCGTCTTTCCATGCCTCGGTCAGGGGCATAGACAGGAGTATAAACCCTAAAATGCATGTCTTCCTGATGGTGGGGGAAACCAGAGCACCTGGAGAAAACCCACCGCAGACACGGGGAGAACATGCAAACTCCACACAGAGGACGACCAGGGATGACCCCCAAGGTTGGACAACCCCCGGGGTTCGAACCCAGGACCTTCTTGCTGTGAGGTGACAGTGCTAACCACTGGGCCACCATGCCACCCAATATGATGAGTTATTAAACATTCTCAGTGGGTGCCTGGCCAAAAAGAAAAAGAAAAAAGAAAGAAAAGCTCCTGTTCACACTTACAGGGATTCTGTGTTTTTCATGCAAAAGTACAAGTGGCGGAAGAGTGTTTTTTTTCCTGTTGATGTGGACAGGGTTGCACCATTCATTTGTAAATTTGTTTCTTAGTCTGTGTGTAAAGTCATAACAAGTGCTTCATGTTTACCAGCAAGTTGTAAACTAGCGATTTACCAATAAACAAAGTTGCACCATTCAAATGCAAAGAATTTGAATGCTGTAGCTAGTAAAGGCTTAGTAATGCGTAAATCGGTTACTCTGTAAACATCACAGCAGCCACCCAACCCAAAACAGTTCACACACCTAAATATGGAATTGCACACCAGCCTCACTGCATGATGCATGATTCTCATGCATCATGTAAGTCAAGGGGTTGCAGCCCATCATGTAAAACACGCTGATGACAAATATTTTCCCCGTTTTCAAATAACAATTCCAAACAGTTGAAGGCGTTTGGAACAACAACAACAATATTTGTTGTTGTTTTAGTTAGCTCTGGTGTTATTTTGGTAAAACATTACTCTGTTAGCTGACTCCAACCTCTTAGTTGGCATGTTTAAAATATTGGTGACTACTAAGTTCTTAGTATGAGTAGTAAGAGTGGCGCAGCCTGTTTTTATATAGTGTGGTGTAATTTCTGACTTTGTAAATACTTACATGACAACTAAACTTGGTAAGGGACTTATGCACAACTGGTGCCACAGGACGCCGTTGCCCCAGATCCCACAGGGAGTGGTGAATAGTGCCAAACAAAATGGGGTGGGGTGGGGGTGGAAAATGACATGGCGGAGAGATCAATGTCCGTGTGTCTGGTATCCCAGCCCTGCCCCCCCCCCCCGCACCAGATGCCATCAACTTTAGACCAGCCTTCAATCATTATTTGAGGTACATTTAAGGTTTATCAAACTAGGAAGTTACCTTGAAATGAAGAATCTCTTTTTCAAAGGAAATCCGTCCAAGCGAAGGCAGCACCAATAATAAACTTAAAACTCTCTTACAAGCCGCATAAAAAATATTTCACAGATCAATAGATAGATAGATAGACAAGAAAAGACAAAATGGATCAGCCAATGAATTGTGCAATTGTCTTTTTCTGTGAAGAAACAGGTTAAAACGGTGTTGAGACTGGCTGAGTAAATCAGAGGTAGGTCCAAATGATGTCCTTCTCTGGGTTCAAAATAAGCAGCATGTTATTAGGCTCTATTTGAAACTTTCAACTTTCATACAGCCAGTAGTCTCAGGGCAGTGGTTCTCAATTCCAGTCCTCAGGATCCCTAGTATTACTGGGTTTCTATTCTGCCAGGTATTCCAGCCATTGAACCAGGGAGGTTTTAGACTTGGCACAACAGGTAAATGTAATTAAATAGCTGGCAGAACAGAAAAAAAGCATAACACTGGGTCTTGAAGATTGGAAACAGCCTGTACTGTAGTGTCCTGCAACGATTTGCTTTACCATGCGCACAGGTTCAGAGAGCGTTTTCATCATCAATTACACATTTCTCAACTGGGTCTAGGTATTAAATTTTAGTACTACTTCAGATGTGCTGCCAAATCACAGTCCCTGGCCCAAGGTGGAGGTATTTTTGTTGAACTTGGCAGATAAGTTCAAGTCAGTACTAAGAATGGTCACAGATCAAGTTCTGTCTTTAAACTAGAGGAGTGTACTCAGTAATCTCCACCAGGTGTATGTATCTCCTCTTCTCCACTGTTCGAACATGGCGACAAACCACCCCTTTTTTCACCTACCAGTGTTGTATCGAACTCTGTTTCCCCATCGAGATCTGTTTCCCTCTAGCTACAGTTTCTAGTCAACACCGGGACACTTGATTAACCTTAACCTATCCCTAACCTTAACCTAATGTTTACCTTAACCTAACCCTAACATTTACCTTAACCTAACCTTCCAAAAAAAACTGGAGCGGGTACCAAAATCAATGCAGACCTCTGATTGGTCAGAGAAACGTGTCATGCGTAATTTTGCGTCACTGCGTCATCAATGCGTACATGGGATATCAACATGGATGTATTATAGTAGAACTACTATAATATCAGAAACGGAGAGCCGAAAATCCACGCCATGGTCTGTCGGTAATGGAAAACGACACAAAAGCGAGTCGAGTCGAGCCGGTGCGGGACCATGTAGTGGAAAAGGGGCATAATAAGTGACCTCTTCAGTCTAAACTGACTGCAGGTATCCCCGCCCTTATAAACAATACAGTGGCATAACGGCCGAAACCTACGATCAGTTTCATGTGGTCGTCATATGGTTTCAGTCGTTATGCCAATGGGCGGGGATACCTGCAGTCGGTTTAGACTAAAGAGGTCACTTAGATGAGTGATGGAATTTATCTGTCAATAAACGTTGCGTCCAGGTGAGCTGATTCAACTTTCTTTGATTTTCTTACCTGGATTATTGAGCATGCATAAAAACATTTTAATCACTACAATCACGAGAGGTTCTTCATCATACAATCCTAACTGCACAAAAAACTTTAGGCTGATAGGTCCAGTAGTTTGCGAGATTATGTTGTGCGCGCACACGCACGCACACACACACACACACACACACACACACACACACACACACACACACACACACACACACATGCGACCAAACGCATAATCACCTCCAGGCTACCGCCTGGCAGAGGTAGTAATAAGTCATAACAGATTCAACTGAAACTGACAACAGCCAGCTTTTTAAATTTACTTGTGACCGAGTAAAGGAAGGAACAACCATATTGTGGACAACTGATGAGATCCAAGCCGTCAGTGGTATTTAAGCAGAGGAGGAAAGTGTGGATGATGGACTCGGCAGTGTGCAATACTGGGGTTGATAAAACTTGCTTAGTGATACGGGGAGCAGGACTTGAAGCAAAGGCTGAAGTGATACTGCCAAAACATTAAAAGTTAGATATCCCTTTACCTGAATTTCAAAGCAGTTCAGTTGTCATGCACTGGCAATTTCCCTCCGCTTCAGACAAACTGAAGCCTTTTGTTTTTCAGTCACATTTGATTCCCCTTAACAAATAAATGTAGATTCCCCTATTTGGAAAACCTTCATCACAAAGTCATAGGCGGGTTGAAAAATGACCTGTTAACATGTGCCCAGTGATAGTGTGTGTGTGTGTGCACGCGCTCTGCTGAGAGGTTGTCCTGCCGAGTCGAGAGCGGAGAATCATCTTCAGCGTTTGACAAATATTAACAAAATAATTGATGACAGAACACACGAAGAATTGCATTGATTGCACAAACAGGGCACATCCTTGTCAGATGGCCTATTTCGGAAAGCCCCGGTGGCAGCAACTTGATCACTGCACAGTAAGTAATAAAAAGTCCACTGAAAGCGCTGCATTTTCCATGTACGCCACACAGACATTTATGGGCTTAATGAATGAATGTATGAATTATCTTTATTTACATTGCGCTTTTTACAGCAGAGCCATCTCTAAGACGCATTGCAAACACACTATAACAGACAATGTTGTCAAAGTAACAGGCCTGTGTCATATGAGGAGAGTGTAGACCGTGCCTCAGCCTCACACTGTAATTTTACAGTTTAAAATGTCCAAGAACGCAATCCCCATGCTGCCTCCAGCTTGGTCGGGCGTCCCTACAGACACGATTGGCTGTCTGCGGGAGGGAAGCCGGATGTGGGTATGTGTCCTGGTAGCTGCACTAGCGCCTCCTCTGGTCGGTCAGGGCGCCTGTTCAGTGGGGAGGGGGAACTGGAGGGAATAGCGTGGTCCTCCCATGCGCTACATCCCCTTGGTGAAATTCCTCACTGTCAGGTGAAAAGAAGCGGCTGGCGATGTTCCCCTTAAAATAACCTAAGAGTGCATTCATGTTTCTAGTAAAACAATATATTAACCTTCAGTATGGCATGTCTTGATAAACCTTACAGTGAAGATGTCAATAAATAAGTAATTAATGTGTCAATAAATAAATAATATAAACCTTACAGTGAGGGTGTCAATAAATAATATAAACCTTACAGTGAGGGTGTCAATAAATAATTAATATAAACCTTACAGTGAGGGTGTCAATAAATAAATAATAAATAACGGTCTAATGATTCTTAATTACAAAAGTTCAGATCAGTGGGGAATAGGCGTGGTTTTAAATATTCATAGCTATTTACAGACTGTGGGGTCAAACGTAGAAGAAGCAGAATTCTCCTTTACAATAATTCACTACATGGTTACAATCGGGTAGGCAAACTCATTAAGATCAGCGTATATGATGGAATAGTAGCATTACAATGTGCCACAGACCACAGGTCACCAAATTTGGGCTTTTATGGCCAAAGTTGTTCTCTGGGGGGGCATGCCCCTGGACCCCCCTAGCTGGCTACTTTTTCCCACTGGCTGGCTACTCAGTATCCTTGTAGAAAGCCCTGTCCAATTAGTATTTTCTTAATTTTCTTAATACACATAGTAAGTCCTGAAAGATGAATGTGAATGTTGAATCTTAAAACCCGAGGTGTCCGGGTGGCATAGCGGTCTATTCCGCTGCCTACCAACATGGGGATCGCCGGTTCGAATCCCCGTGTTACCTCCGGCTTGGCCGGGCGTTCCTACAGACACAATTGGCCGTGTCTGTGGGTGGGGAGCCGGATGTGGGTATGTGTCCTGGTTGCTGCACTAGCGCCTCTGGTTGGTCGGGGCACCTGTTCAGGAGGGAGGGAGAACTGGCGGAATAGCGTAATCGTTCCATGCGCTACGTCCCCCTGGCGAAACTTCTCACTGTCAGGTGAAAAGAAGCGGCTGGCGAATCCACGTGTCTCAGAGGAGGCATGTGATAGTCTCCAGCCCTCCTCGGATCGGCAGAGGGGGTGGCGCAGTGACTGGGATGGCTCGGAAGAGTGGGGGTAATTGGGGAGAAAAAGGTGGTGGTGGGGGGGCAATCACCCGCTAGTGTGGTGGTGAAAGACACTGTCGGTTTCCAGCAATAATTGCAGCAGTGGTGAGTGTCAAGCTAGCCATGTGACACATTTAATGGAGGATGGATTTCCTTTAGCTTAGCCTGATAGTGCCAATCAACCCCACAGGAGAAACTTCTGCTCACGCTTCAGACAACCATTCACAAAGGACTTGAGATTTGCCAAGAAAGATTCTAATCTGTCCACAGAACTCCCATTCTATTAGTAGCCAAGTAGTAGTTTTACATGCAAGTCAATTTCCTTATACAGGCATACCTGGAGGGCAAACGGTAAAACCTGAACTTAGTTTTAAAAAGCCTGGTGGTTCTGTAAAACCTAAGAGGCTGTTGTGTACTTTGTATAATTCAAGCAGGACCAAGTCTGGTCCATAGTTCACTGCCCACGTTAAATATTGGCTCTTTCCATGTTAAATGTAGGTTCTAACACTCCTTTATCTGATGTAAATCAATGTGGTTTTAGTGCTTAAAGATAAAGCCACATGGTTCCTATAATTTCTCCTTGCTGGTGGCGGGTATGGAAAATATTATCGTTACAATGATAATACTGAATTTTATACAATACTGATATACACCGATCAGCCAAAACATTAAAACCACAGACAGGTAAGCGAATACCATTAATTATCTCATTACAATGGCACCTGTCAAGGGGTGGTATATATTAGGCAGCTCGTGAACAGTCAGTTCTTGAAGTTGATGTGTTGGAAGCAGGAAAAATGGGCAAGCATAAGGGGTCCGAGCAACTTTGACAAGGTCCAAATTGTGATGGCTAGATGACTGGGTCAGAGCATCTCCAAAACGGCAGGTCTTGTGGGACATTCCCAGTAATGCAGTGGTCAGTACCTACCAAAAGTTGTCCAAGAAAGGACAACCGATGAACCAGCGACAGGGTCATGGGCACCCAAGGCTCATTGATGCATGTGGGGAGCGAAGGCTAGCCCATCTGGTCCGATCCCACAGAAGAGCTACTGTAGCTCAAATTGCTGAAAAGTTAATGCTGGCTATGATAGACAGGTGTCAGAACACAGTGCATCACAGCTTGCTGTGTATGGGGCTGTGTAGCTGCAGACCGGTCAGAATGCCCATGATGACCCCTGTCCACCGTCAAAAGCGCCTACAATGGGCACGTGAACGTCAGAATTGGACAATGGAGCAATGGAAGAAGGTGGCCTGGTCTGATGAATCACATGTTCCTTTACATCATGTGGATGGCATGTACATGTGCGTCGTTTACCTGGGGAAGAGGTGGCACAAGGATGCACTATGGGAAGAAGGCAAGCCAATGGAGGCAGTGTGATGCTCTGGACAATATTCTGCTGGGAAACCTTGGTTCCCGGCATTCATGTGGATGTTACTTTGACACGTACCACCTACCTAAACGTTGTTGCAGACCAGGTACACCCCTTCATGGCAACGGTATTCCCTGATGGCAGTGGCCTCTTTCAGCAGGATAATGTGCCCTGCCACACTGCCAAAACTGTTCAGGAATGGTTTGAGGAACATGACAAAGAGTTCAAGGTGTTGCCTTGGCCTTCAAATTCCCAGATCTCAATCTGGTTGAGCATCTGTGGGATGTGCTGGAAAAATAAGTCTGATCCATGGAGGCCGGCCCCACCTCGCAACTTACAGGACTTAAAGGATCTGCTGCTAATGTCTTGGTGCCAGATACTAGAGGACACCTTCAGAGGTCTTGTGGAGTCCATGCTTCGAGCGGTTTTGGTGGCACGAGGGGGACCTGCACAATATTAGGCAGGTGTTTTTTTTTCCTCCTCAGTTGTATCCAGCCAATTACCCCACTCTTCCAAGCTGTCCCGGTTGCTGCTCCACCTCCTCTGCCGATCCCAGGAGGGCTGCAGACTACCACATGGTTCCCCCACTATATGTGGAGTTGCCAGCTGCTTCTTTTCACCTGACAGTGAGGAGTTTCGCCAGGGTGACGTAGCATGTGGGAGGATCATGCTGTTCCCCCCAGCCCCCCCCCCCCCGGACAGGCGCCCTGACCGACCAGAGGAGGCACTAGTGGAATGACCAGGACACATACCCACATCTGGCTTCCCACCCACAGACATGGCCAATTGTGTCTGTAGGAACGCCTGACCAGAGGTAACACGGGGATTCAAACTGGCGATTCCCATGTTGTTAGGCAACAGAATAGACCACTACACTACCCGGACATCCCTACGCAGGTGGTTTTAATATTTTGGCTGATCGGTGTATGTATATATATATTATATCTCATGACATCATGTTTAACAGTCCAACTGTGGTTCATCACATTGAACTGTTTATTAATGTCAAACATATCGAACCAAATATACCCAAATATATAACCAAATATTTCAGACCTAATTTTGTGAGAATTTTAGGTTATAGTCAGTAGCATTAATTCAGACTACAAAATTGTGTTATACGATACAACAATATCCAAATTTCATCCTGATACAATACCATTGAAGGACGATAAACGATATGAAACCATTTCCCAGCCTTATTTTCAATGGTTTTTCACATGAAGTAAGATTTTTCTCTCCTCATAGCGTATCCTTAAAGCAGCACTGCTCTAGATTGTGGGTATTTTGCACGGATGGGCGATATTGTGTGGAAGGGAGAGGGATAATGCTCACACTCTAGTGGGCGTACATATGTGTGTGAGTGTGTGTACGTGTATGTATGTGTGTGTCAGCCTGCATGACTAAGGTGTAATCAGGCCACTCTTATCACAGCCTGTTTCTTATCTGTAAAACGGCAGAGGTTGGAGCTACTTAAACTAAAGGATCTCTGAATATGCCAGTTTGAGTTTTATTTGTATTAATTTTTAAGGGCTTTTGCATCTTGCCATGTGTCACTCCTGGAGAACAAAAAGGAGATTGGTGCTGTCAAGAAAACACCACATTTAATTCCCCCTCACCCCCTCATCTTAACTTGAATCGAAACTTTCATGTATTCCTTGGATACTATAAACGTCTCAAAAATCAAATTGACAAATTTAAAAAATACATGGGTCTTAATCAGAAAACTTAAACATTCTTTTGTTAATTCATGTGTAAATGATTGCATTGCAGTAGGACTCTTAACACGAGCATCACTGACTGCGTTTACATGGACGTGAGTATCCCGGTTATGAGGCTTATCCTGGTTTTGATCACATTTGGGATATGGTGTTTACATGGAACACAAAGAAATCTGAGTGTTCATATCCCCATATACATGATAAATACTAGTATCCCAGTTACTGATTTCTGCATGCTATTTTCGCAGGCGCCTGTGACGTTTACGACACAAACCAGCAATTTTTTCTACCCCCCCCCTTTTTTTTTCTCCCCAATTGTATCCAGCCAATTACCCCACTCTTCCTAGCTGTCCCAATCTCTGCTCCACCCTTTCTGCTGAGCCGGGGAGGGCTGCAGACTACCACATGCCTCCTCCAATACATGTGGAGTCGTCAGCCACTTCGTTTCACCTGACAGGGAGAAGTTTCGCCAGGGGGACATAGCGTGTGGGAGGATCACACTATTTCCCCCAGTCCCCCCCCGAACAGTCTCCAACTGACCAGAGGAGGCGTTAGTGCAGTGACCAGGACCCATACCCACATCCGGCTTCCCACCCGCAGACACAACCAATTGTGTCTGTAGGGACGGACACCTGACCAAGCCGGAGGTAACACAGGGATTTGAACTACCGATCCCCGTGTTGGTAGGCAACGGAATAGACTGCCACGCCACCCGGACGCCCAAACCGGCAATTTTGAAATCGTTAATCTGATATTCCTTTGTAACTGTTAACCTTAAATTAAATTGACTGTGACTATTGAAAATAAAACCACTTTGGCTTATAGTGGGCTTAGCACTATTAAATGTCAACATCGCGTTGCGGAATTTGCTTATCCACCCTATTGCCAGCAATGGGAGAAGAGTGACAGGAAATATTAAACATGTCCTCCACTTTGACTGGTGTAAGGCTGTCACGGTGTAGGACAAGGGAGCAGCAGATGAAGATACGCAGCCGTGACTGGTGGGATAGGGTCGTCATGGTGGAGCTCAGTGATTCCGAGTGAAGAGAAAATTTCCATATGAGTAGGGCATCTTTTACCGACTGTGTGACAGCTGACTTTCTCCACTGTGCATGCTGGGAAACTGGTGTCCTGTAGCCTGTATACCACAGACTTGAATAGGTCAGCATTTCAGTGTTTTCTCCCATCTAAACTTCCAAGTATATTTAATTTGGTCATCACCAAAAGACAAAATTCTTTCTTCATCGCCCCAGAAGTGAGATGCTCTTGTTGCCACCATTATTTGATTTTCTGTTACGTCACTTGGCTGAAGCCACACCTGTACATGTAGTCGGTAGTGGTCAGAAACCGGGATAAGATGTATACATGGAACAGTATCATAGTTTCTTTCAGAGTACTCCAGCTAACATAATGGGCTTTCTCAAAACCGGGTTAAGGGCTTATCCAGGTTTCTGAAATTGGGATATAATGTGGAGTCACCAGCCGCTTCTTTTCACCTGACAGTGAGGAGTTTCACCAGGGGGACGTAGCACATGGGAGGATCACACTATTCCCCCCAGTTCCCCCTCCCCGCCAAACAGGCGTCCCCACTGACCAGAGGATGCACTAGTGCAGCGACCAGAACACATACCCACATCCTGCTTCCCACCCGCAGACACAGCCAATTGTGTCTGCAGGATGCCCGACCAAGCTGGAGGTAACACGGGGATTCGAACCGGAGATAAGCATGTTGGTAGTCAATGGAATAGACTGCTACGCTACCCGGACGCCCTCAAAAACCTGTTTATAACTGGGATACTCAAGTCCATGTAAACACACTCATTGAATCACATCTAAGTTTGAAGTCACTAGTTTTTCTGTCTTCTAGTACATGCAGAGGAAGGACCTTCAACATCCGTCATAAAGAAAATGTGCTAATAACATTTTATTTGTTTAAACCCAAGCTCACAATCAAAGTTAAAGTGGCTGTGAGTACTTTCTACTGTTCAAAGATGTGAATCACAACCACAAATCAGATTAGCCAAGACAAATTCAAATAGAAAGGTAGCAGATACACAGCACATTTGCCAACATTTAGCATGTTTAAATGGCCTTGGATATCACTTTGCTGTGATCGCTGCAAGCTTGGTGAACACTGCGACTGTCAACCGAGTCTATGGGGGGACGGGGTGTCCCACAACAAAAACAACTCAGCTGGCCCGGCTTCAGTATTTGACTGCAGAAATCTGGGCAGTGGGTGGGGTGTGAGTTTTTATTGTTTGCAGCCTTTACAGATATGTATTAGTCAACTTGTTCTTAAGAAATGCCAAAATGTTACTCAAAGCACACTGAAAATCTACATCACACATTATGTTTCCCCATGGACGTAACCGCATCACAAACGCTGGTAGTGTGCACACTTTCACTTTTACAATTGTACTGTTTCTCCACTATTGCCAAGAAACTTAAGTATTAGGCAAGATAGGGTATTGGAATTATCACTGAGTATCTGCACATTTTCATAATGCAAGTGCTGAGTTTCCTTTGGAACAAAGCTGAATTACATCATTTTTTTCTTTTCTTTTCTTTTAAATTTGGTAACCAGGTCATCAGTTTAACAGCCATAGTCTTAAAGCTTCGATGCAGTTTCGGTGTTCAGTCACTCTTTTGCAGCATCTCCTCTCCCGCTTCTAATGTGGTTACTGTGGCCTAAACAATGGTTTTCTATCTGGGCCGCAGGGACCCGCAGTACTGCTGGTTTTCTGATCTACCAGGTAATTGACTGCATCTTCATCTGTTGTGTCAGGTCTGAAAACCCTTTGACTAGATTGTTAGAATACCTGATAGGAAATGTGACCATAATTATCTAGCTGGCAGAATAGAAAACCAATGGTGTTTAGGATCCCCAAGGACTGGTTTGAAAACCACAGGCCTAAAGGTCAGGTCAGTGGTTGTATGGCTGGCAGGCTGCTAGTTGAAACACCATAGACAGAATAAGGTAACACAGTGCAGATATGGTGAATAATTAAGTAAATTTATTAATTTTTGAGAGTTAGGTCTAGTTGTGCGACTGTTAGGAACAGTCGCACAACTATCCAAGATAGTATCACTAAGCAGACCCGTTGGTCCATTGGCAGTAAGTGGTTGAAAGCCCTGCTCAAGGGCAACTGGGCAGTTGGTTAGGAGGTAGGGGAGGAGAACTACTGAATAATTTCCCCCCATTGGTCTGGAGATTCAAACAAATATGATATGTTGTCAGGAGAAAATTTCAGTGGAAGATTTTTTGTTATTAAGGTCCAGTAATTTTAGGTAAAGGCTTGAGCCTTCCTTCTCGTACCATACTCTGGCAAAGTCTTCTGCTCTGACAAACTCTTAAAAGACTTACTGAGGTTCTGCTTTGAGGCCTTTTAGAAACTTGCGTTTCAAAATGGTCCCCCTTCAAGAACACATTGTATAGTTTTCTATGAATTGTTTTGGTCAATGCAGCTTCTGCAGATAATTTTTTCTTTCAGTCTTGGTCATTTTTGACGACCTTCAGTAAAGAATTCTCAGCTAGAAAAAGGGTAACTGCATACTGTTTAAGAGAACGAGGGGAAGAAGAAAGAGAAAGATGGAGGATGACGGAAGAATCTGAAATGAAGCAAAAAATTGGAGGACCATTCTTCCTCTAATGGGTCAGTGGGTGATGACATCATTCCTGGGTCTGTCTCGTCGCCCTTATGAGTGCGGTTAACTGGGTTTGTATACTGTAAATCTTTGGCCTTCTGTTTATGACGGTGGACACCGGGTACAAGCACACATGTGATAAGAACTGCTGCCCTCCCTACGCTTGCATTAAAGTCAGACAAAATGTTAATTTCTAACATCGTTTATTACTTTAATCATTATGTACCGTCTTTCTACTGGAAAAAAGTAGGTAGAATTCAGTTTTTCCATTTTTCCCTTTTTAAAAGAGCTCCCCCTACGTCAGCTCCAACTGATCTTTTTTTTTTACATTCATGTCATCGTCAAAAACACTCATTTGCATACAGCCAATGAGATCAAATCATCAAATGATGAAACCCCGCCCACCCTTACTGCCAACCCATGCTTATACTTGTCACGCAAAGGTCAGCTCATGAATATTAATGAGGGCCAGACCACTCCTGCACAGTTCTTGGGGCAACTGAGAACAGTTATAGATAAAGCTGGATCAGTTCGTCTTGGACACAAATATGTCCAGATGAACCGATCCAGCTTTCTGGGACTCCCTTACCCGGATTTTTGAGCATGCATCAAGACACTTATAGATAAAGGTATTAAAAAAAAAACAATATGAGTCACTTACAAATAAAACGTTGTTGCTCAATGTTTTGTTATGCTGTCGTTAAGGTTTTATGGCGTGAAAGCTTAATGATGATAACTGATTTCGGTCTGATTTAACATTCACCCCATGCATTCTTACATGCAGTAGTACCGCCCAAAGGGTGGAAGAGAAAATGTACCGTGTCTTGTCAAGTTTAGGGTTTCCATTCCCTGTGTGGCTCAGTGAATCAAAACACTATCTGGGTACGACGGCTCGGTGTAGCTCAACTTTACTACATAGTTTAGCTTTGATTTGATCTTTGTAACCCCCACCTCCCAAAAAACCCTGTGCCATCTTGAAGGGCTGATAGTGTGGTGTGTGCCACTGCGGGTTGCTGGTAAATGCGGAATGGCTGTCAGGCGATGACTCATGCTTTAGACACACACACACACACACTTACATACATACACACGCACGCACACACACACACAAACTCACTCACAAGCTCATACATACTTACACCCTGTCTCTCTTTTCCTCCGTCTCTCTCTCCCACTCTCTTTCACTCTCTGTAACACAATCAGATGCATGCGCCATCTGTTAGACAAGGGGGCTGAATCATACAGTACAATACAGTACGGGGGAAGCACTGTGGGCTCAGATAGGCCCGGCACGCGGCTCTGGTAGAAGGTGGCTTCGCGGAGAAGCGGCTCACCCCATCGACCGGTCACCGACGGAGACCGCCAGGAGACTGTGACCGTGGAAACAGGATGCCAGAGAGATGGCAGATTACCAAAGGCAAGAGGGACAATTTTAAGTTTTGTTCTCCGAATTCTCTTTTCCCTTCCGGCTTCACGAGGTGGTCCTCATTCATCGTCCTGAATATGTGGCGGTTAGTTTTTGTTGAGGGACACATGACTTGGGAAAACCTTTTGTGTAAGTTTACCATCAGCCAGCAGTGGAGGTGGGTGGAGGTGGGTGGAGATGTGTGGAGGTGGGTGGTGACGGTCAGCCCGCCACCTATAGTCATAAGTAAATAACATTACGTTCTGCTGACACATGGTGCAGGTTCCTCTGAATCGTCCACGTGAGTCAAGCTAAGAACACTTGGGTAAGTCCAGAGTCATGAGGCTCATTCAGAGCCGAAAACTGTGGGCATCCAGGTAGCATAGTGGTCTATTCCATTGCCTACCTACATGGGGGTCGCCGGTTCAAATCCCCATGTTACCTCCAGCTTGGTCGGGCGTCCCTACAGACACGATTGGCCATGTCTGCAGGTGGGTAGCCGGATGTGGGTATGTGTCCTAGAGCGCTGCACGAGCGCCTCCTTTGGTCAGTCAGGGCGCCTGTTCAGGGGGGAGGGGGAACTGGGGGGGGAGGGGGAACTGGGGGGGGGGGAATGGTGCGATCCTCCCACGCGCTGTCCCATGTGCTTTCACTGTCAGGTGAAAAGAAGTAGCTGGTGACTCCACCTGTATCAGAGGAAGCATGTGGTAGCCTGCAGCCCTCCCCGGATTGGCAGAGGGGTGGAGCGGCGACCGGGACGGCTCAAAAGAACGGGGTGATTGGCCAGGTACAACTGGGGAGAAATAGGGGGGGAGGGGGAATCCAAAAAAGAAAAAAGAATTGAAAACTGTTTGACAAGTTTTCAAGAACAGACATTTGATTTGTTATGTGAGAAACTACTTGGCGATTTGAAGATTATGATTTTGACTTCATGTTTTTCTCACTGTCAGAGCCATCCACCAGGCTGGCCCGTGTTGTGAACAGATCTCCATCACTGCACACGCAGAGTGGTATTGTTGACCTTTTAAGTGGTTAAATGCTTTATGCTCTGAGGAAGGAGTGGGTGTGCAAGTTTCCAGGCATGAAGAATTGTGGGGGGGGGGTGTTTTTTTTTCTCCCAATATACACAGGCTGTAGTGACTGCTGGATTCATGGTCAACACTTTGACCACACAGATCTCATTTACACTATCAAGGCTAGTTTATATTTCAGTTTATCATCATTGCCAATGGCAACAATTACATCTGATGTTCGGTGGCAACATTTGGTTTACACTTTAAGTGATGTGCCACCTATCATTATTGCACCACCCATCACCGAGACTTACATTTTATTGAGTTGGGCATCCGGGTAGCGTGTCGGTCTATTCCTTTGCCTACCAACACGGGGATTGCCGGTTCAAATCCCCGTGTTACCTCCAGCATGGTCTGGCATCCCTACAGACACAATTGGCTACGGCTGCGGGTGGGAAGCCGGATGTGGGTATGTGTCCTGGTCACTGCACTAGCACCTGCTGTGGTCGGTTGGGGCGCCTATTTGGGGGGGAGGGGGAACTGGGGGGAATAGCGTGATCCTCCCATGTGCTATGTCCCCCTGGCGAAAGTCCTCACTGTCAGGTGAAGAGAAGCAGCTGGCGACTCCACGTGTATCGGAGGAGGCATGTGGTAGTCTGCAGCCCTCCCCGGATCGGCAGAGGGGGTGGAGCAGAGACCGAGACGGCTCAGAAGAATGGGGTAATTGGCTGGATACAATTGGGGAGAAAAGGGGGAGAGGAAAAGTCCGAAAGAAAAAAAATTATTGCGCTTTGACCCCATTGCTGGCTCAGTTGTCTTGACGTTTTGGAACGTTCTTATTCCGATCATCACATCATCTGTTTTATAATGGAGGATCATACTTAGCATACTGTAGCCACGCCTGTATGACTGGTGTATGACTGGTGACGTTGTGCAGTATGTATGGTACTAGTCTTTATTACTCAGTCACATTTTTAGAACGAGGGTATGGTGACCAAATGTTTCACTTCTTGTGTTCACTTCCATCATGTACATTTGTGATTTGCTCATCTTCCGTCTTGGCAAAGGGGCTGGTGTCAAATCCACAAATGAAAAAAAAAAAGAAGCATATTCATCTCCTGGTTTCCTGTATAAATTTCTTGAGAGCAAAAGGAAAAAAAAAACATTGGCGATGTGTTCTGTTGTCGTTCATGTGTTTATACTTTTTATGAATGACACCATCCAAAATCATAGAGGAGCAGTAATGGGATGTTGGTGACTTTGTGGCGACGTCGATAGGGCAAACATAAATCGGAAGAACTATAAAATTAGTCTTCGGGACTAGGTCCAACCAATGGTGCTTATCCGCTGTAGTAATTCATTGACTAGATAAACTTTCATCATCTGGCCTGTGATGGATGTAAATATACTGCCCTTGCATACATGTGTAACTTTATACATTGCCACCAATGACTACATTTATATGAGCACAGTTTCCAGTTGTGGTATCAAAGGCATCAAATTACTGTGTAACTCAAGATCCATTAGTCTCATGCAAGCAAAGTTGTTTCCAAACTCTGACAGTCACTATAAAATATGACCGTGGATGACTCGCAATATAGAAAAAGGAAGGCCAACAACCTCCATTAGTGACAAAAGGCAATAATACTTGTTAAAATGTCTATTAAAAGATGGCAGAGATTGTACTGTTTTATGCTAATACTCTTGTGACGAGTAAAGGAAATCTGGATCTCTATGCCCCCTACCTGAATGGTGGCTGCCATGTTCTTTCTGTCCTCCCTCTCAACAGTGACAGCTACATTGTGCGCGTCAAAGCGGTGGTCATGACAAGGGACGAATCGAGCGGTGGCTGGCTGGCCCAGGACGGCTGCCTCAGCAGGGTTGGGGTTTGCAAGGTGCTCTCGGCAGAGCTCCTGGGACGCAGCGCCTTCCTCATCCACGGAGAACGCCTTAAAGACAAACAGGTCAGTCTCTTAACCATGTTCATCATTCAGCTGTATTAAAACGATGATAAAAACCCATACATGAAATACAGAAATAAGAAAAACAAGGACACATCGTGTCATAGACAAGGGTGCAGATCTCATTACAACTTGGGGGGGGGGCAGATATGTTTTTTTCTCAAAACTACAACTAGGATGGGTTAAATGCAGAGACAGAATTACCTCACGGGGATTAATAAAGTATCTGAAATCACAAAATCAACTGTGAAACCTCACTTGAGACTCCCTGTCTCTGTCCCTCTGTGTGTTGCTGCTGCTACCCCCCACAGATTGTTGTGCTGTTGTTGTCTAATGATACCATTATTGAACATTTGTATTAGCTCTTCATTCATTTTCTATGAGGACTTTATCAACTAGTATTTGTACTATTACAGAGGTCTTCCTACTCACACAGTGGCGTTTTGAGCAAGCGGCAACCTTCGGGGCTGAAAAATGAAGCCAATGCGGAAGTGCCCAAAAACTGCAGTTCCTCGAATGGCCACTTGAGGTTGGCTCCAAAAACGAGTCAATCCCCATAGACCCCCCCATGTTAAAATGCCTAACTATACTGCAGAAATAAACATGTTTACAGCCTGGTACTAAATACTGGGTATTTAGTACCAGGTATGTATTTAATACTTTGGTACTATATATATATATATATATATATATATATATATATATATATATATACACATACATACATACACAGTACAAAAACTATATATATATGTGTGTGTATATATAGTACCAAAACTATGTACATATTGTACCATATAGTTTTGGTGTGTGTGTGTGTGTGTGTATACACACATAGTTTTGGTCTCTTATCTAATTTCCCCTTTCATGACAACTGTACGGGTGTGTGTAAATCATTCGTTTAAATTATAATATGGCTTAAAGTTATGCATAATCAAGGTTGTGGCCGCTTTGAATGACAGTTGGGTCAGGACCTGGTTGCAATGCATACCCATAAGACTGTGTACATTTGTTTTATAAAATGTCTTTATAAATGAAAGTTATTATTATTATTATTATTATTATTATTATTATTATTATTATTTAAATAGCCATGAACTTGTTTTTGGGTTGGGTGTTGTCTGGTTGTTCTATCCTTGTACAAAAATTTTTTTTTCAGCAAATCTCGTAGTTACACAAATATTTTTCATGTGAAGCAAGGCATTTCAAGTTAGTCTCATCTAAATGTGCGATAAATTTGAAATGAGCTGCTGTCAACCAGCGGAGCCAATACAGTCAGGTTCCCAGCGAGGCTGTGGGCAAGCGTAGTGTCCTAGGTTTCTCAGTCAGATCCACCCCTCGCTCCGCCCCAGCTCCACCCTATTGTCCACATATGTTCACATCCGTTTTCAAAAAACCAAGATGGCGACAGGAAAATGCCAAACTTGAGTCTTCATAATGGTAGTCCACAAACCAATGGGTGACGTAATTGGTGGCTACGTCCATTATTTTATATTCTATGGTTTTGAGCCCACAAAAATGTCCTGATGTCCACCTTTTTTTGTTTTCTCTGCCATGTTTTGGTAAACCCTGACCCGGCTGACACACACACACACACACACACATAAAGAGGATTGATCGATCAATCAAGTTGCATTTTTTATAGCGCTTTTCTAGCTGCTGCAGGATGCAAGTTAATTATGGAAGGAATTAATATACTTTAACTTAACTCTAATATATGCCATATATATGCTAATATATGCCAAAGGAGCAGTGGGTGTTAATGTGAGCGACTGGAGACTATAATATTAGCAGAAGTTCTTAATAGCTAGCTAGTAGCTAGCTAATGTGAGCTGGCACACATTTAAATAGCTAAGTAAACATCTATCAGGGAAAAGGAGCACTTTGTCATTTCATTTCATGTACTTGCACACATGAAATGAAACGAAATACCGTTTCCCCCAGCCTACAGCAGTGCAACATACAGACATTATGTTAGCTAGATGATCGTTACCATGGAAGATGTAGCTCCTCCACATCCACTTTAAGCACTCACCATCAAAAACCAGAGCAAGTCTCAGAATTTTTTAATTAATATAACTGCAATATAAACGCCTGTCTCAAATAACAGTCTGTCTCTAATAAAGGCCGGGTGCACTACACTGTTCAAATAAATACAAGCCCGGGCTATTATTGGAAGTTTTACGGACATTCGCTGGCAACCTAGTTTAAATATGGATCTAGTTGGGGATAAGTTAATTCACTTGAGGCGGTAAACACAGTCTGGGTATGTTTTTAAACCCTTTATTCTGTTGATGGGTAGACATTATCTTTATTTGAACAAAATTACTTACAAGGCATCTGTCACAGGACTAGCCTATGGTGCTAGCTAGTCACCAGTCACACCAACTACTAGACTCACACACTGAGGACGCAACTCTGACATATTACAGGGATGCTGCAGAGATGGAATCTGGGAAACGTAGTCCAGTAGCAAGCAAAGGTATCAGGATGAAGTAAATGTTAACTTCATTTTCCAAATTTCCACTTAGTTTAGTATATGCAATGGTTCAGACCACTGGATACATAGGGGGGACATAAACAAAACCTTCAAAAAGGGTTGTGTTTATGTGTGCATTATTTCAAATGTGGAGTCAGCTTCTATTAAATATAATTTATTGGTGGGGGGGGGCAACTTCACGGTTGTCAGATGTTGAAGGGGACATGTCTCCTCCAACCCCGGTATCTGTGCACAGGGTCATAGATGTGAAGCACAATTGTCGTGTAACTTTGTTGTAAGCAGAATGATACAGGATCACTGTCTTAAGTTGTAATTGGGAAGTAGGCCTATAATTGACAGCACATTTTTGATTGAGCAGCTAATGTTATATATTAACATCATATCCTGATTTGATGCTTAACACATTCCAACCCAACACCAGCTAGTCTCACTGAATAGTCCTGTCTGGCTGAAGGTGTGTTAATTGGGTAAATCAGCTGGTGTAGATCACAGAAAGATGAATCAGTTCATCTGGACACAACGTTTATTGAGAGAAATGTTTCATCACTCATCTAAGTGACTTCTTCAGTCTCAACTGACTGCAGGTATCCCCACCCTTATAAACAGCACAGTGGCATAACGACCGAAAGCAGTGATTGGTTTCATATGCAAATTATCGTGACCATTGACTAACGTATTATTGAGCATGCATAAAGACAGCTGGTGTAGAGTTGGATCTAAATGAACCTGTGTACACATGTTACATGAATGAACAACTCTGCGAAGAACAACGAGCTGTCTGTCTACCTTGTAAAAGGCAGGAAATCAAGCTTTGTTTTTGAGGTATTATACATTCACAGGTGGTGCTTGTTGTCAAATTTTGGTAAGGATGGTGTTCTCTGTTACCATGTGCCCTGTATAGTCTGGTATCCTCCTGATAAAACACAAGTGAGGGTCTTTACAGGTATTCACCATTTAGTTAAATCTTAACTTGTTCTTTCCATTGTTTTATTCTGTGGTCTGCCCAGGTGATTCTGGAATGTTTCCTAAAGAAAGACCTGGTCTACACCAAGGCCACGCCCACCTTCCACCATTGGAAAGTTGACAACAAAAAGTGTGGGCTGACCTTCCAGAGCCCAGCTGATGCCCGAGCGTTTGACAGGGGTGTGAGGAAGGCCATTGAAGACTTGACAGAAGGTATGGTCTGGAGAAGTTTGGAAGTTTGCCAAGATCTAGGGCCTCAGGGTGGTTTAATCAAAGTTTGGTCACCAAATATTTAGAAATTGGGAAACAAAATCTTAAACTGAGCAGAGAAGAGCAAATGATTCCCCATTAGGCTTAAAACCTTTTTTTTTTTGTATGTATGTCTGAAGTGTTTTTAAGTGTGTGTATGTCTGTGAAGCCAAAGACGAATTTCCATGTGAGTGGACAATAAAGATGTCTAATCTAATCTAAAATTAGAGATAATAGACTGGAGACATGTTACCTAAATCATGCAGTTATAACAGCCATATTCCTTATTATAGGTCTCTATGTTCATTTTTACAGCTGTTAGCATGAATAATAGTTGTGATCTAAATTTTGGGATTTACTTTTCACTCTTGCCTGTAAGTTGGGAGGGAGCATGGTGCTTGGATGGAGGCTATTAGTGTCATGGTGAAGCAGAATCCACAAAGCATATTTTTCCATTACTTATAGGGAATGTGCGCTTTGGTTAGACTGGGATGATAACGGTTAGTTCTGCTCTACCGGTGATGTTGTTTCCATAGCAATCCCATTCTAGTAGTGACTGGACCCAGTTAGAAAGTGAAAGCTGCTTAGGTATGTTTCTTTCCATTCTGACCGATAGCTTTCACTGCTCCACAGGATCCACCACCTCCTCCTCTACTCTCCACAATGAGGCAGAGCTTGGAGATGATGACGTCTTCACAGTAAGATATTTCATCCCCCCCTTGGGAATTTAAACCAGTTTACAAAGAGAGTCAAGAATAACGAGGTCCCATACATATACTGGAAATTATCTTATTGACACTGGTATCACTGGTATACCACTGGTATACCGTTGTGGGTGGGGACTTTTTTTTTTTTTGCTATGAGAGGGATAGATAAGATAGATAGCTAGACACCTAGATTGATTCTTTATCCTTGTTGAGGAAATTTGGCGCCACGGTCTTTACACTGAGATATAAATTTAGCTCCAAATATTTACATACATACATACATACATACATACATACATACATACATACATACATACATACATACATACATACATACATACATACATACATACTCACCGGCCACTTTATTAGGCACACCTGTCCAACTGCTCATTAACGCAAATTTCTAATCAGCCAATCACATGGCAGCAACTCAATGCATTTAGGCATGTAGACATGGTCAAGACGATCTGCTGCAGTTCAAACCGAGCATCAGAATGGGGAAGAAAGGTGATTTAAGTGACTTTGAACGTGGCATGGTTGTTGGTGCCAGACGGGCTGGTCTGAGTATTTCAGAAACTGCTGATCTACTGGGATTTTCACGCACAACCATCTCTAGGGTTTACAGAGAATGGTCCGAAAAAGAGAAAATATCCAGTGAGCGGCAGTTCTGTGGGCGAAAATGCCTTGTTGATGCCAGAGGTCAGAGGAGAATGGCCAGACTGGTTCGAGCTGATAGAAAGGCAACAGTAACTCAAATAACCACTCATTACAACCGAGGTATGCAGAAGAGCATCTCTGAACGCACAACACGTCTAACCTTGAGGCAGATGGGCTACAGCAGCAGAAGACCACACCGGGTGCCACTCCTGTCAGCTAAGAACAGGAAACTGAGGCTACAATTCGCACAGGCTCACCAAAATTGGACAATAGAAGATTGGAAAAACGTTGTCTGGTCTGATGAGTCTCGATTTCTGCTGCGACATTCGGATGGTAGGGTAAGAATTTGGCGTCAACAACATGAAAGCATGGATCCATCCTGCCTTGTATCAACGGTTCAGGCTGGTGGTGGTGGTGTAATGGTGTGGGGGATATTTTCTTGGCACACTTTGGGCCCCTTAGTACCAATTGAGCATCGTGTCAACGCCACAGCCTACCTGAGTATTGTTGCTGACCATGTCCATCCCTTTATGACCACAGTGTTCCCATCTTCTGATGGCTACTTCCAGCAGGATAAGGCGCCATGTCATAAAGCTCGAATCATCTCAGACTGGTTTCTTGAACATGACAATGAGTTCACTGTACTCAAATGGCCTCCACAGTCACCAGATCTCAATCCAATAGAGCACCTTTGGGATGTGGTGGACCGGGAGATTCGCATCATGGATGTGCAGCTGACAAATCTACAGCAACTGCGTGATGCTATCATGTCAATATGGACCAAACTCTCTGAGGAATGTTTCCAGTACCTTGTTGAATCTATGCCACGAAGGATTAAGGCAGTTCTGAAGGCAAAAGGGGGTCCAACCCGGTACTAGCAAGGTGTACCTAATAAAGTGGCCAGTGAGTGTGTGTGTATATATATATATATATATATATATATATACACACACACACACACACACACACATACATATACACACACACACACACACACACACACACACACACACACATATATATATACATACACATACACATCCATACACACGCACATGAGTGCACTGGTATAACTACGTACTCTAAACCATACATATATAACATTCAGCAGAATGTTATAAGAGCTGCTGTCACCAAAAAGGGCCAAACTCCTGCCAAAACAGATTTTTCTCCGGGCTATGGATGTCTGGCCAAATGCAAAGTAAAGAATGGGTTGTGGACAGTGGGTGGGTAGTAACAGGTTACAAATTATGCAAACAAGTGTAAGAGTTATTTTTTGTAGCAACAAGTTCTTTTCACGTTCCTTTTTAAAAACTGTACTATTACTCTCTACACAAGTATTTTTGTCCGTTGTAAACTACTTTATTTTTTTGCCTCATTTGTCATTTCTACCTTCATTCTTATGTGTTGATAAGTGTAGTGAAAGAGAACAGATAACCATTGTGGAAGGCGTGTGAAGTTCTCAGCACCTGATCAGCAGATCAACCATCTAACCGAGAGAAAAAAAAAAACACCCGTGTATGGAAAAAGTTGGTGGCGTAAAACCCACAAGATGATAATTTCAGCAACAATCCCTGGCCACACTGTTTATACCAAAATAGATTACACAAAAGGCAACAGTTAAAATATATCATTAAGTGCTTAGTGTGTCTCCTGAAGCAAACACAGATCTGACTTTAAAAATTCGCCTTCTAACCTCTGCAAGCATATTAAAATAAGTTACACACACTGTAGCAGTGAAAATGGAGTTAATGTTAGCTAGCTAGTTAAGACACAACATTCATGTAAATATTTGACTTGATATTTGCTAGTGGTCTGTTAGGCTTTTACAATGGTGCACTTATTGTGCAGATAGTAACATCACTTCCTAGATATCAGACAATTAATAGAACCCTAATTAACTTAAGCTAACATTAGCTAGATACAGCTATATCTTTATGCATGATCAGTAATCCAGGTAAGGAAATCAAAGAAAGTTGAATCGGTTCATCTGGACATAACGGTTATTGACAGAAACATTTCATTACTCATCTAAGGGACATCTTGTGTCTCAACTGACTGCAGGTATCCCCACCCTTATAAACAATACAGTTGTCCCACATTAAACAGGCCCTGGTTAAGTGTGGTTATCCTGGCTTATGTCAAAGCCAGGAAGACACCCAAACAGTGCACCAGCCAACTGAAGAGAGAAGGACAACAGCTGTCTAAGTGTAAACCAGTGGTGAAGCCATATGTGGCCAGTGACGGAAAAGTTGAGACGCATATTTTCCAAACACCACATCTCAGTGGCTTTCAAACCCCAAAACATGCTGCGCCAGAAATTGGTCCACCCCAAGGATCGGGTCCCCTGGCACAAACAGAGCAATATAATGTACGTTGTTAAGTGCCAGGAAGATTGCCGTGACTTGTACATTGGAGAAACTAAACAGACACTGACCAAGAGGATGGCACAACACAGAAGAGCTAATGTGTCAGGCCAGGACTCCACCATCTACACCCATCTACAGGGCGTGGCCAGCCACTCTTTCAAGGATGAGGATGTGCACATCCTTGATAGGGAGGAATGCTGGTTTGAATGGGGAGTCAAAGAGGCCATCTATGTGAAGAGGGAACGACCATCCCTGAACTAAAGGGGGGGGGGGCTAAGAGTACATCTGTCATCATTTTCCAATGCTGTGATTGCGAACATTCCCAAATCCTCTGTGAATAGTACACATGACCATTGAAACTAGTTAAAAATCTCACCTATTTGCATTTGAAACTGATCGTTGGTTTTGGTCGTTGTGCAACTGTATTGTTTATAAGGGTGGGCATACCTGCAGTCACTTTAGACCGAAGAGGTCACTTAGATGAGTGATGAAACACTTCTCTCAATAAGGTATGGTTAACGTTAAAGTTAGCTGACTTTCAAGGCACAATATCACATGAAAGCAGGCCCTCCAGATCACTACTGTCAGTGATAGACCTTTCTCGCTGCAGACTTTTTTTACATTTCATGGAATTGTAAACACAGCTGAAGATAATAACATTAGTTCTGGGTCTGTTTTAGTTAGCCTGAGTTTCTGTATACTGGCATGGAAAACTCTCGAGGACTATTCCAGAAAGTGGCAAGATACATGTTAAACCGGAAATTCATATCAATCTGGATTTTTCTGTTCCAAACACAGAGTTCAGTATGAGTCCAGATCAGTTACTGTGGCAAGTTCTGGAGCTAACCTGCTCCCTGACAGGTTAACTTGAGTTTAACATGACCAAGCTTGCAGCAATTCAATTCAATATTTCACTTGTCTTGTTCATGGTGTGTCATTTTCTAGAGAACCCCGTGAATATTGAAGCTTGAGTCATTTGCCGAGTTTTACATGAAAAGAGTAATTATACCTCGATTAGACTCAGGGAGGAGCGCTGCTTTAGATAAGATATACTTTATTAATCCCTGTGGGGAAATTCCACCTCTGCATTTATCCCATCCCAACACACACAGGGAGGGAGCACTGTGTGTTTTTACCATTTTTACTGTTTCATAATATTGCCACAATGACGAGAGAGAAATGCCCTCCTGTGTCACACCATGACCCTGAAGGAGAAAATCCTCTCCACCCTCCTGACCACAGAAATGGCAGTTCTAAGGGACGCCATTTGCAATTATAATTTCTTTAACTAACAGTTCAAATATTACCCCCACCCCCACCCCTTTTTCTTTTGGCCCAAATAAAGGCAATTCTTAATTTTTCTATTTATTTAATGTAAACACAAAATGAGAGAGGCCATCTTTCAATTTTTTAACATTGTGTCCAACCAATGAAGAAACATGTCATGAGCCTACCTTTTACCAGTTGCTACTGTTTATGTCAAGCTGTTTTTTATTTTTTTAAGTTTTTTGCTTTTTTTTATTCATAAGTGATTGATCTGGAGGCTCTTTTGAAAGATATCTGGGAAGAGATTGGAAGACATTTTTGCTAAGCAGAGTAGGCTGTAGTGTAATTTCATTTGTAATTTGTCACATTTCGTTGCGGTTTGTGTCTACATCCAACAAACGACAGTAGCCTTGTCAAGTCAATTTTATTTGTATTGCCCGATATTACAAATTACAAATGTGCTTCAATGGGCTTTACAGCAATACAACATCCTATCCTTCGACCCTCGCATTGGATAAGGAACATCTCCTTTAAAAAAAAAACCGTTAAAAGGGGGGGAAATATGGGAAGAAACCTCAGGGAGAACAAAAGAGGAGGGCTCTCTCTCCCAAGACAGACCGACGTACATTGGATGTTGTGTGTGCAGAATACAACACAATTTACAAATACAACATTGAAAGAGGATTATAATGGAATTATAAGATATTTGAAGAATATGATGAGGAGGATGCCAAGCAGTGTCCAGATGCCACCAAAACAGCCTAGGACCTGAGCCACACGACCACCATCACCATGTAGACCTGGCAGGAGGACAGACTACACTTGCACACAGGGGAGACTCACATCACACCATTCATACACACGGGAGAAGAGACAAGTAAAAAACCTTAGTCACACATCGGATTGAGAGAAGGATACAACACTGAAACAGGATAACAAAAGTATATGGATTTATAAGATATATATATATATATAAAGAGTGTGATGAGGAGGATGCCAAACAGTGTCCAGGTGGCGGCCACCATCACTATGGAGACCTGGCAGGAGGACAGACTACAGTGCACACAGATGAGACTCACATCACACCATTCACATATACAGGAGAAGAGCCGTCAAGTCAATTTTATTTGTATAGCCTAATATCACAAATTACAAATTTGCCTCAAGGGGCTTTTCAGCAACACAACATCCTGTCCTTAGACCCTCGCACCGAATAAGGAACAACTCCCTAAAAAGCCCTTTAACAAGAAAAAAGAGCAAAAAAGAGCAATAAATGAATGTCCCATGAATGTCATGGCTATTCCATTTTCGTTTGATTGTAGACGCATGCACATTTGTCCCAGATGCTACCAGAGAGGTCTGCAACTCTCTAGAGGTGATGTGTGGGTTGGCCTTTACCTGATTTATTATTTTTCTGGTGCTTCTGGGTGATAGTTTTGATGGGCGTCCACTTCTAGGCAGAGTTGCTGTCATGTTGAAGGCCCTCCATTTGTAAATTATTTGTCTTACAGTGGATGGATGGAGCAGGAATCTTTTGGAGATGGTCTTATATCCATCCCCAGACTGATGGGCTATCACTACCCTCTTCTTCATGTCCTCGGATATCTCCTTTGCTCTCGGCATTGTTGATTTGTATGGGACCACAGTGGTTTGGTTGGTTTCCTCTCTCTTTTAATTAGTGCAGGCCAAACCCTTTCCCAAAGATGTCTCATTTCATTGGTCTGCTTAAATGATTAATTAAGCACCCAAATGTGTCTCACCCGAGTCTGTTACCTGCTTGACTGAACCAATGCAGCTGGGGGTTCACTTACTTTTGCACATACACTAATTCCATGTTTCATGTAGTTTTTGGGCTACTTAAACAAGTCCCACTAAACAAGTACCTGCAACTGATAAACATATATCTGACATTTCATACATAAAAACTGGTGATGATAGAATAAGAAAATCATGGTAAAACAACAGAAACATCTAAACTGCTCAAGGGGTTCACATACTTTCAAGCAGCACTGTATATAGACATCCAATTTTTCAAAGCAGCCAAGCAGGCCTCTAAATTAGTAATTTGAGTACAATCATTAGCTCTTATAGGCACATACAGCTGGGTATCATCCAGATAGCAATGGAAATTTATTCCACGACTGCGTATAATTTGGCCAAGAGGTGAAATATAAAGAGAGAAAAGTAGAAGGCCCAGAACTGAGCCCTGAGGTACACCATAATATTATCATAGCAGACACACTGCATTCTTCCAGATAAGTAGGACTAGTAAGCCTAGTTATCCTACATCATGGTAATTACTAAAGCAAGTGCAATAAAAGTGATTTTGTGACAATCGTCACCTTGGTGGTATTTACGATTTTGTTTGGCATCTACTGCTTATTGCATGAAAAGCGGAGATGGGGTGACAAAATGGATCTAGAAGAGTCAATGAAAGGACGAAGCCCACCTGAAATCACCGCAGCTCACTTGGAGGTGGATCTGGCACACTTTGACTCTGGGGATGGTCCATCTCAGGCGTGACTCGGCACAACTCTGCATGTTTAAACTGTTAATGGAAAGTTAAATTAACGTGGCATGGTTTGACTCAGTGCAGCTAAAATTGCCATTGGAAAAACCACATAAGTGACTTCGTCAGTGTCAGCTGACTGCAGGTATCCCCAATCTTATAAACAAAACAGTTGCATAATGACCAAAACCAGCAATCTAACACAGGTTTCATATGCAAATCTCCATGACCATTAATTACAGTGGCCACATGTACTATTCACCCATATTGCACCAATGCTTTTGCCTATAGTACTGCCCCTTGTAAGTGAAGTACTTGGACCAAAGACACAGCTTCAGGAGCAGACACACTTGGTCAGTGTTAAGGGTGGTCCTATTGCTACGAGTGGGTCAACCTGTAATTTCACAAGTACTACCTCCACCGCTTCAGCAATACGAACACACGTGAAGAAGAACATCATAAGACCACTGTTTCATCAGCCTCCTTGATGATGTTCCTCACCTTATCCATAAAATCCATAGTGTTCCAGATGTGATGTTCTGTACTGCCTACCAACTGGTTAATAATAGATGCCAGGAACTTAAAGATGACAATTTGAATGGGGAGTCAAAGAGGCCATCTATGTGAAGAGGGAACAATCATCCCTGAACAGGAGGGCGCCTAAGAGTTAATCTGTCAGCATTTTACAACGCTGTGATTGCAGCTATTCCCCGATCCTCTGAATAGTACATGTGGCCATTGTAATTAATAGTCATGGCAATTTGCATATGAAACCAGGAGTAGATCACCGGTTTTTGTCGTTATATAATTGTACTGTTTACAATGTTGGGGATACCTGCAGTCAGCTGAGACTGGTGAAGTCACTTAAATGAGTGATGAAACATTTCTCCCACTAAACCTTGTGTCCAGATGAACTGTTTCAACTTTTTTGGGGTGCTACACCTGGATTATTGAAACAAGCCTAGCACAAGGTAGTAAAGTGTTGCAGTGTAGTCTAAAATACAGGAAAAACATCCAAATAATTTAGTTGAAATATAAATTGCTAGATAACTAGGCTAACTACTGAATAAACTCACACATTTTAACCCTCAGAATTTATAGCATGCCAACACAGGTTTCCTTTGCGGCTGCTGACGTTTTATTTTTTTCCTTTAATAAAATGTTTATTTCACTCATATACCTACTTGCATAAGAACCAGTTGTTTATCAGGTGTGAAATAAGATGCCTTCTGAATCCATTATGAATCCTATTTTCAGTGCTCAGTTGAAAATGGCTTTTTTAAGATCACCGTGAATGCGCATAATTCAGTCTCAGCCCATCTAGAGTTGAATGATCAGCCTCCCTCAGGACATAAAAAAACATCCAAACTCTTAACCATTTTAAAAAAGAACTTTAAATCTACCGCTTTAAAATGCTTTTGATTAAATAAAAAAATGTATATTTTTATGTTTTTTTTATTTTATTTTTTACTAATGTTTTTTCCTTGTTTGTTTTTTTTTTCTCTGTCTTTTTTATGATTAAGTGCATTGAGCTTCCTCTGGTATGAAATGTGATATGTACATAAAACGTGACTTGACTCAATCTTGATCCCTAACATTGAAATCAGCCATTTGGAAACTAATAATTCCTTATATGCTGTTTGGTTCACTCAAGTCAGAATTGTTAACCTCATGCTGGCTGGCCCACAGGGACTACCTCATGTCTATAGGTAATTAAAAATCAATAAAATTAAAATTCAAAAAGTCAAGTGAATCAGCCGTACTAAATTGTCCCTAGGTGTGACTGTGTCAGCCCTGTGACGGCCTGGCGGCCTGTCCAGGGTGTCTCCCCACCTGCCACCCAATGACTGCTGGGATAAGCTCCAGCATCCCGTGACCCCAATTGGGATAAGCCGCTTGGATAATGGATGGATGGATGGTAATTAAAAATCTGAGTGTATAAAAATGTCTTGTGGAGTTCCCCAAGGCTCCATTCTGGGGCCGCTTCTATTTAACATCTATATGTTCCCATTAGTCCAGATTATTGAAAACAACTAAATATGTTACCATAATTATGCAAACAACATGCAGATTTACATAACCATATCACCAGGGGACTATAATCCCATACAAGCACTGAGTAAGTGCATTGAACAAATCAGTGATTGGATATCTCGGAATTTTCTTCAGTTAAACAAAGATAAAACTGCAGTAATTGTCTTCAGAACCAAGGAAGAATGATTAAAAGTCAGCACTCAGCTACAATCGGTAATGTTAAAAACCACAAACCGAGCCAGAAATCTTGGTATAGTCATGGACTCAGACATGAATTTAGATAGCCACATTAAGACAATTATAAAGTCATCCTACTATCACCTGAATAATAATGAAGAATTAAAGGATTTATGTCTCAGCAGGATTTAGAAAAAACTTGTCCATGCATTTATCTTCAGTCGACTCGACTACTGTAATGGTGTCTTTGCTAGTTTTTATAAAAAATTGATCAAACAGCTGCAGCTGATTCAGAACACTGCTGCTCGAGTCCTTACTGAGACCAAAAGAGTGGATTGCATCACTCCAGTCCTGAAGTCGCTGCACTGGCTTCCTGTCCATCAAAGAATTGATTTTAATACTCTGCTCTTAGCTTATAAAGTACTAAATTGTTTAGGGCCAAAATACATTTCTGACCTACTGCTACACTATGAACCATCCAGACTGCTCAGATCATCTGGGACAGGTCTGCTTCTCTCCCCAGAGTCAAAACTAAACATGGAGAGGCAGTTTTCAGTTTTTATGCACCACATATCTGGAACAAACTCCCGCAAAACTGCAGGTCTGCTGCAACTCTGTTCTTTTAAATCTAGGCTGAAGACTTTCCTCTTTGCTGCTGCCTTTTATTAAATAAAACTTGAAGCTTTTGCTTTTCATCTTACACTGTACTGTAACTTTTACTCTCTTTTTATTTGTTTTTAAATGTCTTTTTATTGCCTTATGTTGCTTCACTTAAAGCCTTTTATGTTTTATGTAAAGCACTTTGAATTGCCTTGATGCTGAAATATGCTATACAAATAAGTTTGCTTTATCTTGCCTTGCCTTAAATGAAATCCTGCTAATGCTTAATCCTGCTAATGAATGTCTGCTGTGATAAAGGTCTATTATATAAAGGTAGTGTAGATGTGTAGTAGGTACTGTTGGCGCTGTATATCTTTATTTGTTGGCCTATGCTCTGATGCTCCTCATTTCTTGGGAGGGGGGGGTTATGGAGCTGCACTGTTGTTTGTTCTGGCCCACACACAGACAATTAGCATGCAAGTTGTAAATTGAGTAGCTTGACCGGGTATTTTTCAATTTTACTCGAATAGGTTTCTCAAATGGGGACTTTTACTTAAGTAATTTTTTCACATGAGTACAAAAAGTCAGTACTCTACCCACCACGGCGGCGAGGGTGTCTAGGGTCTTGTGCAAGTGTTTTGCATGCAGTGATTTTTCTGTTGAGGTCTAAGGCCAGAAATGTGTAGGTGTGGTGCCGATGGCATGTTTTGTCTATTTATAGCCTTAGTTCTCTTGTATGCCCTCTAGTGGAATCCTCCAGTAACATGCAAAGTACATAGACAATTGTGTGAACAATTCCGTTCACAATGCAGCCAGTTGTCTGCGCGAACGTGTGGTTAAAAATCAACTATATCTCTGGCCTAAAGGATTGTGGACGGTGAGGTCAGGGATTTTTGAGGTAGCATATGGAGGCAGACATTTGAATCGCCTGCTAAGAAGCAACTGCTAATGCTAATTCTAATGCTGCTAGCTGTCCACAAAAGTACTCCTGACATGGCAGCCTCTGCTTGCGGTTTCTCATCTTCTCACAGCAACTAAACCAAAAATTCCCTGGTAGCACAACAGACTGCATGTGCGTGCATGCATGCCCTCTACTGTTGGGCACTAGGAGCTGTCCGGTACAACTACAGTCTTCCTCTGTTGGCCACTGAGAAATGAAGCTCCACTCTCTGCTGACCAAAGGGCCAATACAATTTTAATACAGAGAGAGGAACTCCTTTACAGTAAACACTCTGTCAAGTTATAATTGACTGGTGGACTGCTGGGTTGTTTCGACTTCCTCTGCCATCAAATGCCCCACAAACAGCAGTGGAGAGCACCTTTGATGGGAAAATTATAGCTAATACTAGATTAGTAAAAAGACATTGTTGATGTTACTTTGAAGTTTAACTCCAGAGATGTTTTGTATTATAGTGAAGATAGTGTACTCTATTACTTGAGAATAGGACAATTTGCAATGCAAAAATGGCGATACTGACAACATAAGACATTGCTAAATCATGTTGTCAGTGGAACTGGCTGCATATCAAAGAAAATCCATCAATCACACATTCAGATTCACACGCCACAGTACTATTATTTACAACAGATCACACTCAAATGTCCGTGCTTTCTGTGGCAATGGACCGTGCATGCATATAGGCATCAGTTAAGTCAGAAAAATACCTTTTTCTGTAGCATCCTCTGGGACAAACTTTGACACTTCATGTTGTGTACAATATGCCAGTGTTCCTAAATATGAAATGCAAATGATAATATGTGCCTCAGAGCTTTAGATATCGACTACCCCATTGAAAAGATAGGGGTTTTGTTTTGTTGGTCAATAACTTAATGCCTGGTAGAATTTCCAAGATGGTGACCAAGTGAAACTTCTTCTCTAGGGAGAATGATTAAACTGAGCCAGAGTAATAGCCTAGCTCAACTTGAAAATCTTAGCCCAGCATTTCCAGGCAGAATTATGATGTCAGGACAGTGAGTTATAAGGAATTTTAATGTCTGCATGAGCTCAACTGATATCTTTAGTATAACACCAAATTACTCTGGAGAAATGTGGTTTCTCAGCAAAGAACACAACACTCAAGAAACCTATGACTTACATTGGGAGTTTCTCTGGTGAGGACACAGTGAATTTTCTGTAGATTTTAAGATAAAACAAACTCACTGGTCGAAAACAGAAAATTGGCTGGAAACCAGTTGGTAATTAGTTCTGCAAGTTTTATTATCTGAACTTCACAATGATGATATTCCAGGAGGGACCTAAATTCAGGCTAAATACTTCGCAGGTGAAGTGCCTTTACTTTTACCTGGTTGGTCCAGGTCACTCAGCCAGATAAATGCATAGTACCGTGAAGGCTTACAGCATCCTGGCTCACGCTGAACTCGAAACTATCTTTGGAAATATCTTCACCTTTCTTTCTCGCCTCACTACTTTTGTTTCCTTTGCCCTGTTAACAATGGCTAAAATTGCCCCCCCCAAAAAAATCTTGAAAAAAGCATTAGGTGACCTCCGTTGAAGCTGACAGGGTTAACTTCAGCAGAACAACACTGGTGAAAACCAGACTTGTCATTATTGGTCTACTGGCATGGAAACGATGGCGACACAACCAACAACATCAAAACCCCAGCTCCCATCGTATTCTTCTGTGTGTGTGTGTGTGTGTGTGTGTGTGTGTGTGTGTGTGTGTGTGTGTGTGTGTGTGTGTGTGTGTGTGTGTGTTAGAGAGCGAGAGAGAGCGAGCGAGCGAGCGAGAGAGCCGTGAGTCATATTGGTGCATCCGCAGTGTGGGACCTCAGACTGACTCGTCTTTCTTCTCCTCTGCTTTTCTTTCTCCCCCTCTTCTCCTCCTCTTTCCTTCTCTACGTCATTTTACACTCTGCTGTCAGCAAGCTGCTTCTCCTTTCTACAACCAAAGAAAGTGGTATAGCATTACTGGTAATGGACACATGCTCAGTAGCAGGCAAAATTACGTACTGGTGTTTGAGACAAGGCAGGTTTATGTTTGTATAAAACATTTCATACACAAAGGCAATTCATTGTGCTTTACACAGGGCATAGAGAGTCATGAAATAAAAAATACAAAATAAGATAAAAATGAATTAAACAAAAGAAAGTATAAAAAACAAAAAGGTCAGTGTAAAGTGATTGAGTTTCAAAGTGCAACTTTCATTAGACAGAAAATTCGGTCAAAGGCAATGAAGAACATAAAAGTTTGGTTATTATCAAATTCCCCTCTCACTTTCTTCTTCCTCATCGCCCTCTGTCCTCTGCTGCCTGAGGTGCTTACTAAGCAGTTTTTCCTGGGACCGTCATCCTGATGTACTTTTGGATGCTCTTTGTGTCATCGTGGCTCTAACACACCAATCCTCTCCCCCCCTCTTTTCACTGCTTGCACAGTCTTAAGGTGTGCTGGACTTCAGGTGGAATCCTCCGTGTATTGTGAGGAGTTTTCATGTCTTGACATCCGGGGACATGTTGATGGCTTGGGTCTTATTCCTAACATTTAGCTGGTTTCTCAGGACCTGCCTTATTCTCTGGAGGTATTTGGCTGTGGCTGACCTCCTTGCTTTCTCATCATGGATTCCATTAACCTGTGGGATATCCAGGTACTTATAACCATCCTTTATGTCGATAAACCTGCCTTCAGGTAGCTCCACCTCTTCGGTCCTTATTACCTTCCCTCTCTTTGTCACCATTCAGCCACACTTATCCAGTCTGAATGACATCCCAATGTCATCGCTTTATATTCTGATGTGGTGGATCAGTGAACCGAAGTCTCGTTCACTGTTGGCATACAGCCTGATGTCATCCAGGCAGAGGAGGTGATGGTTACCCTACTTCTGAACTTGTATCCGTATCCATTCTTTGCAATGATCTGACTGAGGGAGTTCAGGGCTATGCAGAACGGTAGTGGAGACAGGGCATCACCTTAGTATATGCTGCACTGATGGTCACTTGTGCGATGGCCTTGGAGTTGGCCTCTAGGTTTGTTTTCCACAGCTGCATTGTGTTCTTGAGGAAGGTAATCAGTGTCCTCTTGACCTTGTATAGTGCCAAGCACTCCAGTATCCACATGTGTGATATTAAGTCATAGGCTGTCTTGTAGTCAATCCAGGCAGTGCTCAGGTTGGTCTGTCTGGTCTTAGACTCTTGGGTGACTGCTCTATCAACCAGTATTTGGTGCTTTGACCCTCTGGTGTTGTTTCCAATGCCCCCCTCAGTTTTGCCATGTACTCACTAATGTGCGTATTCAACTTAGCCACTATGATCCCTGAGAGCAGCTTCCATTTTATGGTGAGGCAGGTTATTGGCCAGTAGTTTGAAGGTGTTATACCCTTGTGGGGATCCTTCATGATCAGTATTGTCCTGCCCTGTGTTAGCCAGTCTAGGTGAGACCCTGATATTAGCAGCTGGTTCATTGGTGTTACCAGGTGTTCAAAGAGTGCTGTTAGCTTCTTCAGCCAGTAGGTATGTATCATGTCCAGCCCTGGTGCTGTCCAGCTGTTCATGCTTGAGACTCACTGTTGGTTGTCTGCTGTTGTGATGATGACTGGGTCTTGTTCTGGGAGGTTGCTGTGCTCTGCTCTTAGTTCCACCAGCCACTGGGCATCGGTGTTATTTGATGCTTCCTTCTCCCTTACATCCTTCTAGTGTCTTGCTCAGTTTCAGCTCTGGGTGAGTCTGCTCTTGTGCTGTTGTTCCTTTGCAGCTGGGAGTACACTCTGCATGGTTCTCTGAAGAACGGGCCATTTATTCTCTTGGCCTCAACTTCTCTGTTGTGTCTCTTAAGCCTAGCAGACAGAGCTGTGAGTCTTTGTTTTGCAGTCTCCAGGGCCTCACTTACGGACAACTTGCTGTACTTATTTTTCAGCAAGGACCTGTCTTTCATCACTCCCTTCTGCACCTCTGTTAGCTGGCTAACATCTCTCAGGGCTACCCTGGTCTTGGCCTCCATCCTTCTCCTTGGTGTGCAAAGTGGTAATAGGAGGACTAGGGGCTGTGACCCCCAATCGGGGAGAGTGGTGCCAGCAGGTTCCAGGAACAACGTCTGAAGTCTTTGTCCAGAAGAGTACAGTCTTAAGAACAGCTAAGCGCAGAACCCTCAAATTCCCAGGCCTCTGGTAGAGGACCCAAGCTTGAGGAAGACACACAGAGAGTAGGATTTTTTTTAATTTTATCTATCTATCTATCTATCTATCTATCTATCTATCTATCTATCTATATATATATATGTGTGTGTGTGTGTGTGACTGACTAGTGATAAGCAATTAAAAATCTAAACTGACAAATTATGAGGACGATCTGTTTAACACCACGTTCTCCCCGCTATGCTCCTGTTATCGCTCATATGCACCCATACACAGCCATTTTTTACATATTCTGGAAGGGATTCCATGTTGTAAGATTAAAAAAAAATTCCTTTTCTTTTCTTTTTTTTCCCCTAAATGTACACTATCTACTTCCACTTAAATGCTCTGGAGAAGACCAGGTCTTCTTCTTTTTTAACATCGCCTTTGAAATCTTTCAGTTTAAAGTTATGTATTCTTGAACTGTGTAAGTTTACACACATATGTGGAATTGTCTTGATGGCATGCATAATTTAGATTAAGGACACATGATATGAAGCCCAGCTGTTGAGAACAGGACGATACGGTCTAATTTCAAAGATCTAGTATTGACTGCACATTTTCAGTTTAGTAGCTAATGCAACATATTATTTACATTATTTCCGAAGTTGATGATTAACATTGAGGTTGTAAAATAGATGCCTTGCGGGGGTTCAACAGACTTAAAAGTGAGCTCATCCGAATCATGTTTTTAGCAAACTGACCGCCCAGAAAACCAAGTTGACACAATAGAAATGCTTTTATCAAAAGATTGATTTGGATTTGCACTGGGTGGAATTTTATTGGGGGGGGGGGGCTGCAAATCCATGCAGAGGGAAACCCTTAACATGAGACTGGTGTCAGTTTGTGAGTGAATTAGAAGCCAGCTTCATGAGAAGCTTCACATCTAAAAAAACCACCAAAAAAAACAAATCACATGTAATTGCCACATTTACTCATGCAACTATGTAAAGGAACAGGAATTTGTACTTTTTCACGTCTCGTCAGTTAGACACCCGCAAAACTCATGAACACAGTCATGCAGATGCATACTGTGCAAGGACATGAACAGTCTGAGGCTAAAAGACAGAATAATGGAGGGGGAATATTTATCCTTATGTACACTGAAGAATTTACAAACACAAAAAGGTAACATCTACATATAACTGCACTCCACAATATCCAGAATTACATTGTCCTGGTAAGTAAATCAACGTGAATTTATACGAAGGGACCGTTGACTTGAGTGGGTTGCTCGTTGTCAAATCTGCCGTTTGTGTGTGTATGTGTGTTGGGGTGGAGGGGGGTGAGTCTTTTCCACAGGATGTCCAGTTCGGAAGAAGAAGTGAGGCTTGTCGGTAATCTATCACTGTCTATCTGTTTAGATAAGCAGCCCTCTGTAGAGGAAGGCAGGATTTTGTTTGGGGGGGTGAACGCCCTGTGTGCAGATTCATCCAGCCTGCCCTTTCTTTTTGTTTTGGAAGGAGCTTTTTTTCCCAGGGGAGGAAATTTTGTCTCCGAGGACAAGAGGCGACCTTCACCGACCTTCCATTCCTCTTGAGACTGCAGACCAATGTCAGTCCAGAATAAGTCATCTGAAGACTTCCTGCTATGATGCAACATTTCCTGTCCTCCGGGTGTTTACTCTGAACCCCGCAGGGAACAAATGACAGGCCTCGACGTTTGTGATTAAATCCATCACAACTGGATTTAACGGTCCTGATTTAGGTGTCAAAGCCAACCACAAAGAATAGGATTGTTTTTTATTAACCATATAGTTATACACGCACACGGAATTTGAAATATAATGCCATTTGATTTATTTCCATACAGAGTACCAAAAAATAAAAAATAACGAAGCTAACAGTTTCTCAAATAGGACATGTTGTTGGTTTCTACTATACACGATTCATAAATGAGATTGCTGTGCTTGTATAGCAGGAGTGTATAGAGTACTGGTGAACGTGGACCCGAGTCCATGGTTTTTAGCGTTGCTGTTTCAGTGGTGATATGAAGGATCTCCGTTTTGTTGGATTACCATTCCCGCTTTCTTTCTTTGTGGAAAAGCACCGTTGCAGGACGGGTTTGCTCACAAAGTCGGCAGCCCCCTCATAAAAGCGGTGCCCAGTATCGCCCTCAGAAATGACGCCATTAACCACGCACCCGGTCACAGCTGGATGCTCCGATGGTTGCCAGTCGTAAGCCAAGGCTGGAATTTAGCGACGTTGCATCGTAAAAGAAAGAGGGAGACTTCGGGGCCCTTTTTTTGATGCTCCTTTCTTCTCCAAGGCACCCCCCCCACACCCCACACCCCCACTTTTGATTGCTTGCATACAGAAGTTTGGAGAATTTTGATTAAGGACACACCATGCTGAGGCAGGTGGGTTATATGATGAGCCAGACTTTTCAAAGGCTTGTGTTCATCTGGGGGGGGAAGTGAGGTTGACTTTTGTGTGATGTGCTGAGTTCCTCACATTCACGCTGCTTAGTGGTCACCAGAAGACAACTTGGTCTGGACCGGTGTGCTCCACTTAAGGAATTAAAGGTTGATTACCTGGGCAAAGAAGGCCTTAATAGTATTTGCGTTTTGGGACAGAGGACACTTTAAATTTTACTTCTTTTTTTTTTTTTTGCCTGAACTCTCCGTTAGTGGTCTTGTGTTATTGGTCCGGCAGTCACAAGCCCAGAGCCATATGTGTATAAACTTCCTTTAGCACAGTTTATGACAGTTTAGAACTACAGACCGCATCTGTTCATCTGTTCCCTGAAGCGCCGAAATCAGTTTCTTGTTTGTCACCAGGTTGTGGGGCCTTGGGAAATATTAACAACTCTGCAGATGTTAATCCTTTCATGAGGGCCATGATTTATACATATTTTTTAAACATAAGATCATCTTGCACATGAATGAAATTGGCTTTGATTTGTGCACACACAAAGCCACATGCACACTCCTCCCCTCCTTCATCATTGGGAATTTATAAAGCCCCTCCCACTGTAAAAATTGCCCATTCTCATTGGCTGTTATTTAGAAGGACATGTTGCTACATCTCAATTCCTGTTTCTTGCTCCTTTTTTTCCTGTTCCTCCTCTGGCATCTTTCCCTCGACTCCCTGACTGTCTTACTCCTTGTTTTCTCCTCCTCAGAATGCCACCGACAGCTCCTCCAACTCCTCCCAGAGAAAGGAGCCAGCCATGCAGACGTTGGCTCCCTCGACCTTCTGCGAGGCCCGTCGGCACCACTGCATCCTTGGCCACTTCTATGACCAGCATCGCCCATCAGGACACTACTTCCTTGGCCAGGTGAGAACTGGAAAGAAACTCCTCTAAAATGGACCAAGACTGTGTCTGTAATTCATTACATAACTACGGTCGTCTTTGTTCATGACCTGCACTGGCCACACGCAGGCCCATCATCCAGACATCACATTTAGTTGGGCTGTTTTTGTACAACACATTAGTTACAGCGCTGGTTGTCTTACTCCAGTGGTTCTCAATCAGGTCCACAGGTACCATTACTGCTGGGGTTTGTATTTGACCAGGTCAGTCATCAATTACATTCACCTGTTGTTTCAGGTCTAAAACCTCCCTGATTCCCTTTGGGGATGGATAAAGTATCCTGATTCTGATTCTGATTGGAGGCTGGAATAACTGGAAAAACAGGGGAACATGATTAACTACCTGAAAGAATAGAAAAGTGGTACTGATGGTACCTGAGGACCGGAATTAGAACCACTGGTCTAAGCAGATATTTTTCATCTGTTTTTTTTTTTTTCAACTGTTCCTAGTTTTGACTTTTAATATTTGCTCATCTCCTGCCTGCTCTAGTAAGTTTATTAATTGTGGGGCTTCACCACCACAAAGGGTCCTAGGTTTGAACCCGATGCAGAGCCTCTGGTGTATGTCTTCCTCTCTCTTTCTCTCTGCAGTCCATACTTTCTATCTATCGTCGCTGTGCTAAACAAAATTGCAAAAAATATTCAGTAAAAGGGAAGCTATGTTTGAATTGTTGAAGTGTCTTCTGATGTCTCTTTCTTCAGTCGGTGCCAATGTTACCTCATCACGTCAGCTTCCAGGTGGAAGAGGAAGAGATTGTTCGCATCAACCCCCGTGAGCGCTCCTGGCTGACAGGCTACGAGGACTACCGCCATGCCACCGCCACACATGACAAACTCATCCAGCCTGCCAACCCAGATGCCTATGTGCATTTTGCCAAGAGCGAGCTGCCGAAACATGACTACACCTACCCGTATCCTCTGGGCTGTGAGGTGCAGCACAGTAGGGACGTTAAACCAAGCTTGCCGGAGCGGGTAGTCGGCCACGGGGCTGTGGTGACTGCCCAGCCTGGTGCCCTCCAGCCCAAGGGAAAACGACGGAAGGGGGAGGGGGAGCGTGCCCGCTGCGTCTATTGTCAGGACGTGTTCTACCAGGATGAGAACAAGCGGGGGCATTGCCAGGAGGCACCGGACCCGGTCCGGACCTGCATTCGGAGGGTCAGCTTCATGTGGTGTGCGGACAGCCTGCTGTACCACTGCATGTCAGACCCAGAGGGCGACTACTCGGACCCATGCTCATGTGACACCAGCGATGAGCGCTTCTGTCTGCGTTGGCTGGCACTGGTGGGGTTGTCACTCCTGGCCCCCTGCATGTGCTGCTATGCACCCCTGAGGGCATGCTACCGCTGTGGAATCGCCTGCCACTGCTGCGGGGGTCGGCACAAAGCTGTAGGTTGAGGCCTTACAAGCCACGCCTACCGCCCAGATAGGATAAAGACTCATGGGAAGAACCAAGAAAAGGTTGCCGCTATGTTTTTTTATTATTATTATTATTATTATTATTATTATTATTATTTTGGTTGTTGTTCGGTGGTTCTCCTTCTGGACTCCATGGGAGGAAAAGCATTCATCTTATTTTAATTTTGTCAAGGAGTCACTTATATGTTCAAAGGCTGAACAGTAAATATACATTTATATATAGAAATATATATAAATATAAATATATAAACAGGTACTTTATATTTTTACACTCGTGTTTTAAAGGCTTGAATGTGTTGTTTTTCTTAGTGTTGTGTGAGCTCAGTATGAGTGTTGTTGTGTTTTTAGTCTCAATCCACCAATAGCAAACTGCAAGAAATCTCAGTCCTAACAAGCTGACATTTTGTCTTTAAGCGTTGAGTCTTAAAGTCTCATTTTTCTATAAATACGAGTAGGACTGCCAGTGGGGTGATGTCATTTTAACCATTCCCGTTTAGACAACTTGTTTCAAGAATTTTCCGGCATCAAGTGCCATTGAGTTGAGCTTCTTGATGCTAGCTAGCTAAGTGGCTGTCTCATTCAAAAATGTTCGTATTTGAAGTAGGGCAAATTGCACTGGAAACTTCTAAAGCAGTCTCACCTCATTAATGGTTAAGAGGTTTTTTTTATTTCCTTTTCAAAAATCTTTCGATTTTGACCGCGATGAGGCCATGTGTTCACTGGGCCGTCTTCTGAGAGCTGAAGCTCTCTGAAGAGTCGAGGCTCTCTGACACACTGCGATGTAGTCTGCTTTCTCAGTCAAAAAGCATCACAGGACCAGTTTACACCAGTCAGTCTGAACAGTAGAGCGGTCTCTCCCAGTTCAGTGTTTTCTTTCAAGGATTGTTTTTTTGGAGAATATTCCGGAAACGGACACACAAGCAAAACTCTCATGTCCTGAATTTGATTTGAGTTTTCCCAAATTGAAGCTCCTCAAGATTTACATGCCAACAAATGTCCTTTTTGCAAAACTTTCTATCGCTGATATATTTTGACAATAGCTAATCCACAAATATCTAAATTATAAACGCTTTGGTAGTTGCTTTTTAAAGTTCTTTCAATCACTTTACCAGGAAAACTGATGCGGCAGATGGAGCTTAATGGCCTCACCACAGCAGGAGCAGAAGGAGAAGGCAGGTAGTGGCAAGTTTAAAGACAAAACAATGGGGCGTCCAGGTAGCATACTGGTCTATTCCGTTGCCCACCAACACGGGGATCGCCGGTTCGAATCCCTGTGTTACCTCCAGCTTGGTCGGGCGTCCCTACAGAAGCAATTGGCCGTGTCTGCGGGTGGGAAGCCGTATGTGGGTATGTGTCCTGGTCAATGCACTAGCGCCTCCTCTGGTCAGCCTGGGTACCTGTTCAGAGGGGAGGGGGAACTGGGGGGAATAGCGTGATCCTCCCACACGCTACGTCCCCCTGACAACGCTCCTCACTGTCAGGGCAAAAGAAGCGGCTGGCGACTCCACAGGTATCGGAGGAGGCATGTGGTAGTCTGCAGCCCTCCCGGCTTGGCAGTGGGGGTGGAGCAGCGACCAGGACGCCTCGGAGAGTGGGGTGATTGGGGGGAAAAGGGGGAGAATAAAAAAAAAAAGACAAAGCAAAGTTGCCATGTCTAACAAGCAGATATGGCAAACAAAGCTTGTAGAGGACTTTTACCGACACAGTACAACATGACCAGTAGCATTTTCCAGTAGTGGGGAAGGTGTTGACGCAGTAGCACTAGCACTTTTAAAGGAATTTTTGAATTCAAACTGCTCAGACTCCACGGCGGTTACCAATGTTCATGAGTGTCAGTATGTTAAACACGATGATATTCAGGATTATAACTTTAAGGCTTAATTTAAGATCAAATGACTTGTTAGGATGGGAATTTCTGTTGTGTGAACAAACAAACCCCCAACATGGTTGAAGTTACATGAGGGTGATCACTGCAAGAGATAGATAAACTTGGTGTGTGTGTGTGTGTGTGTGTGTGTGTGTGTGTGTGTATTTGTCCGTCTGTCTATTTTGGTACTTGCATACGTGTCAGAATGAGTGACTTATCAGTGAAAGGGCCAGCTATCAAAACATTTCCGATAATGTAACTTTTAAGGCATCAGAACTCGTCAAAAAGCCTCAAAACACTGGATCAGAGAAATTTGAGCTCGAACTCTGCTGATGTTCAACATCTGCAGTACGACGTAAATGGAACGTTCTGTTTTTTTTTTAGAATCCAAAATCCAGTTGGGGTGTGAACAAAATGCAAGTGTTTACCAAGAAAGGTATTATCGTAAAAAAAAAGGTGGTTTCAGAACCAGATTCTTGGGCCAACACAGGGGGGTGTCTTTTATAATGGAGCTGAAAAGGTATCCCTAAAACACCATGGTCCATGTTGCTGTTACATATGTACAGCCCGAATGACTCGATAAGCTGCAGAACTTTTTCAGTATGGACTCAATGCATTCCTCATCCAAATTCAGGCTCATTCTTTTATCATTTCAATGGATGAGGAGAAAGCTAAGGCTTGTGATGGACATGCCTTCATTTAACTGATGTAAAGTTTGACCTAAGATATTGAAATCAACATATTTATTTTACTTTTTATAGAATTGCCAGCCCAGGGGACCGAAGTGGGGAATTGAGTTGTAAAATTAACAATCTTGTTGAAATCACAGATGGGAGAAAAGAAGGATTTTTTTTTTTGTCGTGTCTTGCTGCGGAAGTTTATCTACACTATATTTTCTATGGTGCACTGTATTTTCTTTTCTATTATTTTCCTTGTTATCCATTGCTTGGCACTGAGCCTGGTGTTTCAGGGACCTGGCTTGCTAGCTTGGCCAGCTCACACTATCTAAAAAGAAAGTTCAGGGGTTTTTGTGTCTTTTTTTAAATGAGCTTGTAAAGCTTTTAGCATCACGAACCAGACCAGTCTTGTGTGTCGATTACATTCATCATTTGTGAGATTTGATCTGGCCCTCATCGCTCATCGAATGGGTCCATCGTAAAAACAGACAGTCCTGGCTATATTTGTAGAGACAAATGTACTAAGTAGTTCAGAAGCGACCAGTTGACTTTTGACAGCAGAGACGACTTCCAAAATTTTGCAATTTTCAGTGATTTCAATAACAACCGTCAACACATTTGTGTATTTCACACCATACTGAGTTTGTGTGGCTCATTGTATGACATGGATTTGTCTATATAACTACCATTCACCACTGCAACCATTGTTGTTTGTGTCTATGCTGTGTCATGTCTCGGTCACAAAGTACCCCTGTACAGTCTCTAAAGCTATGACTGGACCGTCTACTTTTTGAACAGGCCTGCCTCTTTGAAATCGCTCTCCGTGAGACTTGCAAGACCCAATCCTGAGAATTATCGTTGTAATCAACTGGTGAAATTAGGTCTGGCTCACAAAACCAGATTAAGAATCCCTTACCTCAAGGTATCAAAAACATACGAATGCTTGGGTTTGTTCACGATGCTAGTGTCAATCAAAGGAGTCAAAATAAAACATCTGAAAAATTACATGTACCACCCTCTAAACAGTTTCATGTTTCACAACATAGTTTACTTCATGAAATATCTTCTTTATAATTTTTGCCTCAACCTCTGCCAAAACTTAAATTGTTCCTCTTTATAAAGTGCGAGTTGAATGTGACACCCAAAGTGCATCCCTTTGTGGGGGATTTTGGGTCGGATGGAAATCATACGGAGTTTGTGATCAGTCCGTCACCAGTTCCACATGTCGCAGTAGTGTGTTCGGTATTACATTGAACCAAATGGTGACAGAGGAGTCTTTAAGCATGCCAGTTAATGAAATGTGATAGATAAGTATCAGGATTTCCTGAATAAAGGTGTTGCATTGTATTTTCAAGACCACAAAAATGTGCAAAAGTCAATGACAACAAACAAACAATTCTGTTGCCTTGCCTTGCTTGGAATACCATTTGGGCTAGGGTGTACTTCATCAGTATATTTTTGATAACGTCAGCCAAGATGACACTTTTCAAGAAAAGTAGACTAAATTTATTTCCCCACGGTTATCTAAACATCCTGGCATTTGTTGTATTGTCCCTCTGAACTGAATGTCTTGCACTCCAAGCAGGTAAAAACAGAAGTGTAACATTACAGAATTATTTGCAAGTACAATTTCATCCATTTTTTTTTCTTTGTTTGGGTGCATGTAATGAAAGTAAGACAAGAATGAAGAGTGAGACAAAAGTGGCCTCAAACAGAATCAACACTTGTAACCTTCCACCTCACTATGATGAATAAAATCAAAGGTGTCAGATCTTCTGTATAAGCACAAAAAAAATCAAATGGGAAAACCCTGTGAACAACTTGCCCAAGTTCTTGTGCAGTGTCTGGTCTGTTGTGATAAGAACCAAGGATATATCAGCCATGTGTTTCATGCTAAAACCAGTCACATACAGGCTGACACATTTCCACCAGCCAAACACCCTTTTTTTGTATGTGTGGCTGGTAAGAGACCCTTGACAGGTAGTGCACCCCAGAGGTGAGGTCCTTCTCATTTCTCAAAAATAGATGGTAAAAAGTGAGTGACTCTCGTATGTAGTCGCTATTGTAGCCAGTTATAGTGTTAGATTATAGTTCCCAATTACAGCCTGGCCTACACACTGTAACGACTGGGCCTCTGAAAACATCTTCTGAATGTTGAAGATGGTGTACACATGCACAGCTTACTCTAAGGTTGGGAAATATACTGCGTTTTATTAAAGCAATAAATCAAAATTTGTAAAAAAAAAATGTAATTGTTTTACTAAATGATAATCACTAATTTGGTTCAAAATATGTTCTAGTCAACATAACCATAGATAGGCAGCCCATGATATGCACCCCCTACTGGCTGGGCCCCAGAAAACGTTCCCGTTTTTCGCCCCTTTATGTGCAGAGCTAGCCTGGGAGCCAGACCAATTAGCATTTGCGAATTGGTCTGGCTCATCTCAGCTCATTTTCGATTCACGAGGGGCGTTACCAGCGGGCCAAAATGCCTCTGGACGCAATTGGATAGACCTACAACCAATCAGAGCAACGACATGTGTGACGTAGCGCTTAAACGTTAACCAAATCCTGTCGGAAGTAGAGCAAACACAGCTTTCAAATCAACAAAAGCTTTAAGAGCAGTTAGTGGGTATTCTTTTAGAGAAAATATACCGTCCAGTTCGTTTAATAGTCACGATATAGCGGATTCAACAGACATCCGCGTTATTTCCCCGCCCCTCCCACCCGCATTCCAGGAAGGCCCGCCCCTTCTCTGCCTCTGATTGCCTAACCCTAACCCCAGTGCCCTAGAAAGAGAGAGTTAGGTCAATGAGGGGTCAGAACGCGAGAGAGTCACGTGGTTCATGTAGCCGCCGAATAGTTCCAAACGAAGCTTGGCGGGTCATTTAAATGAACTGCTTAGCCGCGATTTCTGGTAACTACTAACCAATATTTTCAGATTTTTACATTTATATGTAGATATAGATACGTGACACATTCTATGCGCATGTGTAGGAACTTTAAAACTAATATTTTGTTTGAAATTGACGAGCTATCACGCTTTAAATTACATCGTTAATTTGATTCAAACGTGCTTGTAAAACGGTCATCATTAAAATGGCAACTGTAGCTTCTTACCTGTAAATTAACCTTTGATTAATGTGAGAAACATACCTTCGCCATAGAAATCCTATTGCCCCGGGTCGCGCTGTTCGGAACTATCCGGGGCCCCCATGATCCGCCATTGCTGTTAAATAATTGGCCCATTGACGGCTACGGAGTTGACGTAACTCTCTCTTTCTAGGCCTCTGCCTAATCCTAACCCCACCCTAACCCTAACCAATGGAGGCAACGAGTACTAGCCAATCAGAGGCGGCGTTCCAAAATCGTATCCAACCCGCTCCATATTAGATAAACGGTTGTGATCCCGACCCGCCGGGCCCGGTTGGCTGGAACTCTGTCTTAACGGGCGGGTGGCCAGACATGTGTGCCAGAGCAAATATAAAACATGAGCTCGCAGATTCGTCTGGTTCCCAGGTTTGTGCGGATCAGATTATAGTACCGCACTATGTCAGCGGGGGTTGACAGCAGCCGTTACTCCCTCCAGGGTTACAGGTATCTCTATCTCCTCTCCCCTCCCTCTTTTTTTTCTTCCCCAATGATGTGAAGGATAGCCATGGATGGTCTGCTGGGTGCAGGGTCTCGACCCTGCAGTCCCTTCAGAGATTAATGGAAAGTGCCTGAAGCGTCCTTCTCATTGACGTTCCACTCTGGAGAGCTGGGACTAACAATGTAAAAACTTTAAAAAAAACATTTGAATTCATTGTATGTCTTTTTCTGTATATAATTCACATTTTTACCTCTGTAAAAAAACAGAATATATATCAAGTTTATGATGTACATTTTGAGTTTTATTTTTTTATTGTTTCTAGTATGATGGGACTCTTAAAACTCTGACACTAAGAAGAAAAAAAGACAATGAGACATGTATAAATGTCAATACATGATATGGAAACTAATGGATCTTGCCTGTATGCTACATTCTACTCGTGTGTGTGAGTGTGTGTGTGTGTGTGTGTGTGTGTGTGTGTGTGTGTGTGCGTGTGCGTGTGTGTGTTGCGTGCGGGGGTCTGTGTTTGTAGTGGGGTAAACTACTCTTAACAGCTGAGTAAAATAAATGTTAAAGAATACGTCTTGAGACACTTTTACACATACATCCCTTAAAATTGACTGAATACATTGCAGGCAAACGGCAGCAGCTTCTGGTGTTCACACAGGACATGCCTTAACGTTATTTTAGCACGTTGTGACTACAGACACCATGGACCACCATCAATACCACTCAAGTCCTCTGTTGCGGTTTCCCAGAAATCAAGCTTAAGTCTAGCATCAGAAGGTTAGAGCTTCTGAGTAATCTCGTCATCCCCTCTAGCGTTAAGGAGCTCCTTTATCTCCGTCTGTCCGATTTGCCATTTTTGCCAAACATTAATCACTTATGATGAATTACTCGTTTCTCAATAACACATTGTATGGGGAGACAATAGTTTCCCATGCTGCACATTTTAAAAGCTTTGCGTGGTCCGCGGTGGCGTAGCGGTCTAAGCATCGGCTTGGTGTCGATGCAGTTGCCCACTGGGGACTGGGGTTCGCGCACCGGTCTCGTCAGATCCGACTATGGCCGGACTCGATGAAGCAGCGATCATTGGCAACGCTGTCTTCGGGAGGGGGGCGGAGTCGGCTTGTGTTCGTCATGTGAATGCGTCTCTGTATGTGTCGGAAAAACAGTGGTTCGGCTTGGATTCGCCTTGTCACGAAAGTGGGGAGGCGTCTCCTTCGAGACTGCCGGCCGGAGAGATGCAGTTGGCGAACGCATGCAATACGAGGGTGGGTGTTTGAATTAAAATAGGGATCAATTGGCCACTAAATTTAGGGAAAAATCAGAAATAAATTTAAGAAAAAAAAGCTTTGCATAGCGCAGAATAATATTGTCCCCTCCTGACAACTTTGTGATTGGTCCATACACGTTGACAAATGAGCGTTGTTCATCACCGTTTCCAGGCATTGTGTCTTCTCATAGCAGTAGCGTAACGCCTCCATTCACGCATCTGTTGGTAAGGAACTGTGGCAGTACTGTTAATAGCTCTTGGGTTGTCAAATTGCCATAACTGATTTAGTACCATGTCGGTAACAGCCCCTTATTCACGCATGACCCCTTGACAGCAAAATTTAATTAATCCCCTTTATTAATCCCCTTGAGGAAATTCAGTTACTGCAAATTAACCCATCCAAGCTGTGATCTGTGTAGCTAGGAGCAGTGGGCTGCTGCCTTCATGCTGCGCCCGGGGACCAACTCCAGTTCTTTTCCCACTGCCTTGGTCAGGGCCACAGACAGGAGTACAAACCCTAACATGCATGTTTCTTTTGATGGTGGGGGAAACCGGAGGACTCGGAGAAAAGCCACCGCAGATGTGGGGAGAACATGCAAACTCCACACAGAGCACGACCTGAGATGACCCCCAAGGTTGGACAACCCTGGGGTTCGAACCCAGGACCTTCTTGCTGTGAGGCGACAGCACTAACCACCGGGCCGCCCAAAATTACATCAAATTAACATTAAAGCCTGCATGTGTGAAAGTGCCACTGAAGACATTGGTGCAGTCATCAACAACACGGTACACACTGACATATATGGTACAGACACAGTAGGACTTCTAACAGACTAACAGTACCACAGCACATACTGTCATACATGGACAGAGACAACAGGACCTTACTTTTTAAAGAACAGTGTAAGACTTGCTTGAATATATGCATCAGTCAGATAGACACTTTGTCTGTGTCTGTGCATGCATGATAACCATAATCAGTTCTTCTCTTTGATATTTAATATGTAATAGTTATCGTTGTAGCAGACATAGGTGGTTTATGGCCTTTTTCCATTATCGGTACTTATCAAGGTGTGCCGTGATGTGCAACTGAGTTCATGGGTGCCAAAATAATTTCAATGGACGATGGCGTGGCTCTGGGTCAAGTTCTCAGAACCTCATTTTGGCTTTGGTTAGGTCTTGCTACGGAGGAACGTATGGGCAGAGCTAGCAGTGCTGTCGATAGTGACTCATCAAGTCTCATACACACTATTACTGTTCATTTCTTCTACAAGTCAACTTCTTCTTGTTGGTTTTTTATTGGTAGTTGGCATCCAAAGTGTTGCATTTCCACCACCTACTGAAATGTAAGAACTTCTGCTTAATTATAATTAGTACTGTGAAGTTTACATTTTGCACCCAAAGTGATCCCTTTCACAACATTGACCATTCAATAACCCAGACCGAGTTGATGTAAATCCTTCCCGCAGTGCAACATCTAGATCTTCTCCAGACTGTCAAAAACATTCAAATATCTCCTGGCAGCGTCCAACACCATCTTGATTCTTTCCGACTTCCCTTTTATTTCAGCAGCACAATTTATGACCATGGCAATGAATGCCAAAAAATGTTTCTTGTCGGTGCAGATATTCTGGTCAGCTACATTCCTTTTCTGCTCCTGTTCTTTTTGCACTTCCAACATCTCTTCATTTCTCTCCATCCTCTCAGTAGCTCCAGCATACAAAAATCCATTTTCTGCTCTCACCTTATTCCCTTTCTTTTCCTTAATTCTTTTTGGCCACTGTGCTGGCCCGTATCATGATTTCCCTTGCAGTGCACACTTTGCTTGCTCTTTCTCAACTTTACACTCCTCCACATTCCAGTTGTCCTCCCCACATCTCCCACATCTTCTGACTCCCCTACAAACGTCAGCAACATGTCCATATTCTTGACAACAAAAACAAATGAGAGGAGCTCTCATATGGCCTCACCCTGTAACACACATACTCAAGGTACACTCTTTCCGGGCTTCAAAAATAAAAATCGCAGAATTACTGTCCTCCTTCTCGGAATCTAGTCATTCTTCTTTCTTGCCACACACACAAATGCAACATCCCAAAATGACTCAGCTACTACTGAAAGTGGCACGCCAGTTATCACTCCCTCGTCTTTGCTTTTAATTCAGGTGGGAAGCAAGTCACACAGAGAGACCTTCTAAATATCTTGATCTTAAGGGCTCTATTCCTCTGATGCCTTGAGATACAATCAACGATAACCACCCCACTTCTAGTTATCCTGATCGATCGTACATCTCCAAGTTTCTCCCCCTACAAACTTTCCAACATCCTGTGGGTATTTGAAAATCCTGTCTTCTCTTGTCACAGCTATCACCCCAACGAGATACATCTCTGTTCTCAGTGACTGACTAGAACTGCTTGAGCAATTTGATGTAGTCTTCCTTCTCTTATTTCTAAACCCTCTCTTGACCTCGTATTCATTTCCAATTTCAGTCTCCGGCTCTGACGCCATTTCCACCTACACCAGCTCGACAAGTCAAATTGCTCAATTCAGCTTTCTTCTTTCGTAAGTTTTTCCGTGTGCTTTCAGCGGAAGTATTTAGTGGTGTGTGGCGGCACTTCCGCTGCACAGTTACAATAACGGCAATTGCACAATCCAGAATCCAGAGCTTTTCTAGTGTAGTGTACCTCGGTGCTCGTCTTCCACACAAAAACAGCCATACTTGTCCTTTCACTTAAGACATAAGGCAGTCAGAGGAACTAGCAACTTAATAAGAGAATTAAACCAACCAGCAGTCTAACTTAAATCAAACCTCAAGTTTGTAGGGTTCTTCGTCCTTCTGCATCATCCTGTAACATCTAGCGTTAGCTCTGATTACAACCTGTCCAACGACAAAAGATAATGAACAGAACACAAAACAGGAGTTGTCTAGTTCCCTAATTGGACTACTGAGACTGAGGTCATCTAATTCAACAAATCTTACAAAGAACGTTAGGTTAGACTAAACTGAGGGTAGGACAGACTGATATTCAGTGACACCAACGTAGCTAATTAGTTAAAGGCAATTACCTTGATAACAGTGCAAATATTAATGTACCTTGTCAGGTTTATTCCCATTTGTTGAAGAATGACTCTCCACAATCCTTACGAAAACAGTGATGTTGAATTTGGGCAGAGGTCGATTAAGAAAGAAGTTGAAAATACTGCACTGTCTTCCATTTTTTGGACCAACCGCCGAGAAGTTTGCCTTCCGCCCCCCCCCCTTTTCCTCCCCAATTGTATCCGGCCAAATTACCCGACTCTTCCGAGCCATCCCGGTCACCGCTCCACCCCCTCCGCTGATCTGGGGAGGGCCGCAGACTACCACATACCTCCTCTGATACGTGTGGAGTCGCCAGCCGCTTCTTTTCACCTGACAGTGAGGAGTTTCGTGCTAGATCCAACGGGGTGTAGGCACGGAAGTAGCCGTGATTGGCTGTTGCATCGGCCAATAGACAGCGCGGAACGTCGAAGCGCACTGACTTGAAACAAACGATGCGCACTGAAACATCTAGCTAGCTAGCTAGCTTACAGCTGACCTTAACACTGCCAGATCGTACTGTAACGATAGCTAACGTTAACGCTTGCTAACAATGGAAATTCAAAAAGAGTTTAAACCTAACCCCAACCTTAACCCTAACCAACAACCAATCAAGTCTACTTCCGTGCCTACACCCCGTTGGATCTAGCATCAAGCTTTCGCCAGGATCATGCCCCCGAACAGGCGCCCCGACTGACCAGAGCAGGCGCTAGTGCAGCGACCAGGACAAATACCCACATCCGGCTTTCCACCTGCAGACACGGCCAATTGTGTCTGTAGGGATGCCCGACCAAGCTGGAGGTAACATGGGGATTCGAACTGGCGATCCCCGTTTTGGCATGCAACGGAATAGACTGCTACGCTACCCGGATGCCCCCGGCAGAAAGCCTTTCTGACAGAAGCGTTAGGTTAGCTTGTCCCCCCTCCCCCACCCGCATTCCGGGAACTCTGCCTCTGACTGGCTAGTACTCGTTGCCTCCGTTGGTTAGGTTGGTTAAGGTTAGGGTTAGGGATAGGGATAGGGATAGGGTTAGCCAATCAGAGATAGAGTAGGGGCGGGTCTTCCCGGAATCCAGGTGGGAAAAATAATAACGCGTTAGGTTAAGGTTAGGATTAGGTTGAGGGTGAGGTTAGGTTTAAGTAATAGCTCACGACAGGCCGTGACATATTGTGATTACATCACAGCTAAGGGACTGTGATGTAAAAATACTAATCAAGCCCATGTTAGATTGGCTAGATTATCTCCACATTAATCTTGAACAAGCAAGACCAACTGCAGTTCTTGCTGATTGGTGTCAGACCTTTGCCCTGACCGCAGTAAAGAGTGCGAACCAGTGGTGTCTCGCATCATCCCAGACCCCCAGAAGACCTTTGTAGAGCTTTGTCTCGACAGCTCTTCCTATTGCCTATTTTTACTCCTTACCTGTCATCCATTGTGTGAAAGTTTTCCTTTGACCTCAACCTAATGTCATTGTGAGTGTGTGTGTTTTTTGACCGATGAACTCTGCTCTGTGTTAATGAATACAACAACATCGATTGTTATGCCAACATGTCCTAAGTCAGTTGTACAACCTTTTAACTCCCAGGCAAGGGCTTGGCTGGCTCCTAAGAGGCAAAAAAAAAATCTTGTTTTTTTTATTTGAAAATGCTAAAACTGATCATATAGGAGGGTGCTGATAAGAAAATGAGAGATCTACTATTTGAAAAGAAGCTACCCCTATTTTCAAAGAGGGTTTAATAAGACCTCTGCTTCCAAAGTAGTTGTGCTTTGAGAATTAAGTAGTTTTTTCTTTTGTTATTTTGACTGGTGGTGGATTTAAAGTTGTTGTTTTTTTTTTTACAAAAACTATAAGCCTGGATTTCCAAGCTAGAATTCTGTTGCATCAGGTCTGATAGCAGTAAAATGCCGTGGGCCACTGACCGTTCACTCACAGGAAGTGTATTATCTTTTCTTCCTGAAAAATCTAGGAGGTTATTCAGTGGCAACCCCCACAGCATCGTGACATATGGCATACATAGGAAAACCTGAAAAACCCATTTGAGTGAATTTGAAATCAATAAGACACACCTTTACTGGTGTTACCACTAAATAAATACATTTTATGTCCCTAAAATTTCACCATTCGATGATTTAATGAGAAAAGTTCTATATAAGTTTAATTTATTATTATTATTATTATTATTATTATTAAGCTGCTGATAATGCACCCTTATAACTTAATATACCATGCAAGGTGAAAAGCTTCAAGTTTAGATGTACGCCATTTACACTCGAGTCTCCTGTGAGCCTGTTTGAGAGCATCTGCGAACCAAGGCATTGGCTTCTTAGAAATCCGAATTTCAGTAGTGAGCAGAGCCACTGACCCAAGTAGATTAGAAAGATGTTCAGATCACTGGTGAAACTGTCAACAGAGCCATTCATTACAGTGAAGGGAGCCAGGACCTCGGGAACTCTATCACTAAGTGCTATGAAGGTTGAAGGCCAGTGTGATGACTGCTAAACATGATGGTACCAGTACTACCAGAACAAGATAACATGACCCGAGACTCAATTAGATAGAGGTCTGCAGTAAAGAGAGAGACAGTGAGGTCAAAGACTTACTCCCCATGCTAAAACCAAATGAAGAATATTGCCACTGTGGTGAGTGGCTTCATGGACAGATATACTGGATGAAACCAAAGGTGTCAACTGCTGCCAGAAAGCCTCGCTAAGAGCATCAGATGTCTTGTAGCTGTGTACAAAACTGAGTGAGCCAACGGTTCTGAGAAGTTAACCTACTGTATGTCTCATCATTACCCGTCACAGGCAAGAGACCGGATGAATAAATCGGTATCGACTCATCTTTCTGGTGAGGTCACCAGCCCTGGCTATGTTTTTCTTGGTGACCTCAGATTGTCTCACCCTACTATCATCGGTGCTGACATGAATAACAATGTTGCTATATCCAGTGCACCCGTCATGTGCCTCGCTCTCCTTTTTCTGCCGATGTGATGCCAGCAGCACCCTAAGATTAGCTCTGATGTTGATTGCTCCGGTCCCATGTAAATGGTAAAAACACAGGCTGGCGATGCTGGTCTAGCGTAACAGGTAATGGAGTCCCCCTATTACCGGTGTGCATGTTATTGTTTAATGACGGCCAAAGAACTGGCAGGCTGGCCAACTGGACTACCAAACACAGAGAACCGGTTTGCTGTCAGGAGGGCTGGCTGCAAACTGGGCCACACAACTAGACCAGTGGCTGGCTGAACAGTGCGGACTCATAATGAGTTTTCGAGACTGGTCTTGAAAATTTTGACAAGGCGGCAGACAAGACTTTAATTTCAGCTTCCGTTTTTATTATTTTTAAGTGACTATCAAGCTTCCCCTGAGAAGATGGTTAAGGCTCAATCTAATCTAATTTGGTTTTATTAATTTATGTCTCTGAAACACCGGAGAGTTGAAATGTGAAACTTCCCTTCCCCGGTGGGGGAGAAAAAACAGCCAAAATAAACAAAAGTGTGGTGAAATTTTGACTTTTACTACAATGGTACAGTAATACAGGTCCGGTCATGGTGTTCAACTGGACTTGCACTGTTCTGGTGTCAGTCTTAACATAAGTTTTGTCCCCCTACTCGCCACAACATATGTGATAAAACAATTTAAACCAATGATCTCTTCACAACTCATGATGAAAAAAATGTAGCGTGGTTGTACCAACATCAATCTGCTTCTGTTTGATGTAAAATTTGACTTGTACAACACTTTAACTGATATATTTGAAACTCTGAGGTCAGACTTTCAATCACACTTCCTAAATGCTCCCAACAATCCGGAAAGCTGGGAAAATAATCTTTTTCACCTTTTGGGCAGCACGGTGGCCCAGTGGTTAGCGTTGTCGCCTCACAGCAAGAAGGTCCTGGCTTCAAACCCCAGGGTTGTTCAACCTTGGGGGGTCATCCTAGGTCGTCCTATGTGTGGAGTTTTCCCCCGTGTCTACTACTGCTACTTTTGGCTGCTCCCGTTAGAGGTCATCACAGCAGATCATCCATTTCCATCACTTCCTGTCCTCTACATCTTCCTCTGTCACACCAGCCACCTGCATGTCCTCCCTCACCACATCCATAAACCTCCTCTTTGGCCTTCCTCTTCTCCTCTTCCCTGGCAGCTCCATATTCAGCATCCTTCTCCCAATATACCCAGCATCTCTCCTCCACACATGTCCAAGCCATCTCAATCTTGCCTCTCTTGCTTTATCTCCAAACCGTCCAACCTGAGCTGTCCCTCTAATATACTCGTTCCTAATCCTGTCCTTCTTCGTCACGCCCAGTGAAAATCTTAGCATCTTCAACTCTGCCACCTCCAGCTCCTCCTCCTGTCTTTTCATCAGTGCCACTGTCTCCAAACCATATAACATAGCTGGTCTCACAACCATCTGGTAAACCTTCCCTTTAACTCTTGCTGATACCCTTCTGTCGCAAATCACTCCTGACACTCTTCTCCACCCACTCCACCCTGCCTGCACTCTCTTCTTCACCTCTCTTCTGCACTCCCCGTTACTTTGGACAGTTGACCCCAAGTATTTAAACTCAAATGCCTTTGTCACCTCCACTCCTTGCATCCTGACCATTCCACTGTCCTCCCTCTCATTCACACATAGGTATTACATCTTGCTCCTACTGACTTTCATTCCTCTTCTCTCCAGTGCATACCTCCACCTCTCCAGGCTCTCCTCAACCTGCACCCTACTCTCGCTACAGATCACAATGTCATCTGCAAGCATCATAGTCCACAGAGACTCCTGCCTGATCTCATTCATCAACCTGTCCATCACCATTGCAAACAAGGGCTCAGAGCTGATCCTTGATGTAATCCCACCTCCACCTGGAACTCATCTGTCATTCCAACCGCACACCTCACCACTGTCACACTGTCCTCACACATATCCTGCACCACTCCTACATACTTCTCTGCAACTCCTGACTTCCTCATACAATACCACACCTCCTCTCTCGGCACCCTGTCGTATGCTTTCTCTAAATCTACAAAGACACAATGCAACTCTTTCTGGCCTTCTCTATACTTCTCAATCAACATTCTCAAAGCAAACATTGCATCTGTGGTGCTCTTTCGTGGCATGAAACCATACTGCTGCTCGCTAGTCATCACCTCTCCTCTTAACCTAGCTTCTATTACCCTTTCCCAAATCTTCATGCTGTGGCTGATCAACTTTATACATCTGTAGTTGCAACAGTTCTGCACGTCGCCCTTGTTCTTGAAAATCGGTACCAGTATGCTTCTTCTCCACTCCTCAGGCATCCTCTCACTTTCCAAGATTGTGTTAAACAATCTAGTTAAAAACCCCACTGCCATCTCTCCTAAACACCTCCATAGGTATGCCATCAGGGCCAACTGCCTTTCCACTCTTCATCCTCTTCGTGTTCTCCCCGTGTCTGCAGTGGGTTTTCCCGGGTGCTCTGGTTTCCCCCACCACCAAAAGAAACACACATGTTAGGGTTTATACTCCTGTCTGTGCCCCTGAGCAAGGCAATGGGAAAAGAACTGGAGTTGGTCCCCGGGTGCAGCATGAAGGCGGCAGCCCACTGCTCCTAGCGACACAGATCACAGCTAGGGTGGGTTCATTTGCAGTAACTGAATTTCCCCAAGGGGGTTAATAAAGGAAACTTAACTTTTTCACCAGAATGGGATGCTAACCACCAGGATTAACCCCATCGCCCCAGAATATCTCTCTTTAGAGAAACCAGACTTATGCAGAGAAACCTTCCCCTCCTCCCGGATGGGTGGACCCAGCGGTTGGGTGCTGTTCACCACCAGGCCATGGCTCGGCCCCCCGGACACCGGCTCCAGGCTTGCATGCCGCTATCTGAGTAGCGTGTCCTGAGCACTGGGATCAGTGCAGGATACGAATCAGGATGTTATTGTGTGTTTGTGTGGGACAACAGAAAGAGACAGAGGCCCTGCATCCTCCATCAGACAGGGAAGGGGCTAGGCTGTTTCCCACACTGCCTCGGGGCCAGAAGGATGGGTGGGGTGAGTTGGGGGGGCGAGTGAGGTGAAGAATTGGCCATTGTCTACAGCAGGGCCTTGTTTGTTTACCATTAAACAATCTGGTCACCCTTTGTCACAAACTCGGTGACTTGGCGCCGAAGATTCTGCTTCGTAAAAAAGAAAAAGAAAAAAAAATCAGAGGTCAGTGGCGCTTAAAGGAAAACAAACAGTTTTCAACATTATATACAGTATTTCAAACAAAAAGGCAACCAGGCACTCCAAATATTTGAAAATGTAACATCGAGGAAGGAAATATTAAAGAGCCTTTACTGCAGTGGCTAAATCAGGAAAAACCAACATGTTTCGACCGGCAGACAATTTGTGAATATGAAAGTTTAGTTCCTGGTTTGCTGATAGGCTGCATTGTATAGAAATTACACAGTTGTATGATGAAGTGTTGTTATTCACATTTCCGTGTACGACTGTATAACGCTGTGTCGATAAGACGCACACGGTACTTTAACCAGTTATTCCTTTGTCTTGGGGATGCTGAGAGAAAAGAAGAGGTTGTCCTTCTTAGTCATTTAATGTAGAGACCTGGGTAGCGGGCGGCACAGTGGTGCAGTGGTTAGCGCAGTCACCTCACAGCAAGAAGGTCCTGGGTTTGAGCCCCGGGGTAGTCCAACCTTGGTGGGTCGTCCCGGGTTGTCCTGTGTGTGGAGTTTGCATGTTCTCCCTGTGTCTGCGTGGGTTTCCTCCGGGGGCTCTGGTTTCCTCCCACAGTCCAGAGACATGTAGGTCAGGTGAATTGGCCATATTAAATTGCTCCTAGGTATGTGTGTGTGTGTGTGTGTGTGTGTGTGTGTGTGTGTGTGTGTGTGTGTGTGTGTGTGTGTGTGTGTGTGTGTGTGTGTCAGTGTTGTAGTCGAGTCACTAAACCTCGAGTCCCCGGTGTTCGAGTCCGAGTCCCCAAAGAAGAGTCTGAGTCCGAGTCAAGTCCCCATTACCTGAGTCTGAGTCCGAGTCATCAAGGTTGAGTCTGAGTCGAGTCCCAAGATGGGCTCCAGCGCTCCACTCCGGCACCATAAAAAAGCTGACACACAAATAAAAAAAGGTCTACATTAAACAGCAATGGCACAGCTGCCACCTTTTCAAAGGGAGTTTGTTTATAAGTGTGAGGTTGTCCCAGTCTGCTCCTCAAGAGTTGGTTTACATATCAAACATCTAGCAGTGCTCTTGCTGGAATTTGATGTAAAATTCATGTAAACAAAGCGCACAATTCGGGGCGTCTCTTACTGAACATGAGGGTGTGCACGTGGATCCCCGTGTAGGTGGAACACACGTGCCTGCCCTGGCACGAAACTGAATAATGTTACGGTATTAATATAGCCGTCAATATCTTATGCCAAGTTATTAGGGCCTATTACAAAACAAATAACAAAAACAAAAAAACCGTCTTTATCGATTAACAAGTCCGAGTCCTCATCTCCAACTTCCGAGTCCAAATGCAGTCAATGCTCAAGTCATCAGTGGTCAAGTACAAGTCCAGTTTCAGGACTCGACTCAGACTCGAGTCGTAGTCCTGGACTCAAGTACTACAACACTGGTGTGTGTGTGTGTGTCGGCCCTGTGATGGGCTGTCCAGGGTGTCTCCCCGCCTGCCGCCCAATGGCTGCTGGGATAGGCTCCAGCATCTCCGCGACCCTGAGAGCAGGATAAGCGGTTCAGATAATGGATGGATGGCTGGACCTGGGTAGCTTAGTTTTGCAGTGCGCGTGCGCACGTGTGTTTGTGTGTGTGTGTGTGTGTGTGTGTGTGTGTGTGTGTGTGTGTGTGTGTGTGTGTGTTTAAGAGAGAGATGTATTGGCAGGATCAGCAGTCATTAAAAGAAAGCTCCCAGGGCCAGAAGTTGCTCTGTACTTATTGCCAACTATCTACTCCTCTCCCACCACACACACACACACACACACACACACACACGCACACACACGCGGGTCCCCGGACTATATGGTTAGCGTTATCCCCATTTAATGCACTTAAAGAAACCAAGAGATGTTGCATCATTGTCAAGAATGGAGTTGGCACAGCGCAGAAACAAACGAGAAAACTTGTGCTGTGAGAAAAACCTTCAGCAGAGAGAAAAGTGATTAGCGTAGATGCAGTGAAGTGGAAGGAGGGTTCTAGTCTGGCCTTAATTTAAACAGGCCCCAGCGTGTCTGCCTGCCTGCCTTTGTTTACACGGATGAAATCTGACACAAATGTAAACATAATCCCCCTCCAACACACACACACACACAGCCCGTCTCACACAGAGCTGCTGCGTGTGTTTGTTGTCTGTGACCTAAACTTAATGCGTCCACCACCCTGCTGCCCTTGGCAAGCGCGTATTGTGTTTCCAAAAGCAGCGACTTTTTTATGGCTTCCGAGTTTCTCTAATCGTCGCCCCGCCCCTCGCTATCCGGGCTCCGGCTGGACTCCAGTGATCCCCGCAGCTTAATCCACGCTTCGCTACTCACCGCAAAGTTCTGCCCCGGCGGGGCATTTTCGTGTGTGGCTTGGCTTGGCTTGAGCCCACAAAGAAAACGCTCCGGTGGTTAAAGATCAGAGCGGATTTGAGGGACGGTTCAACTTAAGCCCCGAACGAGTGCTCGCTAAGTAGGCTACGAGCCGGAGGGTCGCTCCCTCCGACAAGGTGCGCCGGGAGCCACGCCCTCCCTCCCTTCATCCGCCGCCGGGCCCGAGAATGTCCGGCCAGCGCGTGCGGCCCGAAAAGTCCCCGAGTGCCCAGACGGTGAAGTGAGAGGACTCGTTCATGTCATACGAACCCCTGGAGGTTTTCCTTCCGTCTCCACACTCTGATGTGAAGGTCAAAGGACTCAGCCTGTCATCACGTCGAGTGAGGGATCGCCGTCTCACACAGCCCGGCGAGCCGCTGGAAAAACTGCCGGGGGTCTTCAGAGCTGCCGGGGGTCTTCAGAGCTAACGCTTTAATTCGATACCGCCGCGCGCGCGTTACAGTCTGACGTCACTTGGTAGTAACATGTAGTGGTCATGGCAGTCGGTTCACTTTGCCGAACCCCATTGCCCCCCCCCCAATTTGACAGAACAAGGTGGCCCCAAATAAGCTCTGATCATTGTACGTTGTCCGTCTTGGGAGAGACCCCTCCTCTGTTGCTCTCCCTGAGGTCTCTTCCTAAAAACTTTCCCTCCCTGTTAAAGGGTTTGTTTGGGGAGTTGTTCCTTATCTGATGTGAGGGTCTACGGACAGGATGTTGTGTTGCTGTAGAGCCCCCTGAGGCTAATTTGTAATTTGTGATATTGGGCGATACAAATAAAACTGACGTGAGTTGATGCAGGGCAAAGCCACCGACCCCCCCCTCCCTCCCTCCCCCGGGGTGAATGGGATGCAGTCACACCTGGACTCGAGAAGTTGAGGCCGGTTTCCCCCAGTCTGGGAGAGAGCTGAAGACTGCGGACACGTGGACCCGCATGGCTCTCCCCCCACTGGAGGCCTCCCCCCTCCCCCCACTGGAGGCCTCCCGATGCGGCGAGTCTTCACCAGCGCCCCAGCAGATGATTTTCAAAGAGCTTTTTAAAATCGTCCATCTGATTTCACCTTGCTGTCCCGCATAACGGACAATGTCACATGTATTAGTGGCAACCATACCCTCAAAGACAGCGACACCAGGTATTTATAAATCACTTTATTTAAAACCAACAGTCGGCAGTAATGCTGTGGTGCGAAAAAATATAGAAAGGACAACCGAAAATAAAAATAAGGTCCAACTAGAATAACTGTACTTGGCACTAGTAGATGAGTCTGTCAAGAGGAAATTTTCCTTATTTTATTTATATATTATTCAGTATTTTATTTGCAGACCAGTATAGCTCTCCTTGGCCAACACCAGGAGGGAGAAGAGGAGGCAATAAACTCAACGGCACATTTGACCAAATTTAAAAGGAGGAATTTTAACTTAACTGTTGCGTTGTCAAACGTGCATTCTTCCGACCTGAAACTTTCAGCACCGTTTCCCTCCTCTGTCTGCTCCTCCTCGATTCCACCTGGGCTGAGAGCAGCGGTCCCTCTTCAGAGAGGATCCGGTCTGACCTGCCCCAAACTTAAAACCTGAGACCAGCCACTTTGTTTGTTCGCCATAGATTAAGATTTGGATTTGGGTAAAAGGGGTGGTGGTTGGGGCTAACCCCAAATCAGTTGTTCTGGACAGAGGTGACCCTGGCGACCATTTGATTTTCGGCTTCAAAACAATGCATAAGAAAAAAAAAAAGAAGAAGCCCCTAGCAGTAAAAGGCAAAACCTGGTGTCCTCTCAAACAAATGGAAAGTACAACAGCGATGATTAGAAACATGAAAAATAAAGTACAACTCATGAAAAAAAAAAAAAGGTCATCAACCCTCATTGAAATCATGGCACGTTACTGCTGCCAGTGGAATGATATGCGAGCGCTTTATTTGATCAAGTCCTTTGCGAATCACCACAGACGATACAATAGCAACTCAAAACCTGCAGGAATCCTTGGCTAGTATCATCAAAAAGATCCTCAACCTGTTAGAAAACAAATCTACAACACCTTTAAACTCAAAGCGTTTCTTGTGGCTGTATGCAAGAGGCTTGCTGCTCAACCTCATTAGCCCCCTTGACCTCCTCACCCCAACTCCTAATATCTTTACGCATGAGCAATAATCCAAGTAAGAAGTCACAGAAAGTTGAATCAGTTCATCTGGACACGACGTTTATTGACAGAAACGTTTCATCAACTCATCTAGGTGACCTCTTCAGTCTCAACTGACAGCAGGTATCCCCACCCTTATAAACAATACAGTTGCATAAGGACCGAAACCAATGTCCAGTTTCATATGCAAATAGGCATGACTGTTAACTAGAGTTTCAAGGACAACAGCTGTCTAAGTGGTGATTCCGTATGTGGCGGGAGGGTCGGAAAAGCTGAGACACGTATTTTCCAAACACCGCGTCTCAGTTGTTTTCAAACCCCAAAGCACACTGCACCAGAAATTGGTCCACCCAAGGATCGGGTCCCCCAGTACAAACAGAGCAATATAGTGTGTACGCTGTCAAGTGCCAGGAGGATTGCCGTGACTTGTACACTGGGAAAACTAAACAGACCAAGAGGTCGGTTTAGTTGTCTGTGTTGAGGTCTGTGTTGTGCGAAGAGCCAACGTGTCAGGCCAGGACTCCGCAGTCTACACCCATCTACAGGCCAGTGGCCACTCTTTCAAGGATGAGGATGTGCACATCCTTGATAGGGAGGAACACTGGCTTGAACGGGGAGTCAAAGAGGCCATAAATGTGAAGAGGGAATGACCATCCCTGAAACTGGGGGGGGGGGGGGGGGGCTAAGAGTACATCTGTCGCTATCTTACAATGACGCGATTGCAAACATTCCCAAATCCTCTGTGAATAGTACACATGGCAAATAAAACTCTAGTTAATGGTCACACCTACATATTTGTACATGAAACTGGTTGTTGGTTTCTTGCATTATGCAGCTGTATCGTTTATAAGGGTGGGGATACCTGCAGTCAGTTGAGACTGAAGAGATCACTTAGACGAGTGATGAAACGTTTCTGTCAATAAACGTAACGTCCAGATGAACTGATTCAGCTTTCTTCAACTCCTAATAGCATCTGAGGTTTTCTGCTCCTGCATTTAGAGGAGACCAAACAAAAATAAAAGGCAGAACAGTTAGTCAGAGATTGAGGTCTTGAGTATGACCTGCACTTTTGTATTTAAATAAAGTCAAACTCTCAAAGGAAGATATGAATGTCCCCAGCTGCCACAGAGATACAGACTTAAGAAGGACATGCAAAACAACCGAAAAAGAAACAGGCAGGCAGGTTTCAAAATGGCTGCCTGCCCATGTGTACCACAGCATATGGTGTCTGCAAACCTCTCAATGAAGGGTTACATCATAAAACACGAATTATCCATTTTGTATTAAAAAAAAAAAGAGACAAGAGGAACATTACTCGATGAACACCACTTGATGTTCCAACAACAATTAAAAAAAAAAAATTAACGGAAATTTCACAGGGAAAAAAAAAACCCAAGTCCTTGAACAAGGAAGTAATTGTTTAAACCATTTACGTTTCTCAAACATTTTTGTAGAAGAGTCAAATTAATATTTCCACTGTTTTTTCTGGTAAAACCTCGGGCTGTTCTCTGACTGTAGGAAAGTATCGCGACATTAGCACATCAGGAGCTCTCTGGCGCCCCCACCCTCCAGTCACAAACATTTTCTTAGCCACTGACCCCAGGGCCATCTATCTACGCAAACTCAACTTTTGTCTCAGTCTCTCTCTTGACAGTGTGTGTGAGAATCGAGGATAGGCTTGGAGCAGTGGATCATCTGGAGGCGAGCGACAAATGCAGAGCAGGTGAAAGTGACGGACAGATAGGAAAGAAAGAGAGCGAGAGAGTGAAAGGATGAGAGAGCCAGGTTTGCGTCTCTGCATGTGGCATTTTATCTGACAGTGACACCCAGTTTCTCCAGCACGCGGACTCCTTTCTCCTGGTATTCCTCCCGCGTCAGCCAGAAGTTGTCCTTGTCCTTCATGATGTCAGCGAGCACGGCTCCACCCAGGAACACCATGTGCTTACGCCGCGGGGGGTCCTCGATCCGGATCTTGAATTTCTACATGGAGACGGAAAACAGAGGGGCAGATCGGGGCAGGGGAAGAGGAGAGCATTGGAATGATGATGGGATAGTGTGTGATACACATTCAAAGATCTACCCTGTCTACTGCTGTTCCTGCTGTTACAATGCAATCTACATCTATGTCTGTATCATTTATAATAATGATAACGATCATCATCATTACATTTATATAGTGCTATTCTAGACACCTGAAGTGCTTCACATTGAAGGGGGTAACTCACTTCAACCACCACCAATGTGTAGCACCCACCTGGGTGATGCACGGCAGCCATTTTGCGCCAGAACGCTCACCACACATCAGCTTGAGGTGGAGAGGGAGGAATCATTAAGCCAGTTACATGGGGGGATGATTAGGTGGCCAGATGGAGAGAGTCAGGTTGGGGATTTTGCCAGGACACCGGGGAAACCCCTATTCTTTGCGATAAGTGCCATGGGATCTTTAATGACCACAGTGAGTCAGGACCTCGGTTTAACGTCTCATTCGAAGGACGGCGTCTCCTACAGCACAGTGTCCCCGTCATGGCACTGGGATATGATATTTGTTGTTGTATCGTTATACAGTCAAATTGTAGTCAAGCGCATGATTATTTTTTTTTTAAAAAGGGTCGAGAATGACAAAGACAGCTGCCTCTCAGCATTCAGAGCACATAGCTAAATTGTGGAGCTTTATTAAGACATTAGCGCCCTCTGGTGGCCAAGAGCAGTTCCACAAATGGAAAAAAATCTCAACCACAATTCCTGCAAATTTAATAGAACAAAGCAAAAACAGCTTAACAACAACCAAAGCAAACAAAAAATAGAACAAGATCTCCAAATGATATGTGGTTACGTCCCAATCATCATATAACCGCCCAGCAGCAGCTTCATTAAACTAATTTATCAGCCTTGACCATAATTAACCAGCATTTGGCTGGTAGCCACTTCCCGACCTGCCTAAAATCCTTATACTTTGTCCTATATGCAAGCTTAGAAAGCAAGTGACAAACGTATTGCCCTCATTATAATCAATGAGCCTGTCCTAACCAGCTGCAAGTGTTAAAATGTGAGGCCAGGTGTGTTGATGGACATGCCGTCTATATTTCCTTATGCTCACCTTGACAGTATGCTGCTATGGAAAAAAAGACATTGCCCTCGATTGGATCAGGTAGGGCAAGCTGATTGGTCAACAGTTTTTGTTTTTTTTACATTTCAACTTAACGCACTGTCTCACATTTGTAAGACAGACAGCCTCATTGCATTGCGATGCGACATGACTTAAATTTTTATGTACGCATGCAGTTAGGACCAGGCATTGAAATGTTTGGTTCGGTCCTAAGTGAAGTTTGTGACGAAGGCTGGGATTTTTCAAACCCCACCACAGTTCTTACCGAGAGCTTGTCAACGTCCCCTTTCAGCACACGCTCCAGGTAGAGCTGTTTGAGTTCACGCTCCAGGCGGGAGGGCAGGCCCGGGTACATTGTAGACCCCCCTGACAGAACAATGTGTTTGTAGAACTCAGCCCTGACCACAGAGAGACAGAGGAATGGATTAGAGGGAAAAAAAGATTAACAAAATGATCTACAAGGACTGCAATTTCCATTCCATGAAGAATTCAGATTTTGAGTACATATACGTGCCCTAAATCATACCAATATTCTAACTATATCCATCCTGAGCAGTAATGATGTTTAGGAGGCCAGGCTTTGAAAATAACCTGTAGTTTTAAGTGACAAAACTCATATTGGGATTTGTCCTATAAAAACAAAGCTGATTTCTTCTCTCTGGAGATTAATATTAGTATCACAGACTAGCTATTAATAAGAATAAACCATAGACATAATATTATTGGTAATGTTATTGTCCAGCTAAGAAGTAATTTGAATTCCCTAGTACTGTTACTTATATCACTGTCGGTGATCTAGCAATTGCATATGTACTCCATTTGCACCTGACATGACATGCACTCTTAGCTGTGACATGATTACTATTCAGTGCCTTGAGAAACCTGTAGATTGACACATAGATACGTATATTTGATAATTACTGACTTTCATGTAAGTCGGTTTGAACAAAAGCATCTGGTAAATGAAAAAATGCACGTGTGCGCCACAGCTCGAGATGATTGCACAACTTACCCATCATGCTGTAGAATCTAACTATAACTCTAAAACAGTCATTCTCAAGCTTGTAGTGATGCACCCCAAGACATACAGTCAAGACATACAGTCACTCTGCTGTGCATTGCCTCCAGCCCCACAAAGAAAATGCCTTTTTTTTTTAAAGATAAATGGACAGTTCAAATTCCAGGGGTTTTACTACATGTCCTGCTTAGAGTCAGACAAACCTGTGGATACCTTTTTAATGTCTGTGCATGCAGTTTGAAGGTATGTGGAATGATAAGTTTAGTCTAGCTTAATTGTTGGATATGTGCAGGGATCATTTTGAACTATTTCATATAATACCCACATCTGTCTTCTTCTACATCAGAAGTTGACAGATATGCGTGGTACGGGAAAAACAGTTCACAACTATCACCTCATTTTTAGGATTTTACATGTCCTTATGAAAACATTGGTAATGAAAATGTGTTAATGCTAGGCTAACAAGTAAAAAGTATTAATGATTTGCTTGGGAGGTGTATTTCCCTTCTTTTGGGAGGAGCTGCTGATGATCCCATAAGACATCCAGAAATGGAGCTAAGCAAGAGTGTATGTATGTATGTTTGCTTAAAACTCCAGAAATACTCATTGTAGAACAAAAAGAAAGGTATCTTTAGAATCAGCACTTTCCAAGGATTGCACAGTTTGAAAAATATTTCAAAAACCAAGTAAAAAATTTGATTTATTTGTGAAAGAGGCATTCCAACGATGCTTTGTGGAGACTTCCAGCAAATCCTTCCAGTGGTCAAGGGAGGCACTACACCTAACATTTTCAATGCTAGCCTGAAGGCATGCAATGTGGTTTACCCTGAGGTGCTTGAGCACTGAGCAATTAATACACACATTGGCAAAAAACCTTGATGAATGGATTGAAAATTATGACATTTGATAATTTTTGTTAATAACATTACTTTATTCAACATTCATTTATCACATGTATCATATCATAAATTATCCTATATTTCATCATCGATTATATCATAAAGATCAGATCGTGTTGTTGTTTTGGTGAGAATATTTTCCCCAGGCAATGCCGGGTACCTCTCCTAGTCCAGAAATGGAGCTAAAGCTAGGCTGGAACTCCCTATTCAACATACCTTCAAACTCAACACACAGACATAAAAAAAAGGTATCTATGAGTTTGTCTGATTATGTTCGTAGGACACAGTAAACACCTCGAAACCGAACTATCCCTTTAAGCTTCAGAGCGAAGGGGCTTTGGTTCAGACTTTATCAATTAATTTTGAATCCTTCACTCCGTAAGATAAGTGAGTCTGGGATGAGGCACACAAAAGTTTCACATCAGTTTTAATGGTAGAGAGAAAATGCTTGGCACTCCACATAAGTGTGATAATCTTGGGTTTTACATACTACATACCCCTTGGGGTACAAATACCAGAGTTTTGGAATAGCAGGTCTAGAAGGCCCTCATAAAACAGTCCAATCAGTTGCAAAATAAGCAAGGGGGATCTTCCACCTCAGTAGCGTACCTGGTGTCGATGTCAGCAGCCTGGATGGTGTTGAAGAGCAGCTCTGCCACACCTACTCCCTCCACATTGATCAGGTGGGGCTGGAAAAGAGCCTCAGGGGCCTCAAATCTCTCCCCCCCAACTTTGATCACACGGCCGTCTGGGAGCTGATGAAAGAACAGAGCATCGGTTCTCCACTGTACATTATAGTATAAAACAAGCACCTAACTTTTATAGTATGATTGCCCCCTGTGGGGGTAGTACCCCTAACTGTACCAGCTACACAGAGAAAGAAACCCCCAACCTCATTAGTATTGCATAACCTTCCTGTCCACCCTGGTGAATGTATTGTGAGCCTGATTAAACCAAACATCTATAATGGGAAGATTCACTTAATAATCTCAGTTACAGCTTGTCCAGTGTATTTTGAAAAGTAGTTGTTATTCACATTGCCAAACAATAGGGGTCAGCACTTGGGTAGAAATTACACAGTATAGTCTGGCCTAATAGATCTAAGAAACTCATAGTGTTCAGATTAGTGCTGACCAAATCTGGTTGGCCTTATCCCGCCCGTTCTTCTCCTAGCCTATTTTATCACAAATTTAAACATCCCCCTTGCTTTACCAGAGATTTTTCAACGGGACATATGACCAAAAACATGCTGTCTTCAAGGCATGTTTGACTCATTCTGTCATCAAAGATTTGCAAAGAATATATATAAAACACTTCATTTCAAACCACAATGTCCTCGTCTGTTTGCCAAATGCCAACAGTCATTTGGCCTTTGCCTGTGGGGAGTCATTTGGCCCTTTGTATGTAGGGAGTTAGCTCAGTACTTATCGCATCACTAGCCCTACTGGGCGCATTCAGTTCATTCTAAATCTACAGCATATTACCGTTTTACAACATCACTGAACAGGTTGTGCTTGTTGCTCTTATCTAAATAATTAAAACCACACAATCGACAAACATTGGCATTTTTGATGGAGTTTTGTTGGTAGATTTGCTCACTTCCCCAAATCATCAACATATTTATTCGAGACTCTACGCTATTTTGGAGGAGCACAATCACCCAAAAACCACCCAGCAGAAGAAGTAGCAAATGGTTTCTTAAAAACAGAAAAAACCTGTGTATTTCAATATCCATCTGGCTAGTGAGACTACACATTGACCCTCTGGGTTTCTCATAATTTCCACTGAACTCATCCTTCAAGATGTTTGGAGGAGAACCAGGAAGTGGTGTGTGAAGTGGACTGACCGTGTAAGACTCCACCAGCACAGTGGTCTCAAGGGCTAGTTTCTGTTCCTGTTCGATGTTGTAGCCCACGTAACATAGCTTCTCCTTCATCATCCTCACCGTCTCAAAGTCTGCCGAGTGGTTGAAGGCGTAGCCCCTTAGCAACAGCAGCTGACAAACAGACGAGTTGCAGAGGCCGTTAGGAATATGGAGTCATATGAGCCAGTGGACACCCCCTCATTTTAGACAATTGTGGCAGCCTGCATGTTCCGCACTTTGTCAACATCATGTGACACTTTCTATAATATTACTTTCTTGATGCAGCGAACTCGATCGTCTGTTACTCTTTTTATTTTTTTTTAATTCTTCTGCATCATGTCTCAACATCAGGACACACTTGGATTGGTCTCCAAAGCTCTGAATCGACCAAACATTTTTTTATGGTACTAAAAAGTGAAATTTCCTTTCCAAGAGTGTAAAACCAAACCCTAGCTCAATAAAAGATCAATGCAATCTACAGCAGCATTTCCCAAACCAGCCCTGAAGTATCCCCTGTCCTGCAGATTTTCACTGCATAGATAGGCAGTGACACAATACGGTATACTTTATCGCATAGCATAGGGTAATATCAATGTGAGGATTTGTCGGCACCTTGATGAGGTAGCGAGTGATGTCCCTTCCTGCGATGTCCAGGCGTCGGGTCAGGTGGGGCAGGGAGAAACCCTCGTAGACGGGACATATGTGGGTAACACCATCACCGGAGTCAACCACCACCCCAGTTAGCAATCCTGCCAAAGCACATCAGCACAAACCAGTGATGACCAATTAGAGAACGCTTACTAGAGTAGACCCAACAGAAGAAGACACATTTAGGCTGTAATCAATCCTCATGTAGACAACCTTTTTATACATAAAATTTTTTTTAAAAAAATGCACAGAAAAATAAAAAGGTAGTATCAAGTAAGGCTAATGATAGTATCAAAAAGGATATAAGACTGCATGAGGCATAGGATGCTGAAACTGCACATCTTTCAAGGCGGGAATTATCACAAGAAACAGATGCAGGTGTATGTTAATTCAATTTCAGTTATTTAAGTCAGTTACTCCACCAGCTACTGTGGCAGGTTGAAAGACAGTTGGAGCTTTTGTTAAAAACATAGTTGGCAGTAAAACAGTGAAAAGCTACCTATGCTAATATAGAAATAAAATGGCTATCTTCTTGGCCTGGGTTGCACTGGCTAAACTTTTGGTTGCTCAGCCAGTAAATGTGAAATCTGCTTGGAGTAGGTGTGTAGAGCATTTATTTTTTTTGCTATCAGCAAAGTAGTGGCAATCCCCAGTGTCAACAAACGTTAGTCTCTACATTCCACACGCTGCAGTTTTTCCCAGCATGCGTCACTGTGACACCATCTTCATACACAGGAGCATTTCCTGTGCTGTAGCAGCTCCAGGTGCTTCTGGAACTGTGCCTTACCCAAGGACACTGATACTTCTGTATCAGGCCAACAGTCAACCATCACTTGGAAAAACAAATTCTAGCTGTCTGACGGGATAGTTGGTTATTATTCAGGGATGTCCTGAAACTGACCACAACCTTGGAGCGGTGAACATACCTTGGGCATACAGTGTGAGAACGGCCTGGATGGCAATGTAAACCCCTGCAAACTGGTATGTTTCAAACATCACCTGATGGAGGGGACAAGGGAGGATGGATGAAGTTAACACACCATTAGAAGAAAAGCAAAACTAAATTGCATCACGACTTAAAGCCAGTCCATGTTAACACTTTGCCATCACAAGCTTGTTATCCCTGTGGTAACATTTATGACATCTCCTCCTTTAAAGAAGTAATGTTTTATTCACTTTCGGACATTTTTTTCAAGCTTTTTTTTTTTTTAAACAGCGACAGTAGAGAGACACAGGAAAGGCAGGGGAGAGAGGGGGGATGACATGCAGCAAATGGCCCAGGCCGGATTCAAACCCAGGCCACTGCGGTAAGGACTCAGCCTTATGTGGTACCACTCTACCAGGTGAGCCACCAGGTGCCCCAATTTCTTTTTCATTTTTTCCCAGCATCTATAAAGCATGTTTATAAAGGCGTCTTTGAAAGAAAAAACTCGAAATAAATTAAAATTTTTTAATAATTTCACAGGTGGAGAGGACACCGTTTTCGGCAGTGTAGCACATTTTTCAAATATACTATTTATAGGCGTTCGGGTAGTGTAGTGGTCTATTCCATTGCCTACCAACACAGGGATCGCTGGTTCGAATCCCCATGTTACCTCCGGCTTGGTTGGGCATCCCTACAGACACAATTGGCCGTGTCCATGGGTGGGAAGCCGGATGTGGGTATGTGTCCTGGTTGCTGCAGTAGTGCCTCCTCTGATCGGTCGGGGCGCCTGTTCAGGGGGGAGGAGGAACTGGGGGGAATATCGTGATCCTCCCACGCGCTACGTCCCCCTGGTGAAAATACTCACTGTCAGGTGAAAAGAAGTGGCTGGCGACTCCACATGTGTCGGAGGAGACATGTGGTAGTCTGCAGCCCTCCCCAGATTGGCAGAGCCGGGATGGAGTAGCAACCGGGATGGCTCGGAAGATTGGGGTAATTGGCCAGACACAATTGGGGAGAACAAAGGGGGGGGGAAATAAAATAAATAAAAACCAATAGGCTGAAGATTGGTTGGAGTAAATGGCGCATTCAAATATTCCCCATTTTGACACCACCAAAAAACAAAACAACTGAATTGTCAGATCCTTTTTTGAGTATCACAGATCATCAAAAAAGTACCAAGTGCTGCTTTTAACCTTAATTCAATTAGGTAAACATAAATGCATTATAAAATTTTAAAAAATTAAACAGCATGGAGTTTGAACCACAAGTGTCTCCCTTGACAGAACTTGGACATGAATGAGCGAGGACTGATGGGAGTCGGCTAAAAGGCTCTCAGAACGAAGCTCGGCAGAGTTTCCCTGCCAAGGTCAGCTTGAATCATTCAGGAACTACGACCCCTGCTGAGGGAGTTGCATTAATGAACCGACTGCTTCATACTAAACCCATCACTGGTGCCTTGTCAGCGCGGGCAGGAAATCCTGTGACAGAGTTTTGAAATGAACTACTAAGAGCCGAGAAGGTCGGAGGGGTCATCGTTTCGGAAATCACGCTATCGCAATTTAGTGAATAGTTTAAAGATGCGGTGCTCAGCACTGGGCTACGTGCACAAGCTCCATCTGTAATGCGTTAATAAACAGGCTTCGTTCACATCAGGGCTCCCTTATTTTTCAAGACAATTTAAAACATATTAAGTAGACGTTACACAAGGTTTTTAACGCCGGCAAGTAAAAAGTTTGAATCCTCCAAAGTACAAAGATGAATATTCATCTTTTAAAATGCTCTAGCTCCTTTTTCCAACTGATGAATACTTAAACCAAGGTCAAATACAGGCACTGCTTTTCCTCGCTAACTGGAACACACAGGGACAACTGTATGCAGACAAAATACCCCCTTCATACCAAACATGAACAAAGCTGAAATCACCCACAAAGATTTTTCTTTCTGAAAATACAAACCTCAATGATCTTCTCGCGGTTTTTGGTGGGGTTCATGGGCGGCTCCGTCAGCAGGATCTTACAGTTGCGGGAGTCGATGTTGAGCTTTTCAGGCCCGAAAGTGTAGTCCCAAAGGTGTTTCATGTCGTCCCAGTTCCTGACGATGCCGTTCTCCATGGGGTAGTTGACCTCAAGCATGGAGCGCAGCTCACTGGCCTCATCCCCCACCATGAGGTCCTGGGAGAGAGAAAGAGAGGGGGGGGAGAGAGAGAACAAGAGACAGAGGGGAGGAGAGAGAGAGAGAGAGAGAGAGAGAGAGAGAGAGAGAGAGAGAGAGAGAGAGAGAGAGAGAGAGAAGGGATGAAGAAATTTAGCAAACCGAGTGCTTTGGTCCAATCCAGACGACACCCTTTAATCTTCTTCTCTACATCCTGGGACTTCTATCACACCTCATCATTTCAAACCCCAAATACTCAAAAGTATTTGCTTCATTTCTTGTAAGGATACTCACTGTAGAAGTGACCCTTGAAATACTTACATTTTCATACTACATTTACAATTATTTTGTTTGACAATGGATAGGGGCATTACCCAAAATCCCTAGAAAATAATAACTTTCAAATTTGAAAGATGAGATATTTGCCTGTAATTGTTACCAGGTCTAGTCATCAACATCCCCTGTGCTTCAGAGGGGTTAATATGTTAAAAAAGAAAAAAAAGAAAAAGGTAGGCATTGCGACCAGACAGAGACGTGTTGGACACGCACCATTGTTCCATGTTTCTTCCAGATGCAGTCACAGTGGAACTAGAACAGTTCAGCATGCCGCAAGAGCTAATTAAAGGTCAGAGGTCAAACACAGCACACATGTTCTGACTGGAGTTAGTCCACTCAACATTCTCCTTAAGGGTCAAACCACCAGGGCCCAGCCCTTAAGCATCAATTGCAAGAGAAGACACATCAACACATTATTAATGTGCCCATGTGGTTTTTGCATCATTAAAAAATCACAACCGCAAAGATTTTCATGCAAACAAACAGGCATTTGGCATGGCTGATCCATTAATATCTAAATCGATGCTTTTGTAGTTCCTCATTTCAATGGTTACCGTCAGGTAGGACTTTACGAGGGCAAATGAAACGACTCACGGCATTTTACGTCTTCGTTATAGCAGCCAGTGGGAGGCCTGGAGGGTAAAATCTACACCAGTCAGTCCCGTCCGTCACCTCGACGTCCACTTGCACCCATCATGTAGAGGGAAACTCAAGTGGACCACTGACAATGCGATAAACACAACGACCAAGATGAATGTACCATTTAATCAGAGTCAATGGGAACTGGTTTTTTCCGAATTTCACCCATGGCAAGTAAATCTCGTCAACCCCTCTCTGTTTTTCTCCTGATTGTTCCTGATGATGCAGTCCTGCTCACAAGGAGACTGGCCATTTGCTTAAAACCAGCTAATGGGCATTTTTATTTTTTTCCCCAAAGGTTGCTCTATCTATCATGTAGACTGCTTAAACAGTAGCAGTGTCAGCAATGAGCCAGTGAAGATTAGCCAATGGACTTTTAGCCTCTCAGATGAGAGCTTGCTAAAAAAAAAAAAAAAAACACCGTTTCCCTCTTAGATGAACAAAATCTGTCCTCACACTCAACAATATTAGCTTGTTTGCAGTCACGTGATTCTGATGACTTGTGAGATTCAGATGGAGAGCAGGAAGTGAAAAGCAGAATGGATGAGATGGAAGCTAGTTTAGCCCGAACTGTGCTAGTTTAGACGATATTATGAGAGAAAGGTATAAACAGAAAGTAAGATATGTTGGACATGATCCTTATGTTATGAAGAGTGATTTTTTGACGAAGTGGTCACTGCACATACGCGTTATCCGACTCCGCTCCTCCCGACCACAGACGACGGTTCGCAAGCCGTTTTTTCCGGCGTTTTCGCTCAATTTCTTGCATTTTTCCCCCCCTCATGAACAACAACTTCTGGCACTCAATAAAAAACTCCTTGTGGTTTCTCAGGTAATGACGCCAAACATAGGCATTTCGAAAGTTTGTGATAGTGCGTCCTATGTAGAAAATCACTTCCTGCCCTCCATCTGTAGTTTGTAGTGACGTCATGTGCAAACAGCCTATAGAAACATATGATCTAGGTGCTAGAGTATAATTTCAAGACTTTGACAAGTTAGTCTGAAGAAAAATAACAGAAATCAAAATGCAGACAGTACATCCATTCATCTCTGAGACGCCAAAAGGAAGTTATTCAGCCGTCTAGTCACAAAATGTCAACGCAAGCACATCCCACTTGCACTTACCATTTTCCTGTTATTCTAGTGAGAAAGAGGAGAGAAAAGATGGTGATTGGCCACAGAAATAACCACATTTAGATGACGAGATTGTGTGTGTGTGTGTGTTTAGACTGCCCAGTAAAAGGCTACAGCCTAGCTCCACCCATCCTGTCATGAAGAGCAACAACGTTATGTAGCTGGGAGTCAGTTACTATTCAACAGTTTAATAAAAGCATGGTGGGACATCATCTGCTATGTGGCAAACTAAAGGCACCAGCTGAGTAAATGAAAGATACACAGTATGCCCAGAACAGGAAGGAAGAACATTTCTTCAATAGTTTTGGAGACCACATACATAACGACATATGTACAAGTTTTTTGTTTTGTTTTTTGGCATTTTTCCACTTTATTTGGTAGAGACAGCAGAGACAGGAAAGGCAGGGAGAGGAGATGGCATGCAGCAACGGGCCCAAGGAGAATCAAATCCAGGCCACTGCGGTAAGGACTCAGCTCTATGTGGTACACGCTCTACCAGGTGAGCCCCCGGGAACCCAGATTCAATCGATTTTTTAATAATTTCATCGTAAGAACACACACACCAGACAATTCAGTCAAGCTGCAGGACCACACACTTGGCGTTTATACTACTAAACAATTTCAGTGGCGATTCCAGGGACTTGGGATGTCACAGAAACTCATGTGATCATAATTGGATCATAATGACCCCCCCCAACTTTACTGAGCAAGTTCAAATCATTCAACACGGATTATACAGGATCACTGCGAAATAGCCCAAGAGAAATTGGAATTTACACCACGCACACGTTTTGAAAATATGCAATACTTTCAAATAAATACAACTTTGTTGACTTTTAATAGGAACACTGACATTGGTGATCTGCTCTGTGTCCTGCAGATGACTGGTAGGGTACCATGTAGCTGTGCACACTAATTATGTAATGCATTTTGGGGGGACTGTTTGATAAATGCTGTCATAAAGAATACATTCATACAACTGTGTTCACTAAATGTAAAAGTTATCAAAATCCACCAGTGTATATTTCATTAAGGTAGTCAAATCCAACTTTGTTGAAAAGGTTTTCATTTTCCTCATGAGTGAACAAGCTGAGAGGGCTCAACTCACCTTGATTTCGATGTTTCCCACTTTGGCTGTGGAGCGAATGATCGGCCTGCCAACCAGCGCTGGGAAGATGTGCTCTGGGAAGTTGGATCCTGCATAGCCACACTTGACAAACTAGAATTGAATGAAAAGACAAAAACTTAAGTGACATAAGTAATTGCTTTGACTTTTGCTGGTTTGCTAAGCCCTCAATGCAAATGTTTATGAAAACATCTGAGAATAGCGCCATGAGATGAACCATGGTTGGAGTGAGGAATGTAAACTGCTATTTGCCTTCATAACATGTTCGTTAATAAACTACAGAAATAAATAAATCTGCATGTTGCTATTTCACATTTGAGGTGCACTTGGGCTGAGATACTTCTCAAACATTTGTTTGAGACCGTCCGTGCTGTGGTGGACCACTGCTTTCATTCACTCTTCAAACTTAATGGCCTTACAAATGCAGCTGTTTGAGGACAAAATGGACATCTCTTGGCAAATGGTTACAGCTCAATTTACATTTACTTGCCCTTGTCATGGGCGACAGGAACAGGCGCGTAGTAAGACGCAAGAATGTCATTCAAACCTGTAAATTAGAAAGATTGTGCAAAATTTTACAAAAGTGTGCCATATTTTACCCACCATTAACAACACCTCAGTGTATTAAGATAAATGTATTGTTGTATTGCTATATGTTTGTGTGTTGTATTTTATTGTTTTTTAATATGGACCTATCTGAATAAAGTAATATTTGATTGATTGATTAATTGATTGATATAACTTGGCCTAAAAAGGTATTAAAGGTAGAGAGCAAAAACTGACTGAACCAGACCAAACAGCTGCAGCAAAAGTAATGCACTGATATGTTAAAACCGTATTTAGATCGATCCTAACATCCTCAAATAAGAGATTTCTGGTTTTACAAAATGCATTCATTCTTGTTACATCTGTATTGACCCCTTAAAACTCGGCTCCAACAGTCGTCCCCGCAGAAAAACCTTTTGTTTCAAAATTAAAACGGGCGATGAGTACAGAGTGGTTTTTTCTTTTAATACAAACAGTGACACACATTGTCGCCGCAGCAGATCTGGCCACTTTCCTTACATGGAAGAATAGTTTGGGACTTCCTCATTCATTCTATCACGCATGCGCACTGATTTCCTTACCGTTTGTCTAATCTCAAGAGGCAAATTGTGATTTGTTTTAAATGTACTGTGACTGTTAGCGGGTATATCATATCAAATGATATTTGCTTCCCTACTTCTGATTAGCACGAACCACGATGCCGAATCAATCGTGAAGTCATCGGTACGTTCAGTTTGGTGACGAGGGCGGGGTCACCAGGGATGGCTGCACTACTACAGTGATGTCTAGTCACAGCAACCAGCGTTTCATATTTGTGATTTCCATTGAAACGTCCAGACCAACACCTACGTTTCCAGCGTGCCTCTTTGTGATGAATTGTGAGTTATCGTGCAAAAAAAAAAAATCTGAACCCCCAAGCCTAAAGAAAGCTTGATTATACACAAGTTCTGCACTTTGGAAAGCCTGTGCTGGCTGGCCCATCATACAATTTCATTCATTCATTCATGACAGCAATTGCTATTGCACTGCGATAAAATTACATGTGGTTTGCAAAATGTCAGTGACCGTCACTGCATGGACGTTTGTCGGTTTGCTACTAGCTGATGGATGTTTAGTCAAGTGTTAAACGAGATGACAGCCTTTCCTTGCACGAACCCAGTCACTGATCTGGCCAATGGTTAAACAGTAATTTAACTAGCACATTAGCTAGCTGTGCATCGAGGCAGTAATAATCACAGACTGCAAACGCACCGCTCCAAATAGATGAATGATTTTTGACAAACCTCACAGACACATTCCTTTGACTACTCACCCGGGAAAGCTAACGCATTAACGCTAGCTAACAAGCTAACGATGGGGAAGGCTAATGTCCCTTCCTGTTTCTCAGCAGCCCTCTTCTCTGTCAAACTGTTCTACTGTGGGGGGGAAACGGACACGCAATATGCCATGGTTCAGTGTTGACAGTTTTTAAACTTACCCCTGTTCCATTGTCACAAACCACTACTTTTCTTCCTTGACTGTCCATTTTTCCGCCCCGATACCAGAGGCTTCCCCCTGTCTGCACAACTTTCCTCGTGAAGGCGGAAGTCACCACCATAGGGCACCGTACCACCCCGGCACGAGCGATGAATTGGTTCTTCCGGGATGTCTGGAAAATACCTGTTACACTAAAACTGACGGATAACAAAAAAAAAAATTAAAGACGGTGCCAATAATTTTGTCACTGTCAAATTATACTTAGAGTTGTTGAAAGTGGCTGCGGGGTTGCAATTTGACGAGATTTGTTCAACGTCTTAAAAAAAGAGGCATGGTTACTGAGCGTGGTGCTCTCAACGTTTTGAAATGCCGGCTCATATCAGTGGTTTTCAAACATTTTTCGGAACTAGCAAAGAATGTTGTATCTTTTTGGATCCCCTGCAAAGACGTTTTAATCAATGCAAATTCCTAATATTAATAAAAATATGTGGAATGTTTAGGCAAATGTGTCGTATGAATTTGCTGTGAACCGGTCTGCATGCAGACTGTGCCTCTAGACACGTCCTATAATGAGCCATCACCGTTTCTTCTCACAGTCCACATATCTAGGTTGAGAGGAAGTCTTTGCAAAAGCCAAGCAAAAAAAAAAGGACTTTCTTTTTCTTGATAAACAGCCTAAATTTTACAACCGCCGAGTGTTTTCAAGAGGATAGTCCAATTTTCTAAGAATTGTTTTGGTAGTTAGGGAGGTTGTTTTATGGATTGACTGTCAAAACCCAAATTAGTCTAACAAGTACTGTAGCTGGTTAAGTTGTAATATCTTGAATGCAAATGCCTACCCTGCTGCAAAACGACCCTGGGCCGTGTGTGTTGATAAAAATACAATTTAATGTAAAGAAACATATTTGCTAGATACAATGAGAAGCATTTAGCCTATAGTTGCAGAATAGTGAGTCATTATATACACCTGACGTTTATTTAGGTCGTTCTGAAGATCTGTGCTGTATGCTTTGTGTTCTGTTACTTTTACAATGAAAATATACCAGTTCATTGAATCAAATAGTTGACAGTGATTTTTACATGCAATTTTTGAAAGGTGACCTTGTCCACAAGGGCATCAGTGGTTTCCCCCTATTTAGTCAAAATGCTGTGGAGCTTGTGCATAGTCTAAGGGCGGACACTGGACTTATTTGCTGTGGAGATTTTAAACTAACTGTAGCTTTTGAGTTACTTTTCTTTATATGATACACGTCACTTTATGTGTCCAATGGCAGAACCTCAATATCATGTCAGAGAAAACAAGCTTTGGATCATGGCACTAAGTAAAAAAAACGGGATCGTGAGGGTAAGTCGTGGAAGCCCACTACAATTTGACTACAATACCCAGAAATCACACAGCGTAGCGTTTCCTGGTAAGGGAGGCAGCCATATTTGATTCGATTATGCTGTTCTTGTTGCGACAACTAGTTTAGCTAGTTCTTGACAAAAAAACGTTGTGTGTTTTTTTCCTCGGTTATCCGTCAAGCTGTAAACGTTGATCAACGACAAAAAAAACCGCGATATCTGCAATAGTAGCTGCTTGTCACGCATAGTCAATCATGAATCCCGAATAGTAAGTGACACTTTTGATGACGATGACAGCTTGGTCGAGCTGTCAGCTTAGTTTATTTTAGCTAGCAACCAAAGTGGCTATCTAGCTAGCATTAGCGACGCACCCCGATTTACTGTATACGAAATAAACGTTAGCTGCTTTGTCTTAAATATGGTAATTAGCTTAGGGCTAAACAGCGCAATGACTAGTGGGCTGTAATACTGACCTAACGTTTGTTAGTGTTTCATATTTATTGTCATCTTGATCTAAACGAACAATCTCTTAACTTTATGTGTTTTCGGTTGTTTTTTGTTAACCGGAGTTGACAATAAAGCGGTTGGAGCTAAGCTAATGTTAGCCAGGGATCTGCGAGGTAGCTGAGTGTAGCAACCTAACGTCATCTCCGCACCTTTACCTGGTTACTCCTAAACCTGAAGGATTCTTGGCGTTGTTGCCCAGAAGGTCACTAACGACATGCTAGCAAAACCTAAGCTACATGGAAATTAACATTTTCAGAAAACAGCTCTTAAAGTTGTCGAATCCTAAGTATCTGAACAGATTCTCTTTACTTAATGCAGTGTCATGTCCAACTTATTTTGTTTCACGTTGCGTCATTGCTGTGGCTGTTTGGAGTACTGTTACACTACACATTAGCTCGCAGTATTTGGCTGCGATAATGCCATGGTCTACCTTAGTTAAAGGGAATTATATAGCTCAAGTCAGCTTGTTTAGCCAGTTCTAGTTGGATAGTATATCTAAAGAGTTTTTCCCCCCATCCGTTTTCATAACTATGTAACATTGTACCCTTTCAGTAAGCAAGTATATATTTACTTTTTACTTACAGTGACTATTTATTCAAACTGCTCCTGATTGGCGATTCTGGTGTTGGAAAGTCTTGTCTCCTCCTTCGATTTGCAGTAAGAACCTAATTTCAAAGTATATTTGAAATGCTGCTGTTTTATGATAGGCGTTGAATTTTTGTGTCAGCATCAAGATGACAGACAACTCCACATCAAACTCGTGTGTGTGTGTGTGTGCGCGCGCGTGTGTATGTATGTATGTATGTACATACGTGCGCGCGTGTGTGTGTGTACGTATGTATGTATGTACATACGTACAAACACGCGTGTGCTCGCATGCATTTCGTTCCTTTTAGGATGACACATATACGGAAAGCTATATTAGTACCATCGGTGTGGACTTCAAGATCAGGACCATAGAACTGGATGGAAAGACCATTAAACTTCAAATTGTAAGTACATTCCAGTAGAATTGGATTGGACATGATTTAGGGTACAGCTGACAAGCTCTGCCCACCTTTAGTTACCAGTGTGTCTTGGTGATTTTTACTAATCCTTCAATGTGGCAATGTCCATACCATTTAGCCTGCTACCACAACTTAAACTGAGTTTCTAGAGGTTAGGAAACTTTTCTTCAAGAAGCCAAATGGAAGGTCTTCAGTATGCTGTTGAACGAAAAGTACAAGATGTTAGAATATGTGAATGGATCACTAACAAAGTCAAAATTAAAACAAAAATCAATGGCTAGTGAGTGTAATTGCAGTGAAAACAATATCAGTTGTCAGTCAAAGCTGGAGATTATTAATAATTACTTAATGCTAATTTGGTATTGATTTAATTTCTGTTTTAGAGTAGCAGCCTACTCCTAGCCCAAGGCTACATTGCAAATCCTGTGCTGTCAGGTTGTATAATGTCCTTCCCTTATTGGAACCTCCTCTGTTCGCATGAAATTGAGATTTAGCCGAAATACAACAGCAAGCAATATCAACTGGCTGGGCAATAGGGTTGGGTATTGAGGACCAATTCTGACTTGGAACAGGTTTCACGTTTCCATGAACTGGCTGTTGATTAAAAAATGTTTAAAAAAAAGTTGAGTTTTGAAGGCACCTATCCAATCCTGAAAGAATGAAACTCAATGCTCAAATCATTAAAAAAAGTCTCAGTCAAATGCCAGGACCTATGACCCAACTTCATCTCTGCTTATGCTGTATATCAACAGAGCATGTAGGCTGTTGGTGTTACAGACACAGCTGACCAGAAAAAAAGCTCTAAAGTGTGGCAAAGCTTCACTGAGGATAACAGTGATACAGCAAACTCCAATCATTGCAGCAAGATAATTTCATGCAAGGGGGAAGCTTTTCCAGTATGGTGAAGCATCTCCTACAGCAAGATTTAGACCTGACAGAAAGCACATGCCCCAGATTTAGCTAGCACTAGTGCCATTAGTGCCTCGTACTAGGGCACAACAACACATAGACAGCAGACATTAAACTTTTATATGGCAAGACAGGAAATTATATTTATATTTTGTGTTTCTATCAACCCCCTGTCAAATTAAATTAAAATCCTGAGCATTTTACTGGATCACCTTCAGTGCAAAAGGATTTGTTGCTAAAGATCGAAGGAAATTGGTCCAGGATACAGTGTAGCAGTCTTCCCTTGGCATTGGCAAAGCATTTTCCTTGAATCATGCCAGTGTGACAGGGTCCAACAGAATCCCAGTAATTCACATATCTGACGTGTGATGTTTGACACATCTTGTTAAACACACTACCAATGAAGATACATATTCGCATTCCAGATAAGTATATGTGTAAGGACCACAGCTTCAGTTTGTAGTGGCCAAATAGTCCCCCTTTATCTGCTGCAGTGTGGATTAACTGATGTCATAACAGTGAAAAGCAACTCCATGTTGTGCAAATACTGGCAATGTATAAAAGGCAGCAACACCTTGGAATAAATCTAATCCACCTGCAATTTTTCAGTGTCAACAAGAAGGTGAGAATACAGATGTGATCTTAGGACAGGATGAGGTTTGACACAGCTTAAATGCAGGGATATGCAGAGTGTGTGTGAAACTGGGTCTTGCCAACAATTTTTGTATTTGAAACCCAGGAAGTACCCGGATTGTGGTGTGAGTGAAGCTTTAGATGCAAGTAATGTGACCCCCTCCTCTAGTTATGCTCAAGAGAGTTCGTGGAAGGGAAACGCCATTAACCTTTCATGACCATGGAAGAGGCGCAGTTTAGCTTGGAGAGCGAATGCATGTCACTAAGTGCTGACAAGATTTGTTTGTAGGGGTTACATTTCTTCTAAAGTAAACCTTCATTTAGATAGGCAAAATGCATAATTGATATTCTTTTGTTTATTAATGTGTCATGTTAAACCTGACTGTACTTTAAAGTTGGTCAATTTTATGATGATGAGAAATGGAATTGTGGGGGCGTCCGGGTAGCATAGCGGTCTGCTCTGTTGCCTACCAACACAGGGATCACCAGTTCGAATCCCTGTGTTACCTCCGGCTTGGTCAGGCATCCCTACAAACACAATTGGCTGTGTCTGCAGGTGGGAAGCCAGATGTGGGTATGTGTCCTGGTCGCTGCACTAGCATCTCCTCTGGTCGGCCTGTTTGGGGGGGGAGGGGGAACTGGAGGGAATAGCGTGAGCCTCCCACGTGCTACATCCCCCTGGCGAAACGCCTCATTGTCAGGTGAAAAGAAGTGGCTGGTGATTCCAGATGTATTGGAGTAGGCATGTGGGAGTCTGCATCCCTCCCCAGATCGGCAGAGAGGGTGGAGCAGCGACCGGGATGGCTCGGAAGAGTGGGGTAATTGGACGAGTACAACTGGGGAGAAAGGGGGGGAGGGGGGGATCCAAAAGAAAAAGAAATGGAATTGTGAAAAAATTGTAACACCTGGGTATAGTAATTTGAGTGTAATCTAACAATATTACACTCAATATGATGAAGCCCCTAAACCTCAAATACTGTTTTTCTGCTTTTCAAAAGAATTTGTTGTCTTAATCGAAAGTTATGAGACTCGGGATTGAGATTTGATAAGATAAGAACTGGATTTGATAAATGGAATCAATAAAATGCAAACGATACCCAAACTCGCTGGATTATTACACCAACTCGTTTTTACATTGAAATTGATTAGTGATCAGCACATTACGCTCATTGTTGTGCAAGTGGGTAGCCAAACAATACCACGGGAGCAAAAATATGTTCTGTCATTTAAAGAGACATTTCCATAAGTCGTATATTATCAGTTGTAAAAGATCACTTTTTTGTTATAACTGAGCACATTTACTTGACTTTCACAGTGGGATACGGCTGGTCAGGAACGGTTCCGCACCATCACATCCAGTTACTACAGAGGAGCTCATGGCATTATAGTAGTTTATGATGTCACAGATCAGGTTAGTACCCCTCACTATCTCTGTACCTCTCCTTTTTGCTCTCATTCTGTTTTTTCTGTCTTTCTCATTCTATCTGGCAGTCTGACAGTATGTGAGGTCCAAAGATAATGGATTAGTGATCAAGTCCTCTGCCTCTACAGCCATGTGTAATGCCATTGGCCTGGTATCTCAATCCAGTAGACCTCTCTGCTTACTCTCTTTTCAGAAGTCTCTATATAGCTCAGTTTGTAGCGCATGGCTCTAACACTGGCAGAGTTTGGGGTTCCATTCATGTGGGCCCCTCCAATCAGTAGTTTGGTTGAATCAGGCCAAAAACCCTTCAGAAGGCTTGACAGGAAATTCACTCAACACTAATATGCACTTGTAATATTAATTTGACACTTTCGAAAAATATATTTACCAAAACACTTGATGGCATACATAAGAGATTTTTTAGAGAAACTCGTTAAAGTGTTCATGCTGGAACAAAAAAAGATTAATGAGAGACCTTTTGATATGAAGTGGGTCTCTATCAGATAAATTTATAAATGAATTCTTCAATGAGACTCGAATCAAATTTTTGGTCTATTAAGAGTTGATAACAACAGTTTTCCTATTCTTGCTTCCTGGCCTCAGGAGTCCTTCAATAATGTAAAACAGTGGCTACAGGAGATTGACCGCTACGCAAGTGAGAATGTCAACAAGCTCCTAGTAGGCAACAAGTGTGACCTGACAACAAAGAAAGTGGTGGACTATACTACAGCCAAGGTGGGAAACTACCATATTGTAAGAATTCCTGATTTGTTGACTGTTTTAGATTTTATAAATAACTGAAAGTCCACCCGTCAACACATTTTTCTGTCAGGAATTTGCCGACAACTTGGGGATCCCGTTCCTGGAGACGAGTGCCAAGAGTGCCACCAACGTGGAGCAGGCCTTCATGACTATGGCAGCAGAGATCAAGAAGAGGATGGGTCCTGGGGCCACAGCAGGTGCTTCGGAGAAGTCCAATGTCAAGATCCAGAGCAAGCCAGTCAACACGTCCTCTGGAGGCTGCTGCTAAGACTCCTCAGCTACAAGCTCCACCCACTCAGACACCCTTCGACCAATCTGTAAAAGTAACTATGCTCCACAGGGATAGAATACCACAGAGAGAGGGAGAGAGTTGACTTTTACTGGACCCGTTTGTAATTGTGTGTGCAACAATACCAGACACCCTCCCTTCCCCCAAGCAATAGGACAGCCCATCCACATGCACAGAGCCCATTGGGTGGAATTTTTGCATAACTTACCAAACTGCACACACATACCAGTAAAACGAGGCTCAATATGTATACAGCATTTTTTTAACAGCCCAGTGTGATGTAATCCATTGACAGAAAACACAAGTATACAGCTTCTTTTCCTTTTTTGCTTGACTCTTTCCTTCAGGTTTGGTAGACGAGTCTTTTTGTAAAAAAAAAAAAACAAAAAACAAAAGAAAAGAAAAAAGAAAGAAAAAGGTTGTTATTTCTTCCTTTGACTGGATAACAGCATGACCTTTGACCTGATTCTCCTCAGATGAATTAATGAGCACTTCAAATGAAGCACATGCTTAAACCAGCATCATGCATTTTAGCAGAACCGGTTACATGCGCTCTCTCAATTCATCTCGAAAGCCCCCCTTTGTTTCACGTGGTCCAACTTCACAATGTTGCCCCCCTCTGCAAAAAAGAAGAAAAAAAATGTGCCAGTGCCTTTTGTGGCAGCAGTTTTACATGATGTTATGCCTTTGGTGCACTTTGTGGTTGGCATATCCCCCCCCCCCCATGCCCACATTCATGTCTAGCTCCTCTATCATCCAGAACTGACTTAGTGTGAAGTCCTCTGGAATATCATGTAAATACTTGGCTACGTGTGTGCTCTGCTGGTATATATAAGACATAAGCATGTGCTGCATTGGAAAGTGTGATGTTGGTGTGTATTGCTCTGCTAATGTTTCTCAATCAACAGCACAACGACAACAGAAAAATCCATGATCCGAGCTATGAGCATAAAGTATAAACTGTATATATTTATACATAAATGTAAGAAATGATTTGCAAATTCTGTAGAGAAACAAGTGAAATGATAATAAATAGGTGGAATTGGTGAACTCGGCACGTGATATCTGTGGCTGTGGACATGACATTTTTGTGGCAGTGTCTACCATTAAACAGTGAAGGAGATCTTTGATAACTGGTGGCTGTTTGGGGTTTTTTGTTTTTTTTTCTTCTAATTGCTGTTTCTTAACACTGTCTGAATGCTTGTGTAGCCTTTATTTCAACAGCCGTTTTCTGTCTTCCTCTTCCACAGGCTGGCAGGAGCGGTGATCTTTGGCCTAGATTTAGTTGCAGTTAAGGGTGCTGTTTCACATATCTGCTTGTGTTTTCAATGTCTCTCTGATCACAGTCTGTTGCCTTTTTTTTTCCTTGGGTCGCACTATACCTTTTCTCCTCTGTAACGACTATCTGTAAAGTGACCTCCGTTAAGTTATGTACATTGAAGATAAACACTGTGATATAACTGGAAGTGGCACAAGTGCCAGCTCACCACGTGGAGTGACGTGCAGTTACAGCCACTGTGCTGTGGAAGGCAGTGTTCCTGAACTGACGTTACTCTCACCTATAAGTAATGTTTCCGCAATTTACAGAAACCCAAAGTTGCATTGTTCTTGGTTTGTCATCGTGCTGTACATTAAATAAAACAAGGGCTTACTTACAAACACACCCCAGCAAATATGGCATCAGTTACTGTAGACTTGACCTGGTTAACCAGGTTGCACGGAGGTTTAAACCGTAGTTTGTGCGGGCTCGCTTGAAATGTGGCCCTCACGCCACGAAGCGGTTCAGTTCAACCAGACGGTGACTTTTAGTCAGACGAAGACCGGTTAATCACTCAAGTGCTGTTCAAACTATGTTAAGGAAGGAGCTTATAGTCCAGCATCAACAAAACCAAGGCAGCATAGGACATGTGCATGCAGGGGGGGGGGTGCTAGTGCCCCTTTATTACAAAATATATGTTTAGTATTTTACATCACTTATTTCATATCATATTGCACAACCTGTGAATGAAAGTCAAAAAGAAAAGTAGCCCCTCTTTTCTCTGGTGCTTATACCGCCCAGTCTGCAACCATGCATCCTGATATTAAAGGATAGTTCTGGTTTTCTTTTCTTTTTACAACCTGGGTCTTATTTTTGTCATGTGTACCATCATGCATACTGGTTATGATATTTCACTCATCGGCTTCATTTTGGAGATTTAGGGTTCGGGACCACCACCGGACTCAGCTTTGCAATGGCGTCTTAACTGGGCAAGTGAAAGTAAGCCGCTGAGGACGAGCCAGCAGTGAGCCGTGTTGCTGCGAGGCCCACGCTGATATTTGGGCTGGTGGTGGGTAGGGGGGGCCTGCCGGGGGCCGAGGAGTTTGCTTTGTTTGCCAGATTCCCAGTGTGGAGAAAGAAACCCACACTGCATGTAGTTAAACTAGCAAACTCCTGCAACACGTAGTCAAACCACCCGTTTAACGACATTTTGCCGCAATTTGCTCGTAGTTCAGCTGGATTCAAATTTGTAGTTATTTTGTAGTGAAGTTACTTTTTTGTCATATTGAGGTGTAGCTAACTAGAGGGAGTACAACTTATTTATTTATTTTGTGGTCTAAAAGAAAAGGAAAGTTGTTTTTTTTTACCGCTGCATCTCCTCTCGATCGAAATTCACATTTCAACTCATTTTCAAGGAGGAATTTCCACACAGTAAATATGATCACACACGCACACACATATATATATATGTATATATGTGTGTATGTGTGTATGTATGTGTGAATATATGTATGCGTGTGTGTGTGAATATATATATATATGTGTGTGTGTGTGTGTGTGATTTATTTATTTATTTATTTTAAGTAGTTTGAACTACATTTTCTGAGTAACTAGTTAACCGAACCGTATTTCTTTGGGGGTCGTTTGGCTCTAATTCAGTTACTTTCAGTATGAAGTAACGTGCAGCTTGTAAAGCTATGCTTTCGAAGTACTTTCCCCCGACACTGGGGACTCGTTTCCCCCCCAGTTTGTGCTGAGCAGTGGTAAAAGGGGGGAAGTATTTGTGACAGCTGTCGAGGCGGTGGCTGAAGAGGCCCCGGGGTTCAGAGAAAGGGGAGGGACAGTTGTGGAGATCGCTCTCACAATAGCCCACACACTCCACAAAAAGGCAAGCCAATTTCTCGTCGTAAAAAAGGGTCAAAGGCGCAGGCCTCTCCGGTGTCAGTCATATGGGGTGACTTTCACTTCTTTTCGAACTGCGCAATGTGCACTTGAGGGAGAGTTGTGCCGACACTCCAACATTCAACATTGCTAGGAGGTTCCCGTCGAGCCTCTGCACCGTTCATAATAAAGGCCATGTACTATGCAGCAAAGTACAGTGTTGAGTCTGTGTGATGACCAGGGGGGCTGTTAGTGTTTCTGGGTCCCTGAAACTGATCACATGTATTATACTAGTGCACTATTATGATGCCTGTTTGCAGGGCCCCAAAAATTGGTTGGGACCCCAACAATTTTTGGGGGGTTTGCTGCAGCGTGTTGCATAAATACCCTTTAATATCCACCAACTGTTGTATATATAGGTAAGGTTACATGCAACGCTGACAATAGCTGATAGTGTTGTAACTTGGGTGTAAAAACACCGCCAGATGAACTGATAGGAAAAAAACTTCCCAGAGGCATTAACCTGCATGCAACTTCCCACTTTCCATAACGTCAGTGATCAATGGGTTGGCCTTGAAAAGGATTTGAAAAACTTCCCCTGTAGCTGAGGCATCACAAGCCCCGTCCTATTCTCTCCCACCTGCACGAGATCATAAAACACTGTTCTGGAAAACATGACGCATGACAAAATAAGAGCGCGTGGTCACAGCTTGATCTTTAGAGCAGCCTTTGGAGAAAAGAAAACCTATAGTACCCTGACTTGAAATATGGTGGGGGGGGGGCGTGAGAGACAAGGGCCCCTCATAAGAGCGGACAAGGAGGGCTCTAATGATAACCAGGTACTGGAGCGGTCTCCTATCATTTCTATTTACATTGAGGTTGCTGACATTTGAGGCTGCTGACACTGTCAAATAAATCTGTCTCGCCACACTATAAACCAAATATATCAAGATATATCCTTTTGTTTGTTTGTTTGTTTGTTTCAGGCATGACCCGCCTCTCTCGGCCCTGATACCACACCATGACGACACCCCACAATATACTGCCGGCTGACGGGTGCTATAATTACAACCCATATTTTAGTTTTTTTCTCTTCAGATGTGGAGCATCTCATGGAGCCGGCCTGTAACTCGACTCACACGCGCGCTCATATCTGGCAGGCTGAAGATTCTCCACGAGGGGGCGCTAACCACATGCACGGCACCAGGGGTCCTGTGTAAGAGCGGCGCTTTGCATCAATGACACGGTGTCCTTGTTAAATGCAGATTACGTACAGATGCTGATTAAACCAACATTATTGTAGTATTCAGGACGTCTTGTTGTTCCTGCCTGCTGGATTCCCATCGTATAAGAACCAAGCAGAGAAATCCTGACGGGAATAAAGGTAACAGAATGCCCCCCTCTCCCCGGAGTCAGCTGGGGGGGTTCACCCTTGTATAATGGGAACGAGTGTCAGCCGTGGAAAAGGAAACAAAATCTATTCCCTTTGTCTGCGATTCATAATGCAACGTTGTGTTGTGCTGAGACCCCGCACCCCTCTCTTTCTCTCCATCCAGATGGGATGTCTTCATTCGCTTTTTTTTTAACAGGATCAGCTGCTGGTTTTGGAACTGCTGGGTTTTTTTAAGCCCTGCCATCTGGTAGCAATTATGTCCATCTCTAGCTGAGTCAGGGCTAACCAGCACATTACTGAACAGATGCCTGAGAATGGCGCATCACTCTTTCCTAAGTGTCGTGTGCGTGCGTGCGTGCGTGCGCATGCGTGCGTGTGTGTAACGAATAAGCGTAGACCATGCTTTGTCTGTGTGGATACGTATGCGTGTGTGTGTGTGTGTGTTAATGCACGGGACTATTGTATGAGTGAGAGAGAGAACATGAATGAGTGTCCAATACGCAAAAAAAGTAAATGAGAAGAAAAGCAAAAAGACGGGTCACGTCCTCCGATGCGCTGTATTGTGAATAAGCAGTTGTGTGTGTGTGTAGGTTTTTGTTTCCAAACCGTAGGCAGGCAGTCAGCTTTTCGTTCTCAGACAAACGCACTTCTTGATCCTTTGGCAATAGAAATGTGAGTTTTATCAAGCCAGTAAAGCACACTGGAATTGAAAACACTGGAGTCCCCGTCGCCGCGCACGCGCGCACGCCTATTCGCACAGCGATCGTGCGGCGTGTCAGCTGCGTGCTCATAAATGTTGCATGAGCCTTTGCTCTCCTGTGTGTGTGTGTGTGTGTGTGTGTGTGTGTGTGTGTGTGTGTGTGTGTGTGTGTGTGTGTGTGTGTGTGTGTGTGTGTGTGTGTGTGTCGTGTGGAGGAGTTGGTTCAGTCCGACTCGTCAGACCAGTTCAGCTTGCTGCGAACCCGCGATGCTCGCCCCGTAACTCCAGACGTGCTGCAAGGGTGCGCGGATAAGCCCAGTTTTACGCGCATTTCGATTTAGATATTGCTCAGCTCCCTAAAGCGAACTACATATTAAAAGCTGTATTTATCATGAATCAAGAATTTAAAGTATCAAAATTCCCCCCTCTCCGTTTGTCCTGTGCACGTTATTCACAAACCAAACGGAGGACCTGCACAAGTTATTTCCCCCAGCAGACAATGCGACGCTTTTCATTCTAACGGCCCTGCTGCGTCGCTATTTGCTACGACGTCCAAACGCTGAATAACTTGGATGCTTCACATAGTTGCGGTCACTCGCGCTCGGCGGGTGCACTTCAACTAAGAAATACTACAGCGACACAAGCACGAGCGATTCTGTGCTCGAGTTACTGCAGCAGGCCTACTTAATAATAATAATAATAATAATAATAATAATAATGATGATGATAATAATAATAATAATAATAATAATGACGATAATAATAATAGACACGGTGTATTTTGATAGCCTTGGAATTGAGTCGAAAAATACGCAGTAGTAATACTAGTAACACATTGCGCTACCTCTCGGGTATTAACGGAGAGAGAGAGAGAGAGAGAGAGAGAGAGAGAGAGAGAGAGAGAGAGAGAGGCGGATCTTTACCCAAGCGAGGCGGCAGTTTTTTTTTTTACTCTGAACCCAACTTAACGTGACGTCACATCGGTGCTTGTTTGCAGCGGTGGTCGGTGACACATCTCCTGCTCGCCATTGTGTGAAGGAGCCGTGGCCGTAACCGTTAGCCGGTGGTGCCGGTGGTGCTGATGGTGGTGCTGATGATGGTGGAGATAAAATGAGAGCGTAAGAAACCGGCGGAAATATTTTCCATGTCCCTCTCCAGCCCCGGCGTTGTTTGGCGTCTCACTGACACAGATGCAGGCTTTGCAATCTTTGCCCGAACTACATGTGGTAAGTTGACGGAGCTATTTTCTAACGTTACACTATCCCATAAAAACTTGATATTTTTGGTTTTCTCGGGACTTTAGTAACACCCCCCACCCCCACCCCCCCCACACACACCCCTCTCCTTGCAGATAAGTTAGTTAGTGTCCGCCCATCTGCGATCTCTCGATACGAGGGTGCAAACGGCTCGTCTTGTGTCTTAAATCAAACGTCCCAACTCGCCACGGAAGAAAAGCTCGCAAGTTGTTTTTAAATGCAGACTTCGTTACGCCGTAATCGCTACGCTAGCTACGACTCGCCGAGTTATTAAGTCTAAGTGTTAGCATACGTTAGCTATCCACAGAAATTAGGGGTGTTTTCCCCCGCACACTCCAACGAGAAAGCCCGAACCGTTTTTTTTTCATGGCTTTTATGGTGGCAGGTGGCGGTGAGCAGACTATGGCGCCCCCATCCCAGCAGCAGCTCCCTGTTCTCGGAGATCTGGGGCAGCTGCTGTGACAGGTTTAGCCCGAAGGTCACTGGTTCACGTCCCGGTATGTTGTACTCTAATGCTACCCTATAAGCGAAAACTAAAGGGGGAAAAGGTGGACGACAATGTGTCAAAGTGTGATCAAAAGCAATTAGGAGGAAATGAGGAGTGGACCCAACATAGCTTGAGCTGAAAGTGTGTGTGTGTGTGTGTGTGTGTGTGTGTGCCCCGCCAAGGGAAGAAATGCGGAGCAGACCTTTAAAGAATGAGGGGGCGGAGCCTCGCAGCATTACAGCATAACGCACACTACGCGAGTTATCATGTGGTTCTCCGCACAAGTATTACTTTATAATATATACTTAAGGTGAGAGAAGACAGCCCATATGCTTGGCTCTCATGCACAGCTTCAGTTATCAGTCAGTCCATAGGAGGGTGGGAGTAGCTCACCTTTGGCTTGGCCTATATGAGTTAAAAGAAAAAAAAAACCTTTGCTGAATGCAGATGTTCAAAACTGCTACAAGGTTTTCACTGATCGTTTATCAGACTCGGGTGAATTTTGATGCCTCTGCATAACGGCGTGGCTCAAATGAGACCATAAGCAAAAAGATTTGATGTGATAATTCCAAATGCTTGTCGCCGGTTGGATTCCCTACGAAATCTGGCCAAAGGATTTATGGTATGCATACAGTATACATAGCCCGAGTAGCGAGATATACATTACCTCATGATCGCTGTATGTCTTACAAACAGCTGTCTTTCCCAATCACAACTACATGGGGCGGCATCAGGAGGTAGAACGGGTCGTCTAGTAATCGGAAGGTCACTGGTTCGATCCCTGGCTCCTGCAGAGAGCGTGTCGAAGTGTCCTTGAGCAAGACACTGAACCCCTAACTGCTCCTGATGAGCAGATTGGCGCCTTGGCTGGCAGCCTCCACCATCGGTGTATGAATGTGTGTGTGAATGGGTGAATGTGAGGCATGCATTGTAAAGCACTGTGAGTGGTCAGTAGACTAGTGAAGCGCTATATAAAAATGCAGTCCATTTACCATCTCTCCTCTTCAGATCAAATGCACCAGGTATCAGAGGGTAGAGATCTTTGCAACAAGAGGCAATGCTTAGGTGAAATTAAGTCATTGTTCCATGAAACACTACCGCTTTTGTCCAGTAGGGTGCGCAAAATCAACAAAAATCCAAAACGCCTCACAGTTTTAAAGTTCCCATGAGACAGCGAGCAGAGTGCTATTTGATTCCCCATATTTACTTGTTTCCTGTTAAAATAGGAAGCTAGGGAGGGACAATTTTGTAATTTGTGATATTGAGCTATACAAGTAAAACTGACTTGACTTGACTTGTTGCAGTTGTTGATTGGCGTTTACAGTAGCCAATAGTGCGGAATGCACTGCAGACGGAAGGGGGCCCTGTGAGATTGTGATTGATGCTGTGGCGGAAGGCGGACCGGCGAAAACTGGATACAGCAGTGTACGGTGGTGACTCTTGATGGGCGCTGGGCCCTTCTTGCGGATCTCCCCAGCTGATGCAAACCCACTGGGGAGAAAGAGGAAAAGATTGCAGGAGTTACCACAACTAAAAACACAGCAACGGCCCATTACTGCTAGCTAGCTCATAAGTCCAGTGCGCCGGTTGGTAACTGGCAGAATTTATAGTCGTGGTGGAGGGACATAAAAATTCAAGAAAATGTTTCTTCGGGCACAAAATTTGTATATGCCCCCAAGTACAGGATGAGTCATCAACATCTTGTTATCATTTTCCAGGAAATGACAGTCTAAAATATCATTAAGAATACCTACAACACTTTTTTGTTATTGTTGAGCCAGATACTGGTTTATAGGTGACGATCAGTGCCAGACATACGTGATAAAAAACTTAAACATCTATTTTGATTTCATGGGAACTTTAATGCTTGGCTTATATGCACAGTCTCAGTTATTAGTTAGGTCATATGATAACGGGCATTAAAGTCATCCTTTACCATTTGATTTAGGAAAAATGTCTGGAGGCACTCGGGTAGTGTAGCAGTCTATTCCGTTGCCTACCGGGAAAAGTGTGTGGGATGCAGGTAGTTAAAAGGGATAGATGTGAATGGAATGTGTTGTTGTGTCACACACAGCTAATATTATGCATGTTAAACCTTACAGGCCACAATGGGTTTAAACAAAGAGGGATAGTGGCTGCGTCGGAAATTGCATACTAGCATACTATTTATTATGTGCAATAGTTGCGAATGCACTTAGTAACCATACTATACATCAAGTAGTATGCTAAAAATACCCGGATGTCATACTAGAGCTGGAGAAATATTGTAGTGTGCAAAAACTGGACACTACACTGGCATGAGTGTCCTACAAAGCATTGCGATACGTCATGACAACAACCAACAATGGCGGAGGGTGATTCAAACCCAAGCGGCAGAAACGCGGAAGTTTTAATCAACATATGTTCAATTTACTTATTTAAGTAAATTTCAGAGAGCTGTGGCCGCATTCTTGGCACAAAGTCAAACACGTTTTCGGTAGGTGTCGGATTCCGCCAAGGTTGTCCCTTGTCTCCTATTCTGTTTGTGATATTCATGGACAGGATCTCAAGGCGCAGCCAAGGTGAGGAGTGTGTCCGTTTTGGGAACCTCAGAATCGCATCTCTGCTCTTCACAGAGGATGTGGTTTTGTTGGCTTTGTCAGAACGCGACCTCCGGTGCGCACTGGGGTGGTTTGCAGCTGAGTGTGAAATGGCCGGGATGAGAGTCAGCACCTCCAAGCTGAGGCCATGGTTCTTTACCGGAAAATGGTGGATTGCTCCCTCTGGGTTGTTGCCTCAAGTGAAGGAGTTCAGGTATTTCGGGGTCTTGATCACGAGTGAGGGTAGGATGGAGCGGGAAATTGACAGGCGGATTGGTGCAGCATCAGCAGTAATGCGGACGTTGTACCGGACCGTTGTGGTGAAGAAGGAGCTGAGCCGAATGGCAAAGCTCTCAATTTACCAGTCAATCTTCGTTCCAACCCTCACCTATGGTCATGAGCTTTGGGTAGTGACCAAAAGGGTGAGATCGCGGATACAAGCGGCTGAAATGAGTCTCCTCCATAGGGTGTCTGGGCTCAGCCTTAGCGATAGGGTGAGGAGCTCGGACATCCGGAGGGAGCTCGGAGTAGAGCCGCTGCTCCTTCGCATCGAAAGGAGCCAGTTGAGATGGTTCGGGCATCTGATTAGGATGCCTCCTGGGGGCCTTCCTTTGGAGGTTTACCGGGCACGGCCAACTGGGAGGCGACCCCGGGGTAGACCCGGAACTCACTGGAGGGACTACATGTCCAATCTGGCCTGTTAACGCCTTGGGATCGATCCCCCAGGAGGAGCTGGAGGGCGTTGCTGGGGAGAGGGAAGCCTGAAGTGCCCTACTTAGCTTGCTGCCACTGCGACCCGACCCCGGAAAAGCGGCTGAAGATGAGATGAGATGAGAGATACATTGAACATTAATCAGCACATTTTTATGTCAAGAAAATGATGAGGTATCGATTTGTTGAAATTACAGTAAAACTTAATTTTTTCATGTCCTGTTTTTCTATTCTTCTGCTTTTGTAAAGTAATACGTATGGTGACTACATAAAGGTGACATTACACTTTGTCACCACCTGCACGCCTCCACTAAATCGCTGGGTTTACTAAATCGGCAGAAACTTGTTCTATTTTCAAATGTTGGAAACAAAACAAGCTGAGCATTTGACTTGTGGGGCAAACTAACTCAGAGACTGAATTTATTATCATAAAACGTTTGCATTACATGAGATTTTTTTGCCATTTTTATTATGATTGTGAATATTATTATTATTATTATTATCGGCTGTTTCACAGCCATATTGAGTATTTTCATTTGAAATTTGCCAATAAATACCAATAATTATCAAAAACATGTTGAATGACAAGTTAAGTTTAAATGTACATTAAATACCATTACCTTTCACTATGCTGAGCAGAACGTAGTTAAAATAATTTTTGATATTTTACATTTTTAAAAAGATTTCTGTCACCATATTAGTAGAACTTCATATGCAGTGTGTTGTCCTCAACCTGCAAAGGGTTGAAAGGAAGTGGTGTGGCTCTACGAGGATGTAGTATAGTATATCCAAAAAGCCATTGTACTCTTTACTGAAATACTGCACTCAATTCTACAGACTACACATGTACTATATAGTACTATGTAGTAACACCGTATGCAAATTTGAACAAAGCTACTTAAGAGACAGTCAGTCACAGACACACATTAATTTATTTATTCGTCTGAAGTTCTGCTACAGACAGAAAAGCTGAGGATGATAAATAGTTCCCAACCTAACGTTTGCTTAAAGAAGATACAGCCTCACTGTTCCTGGTTAAATATGTAAGGAAAAATGAGCTGTGAAAATTATGTTTACCTTTCAACCTTGCAGCTGAGGTGACAAGTGAAGGTAGTCATGAAGTGAGTCATTTGTGCCCATATTGGGAGGGTACACCCTGAGGGGCAGAAGCAGTCCTTGGCACAGAGATCAGGCGCTCAGTGACCCCAAACACACAGCATTCCTTGTCAGTGACTAAAGTCCATTTTCACTGCATGGATGCTGTCATGTCAGGATTCCTCCTAGCTCTTCTCTTTGGTTTTGACTAAGCACTAGTCCTCCTCCCTTTTCTTTGCTTTGTTTTACAGTAAAACTTGTTCTTCCATTCTCCTCTCCTCTGTGTTTATCAGGCTAAACACCATTCCGCCCCACTTCTTCTCTGTTTCTATGGACCACTGTTCTCCCCTCTTCTCCAATTTTACCATAATACTATACCTTCTTCTCTAGAGATTTTGTTTTATACCGCTTCTCCTCACTCTTCCCTAGAAATGTCACCCCCTCCCCCCACGTCTTTTTTTCTTCGCTCCCTGAAGGTAGAAGCGTAAGTCTATAGAAATGTATCAACTGAAAGATTTTACTGTGATTGACGAAATAAAGCTCACTGTCTTTACGAAACAAGGTCCAATAAATAACCTTGATAATCTGGGCCGGCCAGCTGCAGTGCCTGGCGGCCAGGCAGCTGGAAGGGGTTTCTAACCGGAGCGAGGACCAGCAGTGACTGGTTGACACATTTAACATTTCCTCTTCATAAACCACTCTAGCGAACAGTCAGATAGACTGCAAAAATGAACATATTTGCTAATCTTCTGTTGCTGGTGCAGGACATACGGTGCTTCACGTGAGGTAATGAGGTGCTTTGTCTCTCATACTGGAGTAAGTGACTCTCAACTGTTGCCGGGCAGGAGAAATTCTCCCTGTGTCTGGACTGGATAAATCTTAGCAGCTTTGCGGTAGCAAGCAAACTGCAGAATCCAGAGGGGCTTCTGCACTGCAGGAATTAGATGCTTAAAAAAAAAACCCCCAGAATGCTTCTTGTTCTCAGTATGACTGAATGCCAGAGCCTGCTACGCAAGAGAACTCCTGCAGAGGCGACAGTCCTCCGAAGCTGCCCCATTCTCCTCATAGAATTATAGAAACACCCTGACCTCAATGTATCTGGACCGTTTACTGTAGGTATTATGATGCTCATGGTTTACTTGACGCATTAGCTTAAAAAAAAACAACACTGCAACAAAGGGTCCTAAATTCAATCCCAGCCCCTCTGTATGGTGTCGGCGTGAGTTTCCTCCCTCAGTCTGGAGTAGGGCTGTGTGTTGGCAAGAATTTGGCGGTATGATGCAGGATGTTGTGATGTATTATGACTAGGGATCCACTGATATTACTTGTTACTTTTTTTCACTACAGATACAGATTTTAAGTATGATTTTTTCAAGTAGTGGCTGATACCAAGTACTGATCCAGTCCATTACCTTTGTTGAACAGTGCAGACATAGACCATTAGATTGGGGGGAATGGGCAAAATGATTAAAATAGGATCATTTTTTTCACCATTAAGGAAATACAGGACTCCATGTGTCAACAGTGCTGTAAATCAAGCCATTTTACTTTTATTTACAACATATTACTTGAGGGTTTTGGTATCAGATTTTAGTCTTGGGAGAAATCTCCGATACGATACTATATTTTAGCCCAAAATCCGATGTGAGTATCAGTATCTGTGCATCCCTTATTATAACACTTTGCACTGATATCTTGCAACATCTTGTGTTATATACACTGTGTTTCTGTGCAGCCCTGTTACAATACTGCACCTGCCACCTAGTGGCCATAGATGTAAACAACACAATGTGGGTATAGACAATAAATGAAGACTGCATCGCCAGTAGCAGGGTGGCCAAGCCAGGACAGACAGACAGACAGACAGACAGACAGAGAGGGAGAGAGGGAGAGAGAGGTGTCCCTCCTCTGAGATCTCAAGGCATTTGTTCTCAGAACAGCTGGGGAATGTTGATCAACGGCTATGTTTTCTCTGCAAGCCCTCCTGAATATAATTTTCATCCATTTTCCTAAAAATAAATTGGTTCATCCTAGAAGCCCAGCCCCAGACACTCAGGGAGCGCAGGTAGGGACCGGACACCTCCAGACAATAGGTGGTCTAGATGCGAAAGCAGGTACAGGGCAGGGCATTGAAGTTATCGCCACCAAAAGTGCCTGTTGCCTCGGACCAGTGTGAGTGTAGCAGTGACTCACTCGTGTTCGCGGCAGGGCCTCGAGGGCTGGAAAGATGTGGTAACAGGACACCGCTTCTTTTTGTTTGCTCAAAAGAAAGGTATGTGGCCTTTGAAATCCACCCTATACATGCCACATACTCCTATCCTGTCCTCACCTACCACTAGGCAGGTAATGGACGATGACCCCACCTAAGTCTACCTGCCTTTTGTGACTGACAGTCATCTTTATAATGTTTTAGTTATAAATGTTTTAGTTCATATAGCCTAGATTGTAACAAGTAGCACATTTATGTAATTTCTTCAAGGGAACAGAAAAAAAGCATCATAAAGTTGGGCTGAAATTGAAACACTAATATTTTCTAACATCACTTATTGCTTTAAACATCTCTTTCTACTGAGAAGTGTGAAAGGTAGAATCCATTTTTACTATTTTTCACTTTTTAAAAGAGCTCCCCGTTCAGCTTCTCACAGCCAATCTCATTTTTCTGATACTCATGATGTCATCAGACACTCATTTACATACAGCCAATCAGATCAGATCATCACATTATGAAACCCCGCCCACCCTCACCGACGAACCTTGTTTGCTTGTCACTCATGTAGGCTCGTGAAAACACGAATATCAATGAGGCGTAGACCACCCCTCCCTCACTTTTGTTAAGACAACTGTGAACATTTGTGGATGAGAGCATAACATTTTCTTTTTTAGTGTAAAAAACACAATGTTGGTCATTTACACATGTAAAATGTTGTAGTTTAACATTATATTATGCCGTCAAGCTTTTTAGACATGAAAAGTTTAATCTGATTACTGCTTTTGATCCGATTTTAATGTGTTTTTGGAAAGTCTGTGTTAATATTGGTGACTGTCCATCTGGTGGCTAATTCTGACATCTTTAGTACAATGGCCCATTCTAGGAGTCCTCACATCTCCTCCTCTCCTTTTCGTTCACTTTCACCTCCTCTCCTCAGCACCTCTTTTCCTCTCTATTCCTTTCCTCACAACTCGTCATCTCCTCACCTCATCTCCTCACATCTTCCCTCCTCATCTCTCCCTCTGTCTTCCGACTGCTCTGCCTTCTGTCTGTCTGTCTCTTCTCTTTTCTCTCCCTCGCTGTCCGTCTCACCCTGGTCTGACTCAGGGGTTCAGGGGGAGCAGATGGTTGTCACGTGAGTGAAGAGTAGGACTGAGGGTGCAGGGATTTTTTTGTGTATTTATGTGAGGGGTGGGGGGTGGGGTGGGGGGTGGTCATTGTCATGAATTTTGTCTGAGAAGGGGGTCGTTGCATTTGCCTAGGCGGGTGACTCCACCCCTGTCAGGACTTATCAGCTGCACGCTGCCAGAAAGCTCGTCAGCGCTATATCGCCTGCCTGTGACATGAAGGTTCCAGGTTTAACTTCCTGCCGCCACGTGTCCAGCTGAAGGGTCCTTGAGCAAGGCATAGAACCCATGTGCGCTTACTCACACACTTGAAGTCAGTCTGCACTGCTTCCCACCCCCGAATGTGTGCGCGTACACACACACACACACACACACACACACACACACACACACACACACACACACACACACACACACACACACAGTCCTGGTTAGCCATGTTTGCTATGGTAATGAGCCAGTGCAAATGTGTGAGAGTCTGTGTGTGTGTGCATGGCACACACAAACGCACACACGTGCCGGTTTCTTCACTTCTTTGCTCTCGTTTGTGATCTGTTTTCAAAAGAGAGAGGTTTTCAATGCAACAGCGAATGTGCAAATGTCTAGTTTCTCTCCCCCTCCCCCCCCCTCTCCTTTTCTAGTTTGTGTATCGGGTACCGGTAATCGTACACTGGGCTGAAGCAATACGCACTGTTGGAGGGGTGAAGGTGAACGCCGGGTGACAGTAAAGGAATAGCTCCAGTATTATGAAGTCTATCTCTATCTTGTGTTCATCGGTCATGTAGAAGACAGGTAGGTCTCATTTCCACATTCGTCCATCCTTTTCTTCATACTGGACACAAAGTTTGAGCCTGTCATCCACAGATCAATTGAGATAATGGCAAACAAATCCATAATCCTTGTTCAGTGTAAAAAAAAAACACTCCATGGTTCAGCCAATGCTGACATGATGCAACAACAGTTGCATCAGCTCTGATGCAACTGTCGTAGTGAATTCAAGTGGTCATTTCAAACATTTGTAGTCATTTTTATCGCTAAATCCTCACTTAGTGTTTGCTTTGCTGTGCCACAGTGGAGTAACTCGGGACTGCTGGTAGTCGCTGGTAGGCTGTTTTGCAGGAAGCAACAAGGTAGGAGATGATCGTAACCGACCGTGAAAACGAAATTTTGGAGCAATCGCTCAAATTCACCGTGATAGACTTGCTGCAGCATCATGTCAGCTTGGGCTGAACCTGGGATTGTTTTTTGGTGCTGGATGAGGGAAGTGGATTTGTCCTCAGTAGTTCCGTTAAAACTGTAACTGGCAAGCTCGAGCTGTGTCCAGTATGAAGGAAAGGACGGATGACTGTTGAAATGAAGCCTACCTGTGCACTACATGAGTGGTGAATATGAAAGAGGACTAGACTTTAAAAAATTCTAATTATTCCTTTAAATTGCCCTATCTATCTCTCTCTGTATGGTTTCGTAATACTAGCTATCGGATACGATCTGAAAGCTTGGCCTTTTCTCTCCACCATCACTTTTATAACTGCCAGGGAAAACCTGTTGGAGATAGATGGATGTGAATCGTTGATTAGTTGTGAATTTCGCCCAGATAAAAACATGAACTCTTCTGCTGTGGTGGCGGAAACAGGACCCTCGGGTGCAAAAAGGACTACACTTCAGATGTGCTTTTGCACCCTCTGCTACAGTTGCACTGAATTAACTTTACCTGTGAGCCACTCATCATAATTCATGAAGGCAACTGACTGTCCCATGTTGTTGCTTATGTTAATGTAATGGGGTTTGTTATGCAGTTGTCTGTCTGTCTTTTTGTCCATCTGTCTATCCAGCTATCTCTGTTATAGATAGATGGACAAAATAATAACAACAAATTTTGCAATATTTTAATAAAGTCACTGACAAATATGGAAAGGTGCACATTGATGAAATGTGAGACCCATGTAGGACCCAGTAGAGAAAGAGAGAGAGAGAGAGAGAGAGAGAGAGAGAGAGAGAGAGAGAGAGAGAGAGAGAGAGAGAGAGAGAGAGAGAGAGAGAGAGAGAGAGAGAGAGAGAGAGAGAGAGAGAGCGATGTGGTTGAGACAGGGAAAGAGAGGGTGGAGCCTATGGTCAGTAGTGGTAAGGGAGGTTTATGGGTTTCCTGTTATGGGTGACATGTTTTTGTTGAGAGGATTCCCACACTGTCAGCTGTCACACGGGAGCATGTCAGCAGACAGTTAACATACACCATACACACTCACAGACACGCACAGATATATATACACACACACACATACACACAGTGGTTATAGAAAGTATTCAGACCCCTTCACTTTTTGCACACTTTTTGTGTTGTAGATTTTTGCCCACCAGTTGACACCCAATAACCCGTAATGAAAAAGTGGAAACATGTTTTTTAGAAATTTTTTTGCAGTTATTAAAAATCAAAAACTGAAATCTCTCATTTATTTAAGTATTCAGACCCTTTGCTATGGCGCTTCAAATTGTGGTCAGGTGCATCCTGTTTGCTTTAATTATCCTTGAAGTGTGTCTAGAAATTGATTGGAGTCCACCTGTGGCAAAATGAATTTATTGATATCATCATCATCGGCAGACGCTCGGGGTCGAGTATGACCGTCCTCCCTCTGGGTCCTTCTGGGTCCTCCGGTGGGCATAGAGGCGATCTTGGAGCCGCATAATGGTAGACCGCCTGTGCTTGACAGCTTTTTACGTGGCGTGGCTGAGGGGCCAGCAGCCACCACACGGTCCTTGGCAGGGGGTGGCCAGAGTCCAATGGCATGGAGAACCAAGACGATTGGGGACCACCTTCTGTTGCAGCCTTCATCCGCCTTCACTACCATTGTGACCTGGAGACATCTTCCACCATTTCCGCCATTTAGATCTTTGTTGGATTGCGCTTCGTCTGGAACCTCCCCCTTGACCGCCTTGGGTGACCCTAGCAGGAGCCAAGCTCCAGACGGCATAGCTCTTGGGATCATTGGTACATGCAATCTTCACCACCTTGCTGTGGTGGCGATCCAGGAGAAGTAGTGTTCCTGCCATGAAGTCCAAAGAACGCTCTGTAAACCTCTGCAATAAAAATGTGGCGATCCATAGATAGGGCAAGGGTATAAAACTATTTCTAAAGCTTTGACTGCTCTCAGGAGCATAGTGGCCTCAATAAATATGAAATGGAGGAATTTTGGAACCACCAGAGCTCTCCCTAGAGTTGGCTGTCCAGCCAAACTGAATAACCGGGCAAGAAGGGCCTTGGTCAGGGAGGTGACCAAGAACCCAATTGTCCCTCTAACAGAGCTTTGGAAGTCCTCTGCAGAGATGGTCATCAGTTCATCCTCCTACCCTCTGGCAGGAGGTACTGGAGCATCCGTGCTGCCTCCCCCAGACTATGCAACAGTTTCATTCCTCAGGCTGTGAGGTTCCTCAACAGCCCGAACACTTAGACCCTACATAAAATGACTTTTTGACCTTCCTAAGGCCGGTATACACTGTGTGAAGTTGGGCCATCTAAACGTGGCGATATCTTTGGTCGTGGCTCCAAAACGATGGACCTACGTTGCACTGGGAGACAGGTTCAAAGACAGCCGTTATTACGGTCTTGCGACCGAAGATAACCTGCGACAATAGTCTGACAGTGGGTCCGCGGTGGTGTAGCGGTCTAAGCATCGGCTTTGTGTCGATGCGGTTGCCCACTGGGGACCGGGGTTCGCGCTTCGGTCTCGTCAGATCCGACTATGGCCGGACTCGATGAAGCAGTAATAATGGGCAACGCTGTCTTCGGGAGGGGGGCGGAGTCGGCTTGTGTTCGTCACATGAATGCGTCTCTGGGTGGGGGGGGGGAAGCAGTGGTTCGGCCTGGAGGCGACTCCTTCGAGACTGCCGGCCGGAGAGGTGCAGTTGGCGAACGCATGCAGTACGAGGGTGGGTGTTTCAGCGAAAATAGGGATCGATTGGCCACTGAAAAAGGGAAAATAATAATTTTTAAAAAGTCTGACTGTCAGAAATTTAGGATGACCATCTCACAACGTGACTGCTGCCACGACCTACGTCTACTGACCAACCAGTAGAAATACAGCACGAAATGACGCGCTGATCAACGTGACGCAGGATCCTTGCTGGCGCTAAACACAAACAAGCACACTGTTAGCATCTGTGACCCAAATGCGATGGATTTAACAAAACCACATCCTCCTCCTCCTCCTCTTCTGTGGATTTTTTCCAAACACATGAATGCGACGACTATTGAAAGGACTTGATTCCTGATTGGTGTCATGTTGCTCTACCAGCGGCGTAGATTGATTACGCGCGCTAATGCGGCACGCATGCTGATGGCGTTTTTATGGACTTGCGTCGTAGCCTGCGATTCAGTAGGTGTTATCATCGTACAGTCTACATACATCAGGCTTGATGTCATACCCAAGTTTATTACATCCATGTCCCATTGTGGCTTGCAATAAACTTATAGGATTGCTAAAATCTCAGTCTGTAGGAGGCTTTACTCACTGTCCGTGTCAGGTGTGCTTGTGATGTTTAGGCCTGTGAAGTATTTTTTGTTTTTAATGCACTTTTTGTTTTTAATATTTATTGCATGTTATTTGTTTTTAATGTGGCACTGCGGTCCATTTGGTATGTATGCAACATGCATATAAGGATATGACAAATAAAAGCAGTCTACGTCAGAAGCCACTCTTGAGTGAAAGGCACATGACAGCCTGCTTGGAGCTTGCCAAACAGCATTTAAAGGACTCTGAGCACATAAGGAAACAGATTCTCTGGTCTGATGAGACAAAAATTGAACTCTTTGGGCAGAACTCCAAGCACAATGTCTGGCGAACACAGGCACTGCTCATCACCTGGCGAATATCATCCCTACGGTGAAGCATGGTGGTGGTCATGTTATGGGGGTGCTTCTCAGCGGTAGAGGCAGGGAGACTGGTCAAAATTGAGGGATGGATGAATGCAGCCAAAAGAGGGATCCTTTAAGAAAACCTGCTCCAGAGTGCACAAGACCTCAGACTGTGGCGACGGTTCACCTTTCAGCATGACAATGACCCGAAGTATACAGCCAAGATCACACTGGAGTGGCTTCGAGATAAGTCTCTGACTGTCCTTGAGTGCCCCAGACAAAGCCCAGACTTAAACCCCACAGAACATCTCGGGAGTCAGGAATCAGGAACACTGATTCCTGCGTACATGAAGTGGAATGAAATGCCGTTGCCCACAGCAGTGCCACATACAGACAAAAACACATTGAAGAACTACAAGAACACACGTGTTCAAACTAACACATATATCCAAACCAAAAAAAATCACTGTCCAAGGGAACAAACGCCAGCCAGGATGACTGTGGGAATTGCCAGTCTGCATGGGCTAGCAGTTAGCCTAGCTCATCTGCGAAGAGAACTGAAAATGGCAGTTCACATACACTTCCTATCCAATCTGATGACACTTGAGAGGATCTGGCAGGAAGAATGGGATAAACTACCCAAATCCAGGTGTGCAAAGCTTCTAGGCATTTACCCAAGAAGACTCTAAGCTGTAAGTGCTGCCAAAGGGGTTTCTACAAAGCGCTGAATTAAGGGCCTCAGTACTTATTTATAAATGAGGGATTTCAGTTATTTATTTTCAACAAATTTGCAAAAATTTCTAAAGACATGTTTTCACTATATATATACATACATACACACACACACACACACACACACACACACACACAGATATAGATATATATAGATATATATTGTTTTACATAGTTTGTACAATCAACCATAATATTAACCAATATGGCATTTTTAGATCCTCTTAATCATATTGCTTGCATAAGAGATTTACAGTCCAAATAAAAATGCATGATTTAAGGTCTTTTCCTTACCAGTCAATGGTGTGTTGGCAAATCACAGCTACTGTCTCAATTCACAAAAATTATTTGGATACTATTTTGATGATGTATGGACAAATTACTTTAAATTAATAATACTTTAACAGATTTTGTAATAATCTGCCTCAGATCTCCAAATTCCTCACATTCCTGTGCTAATATCTGAAATCTGTTATGTCTCCAATCTGTGATTCCAACCGTGTTTTCTAGATTGTGGAACTCTCTCTCACACACACACACACACACACACACACACACACACACACACACACACACACACACACACACACACACACTGAGTGTCCTTAAAAGAGCGACACATGGTTGTGTGAACATAGATTCCACCTTCTCTTGAGTTTTAAAAGTTTTAAAGAAGTTTTGAAGAAGTTTTAAAGAACTTGATTTTGATTGGTTGTTCACATACCAACCCCCACCAACACCCCGGCCCAGCCGCACACCACCACCCACTGATGGAATATTACTAAAGGAAACACTACATTACATCTCTTCCTGACCTTTGACCTTTCTTTGCTCTTCAGATTTATGTTGAGTAACGGGGTGAAGCGGAAACTGGATGAGGACGGGGATGTAACGGAGGAGTTGGGCGGCGGGTTCCGGGCATCGCTGGCACTGCAGCGGCAGATGGTGCTCAACATGTCACTGGTGAAGCTGTGCGGGCCGCAGACTGGGGCCGGCCTCAACCTGCAGCGTCAGGTCCTCATCAACAACGTCATCCGTCACATCCACGAGGACCTTAAACAGGAAGGAGGCATCCGTGCCCTCTTCCTCACCATGCCGCCCGGTGAGATTGCTGCCCATGCCCGCCAACTCGCAACTCCCCCTCCACCTCTTCCTCTGCCCTCCCTGGGTGTCCGCTCATCAGCACCTGACTCATGCCTTACCCCTGCTTCTGTTTTGGAAGAGGACCCACCATTGTTCCTCACTTTGACGCCCTCCTCCTCTCCCCTCCCAGTGCATCACTCCCTCCAGCCGACTCCTCCTTCCCCATCACACAAAGACAGCTTCTCCTCGGCGCTGGAGGACATCGAGGAGCTGGGTCCTCTATCATCCCCTCCTCACACTGCACGGGCACTGTTTGAAGACCCCATCTTAAAGGAGGAACCACAGAGCGACAGGGAGGAGGAGATCAGGGTAGATAAGCCTCGGCCTCCCCCTTTCTCCATCTCGCCTCCTCCTCTTCCTCCCACTTACATCTCCTCCCAGGGAGGCTTCCTGACTGATTTTGCTCTGGATGACATCCTCTTCACAGACATCGATACCTCCATGTACGACTTTGGTCCCTGTCCGCCCTCTGCCACCGCCGCTGTCAGCTCATCGGCAGCCAAGATGGCACCCATGGTGATGTCAGAGGAGCTGGTGAGGAGCATCTCAGTCGGTAGCTCTCAGAACCAGCCGTTTAAAATGGACCTGGCCGAGCTGGACCATATCATGGAGGTGTTAGTGGGCTCGTGAGCGATGCGCTGAACCCCCATCTCTTACTTTACAGCTGTCTGACCCTGAGGAGTTAAGCTGTGTGTTCACCTTTTTGAAAAACATTGTAAGTACACAGTGATACTGGCAAGGTACTTTGATAAATATCATGTAATTTTGTCTTTACGATGGTGTTACAGTGCAATATGATTACAAAGTTTACCAACAATTATCAGTACTGGCATTTTGAAGTGGATTATAAATTAGTAAGCTTGTTTTTTTTTAGCAGAGTGGAAGCATAGTAATACTGTGTACTTCAAGTACTTTTCTATTGGTTTATCCACAAACTCAGACTGGTAAGGCTGGTGAAAAGCACAGCACCAGCAGATTTCTACAGCAGTCCGGAAATTGTAAGAAATGTAAAGCATCACCTGAGATGTTCGTTACTGTCCATCCACACAGTTCCCAGATGAGATAAAATATTGTAATTTCTTTTTCTTTTTGTAAAAACTGACAGTTGAGTGCCTTGGTCTACGTTTCAAACAGCTCTCCTAGCTATCACTCCATCACCAATATAGCAATATTAGATTATCCATTCTGGATGAAAATCATCGCCCGTTAGTTTTGAAGCTGAAATCTTGAGGATTCAGTGTATAACAGGAAAGTGTCAATTTTTCTGTCAGTCAAGTTCATAAGGTAATGACTGTTCTTTAAAAAAATATAACATTCATTCAATTTTGTGGTACTGATTACTTTGATTTTGATTTGACCATTTAAGGTGATTTTTTCCCCCCCAATTTCAGCGGGTCTCATTCTGGAAAGGGCGCTCGCTTTTCATTCTCTTAATTGGGAGGTCAGGGAAACACACCAGGTTAAAGATCATTTTAGCTGATTAGAAATCGAACCCATCGTCGTTTATATCAATATGATGCTGGGGAGTCACTTCATAATGTTGCACATTTGTGTGGGTCTTCACTGACACGAGTGCTGAATGCCACTATGGTCGGTAGAGTTTATCACTGTTGTCAGGTGACAGTTGCAGATCTGGAAAAGTGTAATTTTATTTTGGCAAAGGATAGAAAGCTGCATATTTTTTAAGACGAAACTCTACAGTGGAGTTTTAAGAGGTTTCAGGGCTTGAGGGTTGTGAACTTCTCCGAGCAGATATCTGATGATGGAAAGCTGGCATCCCCGCACGAGTGTAGGTTTGGTTGGGAAGATGATGGGGACATAATTTTCACACATAGTCATACGCGCACAAATGTTTTCCCTGCACACACACAAAAGATTGTACATCAACTTTTTTGTAAACCTATAACTTCTACACTGTATGGCCAAATGTATGTGGACACCGCTTGTAATGAGTGGATTTGGCTATTTCAGCTACATCCATTGCTGGTAGACACTTAAAATCAAGCATACAGCCATGCAATCTTAGACAAACGCTGGCAGTAGAATGGGTCATATTGAAGAGCTCAGTGACTTTCACTGTGGCGCTTTCATAGGATGCCATTTTTCCAGAAAGTCAGTTGGTCAAATTTCTGACCCACTCAACTGTAAGTCTGCTATTGTAAACTAGAAACTTCATCTAGGAGCAACAACAGCCCAGCCCTGAAGCGGTAGGCCACACAAGACCACAGAACAAGACCGCCAAGTGCTGAAGCATAGCGGGTAAAAATCCTCTGTCCTCGGTTGCAACGCTCACTAACTACCGAGTTCCAAACTGCCTCTGGAAGCAACGTCAGCACAAGAACTGTTCATCAGGAGCTTCGTGAAATGGGTTTCCATGGCCGAGCAGCCGTACACATGCCTAAGATCACTATGCACAATGCCAAGTGTCGGCTGGAGTGGTGTAAAGCACACCGCCATTGGACTCTGGAGTAGTGGCAACGCATCTCTGGAGTGATGAAACACGCTTAACTATCTGGTAGTCTGATGGATCAGTCTGGGTTTGGCAGATGCCAGGCAAACAATACCTGCCCGAATGCAGTGCCAACTGTAAAGTTTGGTGGAGGAGGAATAATGGTCTGGGGGTGTTTTTCATGGTTTGAGCTAGGCCCCTTAGTACTAGTAAAGGGAAACCTTCATGCTGCAGCATTCTAGAGAATTGTGTACTTCCAACATTGTGGTAACAGTTTGGGGAAGGCCCTCCTGTTTCGGCATGACAATGTCCCCGTGCACAAAGCAAGGTCTATAAAGACATGGGCCTCATTCATCAATCGTTCGTATGTTCAAATTTGTTCTCACACACCCATGGAATTTTTTTTTTAGCTCTCAAGATGGTCTTGACAGTTAGAAGCAAAGCCTGATGGTTATTTGTAATTCCTTCCCCCTTACATCTGTTGTCTACCTCTTGCAACAAGCAATCATCTAGGCTTGCCAAGATATCAGTGTTAGCCAGTCGGTGTCTAAATTTAGGGGTTACCAAGGTTCTACACTGGTTTCTGAGACAAACATCGGGGCTAAAAAAAAATTCCATGGGTGTGTAAGAACGAATTTGTATGTGCGAACAATTGATGAATGAGGCCCCATGGTTTGCAGAGTTTGGTGTGGAAGAACATGACTGGCCTGCACAGAGCCGACTTCAACCCCATCCAACACCTGTGGGATGAACTGGAACGCCAGCTGTGAGCCAGACTGTCTCTCCCAACATCAGTGTCTGACCTCACTAAGGCTCTTGTGGCTGAATGGGAGCGAAACTGCAGCCATGTTCCAGAATCTAGTGGAAAGCCTTCCCAGAAGAATGGAGGCTGTTATAGCAGCAAAAGGGGGACCAACTCCATATTAGTGCCCGTGGTTTTGGGATGAGATGTTCAACAAGCTCATACAGGTGGGATATCCAGGTGTCCACATACTTTGGGCCATGTAATGTAACGCCACAATTTTAAATAGAGATGAGTTTTCACCACAATGCAGATTCTTTTCTATCTTTCATTGTTAGATAATATACTCTATTTACAGTATATTTCCTTTGTGTCTTTAGGAAACAAGTTAGCTGATTCAACTTGTCTTTCCCCAAGCAACACAAAATGTCCCCACAGTCCCCTAGCTAACTACACACCTATGCATTCAAGGGAAAAACAAACTACAAAATTTGCGAGAATGTAGTTTTTACCTGACAGTGACACAGTTGGGAGTGATTTTAGTGTAAAATACACACTAAAATCGAAAGACACTAAAGGCTCTGAATGATCTTTTTCTGGCAGAAATGTGTATTTCTGCTCTGGTGTACAAAAACATGTATTTTAAGTCAAGTAATATTTTTATTTGTACATAACTTATGTTGTCTTAAGGGCCGTTCGACCAAAACTGACCCTTGAGTCTAAGTTGTTGTTGAGTTAATGCAGGGCGCTAAAGGATGCATTTTCTCTGTAGAAAAAACTAAAACACAAACCTCAGAAGAAGAAAAAAAACTTACCATGGAATGTTGGGACATTTTTTGATAAACATCAGACTTCTGAAAGTCTGAAAGTCGATTTTGTTAGAATTCTTAATGAGATGTATGTCATTACAGGACTGATAGGATGTAATACTGTGTAATATATTTTAACTTTTCATCGACACAAATGACCTTAGTTCAATCCATGCCATAGCCCTAATTTGTATAACTGCGTTTGTGTGTGCATGTGTGTGTGTGAGAGAGAATGAAATCAAGTAAGCCATACTGTTCAAAACACGGTTCTCTTAGAATTATCTGACTCTTGTTCAGTCTAGCTCAATGTTCTAATAACTATCTATTTGTATTCTTTTATCTATTTTATTTATTTCTAATTATAGTCCAGTAATACACAGCTCTTAGAGACTGTAGGCTGTGAGTGAATCGCACCCCGGGTCAACAGGGCACTCCTTAACCATCACCTGTGGCGTATCACTTAAGTCCTCATTTTATGTGACGTCTTTTTCAGGGAAAACCTCGTAAGCTTTTCCGGCTTGAGACCATCTTTTTTTTTTCAGGTGGGGGATTGATTCAACAGAGAACAGGGAGTCAGTTATTTCTAATAAAACCAAACGTTCACAGCTCTGTCACATGAGCAGCCCTGTGGCGTAGCTGCGGCGCTTTTGGGTTCGTCACATTTTTGCGTCAGACGTGTAGCGGGATGGCAGGTTGAGGTCGGGGGGGGGGGGCGGTCACATGCGTTTTTATTTTCTTGGGAGTTGCATGTCCAGACTGAACCTGAATCTGTGCCTTGTCCTATGCAAAAACATTACATTTTCCTGAAAATTTTACGAGAATGTTAAATGGCTCATGGTTGATGAGATTTACACTTTTGCAAATTTATTTTCTACAATAAACTGAAATGAGGACCCACTTTGTCTCTTCTCTTCTCAAGTCTTTCTGGGACGCAATCGTTCGATCAGCTTTAACGGCAAGAACACGTGAATTGATTTGAGTCCAAGAGAGTACAGACAGTTGTCTTGTGACGGTTGGAGTGAATAACCAAATTCGTCAAAACCTGGGACAATTGTTTGCCTTTGGAGATGTTCAGTGAGGTATTTTTATAGATAAAAAACCTCTTCATCGTCTTTTAGATGGCTTGCAGGAAGCCTCGGATAGGACTGGTACTTGAAACACAATGCCGTGCACATCTTCCAGTAGGATTTCATACGAGAAGTATAAGGCGACCACACCCCTTTTCTCTTTAATTATTTTAATTTGTTGTGTACACTAAAAGTAAAATTTACACACTTAAAGTCTCAAAAGAACCCGGGCATGCACGTCAACATTTTGACAGGCTCTTCAAGTGATTCAGCTTTTTTTCCATAGGAATTTTCCCATACATTTTACAATCCATAGTTGACACAGTCTGAAGCCACAGTGAACTATGATTACATCCATTTCATCTTTACAATGTGCAAAATCCTCCTGGGAGAAAGGGCCGACAGTGGTACAACCAAATGAAGTAAAAATAATAATATTAATAACAAAGCAAATGTGAGCGAATGAGGGTCGTGACAAGGAAAAGTACTTCATAATAAAAACAGTGTGGAACTTGAACGCACAGAAACTGGTCCCTTAAATCCTCTGAGTTGACCTTCACTGCTCAGCCTCTGTCAGAGATTCAGTGGTCTTAACGAATGCACCCCCCCCCCCACACACACACACACAAACACACACACGCATCCAGAAGAACAGCGAGAAACACAAACAAGGCAGGAAACAAACTTTTCTGGTAGCTACGGCGACTGGTACATTCAAAATTTCACCAGCCACTTTCATCGGGTGTCAACAATAGAGGACACCTCCAAACCAACAGCATATTACCTGTCTGCCTAAGAGGCTCCTGGGACAGGCCAACTCGACAGACACAGGCAGCGGCCACCAATTCAGTAGACCTGCGAACCAGAGTGAGCCCCGGGTCGTTCACGTCGGTCTCTCGCGATAGCGAACGCAGCCTCGCTCTGATGGGAGAGTCATTACAAAAAAAAATAAAATAAAATAAAATAAATAGAAATTTTTAAAAACAGGCTGTCAAGAAGTAAACAGCCAAATCCCGGCTTTGGAGATTGGTCCAAGAGAGCTACGTAGTTGACACTGTGCGGTGTGACACAGTGGAACTAAAAACAACAAAGCCGGTGGTGGTGAATGTTAGGAGACAGTTGTGTCGAGGAAGCACAACTAAAGCAAGACTGCTAGAATGAGCCATGTGACCCAGACTCATCATGTGACCGCGTATCAGCTGCTGTCATGGACATCACTCTGGATCTGTCAGATATATATAATATGAAGCGATTGTATGAACACTATGGACTGGGACTAGAGACTGATTTTGACTTTGTCTCTGCTGCCCAGTTGTTGTCTACAATTCTGCTGTGTCGTGTCTTAACTATGTAACCTCCTGAATCATCCTCCACCAGCTGGCTGGTGCCATGTCCCCACCCTGAACACAGAATGACGTTGTCGTTCGGTGGCTGATAGGGAGAACGGACGGACCCAAAACACCACGACCAACAAGCAAGGGACAACAGAAGACAACTGGAGCCTTGACATATACAAATCAAGTATATGATAAAATGTAAAATCTACATAAACAAAACCTAAACAGGGGAATAACATTCAGTTAGATTTTGCAGGCAGTGTGGTTTCAAGTTCATATATATATATTTGTATGATATATATTAAATAATAAATGACAAATATATGTCATTTATTCCTTTTCAGTTCACCAAGATATCTGCCAGTGTTTCCTTCAGAGACCACAGAGCCAAAAAAAAAAAAAAAAAGTATTTTCGAGGAGGGGGGGAAAAAAGGTATTTCAGATATAAAAACAAAGAGCGGGAAAATAAACTATTTGTCCCTGATTATATGTACACATGTCCCAAACCCAGCCCTCCCAGGACCCTTTAACAGCGCTAATCAGCCAGGTTAGTGAGCTTTATGTGCAGGACATTAGCTGACTCCCACACCCCGCCGGATCCGACCAGCTTTAATCCATATCTCAAACCGATATATAAATGCTTAACTTGTTTAAAATCAGAAATAAAAGAGCAAATATAAAATAAAGGGCAGGAAGCCACCATGTGGAAGCAAAAAGAAAAAAGAAAGAAAACAGTGGGATAAAGTTGAGGATAGGACACTGTGTGTGTATGTGTGTGTGTGTGTGTGTGTGTGTGTGTCGGTGGCGGGGTCTGTGGCAAGGGCTCGGGACCAGGGAGGAGGCAGCAGGGGTGCTCAGTCTGGTGTAGACTGGGAGTACCCCAGAGGCGTCAGTGTGGTGGGAAACATTAGGACCTTGGCTTGCATGAAGGACAGGTCTGGCAGGGCTGCGATGACCTTGGCTGCCTCCTCGCTCAGGTTCTCTTCCCTTCTGGGCTTCCTGTCCAACACAGAGATAAAAACAAGACCACCGGCAACACATCAGATCACAGTACAATACCTACTTTCTACCTAAAAACTTATCCATGTACGTATAAACCCATCTGGACACTTTTCTAATTCTACCTTTGGACTTATGTCTAGCTAATTTTCCGGGTTGTATATCTACCTAGGTCTACACGCATGACTCCGTCTCTGGTACTATATATGCTGTATATGTAAGAACTTCTTTATCATCCATCTATAGACTCTGTAACTGTCCTATTAGATCAGGGTTAATCAAAATACAGGAAAATATCAGGAGAAAAATGGAGATCCTGGAGATACAGCTGTCTATCTACACCTCTCATAATGATGGGTTGTGTCTACTACACGGGTCAAAATGAGCATCTGATCACTCCACGTAGTGTGCAGAATTTGTGTAGTGAATAAGTTAATTTCTTGAACTGAATTTCTTCTTAAATAGTTTTAACTTTCCCTGCCTTTATCATGAAGACCAATAGCAGGTGGTTTATTCACTTGTCCGTTCGGTTTTCATGCCACATCATCACAATCAAGACTGTGCATGCCTACGGGCAATATCACTTTCAAATTAAATATCATGCATGCTTTTGGATTGAGGAAGAAAAACAAAAGTGAAGAAATGTGCAAACTCCTAACAAAACCACTGGGATCAAACCTAGAAACCTCCTGCTGTCACATGTGAGCAACCACCATTTAGCCACTGTGCTGCCCACCTGGTTATGGGATCTCAAATGCTATGTTTGTTTTATTTTAATGGCGGGGCATGTCATTCAGTGATGACCTTTGCCTACTGATCTATGACCTTGTGGAGGTGCTGGTCTTCTCCATGGTGGACATGAGGCGGGCGAACGCGTCGGCCACGCGGCTGGTGGAGCTGCTGGTGTCCAGCTTGGCGGTGGTCAATTCGTAGAGCTCTGGGTCCACGCCTGAGGAGCACAGAGAACACAAGGTTTTACCAAAGGAGAGCACACTGTTTTCACATTTCCCATCATGCCAATCTGAGATTCTTCTTCTTTTTTTTTTGTGAAACTATTAATACTCCAAGTGGAAAATTCCTTTTGGACAGCCAGTTAGCGCATCATTCCTAGAGCAGATAAGGTAAGACTTCTTCAAGGTTACTCTGACTGGCATGACAGTCCAGGGAAACAAAACTCTGTGGTCGGGGAGGTGACCTCTCTGAGTGCAAGGCCATCCAACCACACCAAAGCCTTTGATTGAAATTTCCAGCAAGACGCTTGCCAGCAAAACCTCAGCAAACAGGACCAAAAATCACTGGTAATCACTGACAACAATTATTTCATCTCAGATCAGATGGTGATTCCCCCATAGTAGAGAAGTAGGAATTGGAAAGAAACTGGTGAGGAGAGGTGGTTTTCTGTGATTGGGAAGCAGAGGAGGAGAAAAAGGCCATGCTGCTGCTGACCTGGAATGGAGGTGGAGCTGGTGGAGCCAGAATCCTCCACAGGACCAAAGAAATCCAGGTTCAATAGAGAAGAACCGCCACTTGCTGCACAGCCAACAGGGCAGCAGGCCCAGGGGGCAGCCAAGGTTTAAAAAAAAACAGAGTAAGAAAGGGAGAGAGAGAAAGAAAGGGAGAGAAAAAAATAAAACAGAAAAAACAGAGAAAGCAAGAGTGGGACAGAGATAGAGTGAGACAGAAGGAAAGGAGGAAAGAAATAAAGAGAGAGGTAGTTGGGTCAGTGGTCAAAAAGAGAGAAGGCATCTACGGGTTAACAAACTAAGCTCAATTTTACAGCCTGGTGAAAATGTGTGTCGATGAGATGAGACCTTAAGGCCAAGAGCCTGAGTTAGAGAAGAACATTTAAAGGAACCATCTGGTTGGTTTAAGACAGTTTGTTTGGCTGAGGCGTGGGATTAATGAGAAATGCATGTCACACACTCTATCCGATGGTATGTGTGTGTGTGTGTGTGTGTGTGTTTACCACCAAATTCAGAGAACTCAGCCTGTGTCTGGTCAGTCAGCCTACACTACCAGCTTCAGGTGCTCATGAGTAATCAACCACAAATTATTGTAGCTGATGACTGTAGTTGTGGTTTTGAGCTCATGTAACCACCACCATCAGTCTCAAGAAGTAAACAAATTGTACCAGTATTGCTACCAAATGGTTCCACCAGCCACGGAGCTTACAGTGAAAACACTGCATTCAGGACTTCACCTTGAACATGTTGACAAGCTGAAACTTTTAAATAAAAACATTGACATTTTGTTTCACTTGATGATTTTCTATGGCTTAGGTTTTGCTTGAGCTTACATATTTCAATTCAAATTTACATCAACTCTTAAATAAAATAATGACTGCTGACTGTAAGATAAACAAGGAAATCATTTATTCGCCATTAATTAAAATCTGCAGTCTTGTAATGTTGTTTTTCCTCACATCCCAGTTTCTCTACATGCTGAATTAACAGGGTGAGTAAACTTTCTCACAGGAAGACAGGAGTGGGCACGATCCCCATTCTCCAGATGACTCTCGTGAGTCTGGCCGGTTAGACCAGGCAAACATTGATAATTTTTCCAATCATTTGAGTAATTGTTGACAACGAAAATTCTTTCAAATGGGCATCCCTACGACCAGCTACCGTTACGATTCAACACTGAGACTGGCTGACAAACACAGGTAGGTGGACAATTGAATAATTTTGTCTATAAGTGAAGGTGGTTGGTGAACTTTGGACTACAGTCACCTGAGCCAGATCTGACTGAGATATTTACAACATTAGTGTGTTGATGGATGGAGGCAAGGGTGCCTGGTGAGAAAGTGGAAAGGAAGTGAAGAAGAAAGTGGTGGATCCTGTTCAGAGAAAACCAGAGATGACTGGTTGTGGGGGAGGGTCCTACCGTCAAGGGGGTTTGTAAGGCCACTGCTGCTCCAGTCAAACTGGACGGGTGGGAGCACCTCCTGCTGGAGAGAACCAGGACCAGACAGGGGGAAAAGTTAAATTAAAGGCTTTCAGAAATAGTTCCACTTCCACAAATTAAAATTCTCTACAATCAACCTGTATTATGGATTTCAACAGAGCAGGAAACTAACTTTTTTTTCTCCACATGGCACAATGGTTGGTGTATCCAAAAATGCACCACCTTTATATCCACCAGAATAGGACTTTTTGGTCAGGGCTGGTTACTTACCAAAGTATTAATCTGATCACATTACAAACTAACCAGCATGAGCCTGGGTTTTAATCAGTATGTTTTGTATGATTTTTTTTCTTCCTCACAAAAGGTTACAAATGATTTACGCTTTTATCTTACAATTTGAAAGGCTTTTTCTCATTAGCTGCTCTCATGTTATCTTTAAGATTGTTGTTATTTGCACTGTGATAGGCACAACCTGTTAAAACAGTCCAATAAATGACATTCAATTTAGGAGTACCTAAATTGAATGTCATTTATGATCCGCTGTGGCGACCCCTAACGGGAGCAGCCGAAAGTAGTAGTAGTAGTAGAGAATTTAGGAGTACCACGGCGCCTTTAGACTATTAGTACAGAACATGTGCCTAACCAGACTTAGAAAATTAAGTCACTTTACTTCACGCCTTTGACCACATTTCTGAAGGCCTAATGTAATGTCAGTGGTCTTCGAGTTGAAGCTAATTGTACTGTTGCTCTTACTTTTAGAGGATACATGTGTCAACTCAATGTGTAAGATCTAAAAAGAACCAGAGATCTACCCCAATGTAGTCCCACCTGGGCTGTGTCTGGGACACACGTGCTTTTCTCTGGATCCACAGGAGGGGCTTGTGCTATGGAGGCGATCATCTCCGCTGCAGATATGGGTTTCACAGGTTCTTTGGTTGGCTCCAGCATGCCCTTCAGGACACAGCCGGACAGTCAAAAACAATTACCAAGACAAAGATATGTGGACAGAGACGGACAGACAGACAGAAAGAGAGAGATGGATAAACAGATACAGAAAGAGAGTCAAAAACAATTACACTGAAAGATGGAGACAGAAGATGGTCTGGTCACAGAGAATATTTTATTTCCCATCTTCATGATGACTAATAAATCCAGAACATATACTCAATATACATGTCTTGCCTCTCTTTGTATGGTTGCATTGGCTCCATATTGCTGCTTGCATAAAGTTCAAAACTTGCTGTTGGCTTTCCAGACAGTTCAAGGAACTGCGCCAAGTTAACTGCAAACCCATATTAGCATGTACACTCCTGCTCAACTTCTGTGTCCTATCCCAGTTAGGTTACTATCTATGCTCACCACAAAAGACACACGTTTGAGGTCCAGACGTTCCTTTCACTTAGCCCCAAAACGGTGTAATGAACTCCCGGTCTCCATCACATCTATTGGCTCACTTACTTCCCTCAGGAAAGACCCAAAAACTTTCCTCTTCAAGGACTATCTTAATCCTTAAATTGTCCCTAAGCCCAACTTTTAAACAGTTTTTTGCATGTCCCGCTAATGTGAATCACTTTCTACTATTAACACTGTTTCCTTCTACTTCCTGCACTTCCTGCACATGATAATGCACTCTTGGCTATGATACGTTGTGATACTGAAATGTGACATAGTTCATCTTCTTATTTTTCTGAATCCCCTATCACTTTATGATCTAAGGCACACTTACACTGTAAATGCATTTGACATTATGATATACTCTGTGCTTACTATCTAGCACTCTATGGTGCCTGTTGGAGACGTAATAATTTATTAGCTATGTGCTGACTCCAAGTCGCTTTTGAGTGAGTCACTTTTGATAAAAGTGCCTGCTAAATGAGTAAATGTAAATGTAATGTTGGAAATGTTTAAACTAACAGTTTTAGCAGTTACCATCAATTGACAGCGAAACATATTTGTAAGTGAAATGCACTGGAAACTGCTTTCTATTAAAAGATTATAGCATTAGAGGTAAAATAATAATCCACGTTTTTGTAAAACGGTGTCACCTCATTTATCAACCAGGATTATTAGATTTTTTGAGAAACAACTCCATTTTCAACCAGTATTTTGGAACATTTCCACTATAGTGGAGCCATTCTATATTTACATTTCCTTTAGTTTTTTTATCTAAAGCTACTTACACGAGTCAGCAATTAAAAAACATATTTCAACCTACAGGCTTCTTGGGGCACTGAATAGTAATAATATGATAGCCGGCATTGTAATTTCCAGTGTAAATACTGTGGGTATGCAGGGAAAAGAAAATATTTTGGGACAATGAAATTTGTTTGGTATTGAGTGAAATTTGATTTAGAGGTGGTTCCGTTTGGAGTGGTTTTACTGTAGTAGGCATAGACAATAAATGAATTCAAAATAAAATCAAAAAGGTTTCAGGTTGTTCCAATATGGGTGTACTCTACAGTGACTGATCACTGAAACTTGAACCTTGATATGAATCGCCCACCCCTCAAAGAAGGGAAGCATATCTGCAAAACCATTTGCTGCATGTAGTTCAAAGTGTCACCACAATGTACATGGAAAAAAGGACTCACCAGGCCAGCAGCATACATGGGGACAATGAGTGGCTGTTTCTTCTGTCCTGTGAACAGCTGGGGGTGGAGAAAGGGTGATAGTACATTCAATCAGACTGCTTGGCCAGTTTGCTACACCACAAAGCTTTGCCACCATCTACTTTGTTATAAAATAGATTTAGAGTTTGGTGTGATGAAAAATACGAGTTATCCACTCTACAAATGGCCGATTGCAAAGGTTTCCACACATGCTGGCACATACAGGCAGATGAGAGGTAACTTTAGGAATTCTTTGACCGAATAATACCACTTTCGGGGGGGGGGGGGTGCCCCCCCTTTTTTTCTCCCCAATCATATCCGGCCAATTACCCCTCTCTTCCGAGCTGTCCCAGTTGCTGCTTCACCCCCTCTGCCAATCCTGGGAGGGCTGCAGACTACCACATGCCTCCTCCGATACATGTAGAGTTGCCAGCCGCTTCTTTTCACCTGACAGTGAGGAGTTTCACCAGGGGGATGTAGCGCGAGGGAAGATCACGCTATTCCCCCCCAGTTCCCCCTCACCCCAAAACAGGCGACCCAACCGACCAGAAGAGGCTCTAGTGCAGCGACCAAGACACATACCCATATCTGGCTTCCCACCCACAGACACGGCCAATTGTGTCTGTAGGGACGCCTGACCAAGCCGGAGGTAACACGGAGATTTGAACCAGCGATCCCCGTGTTGGTAGGCAACGGAATAGACTGCTACGCTACCTGGACGCCCTACAATTATGACATTTAGGGAATTATTATCAGGCCAAATTATGAAAGTTTTGGAATAAAGGCTATCATGTTTGTCTAAAAACAAAGTTATTACAAAGACAATAAACAAAAACTAAAGAGATAAGATGAAAAGATAGACTGGTGAACTAAAAAAGTGGGGGAAAAAAGGAATGTAAAATTGAACAGGAACAAAATATTTTTAGAATACTGCACTGAAATCTGTTGATATGTTTAAATCACCTGTCTATTAGTCAAAATGTTAAACCTTGCCATTTTAATGTTCAACCTATCCTTTTGTCTATATAAATCTTTCTAACTAACTATCTGTCTTTACATGTTTTAACAAATGGTTTTATGTTGTTACTGTTTTTTCCACCTCTGTCTAATCTATTCAGCTACTCTCCAGAGACAGAAAGGATGTTTCAAGGTCCTAGTTCCACCTCGGGTCCACAGCCAGAACCTGGGGAAGGCTTAGAAATCCCTGCCTGAAGATGTAGCTCATACTGATGTAGAAACATTAAAGCGGAGGCCATGTCAGTTTCATCTTTCCTGTTCTTGATAGGTCAGAGAAATCATGCATAATTGAAGACAGATTTGGTAAACATGCTGTGTGTCTACATTGCCAACTCTACGAGGTCAAAGGAATTAGTCATGTTTTCATCTTTTTTCATGTTTAATTCTTAAAACATATCGGTGGAACAGATACCTATTTATTCTGGCTTTAAAGCTTGTTTATCTTGATGACTAATATTTATTTTCCAATCTGTCTGTAGTTTCATAAATATTGGTTTTATTGTTTGTAAAGCATGAAACCATTTTAAAAAGTACAAATCAAACAGAATGTACTCATGTTGAAATTCATTGCATTGACAGGAGGAATACTGATCACGTGAAAACATTAAGAAAACTCACAATGTTTCGGATGTCGATTCCCAGGGAGCACAGAAGGGTCTTGTTGCTATGGGAACCACCCCACTGGTGTCGGAGGCCAAAAGCCTCGTGGATGTCCTGAAGCTGCCTCCAAACGTCCCTGTGCATGGTCCTGGACCAATGGAAAGACACAGTACCTTAGATTCTATATATAAAATAGTACTGCTGAAACGGAATTGACTTTTTGCAAAATAATAATTGACACACTAATCCACCTATCAGCACTTAGCAGCCATGCCTGCTTCCTCAGATATCCGACACCCCACCAAGAGCAACTAAAGCAGCTTTGGTGCAATGCACAGTGCTAGATTAGTACAAAGACATCGCTAAATGGGGGGCGCCTGGGTGGTATAGCAGTTTATTACGTTGCCAACGGGGATCCCCGGTTTGAATCCCCATGTTACCTCCTGCTCGGTCAGGCATCCCTACAGACACAATTGGCCATGTCTGTGTGTGGGAAACTGGATGTGGGTCTGTGTTCTGGTCGCTGCACTAGCGCCTCCTCTGGTCGGTCGGGGCGCCTGTTCGAGGGTGAGGGGGAACTGGGGGGAATAGCATGATCCTTCCACGCACTACGTTTCCCTGGTGAAACTCCTCACTGTCAGGTGAAAAGAAGCGGCTGGCAACTACACATGTATCAGAGAAGGCATGTGGTAGTCTGCAGCCCTCTCCAGATCGGCAGAGGGGGTGGAGCAGAGACCGAGACGGCTCAGAAGAGAGGGGTAATTGGTCAGATACAACTGGGGAGAAAAATCCCCCCCCCCCAAAAAAAGACAGCTACAAGAAAGGGAAATGGGTGAAAACACGTTGATGGGGTAACTGTAAAACCAACCAATTGTTTTTGTGAATGACTGAGAGGGCAATGTATATTTTATTCCTTTCTCCAAAACCAAAATCAGACCTTCAGAAGTGCTTTCCATGGACTCTGTTGAATATCACACTTTCAACTAAATAGTGAAATTATGAATAGGCATACTCGGACACTATCTCATATCCTGAAAAATTACCATGTCAGGTTTTTAAGGTTAATCCAAAAATGGGACAACTTAGTCCTTTACACATTGCAGTCTCCCATCTGACATTTGAAGGGTCAGTTCTACTTTTAAAAATAATACCCAATGAGTTTGTCACCATGGGCAGTTCTTCTAAAGCATATAATGTTTGCGCAAAACTAGTATTAACTCAACACTGTGAATAAGGGTGTCCGGGTAGCGTGGCGGTCTATTCTGTTGCCTACCAACACAGGATTGCCGCACTGGATCCCTGTGTTGCCTCCGGCTTGGTCGGGCGTCCCAACAGACACAATTGGCCATGTCTGCAGGTGGGAAACCGGATGTGAATATGTGTCCTGGTCGCTGCACTAGAGCCTCCTTCTGGTCGGTCGGGGCGCCTGTTCAGGAGGAAGGGGGAATTGGGGGGAATAGCGTGATCCCCTCATGTGCTACATCCCCCTGGCGAAACTCCCCACTGTCAGCTGAAAGTGGCTGGTGACTCCACATGTATCGGAGGAGGCATGTGGTAGTCTGCAGCCCTCCCCGGATCGGCAGAGGGGTTGGAGTAGCAACCGGGACAGCTCGGAAGAGTGGGGTAATTGGCCGGATACAATTGGGGAGAAAAAAAATCTCCCCACAAAAAAACACACTGAATATTAATTATCTTATTATTACCAAATATATTCAACTAATGTAGCTCATGCACTAACATTCCAGCATCCTAGTTTAATCTCATGTCATACGTGCCAATTACTGGCAACAACAGTGTAAATTAGATGGTATTGCTAGCCAGCCACATGCTGCTGGTATTAAATCAAATCATAACCTCAGGTAAATGACAGTCTCACGTGAACAGATCTTTTTTTTTTTTTTTGGCTCAAACAATTTCTCTGCCCAGCCCAAAGGTGTTTTATTTTTCTGTCAAACAGTAAAAATCATCCCTCCCATGACTTTCCCCATAGTCTTTATCAAAACAATAGGGAGGTGGCAAGTATTGGGCTAGATGTCCTACTTGCCAAAAGGAATGCGAAGCGGTGCGGTGGCCTCTCGCTTCCTGGTGTAGTGATTGCAGCGGGTCCATCAGGACCTTAGCATATGGCCGCTCCTATGCAAATGTGTCCGCAGCAGCACTTTCTCGTGGTACCTCCTGTTTTCATAAAGTCTGCTGCGGGGGCGACGAGTTCCCGGCGGTATAACCGGGTGGGTCGATTGGACTGGTTAGCCATGGTTGGCAGCCAGACTAGGAGGACAACTCTGATTTCAAACCTGGGTAGATGAAGCTCGTCTGCCTGTCAGGCAGTTCATCTAGGAGAAGGCAAACTCTGATTTATAACCTCCGCTGCCTTGCGGGTATACTAGTCTATGGGAAAGGCTTCAGGAAGAAACCCTGAGGAAAAATCTGCATCCGTCTCCATTGCCAGTCACCTTGCTAGTCTTGCCACTGGTAGTAGGTGGTCTCGGACAAGAGTGTGGGGTTGATGATGCGCAACTCTTCCTCACTTTAATCCTTGCGCAAGTCATCAGTCATCCATCACAGGATGACTAGATGGTCCTCGTCGCTGCGACGGACGAATAACATCAAAACAATATGAATAAATTCTAATTGAAATAAACAAATAAATAAATACTACATAAATGAGTTAAAAAGTGGGGTGTGTAGTCTCTATAAAACTAGGAAGTCTGTGGCATCCAGTCTTTCTAGATTTATCAAAGCAGGTTTCCAGATAGCTATAAAACATACTCGTACTGCCTCATCGAGTATCGAATTTGTTCTAATGTCAAATAACGCAAAAGGTCTTTCATCCAATAATTAAAAGTTAGAGGACATTTTCTTCACGGCATGGTGGCGCAGTAGTTAGCGCAGTCACCTCACAGCAAGAAGGTCCTGGATTCAAACCCAGGGGTTGTCCAGCCTTGGGCGTCATACCATGTTGTCCTCCGTGTGGAGTTTGCATGTTCTCCCTGTGTCTGCGTGGGTTTCCTCCGGGGGCTCCGGTTTCCTCCCATAGTACAAAGACATGTAGTCAGGTGAATCGGCCATACTAAATTGTCCCTAGGTGTGAATGCGTCGGCCCTGTGATGGACTGGCAGCCTGTCCAGGGTGTCTCCCTGCCTGCCGCCCAATGACTGCTGGGATAGGCTCCGGCATCCCATGACCCCAATTCGGATAAGCGGCTTGGATAATGGAATGGAAGGACATTTTCTTTTCCATTTAAGCAATATTAGTCTCCTAGCTAATAGGGTTATGAAAGCTCTTGTGTTCTTAGCACATCAATCTATGTGTAGGTCCTGTAGGGTCGCTTTAAATATTGCTAGAGGCTAAAAGCCTCCCATGTTTAACATGGGCAGCCACTGGGAGCTCAAGGGGCACCTCAGATTTACACATTCCACTAATATTGGTAGGTGCAGGACAGACAAATATGAATAAAGAAAATAGAGCCCACACACTGCATCTAGTGCTCCCACATGGAATTTTTATGATATATCACATACCAAGCCACAAAAGGGTCTTCATCCTGACAATTTCTCTGTATATAGGACTATAGCAGACTAACCCATTGCTAGTTGGCATCCTCTCCTCCTTTTGTCCAGGTTGGGGTATCTCCTTGGGAGTCTCCAGAACGCTCTTCAAGGGCATCACCTCCTCTTCCATCTGAGGGACAGGAGTCTCAGGGAAGCTGTTCTGAAACAGCTTTTCCAAACGGCTAGACAGTGACGCCTGCGAGAACAAACCAACACACTGAGTCACGTGAAAAACTGGCTTTTCCAACTTTTTTTTAACAGAATTTTTAAAGTTAGTAATTTTTTCAAGCTGAAGAACTGGTGGCTGGCTGAACCTTGACAAATGTTTAGTATTTCTAACATCGTCAGTTACTGTTAAAGATTAAACAAGAGGACTCTTTTTCAAAGACCTCGATTTCTCTAGGAAAGGTCTGCTCAACAGGCAGGCTCTTTAGTAGCCCCACTCTGCTTCACATCTGAAGTTACATCGTTTACTACTGCAGCCACCTGGGAGCTGCCCGGTAAAACCTCAGTTTTCCACTAATGGTCACTGCAACCTGCCCAGTACAATAACAATCTTCTACTGATGGACACCAGGAGCTGAAAATTGCAACTACATTGTTCTAGTGACAGTAATAGATATAATGAAATTCTACTACTGATGGTCTATGAGTGGCTTGTAGGTAGCAGTGGTTGGAAGACAAGGGCCTTACTGAGGGGCAAGTAGACACTAATTGTTGAGGAACAGGGGGGGGGGGCGCTCTCTCTCACACACACATGCACACAGACCTTGACTGTATGACTATCTTATCACAAACCTGCCTCTCTAGTTATTTTCTTACCAACACCACCATTTCCTCTGGGGTCAAGTTAGACAGGTTTTAATGGCAGCCAGCCAACATGGCTGTGTAACCCAGGAGCACCTAGCTTCCACCAACCTCTGCCTAGTGGTAACGTTTGCTAGGGGCGCAAGTAAATATCTTTATACTTGAGTATCACAATACTATCTCTTACAATATTGTCCCGATTTTCATAAATCACTGCACTGATTCTTAGGATTACACACAGAGATGTGCCAGCAGCACTACTTCCTTGTGTCGTTTACATCTCCAACCACTAGGCAGCAGGTGCAGTATTGTAACAGGTCTGCACAGAATCACAGCAACAGCAGGCGCTGCCAGTACCACACTAGCTATGGCTGTTTACTCTGATGTGATGCATAATAAGGAGTTTTCTTTGATATTTTTCTAAAACTTTGACAAAACATTGCAAAATATTGCAGTGTTGGTAGTATCACAATATATTGGTACAAATCCTATTATCAAAATTCTTTCTAATACACAGCCCTAATGTTTGCAAATGAACTGTACGTAAAACTACAACATAAGTACCTGAAGAATGTAGGGCCGGGCAACGTTGGGGTTGAGGGGGGTGATGGGGACAAATTAGATAATCGCTGTGTGAACCAGGATTCCTTTACCTATATCCATTTGTTTGCTGCACCATTTCCTCAACGTATACACAATAATTTAGAGCCACCATTTCAATTTTATTTGCTAAAGCAAATTTTTCATTACCTCTTGAACACATAAATTGAATTATTTATGCTTCTGTAAACTTCTCATACTAGCTTGGGGATACATAAGTATGGAATTTATTTTGCTGCAGCAAACCTGTTTTACTTCCTGGTATACACTTTATTACCTCTTATAAACATACTTGACAGGTGTTATCTGTCACTTCAACTAATGCTTGTACACATAAATCCTAAATTTCAAATATACGGTAAACTGGACACACAACCTGCCATCTACAGTTCAGTGGAATTAATGGAGAACAAATCCACAATCCTCAACCAGTGCAAAAAAAACACTCCACAGTTCAGCCAAAGCTAACATGGTGTCTATCATAGCAAGTTTGAGAGGTCAATTTAAAACTTTGCAATCAATTTCATAGCTAAATTCCCTAATAGTTTCTGCTTTGCTGTGTCCTGGCAGATTGACTTCTACTGGTAATTGCCTGTAGGCTGCTGCAGGAAGTAGGACAGCAAGGCAAACACAGAGGGCATTTGGCAATAAAAACAAATGGACATTTTTAAAATGACCACTCAAATTCACTATGATAGACTTCAGCAGCATCATGTTACCTTTTCCGAAATGTGGAGTGTTTTTGCACTGAACGTGGATTGTGAATTTGTCCTCCATTAATTGCATTGCACTGTACTGGACACTGCAAGATCTGTGGGTAGATGCCTATGAAAATGAAATCTACCTATGTACTAATTGAGAAGTGAGTATTGTACAAAATTGAAAGACTTCGAAAAACCCAAACTATTCCTTTTAGCGATGTTAATGATTAATCATTAACCGCCATTAAGAATTTAACTGATTAAAAATGTATTAACTGACAATGTATATTTTGTGTACCATTTCTCCGGAGCACACGTATATTAACTGTTATACCACCAGAGGGCGTAATTCACATTTGCAGTTCAGAAAAACTACAGGCGCAACAAAGGAAGAAGCAGTCCTGTCTAGGGCTGGGCAGTATATCGATATATCGATATCGTGATAATCGTGATATTGTGATAAGCTATCATCTGATATGACATAAGTGTTGTCTTTTCCTGGTTTTAAAGGCTGCATTACAGTAAAGAGATGCAATTTTCTGAACAACTGTTCTAGCTGTTATATTATTTGTCTCTACCTGTTTGGACATCATATTCACATTACTAATGTGTTTATCAAAACCTGTAAATATTTTGTGAGGGCAACAATAGTCATCTCTACAATATTGTCACAATATCGATATAGGAGGTATTCGGTCAAAAATATCGTGATATTTGATTTTGTCCATATCGCCTAGCTCTAGTCCTGATATATTAATTTTCTTCAAGTGATACTGACATCAAAATCTGAAAATTCCTATTGACAGGCTAAGTTCCGAGATGGAATGTGACCACGGAGAAATTCAGCGGCCAAATCAGCGTGCCTGCGGCCACTCGAGATGAATCTGTGATTGACTGTAGATGGTGTCCAATGACAAATTGTGCCGGTGGATACGTAGACACCAGTCAATTTGCATATAGGGTGTGTCCGTAGCGAGATGCTATAGACCACGGAGAAGCCGTTCTTCCACCCCCTCCTGCTAGCTACTTGGCTCGAGTTTGTGCTATTTTGCTGAGAATTTATTATCGATCTTGCTACGGCGTATTGCTATCTATCTATTTACCTAAATATCTATCATCTATCTACCTAACAGTTATTTGTATCACCAAATCCTCCTCCTCGAAACTGTAATCCTCGCAGAGGATCTCCCTCTCGCTATCTCACATTTTTTGTAAATAACAAGTGACGAGTGGTACCGAGCCCCACCCACCCAGGAAGACATTAGCCAATGGCTTTGAATTCATAAAACCACACCTATTTTTGGTTATGATTCAAACTCCCAATGTTAAAAAATGTGTTCAGAAAGGGCATGTCAGTCTCTCTTTAAATACAAACCAGTAGAATTTAAGTTTATTGTGGAGAGAGGTTTGGAGTATTTTCTATTTTCCTTTTATACAGCACTTTTGTTTATTTAAAAAATGGGTTTGGTTTGGCCTGCCTTGTTAGTCTAGAAATGGCAGTATCTGCACCCCATTTGATATTGTTTTATTTGCCGGTACCATTTGTTGAATAAGGACAGGCATACAAGAGCAGCCATTTCAAAACGAGAGCCTTATTGCTTTATTTTGTTCTTTTTAATTGCTTGTACTTCATAAATTAATGTTTTGCATAACTAATGTACCGCTAAAATTGTTTAAATAAAACTTCAACTGAGAAAAAGGTGTGCTTTGTATCTTAATTATTGATGATTAATCAATTATTCATATGACAATTGTTAACATGTTCAACTATCGTTTAAGTAATATGCACGAAATCGGCAACTTTAATTCCTTTAAAACAGTCTATATTCCTAAACATTTCCAAAAATCTAAATTATCTAAGTAAGGTAGTGAAATTTCTTTGACTATAAGATCAGCCACTTACTGAATGAGCATCTGTCCGGCAGGTTTGGTCACTAAAGGGAGGAGGGGCAGCAACAGCTCTGATGTCCTGTGACCCATTTTCTTGTATTACCTGGGGTGCAACAGAGCTGGGCTCATCGCTAAATGCTGCCCAGGAATCTCCCTCCCCTTTCCCTTGTTCAGGTTCATTGAAGGCTCTCCATCCTGTGTCTGCTTCTGAGTCCACACCCACAAATGCACAACTAAAATTCCCATAACTCTCACTGCCAGGGAAATCCGAAAATTCACCTCCATCTTTCCCCTCTGGTCTGCTGGGGGGAAAATTGGGGGTGTCAAAATCGCCAAAGTCATCGTCGTCATCATCAGCACCCTTGTCCTCCACTGTATCCATTTTTTCCCTTGCAGAGGTGGACACATTCTCCTCCTGTTGGACCTCTATCTGCTCAAAGTCAGCGAACCCCTGCCCACCATAGGATCCCGCGTCTCCAAAGTCCCCAAAATCCTCATCCTCAGCCAGCTGGCTGTGGTCTGCGGGCGTGGCTGTTTCCTCTTGGAGAGGAGGGGAGGGAACCGAGCCCGTGGTGCTCATGTCCCCATATTCTTCCAAGGCATCTGTAGACAGTGGCCGGCCAAACGATGTTTCCGTCTCTGTTTCTGTCTCGTTGCCAGACCCCTTCCCTTCTGACTGTCCCCTGTTGCCATCTGCGGTCATCTCCAGTGAGAGGCTGTGTTCCCCACTGACTGCTCCTACGTCCTCAGAGCCATCCACACCAACACAATTCAAGGCAGGTGGCTCCTTAGTGCAAACTGCCTCAGAAGCAGAGTGCTCTTGTGCAAAGGCTGTGTCCCTTTGATTAGAGTCAACGACTGAGTGAGAGCCCCGATCAGGGGACCCAGCAGAGACAGGTATGGAATCAGAGTGGGCCGAAGCAGGTCCAGTTCTGTTTATGTCCCTGATATTTTCCTCCAAAGTGATTCCCTGTTCTATGTAACGGTGCCCTTGACAGACACCCTCCTCTAGCCAGCAACCCCCTTGAGGATTAACTGAGTCCTTGTTTGTGTTTGCCGTCTGGCCAAAGTGTCCTTCAGTATTTGAGAAAGCAGCAAAGTCAGCAAAATCGTCATCTGGGTTGCAGGTTGGGAGGGCCCCATTGTCTTCAGTGGAAGTTCCTTTTTTACCACAGTGGACAGAATTTGGTGAGGAAGGGCTTCCCTCAACTTCCATTGCCACATACCCATTAGTCAGCACCTCAGCATCTCCATCCATACCACTGGTAGGCTGGCTGCCAGCCAAGCCACTCCCCGGGTGATCCAGAGAGTTTGACAAAGTTTTTTTTATCTCACGGTTGACAGTTCTGGCCGAGAAACCGCTGCCCTGACAGCCTCCATGCACAGTGCCATTGGCCTTAGCGACCTCATCAGGCGGATGGGCTGTCCCATTAGTGGAGGTGAGGCTGGGGAGCCCCTGGACCACCCTACCATTATTGATTAACTCAGGTGGAGAGGTGGCAGTCAGAGCCTGAGCCTGGTTGAAGGTGGTGGGGGTATCAAATTCAGAGAAGCTAAGGCTGTTGGGAACGCTGGAGAAGCCATCAAAATCACCAAACTCATCCTCCTCATCCTCAGCTCCATCCTCCATTGGGGGTGGGGAGGAAGAGAACATACGGATCACGTCTGGCTCCATGGTTCTCTGATGGTCTGGAAGGGTTCCCCAGGCTACAACTGGAAAAACAGAATGAGAGGGAAAAAAAGAGACAAAGGACTCAGTATTATCAGGCTCAAGAAAAAGTCACATGTTTATACTTCACTAATGTGAACCTCCCGGGAGGAAGTCACTTTCTACCCTCTGACTAACAAGAGAAGATTTAGACCAATTCTAGACAGTGCTCCCGGCCTAATAGCTCAGCGTTTTGCTGACACTGAGCTACAAAATTAATTACTAAATTACTCCTGACTAAAAGAGAATAAATTGTCTTAAAATTGACAGTAATTAAGTACTAATGAGAAACTGACACTGTGATGGACAAAACTTAGGCACAGCTTGAGTAGTTGCTCTTAGTGGGAGCCTGAGAGAAACATGATCCTCAATATGCTTTTCTAACCCAACAGGTTCCACTCGTGAACTCTGAGCTTGCAAAGTGTTCGCACAAGGTAAAACACCAACCTCAGGCCAAATTTTAGCCAACTCGCATCAAAATATTGAATGCCACCAGAAATTTAATTGGAGTCATTCAAAGAACATATCGACCTCCACTGTCTAGGGCTATTACTGTTTTTACAGGATAGAGCAAGTCATTTTACCACTGTTTCCCTGTCCACCTTAGAGACAATAATATCTAAAAATGACCTGGAAAATTAAGGGAGATTTTCTCCAAGGGCTTTTTCTTATATATATATATTTCTGTGCTCCTTGTGAGTTTGTATCACCATACCACTTCAACCTTTCTTCCGAAAGCCTTTGGGAAAGCCTGTTCACATTTCTTGCCTGCAACACCAGCAATGGGAGTCTAACAAAAGGCTTGTTTGCTTTTTTTGTTTGTTCCTTATCACAAAGAACACCTTGGAGGGGATGGTTTAAACCAATGTAATGCCGAGTTGTACACATAGAAGCAAAACAGTTATTACAAAAACCCAAAAATATTTCTGAGAGTAACAGTGTCCCTAATCTATCCTGAGAGAACTTCGGTAAGAAGTCGATGATCCATCTCAAAGGGTATTTGTTTATTTACGTTATGGGTTCACATGACCTTTGAGAACAACTAGGCCGAGTACACCAAATATCTTCAGTTGGTCAGATAGATTATACATGTGTACACTGAGAGAGCAGCTGGTGGGTCTAACAATGTAGTGCTCGGTATGTCTAAAAAGCTAACTAATTAGCAACCTTTGCCGAGAGACCAACTTGATCTGTCAAGCCAGCAGCTTTCTCGAGCAGAAAGAAAACATGATTAATAAGCCTCATTGACAATTATTTAGTTGGCATACAAGTTCCACTTAGCTGACAAACGCCCGGAATACCAACTTGTTACTTTTCCAAGTTTACAATTTGTCGTTTCACACTTGGGGTGAAACTGATTTTCATGCTATACGAATAGCTGACACCTGACCAACATTGGTGCGTGGATGACACGTAGATAGACATGGCCAAGATTAACATAACAATGACAAGAATCAGTTTGCTATCTAAGCCATTAGGCCAAAATACTTAGCTTGTGCTTCTTCGACTCACTGAAATGTGGTAACAGTGTTAGCTTAGTTAACATGCTACGTGGATTATTATTAAAAGGCGCTATTACTGTAGAACCCACTTACCGATTCATTTAAAGTACTCATGCAACATACACTTGAGCGTCTAATCACCTTAAACCCATTAGCTAGTACGGTATTAACAAACAAAAAAACCCGTTAGACAGACAACCTAAGTCACAGGTTGACAGGTTAAATATTCCGAGTTAGCTGAACTGCGCAGCTAGCTAATGCTAACGCCATCAACATATATATTCCAGCAATTCTGGCTAACATTTGGCTAACAGGCTAACGTTAGCTTATCCTGTACATCCGGGTTGGTTGACAGTAGAAGGCTGTTACTCACAAAAGGGAACATTTCAGCTGATCGTGGGGTCTTGATTAGTTATTTCCATGACTCGGTAAAAAAGACGCCGACAGATTTAGGATTTCCATCTGACTCAAATCGACGCTGACAACGCAGAAGTAGACGGTTAGTACTGAAGTAAAAACTAGGGTTGAGTCAGCCGGTTAGTGATACTTTGGCCCCCCACTGCCCGAAAAATACCCGACATGCACCGCGACGAGGCAGGCAACACGTTTCAACAGGACTCGGAGAATAAAATGAAATAAATCAGAGAATAAAAAACTATCACTTTATCCAACGAAAGAAAATTCCTAATATGTCATAATATGTAGATAGGACTGGAGGTGGTTCAGGTCAGAAAAAAATGCTTCCATTGTATACACAGAATGAATGTATGATTTATTTCGAACGTGTAAATGAGCAGGATAACGTACAGATAAACCTTATTGCCAATAATCTGAAGTGATCAACAAATCCAGTCCACACATCAAACTCAGCGAACAGATCTGCGTATGTATCAGATTATCTGTTACCTGTTCGAAAAGGAGTGGGCGGAAGTATCCTACCCCTTCTCACTTACTCTTCTTAAATTAATTCAGCTACAAATGCCTACAAATGCCCATTTGTGTGAAACTGGGCATTTATAGTAATGAGTGATACAGAAAATAGTTTCCACGATAATCATATGGAACTTTACCTGATATCAATATGTATCACAGTTACCCTGTGATGACCTGGCGGCCTGCCCAGGGTGTCGCCCCGCCTGCCGCCCAGCTGCTGGGATAGGCTCCAGCATCCCCGCGACCCTGACAGCAGGATAAGCGGGTTGGATAACGGATGGATGGATGGATGGATAGTTTACATAAGCAACGCTTTCACGTTCAAGAATCCAACTGATGTTCATCACATTGAACTGTTTGGTAAAGTTAAGTATATCAAACCAAAACTAGTTTTCAAATAGTACTTCCTCAAATATTTCAGACGATATTTTGTGAGAAATTTTGGGCAATAAATTCTCGTTATTAGTTTAGACAACAAAAGTTGTACCAAGGTATGACAAAATCCGAATTTCATCCCAATACAATATCATTGAAAGACAAACGATTATATTGAATTATAAATTATCATTTGCTCGAGGCACTTTGATGTAACTAAATTTTTTAACATAATAAAATCTGACTGTGAGATTGATATTCATTACTTCTGCACCTAAATCAGAATCTAAATCAGGTGGATTGCTTTATGCATATAAAAACATTTATTCTGGCAAGTTACCATTGTAGTTTCACTATATAGTTTCTGTCCATAAAACTAATATTAATGAATCTGTTTTGACAGACTGGAGACTCTGAAACTGGCTAGAGGTAGCCATTACATATTTTCGCATCAAATCAAACTATTGCTTTTTATTCAAAAGAAAAGGCCTCCTTGTCCTCTCTACCAGGCACTATTTCTTTTGCGAGGGCACTGTGGCCCTGATCCTTCACTCGGCTTATTTGTCACTACTGAGTGTTTAGAGGATCTGGGGAATTCAAAACATTTTCTGAGACTGTCCTCAATATAGTTTGATTCAAGTAAAAATAATGTAGGCTAAAAGCCCTGAAGGTTAAAATCGAAGGTTTTTGTTGTGAAGAAAAAAACAAAAAGAACTGGCCCCTTTACATATTACCCCATACAAATTCCTTCAACTCTTGTCCACCTTGGAGGAGTTGACATCTGACAAAACATCTCCATTTACAGTGCCACCAACTGTACTGACTTAATGGCGTAGTGGTAGTAAATCAATGTTGGCCAGGTATAAACTCACAATCACAAACAAATGCTTGAATTTGTGCGTGAGTCCTCATGAATAATTCCAGAGTAAATACAGTTAAAACCAAAAAGGTAGCAGTTATCACACAGTGTCTGATTATTTATCAAATTATATAAGATTATTGTTCTTGCAAATAAACAATATCAACTAAAAATACAAACCAATTTAAAAGGAAAACTTCAATCTTGTTTTCTAGGCAGTCTTCAGTTCATGTGTCCCTTCCATTTTGCAGTCAAACTGTCGGCATAAATGCAAACAGGCAGTATTTTACTTTACCCCTTTTAACATAAGAAGTCAGGATTGCCAGGTTGGAAGTTCCCACCTCTAAATTTAAAACCATTCCAAAGCAGCAATTTGGGGAAACAACCACAACTTGGACCATGGTCAGTCCCAAGAAAGATGACTGCATGGATGATGAAACACTGACATTGGGTACTTCCAACTAAATCAGCAAACTGATGAGCATACAGAGCAACTAAACACATCACTTTCAAAGTGTACATGATGACTTAATTACATAGATATAGATATTTCTCATGGTTCTGGTCCTGCCACTGCACATCCTCAACAGTCGTCGGGGAGGGTGCAGGCTACCATGTGGAGTCACCAAGCGCTTCTTTCCACTTGTCAGTTGCAGCTTTCTCATAACCACATAACACACGTGAAGGCCAGAGATACACAACCGTAGCTCAGAAATGTTGGGAGTTGAAAAATCTTTGCTGATTCTCGGAGGCCTGCCCAGCTCATTATTTCTGTTTCAGTATTATACCTATTATTCTAGTAGGTTGTCGAAAACCCTGACTTCCAAGCTGAATGGAAAGCAGCATCAGGCAATGTGAATCCCAGGGATCCGTTGCTCTTCCTGTCCTTAAATATGACATACCTCCTTTATCACCCTTTCATGTATCGTCTTCACCTGAAAGTTGGTAAAGTTTGAGATTCCTTAGATTTAGCCCAATTTGGTAATCTTCACACTGCCCTTGATCCAAATGGTGTCTACTGCCTCAAGAGCCGCCACTCTGTGGTTAAAGTCGAAAAGCTGTTGCCCATCCACCATGACACGAAAGCGACTTTGTTCACAGCAGATCTCCATCTGGCGGAAAAGAGGATTTAGTCATCATCACTGTTTGTTCCGCACATTTTCTTTTCGTTTTCCTTTTTTTTTTTTTTTTTTAGATTTTTCCGCCCTTTTTCTCCCCAATTATACCCGGCCAATTACCCCACTCTTCCGAGCTATCCTGGTCGCTGCTCCACCCCCTCTGCCAATCTGGGAAGGGCTGCAGACTACCACATGCTTCCTCTGATACATGCAGAGTCGCCAACTGCTTCTTTTCACCTGACAGTGAGGAGTTTCGCCAGCGAGACATAGCACGTGGGACAATCACGCTATTCCCCCCAGTTCTCCCTCCCCCCTGAACAGGCCCCGACCGACCAGAGGAGGCGCTAGTGCAGCGACCACGACACATAGCCACATCCGGCTTCCCACCCGCAGACACAGTCAAATGTGTCATCAGGGACGCCCGAAATTCAAACTGGCGATCCCTGTGTTGGTAGACATATTTTCAGCTATTAAAGGCTGGGTTCGGTTTTCGTATCCTCAACCTTATAAACAAGTTGTCGGGTTTCATTTAGAATCGTACAGAGAAAAACCTTTCTGACCCCTTCAGTATTAAGAAACTTAACACTTTGTGCCTCACAGCAAGAAGGTCATGGGTTCGAGCCCCAGGGTAGTCCAACCTTGGGGGTCATCCTGGGTCGTTCTCTGTGTGGTGTCTGCCTGGGTTTCTTCCAGGTGCTCCGGTTTCCTCTAACAGTCCAAAGACATGTAGGTCAGGTGATTCGGCCATGCTAAATTGTCCCTAGGTGTGAATGTGTCGGCCCTGTGATGGACTGGCGGCCTGTCCAGGGTGTCTCCCCCCCTGCCGCCCAATGACTGCTGGGATAGGCTCCAGCATCCCTGCAACCCTGAGAGCAGGATAAGTGGTTTGGATAATGGATAGATAGATGGATGAATCTTCTCATTGGGCTTCAACACAATTCAGTGGGGGAACCGTTTAAGCCTTCAAAAACCATGGTATAGCTCCTTTTCAAAAATGGGAAGCTTACAGTACAATCAACTACCAAGTTAAAATGACTTGATTTTGAACTTCTGCAAATACATTTTCCTGGCTACTTCCACGCCAGCCTCTGGAAGGCAGCAGCGGTAGCGAACGCAATGGGACTGCTGGCCTACTTCCCAATCTCACATGCTTCAGTTTACAGATGGTTGGTATGTACTGCATCAACTAAAAAAAAGAGTTGTTCCAAGTCCTAACAGATATTGATTGATTCAAAATATATTCTGAATAAACAAAATGAAGTTATGTATAATCATACTGTGAGCTTCCCATCTTGAAAAATGAGATATATCATGGCTTTTAAAGGCTTAAACAATGGCCCCATTGGACTGTGTGGAAGCCTGGTGAGTAAATTCAGTTAAGTGGCAAGTTTCTCAATTCTGAAGTGATCAGTGTTTTAGTCTGTGTGTTTCTAAATTATGCCCCGCAATGTTTTTAATTAAGTTTGGGTGGAAAAAAAAGTGAACCTATCCATCAATGGAGCAATTTGTAAATTTCTGCGTGCCCCTATTGCTCAGGAGATTAAATAACAACATGTTTGCCAACAAACATGCTGTGAGGGCTGTGAGTGTGACCCAGCCACATCAAACAGTGTTCCCCTCATACCACCTGTGTTACCCTGTCTGACACTGGGAATAAGGTACTGATACCCTGAAAGGCTGATCCCTGATGAAAGGGAAGAATGGGAGGGTTTTCTCAGTGTCACTCCAGGTCCTGGACACACAGGCCCGGCGGAGGACCAGGCGCTCTTTGAACCTGACACTGAGCTCCAGGGCCACATCAGATGGAGCTTCTTTCAATGAGCCACAGCCACACGACAAGACAATGTAGAACCTGCAGACGCACACAAGCCAAAACAATTAAGGGGCCAAGTATAATTTCTATCAGAGGACCAAAAATGTTGGTGGACAGCCACACATACATAATACATGCATGCAGCGATGCATACATATCCTCTAAATCTTATCAGTAATGTCCATTTGTTTAAACTATTAATAAAGTGAAATGGTGAACAGATAGCAAACTTAATGTTATGTTTATTGCACCATTTTCAGCTCCACTGAACATAGCCCGCATAGAGACAACAAACACCGCTGTATACAGTAGGTGGGATGCGCTGTTGTGTGACTAACCTCTAGGCCTTCATTAAAGCTAAAATCTGGAGTTTTCCTCAAATAATAAATCGTTATCTTATCCATCTGGATCATGGGGTCATGTTACGTAACACTAACAAGCATATTAACCATGGTTGGAGACACTCTGCAGTCGAGTAGAATGAACACTGGTGCAGCAAACACTTTTATTCAAGCAGGAAAAACAGACAGAAATGTGATGACAATGTGGTGATGCTTCTGTTGGTCAGCTGATTCACCAATTCTACAATCAATATTGCAGTGGAACAGTGTCCCGTGAAGTTTGATGTAGTTTGTAATATATTAGATCGCCTGTGTTAGCTTTGGTCTGAGGTTGCCATTTCTACAAGGGTGGGAGCTGTTTTTACTGCTGAGCTGACAGCACATGAGCGACAATGGCTGCTACATCTTGTTTGTAGTTCTCACTGTCAGAGGGAGAGGCAGATCTGCGAATCAAGGATTTCACCCCCCCCAATTGTATCTAGCCAATTACCCTACTCTTCTGAGCTGTCCCGGTCACTGCTCCACCCCTTCTGCCGATCCGAGGAGGGGGCTGCAAACTACCACATGCCTCCTCCGATACATGTGGAGTCACCAGCCGCTTCTTTTCACCTGACAGTGAGGAGTTTCACCAGGTGGACATAGCGCATGGGAGGATCACACTATTCCCCCCAGCCCCCCCCCAACAGGCGCCCCGACCGACCAGAGGAGGCGCTAGTGCAGCGACCAGGACACACACCCACATCTGGCTTCCCACCCACAGACACGGCCAATTGTGTCTGTAGAGACGCCCGACCAGGCCAGAGGTAACACGGGAATTTGATCTGGCGATCCCCATGTTGGTAGGCAACAGAATAGACCGCTATGATACCCGGACACCTCTAGGGATTTCGTCTTTAATGTGTATGCTTCAGTTGGTAGGGAGAGAAACATCTTGGAACTGCTGGCCATCTGGACTGTGTGTGTTTGACGAGGGAACTTTATAAACTGGTGCTTTTCAGCCAAGACAAAAGGATTATTGGAGACTGTGCAGGCTGCCACTGAAAAGGGAACTCACATTGTGACTTAAGAGATTAACTGTATTCACACTAATGTTTACCTGTTTGGTTGAGAATCTATAACACCCACCACTATGACCTTCTTTCCCGGTCGCATACCACCCTTGATTGGACCTCTGAATGGAACTGCCTAAAATGAACACATTTTCATGTGTTTAGATATAGTGACAACCAGAGTTAGTTAAATATCCTTGTTTACAGGACCAATATTTTACCAAATTACTCTTGGGGTTTTGGTAAGGAGAGGAAGATCTTTGCCTGCTGTCCACTTTCTGGAGGTGGTCATAACTCTGTGGGTAATCACGGCTCTTAAAATGAAAGACAAGCATTAGTTACAACAGATCATAATAAGCTCTTATTATCTGCGGCAATAACAGAATTTTTATCATAACAATACAATGGCTTATGCCGCGTAACAAAAACTCAGAATTCGAGACTTTCTGACTTCCTACTAGAAAAACTACAATGGAACGCCACTCAAAGTCAGAGTTCCTAATCGTAAACTCGGGGCAAATCCATCTACCCCAACTTCATGGAGAAAAGGTTGTCTGCCGTCACACAACAATGGAAGCACCCATGGAGGCACACAGTGTTAATGGTAAACCATCAACTAAAAGGCAACGTAAATTTGCCAGTATTTCATTAAAATGATTCATAATATCATGTAGTAAAACCTGTTCTTCTTGTAAATTGATGGCAAAATATGTTGCCAATGTTATTAGGTTGCTGGTTACAGTAAACAATCGCTTAACGTTATCTTCGCTGCACAAAAATTATTCCTCCGTTTGGTTTATACATGCAAGGAGGCTGCACTGCTGACAGTTCAGTTGTCTATACACTTGCCAAAAAAACAAAAAAAAAACAAAAAAAACTGTTTGTCACGGTCAGCCATGTTTTGTTTGTTTATATTTGATGTTGTACACTCGGACCGCTTGAAGGTCGAAAATTGAAAATTTCAACTGGGAAATTCTGACGTCGGCCTTTGAATGGAACGCAGCATTATCAATAAAGAAAGGGTGACAAGTTTGGACTGAAATCAGCAGATTTAACTTTTCATGTCTAAATGATGTAATAAAGCATTCAGCAACAGTTTTTACATGTTAATAACTAGTATTTTGCTTTTGTTTTTTCAATACATTTAACCATAACTGTCTGAAGAACTGTGTGGTAGTGGTTTAGTCTGGATTCATATTCACGAGCTGACCTTTGAGTACAACTACACAATTACATTGTGTGTAAATAAGTGTGTCTGATTACATCATGAGAAAGTATCAGTTTGCTAAACAAACTGTTTTTCTGTTATTCTGTGTTGTACCTTATACAGAATGTAAGGGTAAAGAATGAAATTGTGATTGTGAAAATCCCAGGGGCTAAACTGTGATCTAGGGCAGTGTTTCTCAACCCAGTCCTCAAGGAACCCCTATCCTGCAGATTTTCATTGTAACCCTGCTAGGTAGCCCTGCTTGTACTTACTCGACCAGTCATCTCATAGCACTTAATTATGCAAGGTGTGCAAACTCGGACATTCATTGCTGATTGGTTGAATAACTACAAACAGGTACCTATTCAGGATTGCAAAGAAAATCTGCAGGATAGGGGGTCCTTGAGGACTGGGTTGAGAAACACTGATCTAGGGCTATACAAATAAATCTGCCTAGAAAAGGGACTCTTTTAAAAAGAGACAAATAGAACAAACGGAATGCTATGCTACTTCTTTTAGCAGAAAGAGTGTAGAAATGCAGGGCGATCAGAATAATTAAGTGATGTCAGAAAATATTACGTGTTTCGATTATGGCCCAGTCTGTGATTTGATTTGACCGTATCAAATTGAGGTATATTTACGTGAATAACTGAAGAGTTTGTTAAGAATTGACATCGATATTCTCAGCTAATCTTATTAAAAATATGGGCTTGTTTTACTCCGAACTTCACTACCATTAGCGATGTAAAGAGGCTTACACAGCGCTAGAAAATCACTAGTAACTCAGGCTTAGTTGTTGTCTCTGTACTGAGAGACCTGTCAATCAATTTGGGAGCGCGGGCAAGTTCCGTCCCCGTGTTTAGTATTTCGGCAGCGGGGCGACAATCACGAAATGGATTCCACCAGTAAATACTATTAAATATTAATATTTCAGTTGGGTCCGGCACGTATTGCAGTGACAGGGGGCGCCCCTTCACCGCAATGGCACCCGGTGTAACAGGTCTTTCAGTTGAATGACCCACGTCGTCTCGGGGGGGGGGGGGACAATAGACAAACACGGACTTCACTAGTAAGTGAAAGCGGCTGAAGTTATTGAATTTCAGACCGACGGCCGCCGCTCCCGCCGCCACGGCAGCTCTAGCGGCCCACCGCCTCTTCGAGTCAAGAGTTTAAAGTTAGAAACCTCGTTATTTACCTTTTTCCCGTCAACTCTAGTCGGTTTCGCCATCTCGGCCAGCGGAGAGACGGCAGCGCGGCTGACCCGGAGTTGGGATCTGGAGAGAAACGCAGGACTTCCGGTTCTGTTGATACCGAGCCTGCTCTGCGGAGAAAGACGCGCCGGTGCTGTTGGTCCGCTTCGGTCTACTCGTCTGAATGCTTGCTGACGTAGCCGTTAATCTTGGGTTTTACCCACTTATCTAGATCAGGGGTTTAACCCCCCCCCACCCACCCCCTTTTTTTTAAATCAGCTTGGAACGCTTTCTCTCCCCCCCCCCCTTGATCTTTTGCAAATAGACCTTCGGTAAAAGCTCAGAGTTAATGAAACGTTCAGAACCAAGAGTCAACATGAATGCTTTGCATTGAAGCTGTTGCAAAAAGGCGTGACCCCCCCCCCAAAACAAAAATTCATTTTATTGGGTTGTCTCTGGATGCAGATGGCTTCCGCTGATCTCACTTACACATGACAGATTAACACTAATGCTAATAAAGAACACAATAACACAAAATTACACCAAGGAGGGAAAGTCTGGAACAATTAGGAATGAAAACAGTTACTTGCTCAAGGAGGAATGGCTAGATTCACTCTGGTTTTCATAGCAAAGTTCAGCCGGACTCGTTGGCAGTTGTGTTTGCCGTCTTCCTTGTTTTTAAATATTTCTGCAGGTTCTCATAGTGCTTAAGGCTTTTGCAGTGGCTGATTTCAGCTGCTTGCAATCCAGTGAAGAAACGGTTACACACTTTGCAGAAGAACCCCGTCTTTGGAACCAGAAACTCCGTACCGACTGGATTGTTCGGGTTAAAGGGAAGAAGGGAGTCGTTTTCTGTAGGAGATAGGATCTTCTGCTTCTTCCTGCTCTCATCCCCCGGCTCTTGGCCTTCCACTGTCCCTTTCTCTTTGCTCTCTTCCTGTGTTGGCTTCACTTCCTCCAGTTTCTCCGGCGCCGTTGAGGTCTGCTCCTCTTCCTGAGGGCAGTCGAGGGGACCGGTCTGCTTTCCCTTCCTGCATTTCTGCCATTGCAGGGCCCTCGGTGGAAGATTCAGTCATAGTTCATACAAAGCAGGATAAAGAAATATGAGGCAATTTTTAAAAAATACATAAATGTATAATATACATTCAAGCCAAAACATGGTTCATGTTTCGTCTGTAAGAGCGTCTTTTTTAAACTAGTGCAAAAATGTCATCTTAATCATGTGGTAGTCCGGCTTGTGTAGCCGATGTGTCACACTCTTTAGTGGACTTTGCTCAGACTTCATTTTGTTTATTTATTTCCTCCTGGCATCCACCTGATCAAAAGTGTCTTTGCGATACTTGCTTGATACTGATGCTAATTCCTTACGAGAAAAAAAGGATATACATTAATTGTATTTTTCAAAAGTATACATTGTGGAAACTGCAGGAAAGAAGAGATGGACAATTTCTCTCATTGACTGCACGAACGCGTGTGTCTTTTATTTTCCTCTCCAAAACCAACAGCCCCAGCAACATGGCGCTGTTCCAACCAATCATCGTCATAGCTCCCCCTGTTAACCAGGAAACACTTTCTTACAGCGACCAGAATCGACTATGGGGAATTATGTCCATAGAGTCCGCTACATACATCCCCCCAGAATTCACTATAAGTCAACGTGGAGGGGGGTGGATGGCTCAGCCCCAACGGCTTCGCCGAACAGGTGCAGAGGCCGGGGTGCCCACAGGAGGGGCCTGAGGGACCCTGTGGTGGCGTGGGGGTCCGGACGAAGGAACCTTAGGGGCCTTGTTGGGGGGTGGGGGCAGGATAAGAGGGCACCCCCACCATGGGGGCTGGGCAAGACCAACAGGTCGGTCCAAGTCCAGGGGAGCTGGTTTGAGGAGATCCAATGAAATGCACTCTGGCTTGTTGCCGACTTCCATGAAAAAGTGCTTTTTTCCGGTCTCAAGGATGCAGAATGGCCCATCATAAAGAGGCTGCAGGGGTCTGTAATGACCTACTTTTCTACTGAACATCACAGGGTCCACAGTGGGTGTGGTGGTGGATTAAAACATATTCCGCCGACCGCAGACTTGCAGAGATGTGAGACTATGGGAGGCCGTGTTGCGAAGTGGGGACCGGTGCGAAAGCTCTGGCGTTATCCAGGAGCGTGGTCAGTTGATGGGCTGCAGACCAGGGGACCATGGTGTTGGGGATGAAATCCCCTAGGACCCACAGTGGCTGTCCGTAAACCAGTTCAGTGGAAGAATACTGGAGATCCTCCTTAGGGGCGGTCTTGAGGCCCAGCATGACCCAAAGGAGCCTGTCGACCCAGCTGCTATCCTTGAGGCTGGCCCGAAGAGCGGCCTTCATAGAGCGATGAAACCGCTCGCACAACCCATTGGCTTGCAGGTGGTATGCGGTGGTGCGGCGACTGCGTTCCAGAGCTCAGACGCAAACTGTGAGCCCCGGTCCGAGGAGAGGTCAGGTGAGGTGCCGAACCAGGTGACCCAGGTCCCGATGAATGCCCAGACTAAGTCGGTGGACGTCGTCGATGACAGGGGACGGCTTCTGGCCATCGAGTGGCCCTGTCCACCATGGTGAGGAGGTAAGTAAAACCATGGGAGGGGGGCAGAGGGCCCACTAGGTCCACATTTATGTGGTCGAACCTCCTTTTGGGCACCGGAAACTGTGTCAGGGGGGCTCTGGTGTGGTGGTACACTTTAGAGCGCTGACACTCCACGCGGGTGCCAGAAAAACTTGGCCACCACTAGTCTTTGAGATGGCTTTTTGCCAGGGTGGGAGAGGCCACGGACAGCGTCAAAAACACACCGCCTCCAGCCAGTGGGAAGACAGGCTGTATTGTAGAAGGCTGTAGGCTGTAAAAGGTAGAAGGCTGTAGAAGGCAGAAGACTGTATTGTAGAAAGAAATGAGATTTTAGACGATGGAAAATTCAAAAGAACAAAGGATAGTTCAGTGGCAACATGACATGACATGCAACCTTTGACTCCCTGTTAATGGTTTGCTGTATTTGAGCTTTCTGCTATTTAATTGAGTGGGTGACATATGTTGTTCGTCCGTCGCAGCGACGAGGACCATCTAGTCATCCTGTAGGGGCCGAATTCTGTGGGTGCAAAGATGGCTGGTTAGTCCAATCTGCGCCCTGAATGTTCTTTGGCATGGGATAGTGGGAGTAGCTGGAGGGTTGCTGGCACAGTCTTTCCTGGCCTGCCTGTGGCTCGCTGCTGCAGCAATCCTGGCAGCCTCATATGTGTTTGCACCATTTCGGACAGCTGCACGCCACTCTCCTCTGTTCAAAGCTTTCTGTTCCTATGTATTGTAGTTGATGGTGAAGGCCTTTTGTTGATGGTGAAGGGTGACATATATCAGAATCAGAAAGACCTTTATTGCCATGTGCTTTACATGCACTAGGAATTTTACTTGGTGTTGTTGGTGCAATTAAGAATACAATAAAAGTACATTCTTAAATAAAATGAAATAAAATAAAGTACGTGATATATACACTGATCAGCCAAAACATTAACATCACTGACAGATAAGTGAATAACAATGATTATCTCATTACAGTTGCACGTGTCATGGGGTGGGATGTATTAGGCAGCAAGTGAACAGTCAGTTCTTGAAGCTGATGTGTCGGAAGCAAGAAAAATGGGCAAGCGTAAGGATCTGAGTGACTTTGACAAGGGCCAAATTGTGATGGCTAGACGACTGGGTCAGAGCATGTCCATAACGACAGGTCTTGTGGGGTGTGTACCAAGTATGCAGTCATCAGTACTTACCAAAAGTGGTCCAAGGAAGGACAATTGATGAATCAGTGATAGGGTCATGGGCACCCAAGGCTCACTGATGTGCATGGGGAGCGAAGGCTAGCCCGTCTGGTCCGATCCCACAGAAAAGCTACTATAGCTCCAATTGCCGAAAAAGTTAATGCTGGCTATGATAGACAGGTGTCAGAACACAGTGCATCACAGCTTACTGTGTAGCTGCAGACCGGTCAGAGTGCCCATGATGACCCCTGTCCACCGCCGAAAGTGTCTACAATGGGCGCGTGAGCTTCAGAACTGGACCATGGAGCAGTGGAGGAAGGTCACCTGGTCTGAAGAGTACTGTTTTCTTTTAGATCACATGGATGGACGTGTGTTCGTGCGGTGTTTACCCGGGGTTGTGATGGCACCAGCATGCACTGGAAGTCAGCAAGCTGGTGGGAGGAGTGTGATGCTCTGGGCAATGTTCTGCTGGGGAAACCCCGGATCCGGCCATTCACATCGACGTTGATTTGACATGTGCACCTACCTAAACATTGTTGCAGACTAGGTACAACCCTTCATGGCAATGGTATTTCCTGATGGCAGTGGCCTCTTCCAGCAGGATAATGCGCCCTGCCACACTGCACACATTGTTCAGGAATGGTTTGAGGAAGGTGATGAAGAGTTCATGGTGTTGCCCTGGCCTCCAAATTCTCCAGATCTCAATCCGATTGAGCATCTGTGGGGTGTGCTGGACCAACAACTCTGATCCACGACACCCCCACTTCGCATCTTACAGGACTTGAAGGATCTGCCGCTAATGTTTTGGCACCAGATACCACAGGACACCTTCAGGGGTCTTGTAGTCCATGCCTAGGCGGGTCAGTGCTGTTTTTTTTTGTTTTTTTTTTCTTCAGAGATAACACACCCCCACATGCCCACATCACCCTGTGTGGCTCCCCAGTCGACACTGTGGAATCCTTCTGGTTCCTGGGCACCATCATCACCCCAAGACCTCAAGTGGGAGCTGAACAGTAGCTCCCTCACCAAGAAGGCACACGCCATTTGCTCGTACTCACATACAAGTAAGGTCATCTATATGTTGTTATTCTATGTTAAATACACTGAGAGAGCCACGAAACATGAGTCAAATTCCATGTAGTGCAAACCTACATGGAAAAAACACGATTCTGATTCTGACGTGAAGAGGGAACGATCATCTCTGAACCGGGGGGGGGGGGGCTAAGAGTACATCTGTCGCCATCTTTTAATGAATGCTGTGATCCTCTGTTAACAGTACACATGACCATTATAACTCTAGTTAATGGTCATGGTAATTTGCATATGAAACCAATCATTGGTTTTGATTGTGCTGCAACTGTATTGTTTATAAGGGGGAGGGGGATTATTAGCTAGACGAGATATCTGCAATGCCATAATTACAGATATCTGCAACGTCATGTCGCCTAGTCAAAACTCTAATTCAAGATATCTGCAATGTCATTTCTCCCAGTAAACTTCAAACTACATTTGCCATTCATGTGTATGGGGTTTCTCATTACAGATATCTAAAATTCATTTTCAGATATCCCCAATTCACACTGCGGATATTTGCAAATGAATTATGGCTAGTTGTAATTCCAGTTTCAGATATCTACCATCGAATTCTGACTATTTCCAGTTCAAGATATCGCTAATCCCCCTCAATTCAAGATATCTACATAGTCCTGGTGAAGATGACGTTTGAGATATCTGCAACTTTCACTCTACCTAGTCAAAACTGAATTACAAGATATCTTGAATTAGAGTTTTGACTAGGCGACATGACGTTGCAGATATCTGTAATTACGTCATTGCAGATATCTGGTCTAGCTAATAAATGTTAAAAGGGCTTGCCATAAGTAATTGCAGTCAGTTGAAGCTGAAGAGGTCACTCAGATGAGTGATGAAACACTTCTCCCAATAAACGCTGCGTGCAGATGAACTGGTTCAACTTGCTGGGACTAATGCCAATGGTTTATGGTGGGAGCGTCTCGTTTTGTCTCAGCTTCTGAAATTATAATTTTATCTGTGATGTAAATTCTTGCTTTTCATCTACACCATTACTAATTAACATTTCCCTTTTTCTGTGCATAATATCTTGCTCATGTTCGAAAATCCCAACTTGTGACATTAAACCAAAGAATTTTTTTTATCATCGCTTATATCATCCGACATACGGCAGATCAAATTAAAGGTATGCTCAAATTATTTCTTAGATATCATCTGATTATTAACATTTTACCAATAAATCAATTTCACAGGCTGTATTTGTGATGATGCGTGCCCGCAGCTATGGCAGACCGGATGGAGGACATGACAGAATAATCACAGGAAGGTGGAAAGGGCTTTAGTCTATCACACGGTGATTTAACACAATGTTTGGCGAAGCTAACAAACATTATGCTAAAACATAGGTGTGCTGTCCCAAATCCAAAATAGAAACCAAAATAAAAAGGTTAAAGTCAACACAATCTTTCAAAGAGTTGAAACCTCCTGTGGATATTGAGGCGATGAGTTGGTAGCTACTTTATGTGAAAATCGATCAACTAATTAATTAACTGACCAAGAGCATTTTTACATCATCAGGAATTGATGCAGTGTTCCCTTTGTCCCCTAGACATAGCACCACACAACTGAAAATAAAAATGTAAAAAGTTAATAGTACTTGGCTTAACTCCAGTTCCATCTAAAATTAACATGGTGTGGACTCCTTTTTTCCCCCCACAGCTTCTTTACACCGCCTTGAAACATGTCACAGTTACAGCTCGGGATCCCCTCAATCCAATTAACCCAAATAAAAGGTGTTTTTCCATTATTTTCCTTGGTCATTTTGGTCAAATCTGACACACAACTTCGGTTTTTCCCCCACAGTATACACTTATCCCACCAGGAATCTAGTCTGCCTACTAAAAGATTTTTTTCTCCCAAAATCTGGACATGTTTATTCTGAGCACAGGATACCTTATGCAAACCCGGCCTTTCACCTATGGCTAGAAATACACTATACTTTACGGTTAAAACTGTTGTAAATTTGGTCAAAAAATCGTCAAATAATGAATATTTCAGGCTTAAAACATCACATGGTAGTCAATATGAGCTTCCTTAAATAACTGCTGCTTGGTTTTACTGAATACACATTAGACTTTTGGACCATTAATTTTTTGGGGGTAGGCCAAACGACCCACCCGACACTTCCTTGGCTACGCCAATGCTTACTCAACCGGTATTAAACAGCATTAATTGGGACATGTTTGGCATAAGGGAAGCAAACATGTCTGGGGAAGTGGCCCAATTTGAAAAACTGCTGTTGACTTCCACCAGCAGAACTACATTTGCTCATGCATAGCACTTCCAGTATGGACCCAGCAATGCACAGATACTTTACCACTGCCAGAGTAGCTCCAGTGTGGAGCTACTCTGACACTATTCACAAAGGATTGGGGAATGGTTGTAATCACAGCATTGTAAGATGGCATCAGGTGTACTCTTATGCTCCCCCCCCCCCCCGGTTCAGGGACGGTCATTCCCTCTTAAAATAGATGACCTCTTTGACACCCCGTTCAAACCAGAGTTCCTCCCTATCAAGGATGTGCACGCCCTCATCCGAGTGGCCACTGGCCTGTAGATGGGTGTAGACTGCGGGGTCCTGGCTTGACGGGGGCCTAAGAGTACATCTGCATCCATCTTACAATGCCATGATAGCAACCATTCCTATTCCTCTGTGCTCTGTGAATGGCCATTGTAACTTGGGTTAAAGGTCACGGCAGTTTGCATACTGATCGCTGGTTTCGGTCGTGATGCCACAGTATTGTTTATAAGGGTGGGGATACCTGCAGTCAGTTGAGACTGAAGATGTCACTTAGATGAGTGATGAAACGTTTCTATCAATAAACACTGTGTCCAGGTGAACTGATTCCACTTCCTGGAGTTTCCTTACCTAGATTATTGAGCATGCATCAAGACATCTTATGTCACGCAATGTAGACCACACAGCTGCAGCGAACCCAGTCATACAAGTTTGGATTCTCCCAGAAATATTATGTGGTTTAATCTGACATTCAGATCGTGTGTTCACATTCACACAAATGGCCTTATCTTCACCTCAGATAAAAGTGCCGAACTGACATTAAACAGACCGGGGACTCATCCGAGAAACTATGATTTTTTTGTGTTTTTTTTACATGCTTACCTATTGGATTTATCGATTCATAGGGACCACTTAACGAACTTTCCAGGTCATTATCACAGTTAATCACAGGGGGAAGATTTAATCTCATCTCCACGAGACAGGAACTCAAACCATCAGATGACGAGACAGGACAATGACTTGGATTGGCCAATTCAAGGCTGATTCTCTCTCTCTCACCCACTCCCTGTAGCTCTCGTGTTATAATCACAGTTACTTCTGAATTGACAGGAAAGAAGAGGGAGTTTAACTGGAGGACTTCTTGATCCTCCAATCTCCTTTACGCACGCACACACACACACACACACACACACACACACACACACACACACACACACACACACACACACACACACACACACACACACGCACACACACACACACACACACACTTAAACCCCTCCTTGTGCTGAATGCTTTTAATCTTATCTAAGGTCATAAATTGTTAGCATTCCTGGGAAGAAGATCAGTGTGGCTTTCCCTAGTTGTGTACATGTCTGTAGTTGTGTACATGTCTGTAGTTGTGTACATGTCTGAATTGATGTGGATCAACTGTTCATTTAGTAATCCAGTTCATATTACTCAAAAAATGTTTTTATGAAGAATAGTTCAAACCCCCATATCTGTGCGATATGAAATGGCTGAGTCATGAAAATCCAGATTTAATGTATTGCTTGCTGTGTGACCACACTGTCCCCTAGTGACCCCCCACCCCTGGTAGGACAAGTGTGCGAATTATTGACAGCCCAATGACCATTCATGTATTTCTTTTCTTTAGAATCAGTCATTTAATGCATTCTCTAGTAATGCTCTGGATTGAAACGCAATCTACTTCTACTTGGTGCTGGCCACAGTTTAGAGAACTGGGGATTTATTGTCCTTATTCTATATTCACTTGTGTGTGATCGATATAATGTCATTTCCAAGTGTTTGCCCGTAGACTTCCATGATGAGCCAGCGTGGACAAGGACATTAATAAGATTATTCTTATTCGTTTAAAGACGAAACAGCCTCCCTGGGTGTCTTCTTTCGTTTGACATCCACCTCCAAATACAAAAGTTGTTTACGCCATCCGAGCAGGACTTTTTCTTGGATATTTACTTTTCTCTCCCTCTTGTTTCGGCTTTCGGTACTACACGTCCGGAGCTTCGCGTCCTGGCTTTCAGAAGCCTTTCCTCTCTTTACACGTGGGCTTGTTTGTCTTTGCAGATCCCCGAGCAACCTCCAGACGCTGCCCGGAAGCCCAGACATCCCGTTTAGACGCTGCTCGCCAGTGTGCCACACATATTTGTGTAACCTTATATTGTCGCCATTTCCGTTTTCGAAACTTTTTTTTTGGTAACTTTTGAGGTTAGAGTTGAGCTCTTACACGGGACTGGACTCTGTCGACTCTCAGTGAGCGCGCCGGGACCCGAACGGTACCGAGACCCGCGGTATTGCTCCCGCGTTGTCTAGGCTGAGAGGAGCGTCTCCAACGCGGACCGGTTCTCTAAACGGGGCGTCTGAACCAACTCTTCCAAAGCGGCTCATCGTCTACAGCTGTCGCCAAGGCAACCCGAAGGTCACCGAGCCTGTTCCAGCACGCCCCGATGTCTTCCGGAAACAGCTTGACGCAACCTTCAGCCACCCAACACCGCAGAAACAACGGTTCTTCTCCGGCTGCCACCATGGCAAGTCCAGTGGCGGCTGATGCTAAAAAATGTTTTGGGGGGGGCGCAGTTTACCTGGGCGCAGCACACCTGACAGCTGCTTTAATGTCCACACAGTCACAGAGTTATTAAGGACAATGTAGCCTATAGATTGTATCAGGGTTCGTAGACGGTGGATGATTGACAGTCGAGACAAGGCGTCGTGGTGGGTGTGAACATGATTGACAGCCATGGGAATTGTCCAATCACATTAGATTAAAAAACATTACAACGACATCAATTCGCTGCCAATAAAAGTGGGAGTATCTGGGGCGCCCACATCTGAAGAAACCAATTAGACAGCAGCCTGCAGCCTCAGGTCACGTGCTCGCCAAAAGTTTTGAGGGTTTACATAGGGTATCGTTTGGCCAGCGCCCCTCACCCAGATTGGCCAGCGCCCCTCACCCAGGAAGTATATGTGTTCAGACAGAAATCAACCAAATGCCATTTGGAACCAATATTTAATGGCTGCTGACAGGTGCTCACAGACTGAAAAACAATTTCATTTCACAATTATTTGCATTATACAACTAAATTATATTTAACATGTTTGAGTAGATTTTCATCTGTTGATGTTTGAAGGGGGCGGCGCCCTGGCACCCTGTACTGGCCAGCCGCCACTGGCACCAAATCTGCGTCAGCACTCCCAATGTTCTCCAGAAAAGCCTGCTACCCATCCAAGCTTCCATGTGTTCTGAGAGTTGATGCAACAGAGCTGTCCTAAATTATCCCATTTTTTCAATGGGCTTTAGTCCCCCTCAATTCGTTCAGATTCATTTCAGATGTCGTTAACCTTCAAATTAATTAGTTCATTCATTCTGTCGGCAACAACTTGTTAGTTTGATGCCCATTCACTCATCCATCCCTTCATTTATTTCCCCATTCGTTCAGTCATTCATGTTTAATTTCTTTCACTACTTGCTCCAAGTGTATACAAGTATATACTAGGCTCCTTCATCCCATTAGTTAGTCAATACATATTCCCATTGACAGCAAGTTGGTGTTGTGCGTATTTTCTTCATCTGAGGTGATGTTAAGCATCTTTTGTGTGTGTGTGTGTGTTTGTGTGTTGCTTTGAAGCCAAGCTAGAGATCCCTGAATTGAGAATTCACAACTTTCAGATCTGTGACTGATTAATTTGGTTTATCCTGTTTTCTTTCCTTAAATTGGAAAGTGGTGTCTCAAGTTTCACGAGTGCAAAATTTAAATGATAGTGTAATTACCCAACACAGCTCTCCAAAATTTTCCCCCAGCGGACAATGATTCCAAAACAAAAGGGCAAGCCCACCTCAGAATGGCTGAAAAAGAAACAAAATGAAGGTTTTGGAGTGGGCCTAGTCAAGGTCCTGACCTTACCCCCGTCGAGGTGCTGTGGCAAGACCTCAAACAAGCAGTTCATGCTCAAAAACCCTCTAATATCGCTGAATTACAGCAATTCTGCAAGAAGAGTGGACCAAAATCCCTCCACAGCGATGTGAACCAAGTGTTTGGCTGCAGTTGTTGCTGCTAAAGGGGGCACGGCCAGTTATTAAGTTCAGGGGGACGCTTACTTTTTCATATGGATACTGGATAACTTTTCCTTCAATGAATGAAATGATCATTTAAAAACTGTATTTTTTTGTTTACTTGGGTTCTCCTTGTCTTATATTACATTTTGTATGAAGATCTGAAACCATTCACAGGAAGTTGAATCAGTTCATCTGGACGCAGCGTTTATTGAGCGTTCAATGAATAATAATGAATCATCAGTAAACGTTGTGTCTAGATGAACTGATTCAACTCTGTGATATTTTTTACCTGGATTATTGAACATGCATAAAGACATCTGAAACCATTCAGTTTGACAAATGCAAAAATAGAGGAAATCAGAAAGGAGGCAAATAAATAAATGGACTGCATTTATATAGTGCTTTTCTAGTCTACCAACCACTCAGTGGTCGGTAGACTAGAAAAGTGTATATGCCTCACAGTGTATATGCCTCACATTCACACACACACTCATACACACTGATGGTGGAGGCTGCCACGCCAGGCTCCAACCTGCTCATCAGGAGCAGTTAGGGGTTCGGTGTCTTGCTCAAGGACGCTTCGACACGCTCTCTGGAGGAGCCGGTATTGAACCAGCAACCTTTGGATTACTAGCCCCAATCTACGTCCTGAGTCCTGTTGCCTGAAATACCTTTTCACGACACTGTTATTTTCTTTCTGTCCTTCTGTCTGTTATTGTCCATCTGCCGTTTTATGTTGTTTTTCATCTGTCTCGCTCTGTCCATCGTCTCTCTCTTCTCATTGGCCCGAGGAGGCTGAGGTTTACACTGATGATCAGTCCATGAGAGAGAAGAGGGAGACATGTGGGAAACTGGCCTCTATGAAGAGAAGCCCTCACAGTCACAGATAGTACCCAGCACTGCTACAGCGAGCTAAGATAACGTGGCATTTTATTTGCATGGCAGAAAATCTTTTTAAAACCCCACCACACACCCATTTTCACATAAAGCAAACAATTTTACATATGACTGTAGTTTAGCAATTTATCATAAAAGCAGAAATTATAAAGAACATTTCATTGTATAAAAATCCCCTCAAAGGCGATATAAAACCTGTCTCACCGTATTAAAACGGTCACAAATAAATATTTGCAAATACAAGATCTGTAAAAAATAGACTGGTTCGGAAATACCACGCGGGATGAAAGAGTTCAGAAGTATAAAAATGTCTTTTAAATATTGCATAAAATCTAACAATCCTAAAACCCCACACAATGAGGAAAATGTAATCCAACGAATAATGCCTTAAATGCTCAAAGAGAAATCAGCAGAAGTGCCTGCTGGGGTTTGGGAAAATACATTCATCAGGCGGCAGTGCATGAACTAAAACACATTTGTATATAAATTCAATATAAAATCCCTTTAACTGTTTCAGTGATCATCTAATTTTTTTTTCAATTTTCACCCTTTTTCTCCCCAATTTGTATCTGGCCAATTACCCCGCTCTTTTTGAGTCATCCTGTTCGCTGCTCCACCCCCTCTGCGCCCAGACCGACCAGAGGAGGCGCTAGTGCAGCGACCAGGACACATACCCACATCCAACTTCCCACCCGCTGACATGGGCAATTGTGTTTGTAGGGACGCCTGACCAAGCCGGAGGTAACACGGGGATTCGACCTGGCGATCCCGTGGTGGTAGGCCGCTACGCTACCCGGGCGCCTCAGTGACCATCTATAACAATGACGCATCTGGAAGTTCCTCAAAGGTCAACCAACGTCAAACAGGAAGCGCACTTGCTGGCTGTAAATTGGCATGAAGTAGATGTTTGTAGATGATCTGTAGTCATGTATTAATCTAGTAATGGCTGCTGCGATGTCACGTTTTCTCCCCTGGGCATCATCACATCTTACTTCATCTATCTACAGGTCGTCCCTCCCCTGTTAATCCTCCATTTTTGTCCATTAATAAGTTATTAGGTATCGCAATTCAAATTGGTGGCTGGGTTTACGTAAATATTCAATGGGTTGTTTAATTATTTTGTATTGTGTTTCTTAACAACCCAGCCACTGAGGATGCACAAGCCAGTGCATCCTCAAATATGTGGATCATAACTCAGATGCTGGGTATATTGGGAGAAGGATGCTGAATATGAAGCTGCCAGGGAAGAGCAAAAGAGGAAGGCCAAAGAGGAGGTTTATGGATGTGGTGAGGGAGGACATGCAGGCGGTTGGTGTGACAGAAGAAGATGCAGAGGACAGGAAGAGATGGAAAAGGATGATCTGCAGTGGCGACCCCTAACAGGAGCAGCTGAAAGTAGTAGTAGTAGTATTATGTTTCTTAACCTGCTGTCTGAAGTTGTTTTGTTGTTTGTCAAAAATATTAGAGTATCATGAGGCAAATGAAAAAATATTTGCGTCTCTTTTGCATCAAATCTGATCTTGATGCCACTGAAATGGACTGCAGTACCGGTGGTCAAATGGTCCCAGTCTGCTGGTCCTTTCTACACCAGTTTACCCAGGAGGAAGGAAAGGGAGGCCCCCAAGGAGAGGCCCAGGGCCAAGAAGAAGGTCATTAGTGCTCCCGCCGTCTCACAGTCCTTGGACCGCACAAACCTGAGACACAGATACAAACAGAGACAGACAGTAAGTCTTTCTTTTTTTGGACAATCTGTAGACCTCAGAGAGACGGACATATCAACATACAGACTCACAGACAGACAAATTAAAAGGTAGGAAAGGCAACAGACAGCAAGTAACAAACAAGCAAATGGGGTTTTTCAGAGGGCAAAAGAGAGAGAGAATTTAATTCAAATACACATTGTTGTCATGACAGTAAAATCTGGCGAGTAGTTTTTTTTTTTTACTTTGACCCCACCGACCCTAGAGAGCGAGGAAGAATGACTGAGAGACAGATGGAAAGACGGTGAGACAGAGGACAAAAAGAAGAAACATACAGAAAGCAAGAGAGAGACATCAAGTGAGAATCCAGATTTTCTAGAAGTGACGTCTATATCTGTGTAATCAAATGCAGGGACACGACAACACTACACTACAACATTATTTCAGGGAATACACAGAGACAGCCAGGTTATCATAGACGCCGCACATCCACCAAGCAAATGTGAACCAGATCCCAGACCGAACCCTACATGACAGCAAGGACTACCAAACAGAAAAAATAGGAGAAGGGTGGGATGATGAAGAGTGATTAAATCCATTGTATTTTTCCCCTAAATTCTCATCTCATCTTCAACCGCTTTTCCGGGGTCGGGTCGCGGTGGCAGCAAGCTAAGTAGGGCACTCCAGACGTCCCTCTCCCCAGCAACGCCCTCCAGCTCCTTCTGGGGGATCCCAAGGCGTTCCCAGGCCAGACTGGACATGTAGTCCCTCCAGCGAGATCTGGGTCTACCCCGGGGTCTCCTCCCAGTTGGCCGTGCCCGGTAAACCTCCAAAGGAAGGCGCCCTGCCCTTTGGAGGTTTACCGGGCACGGCCAACTGGGCTAACTTTTTCCCCAAATTCCTTTTTTTTTCTTCTCTCATTTTCGGTTTTCTTGGTTTCATTTTATTGATTTTTTTAAGATGTGAAGCACCTCATGGAGCTGGCATGTAACTCACATTTAGCAGGCTGAAGATTATCCACAAGGGGGCACTAACCACATACACAGCACCAAGGGTACAATGTAAGAATGGTGCTTCCCATCATTGACACTGTCCTCATTTTATTCAGATCTCATCTCATCTTCAGCTGCTTCTTTGGGGTCGAGTCGCGGTCGCAGCAAGCTAAGTAGGGCACTCCAGACGTTCCTCTCCCCAGCAACGCCCTCCAGCTCCTCCTTGGGGATCCCAAGGCGTTCCCAGGTCAGATTGGACATTTAGTCCTTCCAGCAAGTTCTGGGTCTACCCCGGGGTCTCCTCCCAGCTGGACGTGCCCGGTAAACCTCCAAAGAAAGGCGCCCAGGAGGCATCCTAATCAGATGCCCAAACCACCTCAACTGGCTCCTTTCAACGTGAAGGAGCAGCGGCTCTACTCCGAGCTCCCTCCAGATGTCCGAGCTCCTCATCCTATCTCTAGGGCTGAGCCCAGACACCCTACGGAGGAAACTCATTTCAGCCGCTTGTATCCGCAATCTCATCCTTTCGGTCACCACCCAAAGCTCATGACCATAGGTGAGGGTTGGTATGAAGATTAACTGGTACATTGAGAGCTTTGCCTTCCGGCTCAGCTCCTTCTTCACCACAACGGTCCGGTACAACGTCCGCATTACTGCTGATGCTGCACCAATCCACCTGTCAATCTCCCGCTCCATCCTACCCTCACTCATGAGCAAGACCCCGAGATACATGAATATACTATTTATTCGAGATATTATTTATTCAGATTTTTATTTATTTTATCCTTTTCTACTGTAAGAAAGATTCTGTATTAAACTACGATAGTAAAAACGAAACCAAAATGACAAAATGTTTAATTTTTTTTGACATTGTTGTCTGATTTTTCTTTTACTCTGTCCCATACAACAAACCATGTGTGTTTGCTGATGTGTATGACGATGTGAGGCAAACAATCATGTCCACAAAGTCAGAGGCATGACAAGGTTTTTGTGAAGGAGAGCGACAAAAGAACTTTAAATCCCTAATATGTTCACAACTTTTAAAATAATCTCCCAAAATCTCCAAATTCCATGCACTTTGGTGTAAATATCTGAAATCTGTTTTTAAGTCTCCATTAGGTGTTTTGTACAATCTGCATTGTGGAAATCATATATAGAAATTTTATCTAAGGCCCTGGACAAGGCAATAACCTAGTGACAGAGGTGAGCCACGAGGGACGCCAGCTCAAATCGATCCCGGTTTGGTCTGGGCTGAGAAGTGGAGGTTGCTCGTACCAGAATTCTAGATATGACGCGAGTGTCATTGAGCCCTTGGGCAAGTCACTTTATCGCAGCTGCTTAGGTTGATGCTGTGCTACTCCCAGGTTGTGCATCACAGACAGCAACATGATAACTTTCCATTTTAACAAACTGGACCAATTTAACGACACGGTCATCATATAAAGACTATGTCTTGATGCATGCTCAACAATCCAGGTAAGAAAATCTCAGAAAGGTGAATCAGTTCATCTGGACTGAGAGAGAAACGTTTCATCACTCATCTAAGTGACCTCTTCAGTCTCAACTGACTGCAGGTGACCCCACCCTTATAAACAACACAGTTGCATCACGACTGAAACCAATGGTCAGTTTCAAATGCAAATTGGTGTGACCATTAACTAGAGTTACAACGGCCATGTGTACTATTCACAGAGTATTGGGGAAAGGTTACAAGATGGCGACAGGTTTGAACAGGGAGTCAAAGAGGCCATCTATGTGAAGAGGGAATGACTATCCCTGAACGGGGGGGGGGGGGGGTAAGAGTACATCTTTCACTATTTTACAATGCTGTGATTGCAAACATTCCCCAATCCTCTGTGAATCGTACCATGTGAATAGTACTGTGAATAGGCCATTGAAACTCTAGTTAATGGTCACGGTAATTTGCATATGAAACTGATCGTTGGTTTCGGTCGTTATGCCACTGTACTGTTTATCAGGGTGGGGATACCTGCAGTCAGTTGAGCCTGAAGAGGTCACTGAAATGAATGATGAAACGTTTCTCTCAATAACCGTTGTGTCGAGATGAACTGACTCACATTTCTGTGCCTTATAAAGACTAGTCAATAATTGACTGTAACCCAGCTTTTTGTGTTTACATTCCATCTTGTCAGGGCAACATGATGTGAGGCCTCGTCTGTGTCAAAATATTTGCTGTTCTCGCCCTGAGATGTTCTGATGTATTCATGGAGCTAATTGTTCCACCTAAGACTGTACGAGACAAATATCCTAAAGGACAAAGAATATTCATGCATTTTTCCATTGTAGTTACTTGTAAACCTGCTACTAAGGGGCACTGTTTGTAAAGCTGAGCATGAGATACAGTGCGGCTGGTGCTTTTCCACAGGCCTAAGAGACAACACCGTTCATGGACAGTCATCTGGTTAGAATGGTACTCACTGGGGCGCGTAGGACATGCAGAGGCTGGCAAAGTAACCATTGGAGAAGGAAAAGAGCGCCATGATGGTGACGAAGACGGAGTCATGAGAGAAGAGTGTGACCGGGCTGGAGCCAGAGATGTTGCACATCATGAGAAGAGGGATGAAGACCACACGGGAGAACACAGCTGCTGGAAAAAGACGGCTCTCCTTGGATGGCTGTGGGAGGATACCGACATACAGGGGGAGTTATCCGGGAATACACTTATCAGGGTGGTACCAATTTAACACTGGTGTTGATGCCCTTTTTAACAATGATTACCAGTATTACAGCTTTTTACTTGCAAGGCGCCATTAGCCTTCCTTATAATGTATTGGAAGTCCTCCATCATCCTGTTGCTTAAGGACTTTCTGAGTTGGGAAACACGTCTCTGATCTGAGACATTACCTGAACCAAGGTTACATTTTTTTTTGGATTTCCCCTCCTTTTCACCCCAATTGTACCTGACTAGTCACCCCACTCTCTGAGCCGTCCCGGTCACTGCTCCACCCCCTCTGCCAATCCAACTACCACATGCCTCCTCTGATACATGTGGAGTCGCCAGCCGCTTCTTTTCACCTGACAGTGAGGAGTTTCACCAGGGGGACGTAGAGCGTGGGGAGGATCACGCTGTTCCCCTCAGTTCCCCCTCCCCCATGAACGGGCACTCCAACCGTCCAGAGGAGGCACTAGTGCAGTGACCAGGACACATACCCCCATCCGGCTTCCCACCCACAGACACCCACAGCCAATTGTGTCTGTAGGGACACCTGACCAAGCCGGAGGTAACACGGGGATTCGAACCGGCGATCTCCGTGTTGGTAGGTGACGGAATAGACCGCTATGCTACCCGGACACCCAGGCGAGGTTACATTTTCAAACCAGCAAGCCATGTCACGAGGCTTAGCAGTGACACCAACTACTTTACACTGTTGCTGATTTTAGTGATTAACACATTTGGTAGATTTTTGTGCACATTCAGCAATTCACCCTGGCAGCTAAATGTTAGTGCTGGAGCAACAACACATTTATTTTGGCTAGGGGTGCACAATTTATTGCTCAGCTTATCAGTATCGGCCAGTAATTGCTTAAAAATCTGTTACTGCTGTCGGACCAGATACAGATAGATGGAAGGAGGTGGAAACTAAAAAACATGGTAGTATTGCATCAAAACAAAAAACTATCAGTATCCATATTTGCTGACATGACTATGCTATCTGCCATGTTATTTGCTATCTGATATAGGCAAAAATGTCAACATCGTGCATCCTTAATTTTGTCATAACAAAATACTGTCGTTTGGGGTGCTGATTTGATACCGCTAATCTCTTCTCTTTGTAACAAAGGATGTAGGCTGGAATGGAGCCTCACACTCACCCACTGTATGAGAGAAGGGGCGCTACGGCCGGCCAGATCCATGGCGTTGAAAACGATGAAGCAGCAAACACAGGTGAATACTCTGTCTGTGGGGGATAGTGAACAAGGCTTATTGCTATTTCTACTTATGCTTAATGTTACAAACTTTGCAGCTGCGTAGTTCTGCACACAGGAGTTGGGTGCTCTTAAGCTCTTACGTTCCCCCCTGGAATATCATAGTAAAGCGATGCTGGAATTAATGTATTTCTGTTCATGCGGGATTAAAATGCATAGCTGTGAGACCAGTGATCCAGGTGGAAGGTTATTGTGATAAACTATCACAAGTGTAGAAGAATCCCTGGTGACCAGTAGTGTTTGTTAGCTTGCTATACCTACCAAACATTCTCCCTTCTTTGGCCTGTGCTGGTGGTAATGAATGAATACTATCGTAGCATTTTCTAGCTAACCAACCATCCTGGAGACTTAATTCAAAGTTACAAGACTAAGGATTTGTATGAAAGCAAATGTCCTTTTTGATATTTTTTTTATAGCTGGTGTAAAGGCAATAGCTAATCCATGAATATCCAAATCACAAATGCTTTTGCAGTTGCACTTTAATATTTTCTGCCTGGTAAGACTTAACGATGAAAAATGAAACTGCACATATTGTTTTACATCTTCATCATAGCAGCTAAGTGCAAAATAAGAAGGCAGGCTGTGGAGAGTTTGAAGAAGTGAAGTTGTGACTAACAAGTAGATATGACCTAAGAAGCTGGTAGAAGGCCCTTATCAACATTAGTCACTAACCCCGGTTCAACCAGCGTTTTTCTGTTTGGCGCTGGGAAAGGCGCTGACACAACAGAAATCTTCAAGAATGTAACTTTAAGACTTCGTATCTACCGCTAATAACTCTAGCCTTCCAAGCTTACAATGTTTTGTGAATTCATACAGGCTTCAAGATAGGGCCGTGTATTGGCAAGAACTTGTCAATACGGCTCATGTCATAACACATGAACATCACAATAAGTGTCACAGTTCACAATGCTTCTTCTTTCAGCTACAATTCACAATACTGTGATACTAAAAACACTGCAGTATATAACAATTTTGACAAAATTTCAGAAAAACTGTCATAGTAAAAGCACCACAATATGCATAAAATCAGAGCCCTAGCTAGTTTGGCACCGGCCTGCTGTTGCCGTTCTTTTTCCAGCTCTGTTACAATACTGCACATGCCACCTAGTGGTCAGAGATGTGAACAACACAATAAAGTAGGGCCACTGTCAGAATTGCTTGTGTTTTTTGAAAATCAATACAATATTGTGAGAGTGTTGCAATGCTCAAACGTATTGATATTGTCTTACGCCCTTACTTTACGATGTGCCTGTAAAAAAAGCCAGTATGTTTGTTGTTCATGTCTGGACAACAACAGTCTACGCTGCAAGTGCCTCACCCCAGGCGGAGTTCTCTTTGTAGACCGTCTGCACCTTGACTGTGATCACAGGGAAGACGGCCAGCGTCACCGCAAACACACACGTCACACAGACAGCCATCAACCAAATCTGTGGGTAAAATGTAAGATTCAAGTATTATGAGTAAAATTAAGCAGGTCATGGAACTGACATTATTTATCAGTATGAATGTTGCAGTACTTCTATTTTTACATGGGGGTTGCTACCCTTTAAATGCTGTTGATGAAATTATGGCTCATCACACAAGGCCAGACAATGACACACTCTTGTTCACTGTCACTGACTGATCAGCACATTTGGTACGCTGTTGTGCACATTTATTCATTTACTCTGGTTGCCAAATGTAAGTGATGGGGAAATAATACGAGGTTTATCATGTATTATTAAATTAACCTGGCCACTGAGGAAATTAAATTAAATTAATTAATTAAAATTAAATACTATTATTAACCCAGTTGGGTGTGAGATGGATGAGAAAGAAGAATCTTAGTACCCTAGTGGTGTACAGCTTTCATGGAAATATAAACAAAAACAATGTTTCACTTTTTCTAATGTTGAGGTCACTCAAGGAAAAGTCATCAAATTTCAGGTGGGAAAAATATCATTTAGAGTCTTTTCTTTGCTGTTAAACACTGTTATGGGCCTTTTTGACCCATAAGACAACAGAGGGGTTAAATACTTGGGGTGAACTGTTCAAAGTAATGGCAAGTGCAGAAGAGAGGTGAAGAAGAGAGTGCAGGCAGGGTGCAGTCAGGGTGGAGAAGAGTGTCAGGAGTGATTTGTGACAGAAGGGTACCAGCAAGAGTTAAAGGGAAGGTTTACAAGATGGTTGTGAGACCAGCTATGTTATATGGTGAAAAGACAGGAGGTGGAGCTGGAGGTGGCAGAGTTGAAGATGCCAAGATTTTCATTGGGAGTGACGAAGAAGGATAGGATTAGGAACGAGCATATTAGAGGGACAACTCAGGTTGTATGGTTTGGAGACAAAACAAGAGAGGCAAGATTGAGATGGTTTGGACATATGTGGAGGAGAGATGCTGGGTATATTGGGAGAAGAATGCTGAATATGGAGCTGCCAGGGAAGAGTAAAAGAGGAAGGCCAAAGAGGAGGTTTATGGATGTGATGAGAGGGGACATTCAGGTGGCTGGTGTGACAGAGGAAGACACAGAGGACAGGAAGAGATGGAAACGGATGATCCGCTGTGGCGACCCCTAATGGGAGCAGCCGAAAGTAGTAGTAGTAGTAGTAGTAGTAGTAGTAGTAGTAGTAGTAGTAGTAGTAGTAGTAGCAGTAGTAGTAGATCATGTATTATCAAATAAAAGTACTTCATGCGAGGGTGGTAATATCAGTGTCACTCCTATGTGATTATGCCACATAGAAATCCACGACCTTCACTTGGTAAACGTTCACCTTTTTGAAGACAGCCGGGACAGAGGAACGTTTCGGGCTCTCCGGAAGTTCGGCAATGAACTTGCTTTTCTCCAGAGCTTTGGCCTCAACGTCCTTAATGTGGTCGTTCAGAGCTGTTTTATCTTAAAAGAAAACGTTGTCAGTTAGGCAGAGAATGATTTAAAGAGCTTCAGTAGGACATGAGCAGTGGAACAGACCTCAGACTTAGTCCTACATCACCTTAAATAAACCGTGCTGGCTAAAGTTCAGTTATACTGTGCTGAAACCGCTGAACCGTGCTGGTGTTAAAGCATTTTAACTGCGGTACAGAATCAGAATCAACTTTATTGGCCAAGTGCACGTATGCACAACTGGTGTGTCACTACTATGCAGAGTTTGCTATGGCTAAATAATCAACAACCTATGCCCATATATTATACCATGTTACTTACATACTACATTGCCCATACACCAAACCATCTACCATACCAACAGAAGAGCATTCCAGAAAGACTGACCTCCACTGCCGAAAAGCTCCTTCTCAGTTTCCTCTTTCTTGTTCTGACTCCTGTTCAGATAAAATCGAGCAAATTCCTGCAGACAAGAATAAACGGGTGTGAGATGACACGAACCCACACACCACTGTGTCGGAAACAGCCCAGCGGTATTTTGTTGGAAAAAAACTTATGAGGAAGAAATATTTACCAGACAAAAAAGAGCGGATAGCTAAACGAAATCAATCTCTGGTTCCAAAGCAGGATTTGGGGGGGGGGGGGGGGTGACAGGCAGACAGATATGTAGAAACCCGTTTTTAGATGACTTCATAATTTAGCTCGTTAATTACTTAATTGGTAAACAAAAACGGTGATGGAACGTTTCATCTTTTTTATTTTACATAGTAGGTTTTGATTTAGTTATCAGTTCATTTCCGTCACTGAGAAAAACATCATCAAAAAAAAAAAACAGTCTGAACCTGAGAAGGTCTTATAGGGAATTTCAACTCTGAGCTACAAGAACATTTCTTTCCTCCTCTGGTACAGACACACACACACACACACACACACACACACACACACACGCAAACCTCAACCAGTGGGTCCACTGGTCAGGAGAGGAGGGGTCTTGGTCAGAGGTTTGAATATATAAGCCAGTCTCCTCACCAGGTGTGGCAGAAACAGGTAACAGATGAGCGTTCCCAGTGTGGCCACACAGGGAGTGATGAAGTATCCCAGAGCTGCAGTCCTCTTATCTGCATTACCTGTTGGGGGGGGGAGGGGGGACAGAGAAAGATCATCTCAGTCCCAGCCTAGCAGACTTTCTCTATCAAAAACAGAAAAAAGCGATGTCTCATAGTTACAGTTCTTATTATCGTCATTACTACTCTTGTTGTTCCTAGGGCGTATTTTGATAATGCTATTAAAATAATAATACTTTATTATCATAATAATAATAATAATAATAACCACTCTGAGAACATTATCCAGTCCTGTGTGCACCCACCTTGCAAACTTTGCACTGCTGCACCAATGCAATCATTTGCAATTGTTTGGATCACCTCTCAACGCCTAACCAGCGCTCATTATGGGTTGTATAGACTTTTCAAAGTGATTGCTCAACATCATTACATCAAAAATATTTACATGACTCAATTGCCAAATCATTTATTTCTGACATATTTATATTACTTTTTGACCCGTTGACAAAAATGTCATTACATTTTGTCATAGGTTTTGTCAAAACAATGGTTAAGTCAAGTCCATTCTATTTGTGTAGCCCAATATCACAAATTACAAATTTGCCTCAGGGGGCTTTACAGTAACACAACATCCTGTCCTTAGACCCTCGCATCGGATAAGGAACAACCCCCTAAAAAAATCTTTAACAGGGAGAAAAAATGGGAAGAAACCTCAGGGAGAGCAACGGAGGAGGGATCTCCTTCCCAAGACGGACAACGTACAATGGATGTTGTGCTTACACAATTTACACAATACAACATTGAAAGAGGATAACAGAATTATAATGGAATTATAAAATATATAAAGAATATGATGAGGTGGATGCCAAGCAGTGTCCAGATGCCATCGGAACGGCCCAGGCAGGACCTGAGCCACATGACCACCATCACCATGTAGAAAAACATATTAGTCACACATCTGAGTAAGAGGACAGAAGGGTATAATATTGAAACAGGATAACAAAATTAAATGGATCTATTTATTTACCCCCCCCCTTTTCTCCCCAATTGTATCCAGCCAATTACTCTTCCGAGCCATCTGGGTCGCTGCTCCACCCCCTCTGCCGATCTGGGGAGGGCTGCAGACCACCACATGCTTCCCCCAATACATGTGCAGTTGCCGGCCCATTTCTTTTCACCTGACAATGAAGAGTTTCACCAGGGGGACGTAGTGCATGGGAGGATCACGCTATTCCCCCCAGTTCCCTCTCCCCCCTGAACAAGCGCCCCAACCAACCAGAGGAGGCGCTAGTGCAGTGACCAGGATACATGCCTACATCTGGCTTCACACCCACAGACACGGCCAATTGTGTCTTGTGTCTGTAGGCACGCCTGATCAAATTGGAGCTAACACAGGGATTCAAACTGGCGATCCCCGTGTTGGTATGCAACAGAATAGACAGCTACACTACCCGGATGCCCCCCCCCCCAAATTATATGGATTTACAAGATATATGAAAACAAAATGTGATGGGGGGAATGCCAGCAGTGTCCAGGTGGTAACCACCATCACCATGGAGACCTGGGAGGAGGACAGACAGCACGTGCACACAAGGGAGACTCACATCACACCATTCACACACAAAGAAGAGAAAGGAGATGACATCATTCAGAGAGAGAGAAAAGACATTAGAGAAAAGAACAGTTTGCAATAGTCAATAATCTATAAACAAAAATCTCATCAGCAGAGCGGTGCTTGGTAAATTCATTGAGACAGAAACCAACCTGCCATGCAGTACAGGCTGTGAAGCACTCAAAGGCAACTAATTGTAGGCTAAGGCAAAAAGGTGAGTTTTAAGTTTGGATTTAAAGGACACAGCAGACTCTGATTGTCTGATGGCAGCAGGCAGGTTATTCCACAAGTACAGGGCCCAATAGGAAAAGGCCCTGCCACCAGGTGACTTCTTTTTAACTTTGGATACACACAGCAGCCCTGCATTTTGAGAGCAAAAAGCTCAAGATGAAATCTACGGTTTAAGGAGATCAGGGAGGTAAGATGGGGCAAGCCCATTTAGGATTTTATAAGTCAGCGGGGGCACCTTGAAGTCTGATCTAACATGGACAGAAAGCCACTGAAGGTAGGCAAGAATTGGTGTAATATGGACAAATTTTCTAGTTTTAGTTAGGATTCTAGTTAACCCAGCCACCGAGGATGCACAAGCCAGTGCATTCTTAGTGCCGGTCCCAAGCCCCGACAAATGGGGAGGGTTGCGTCAGCAAGGGCATCCGGCGTAAAATCTTTGCCAAATCAAATATGCGGATCATAAATAAGATTTCCATACCGAATCGGTCAAGGCCCGGGTTACCAACAACCGCCACCGGTACTGTTAACCAGCAGGGTGCAGGTTGGAAATTATGCTACTGTAGGGCAAAGGAGAAGGAGAGAGGGAAGGCATGTCCAGAGGCAGCTAGAGAGGAGGAAATGTAGGAGTGTGGAGGTGAGAGTCGAATGAATGTTGACACTATGACTGGTAAAGGGACCGATCTGGCTGATATGATGGAAAGAAGAAAGGTAGGCATACTGTGTGTGCAAGAAGCTAATCTAATATTGCAGGTGATGGAGTCTCCTATCACTTGCGTATGTTGCTTTACTTTGTTGACAGGAGCGGGAGAAGCACGCTGGCTGATAGGACTACCAACAGGGCTGGTGAGTGGCGAAAACCGGTTTGCAGTCGGGATAGGTGACTGCAGACCAGGCCACACAACCAGTGGCTTGCTCTTTCGAGCCTTCCTACACCAGTAAACAGAGACAAACTCCGCTGCATCAGCCGACGAGGCTGAGCTAGTGCTAGCAATAGCAGGTCTGTTGTCAGGCCCAGGGCTAATTGCCTGTCACTTCTAACATAATCCTAGCTGAAAGAAGCTGCTCTAACTCATGGACACGTCTGTCTAGTAGAGACAACCTATCTGTAACTGTGGAACAGTCACCACACACCATTGTTAAAATTTTACTTGGTAATCTTCTCAGTTTCATTACAGTAAAAAATGTTGTTGAGCTTTTTTTCGTTTCTTTTTTTTTTGGTTAAAGTTTTCATCAATCAAACTGACCCTGGGACCTGAACACAATGGTTGGTTACCCTCCCAAATGGCTTGTAAAGAAGACAAGCTTTACAAACCATTTCCAAAGATTTGACTCCATTTGACTGGCCCCACTGTCAAAAAAACAAAACAAAACAAAAAACAAAAACAAAAAACTTTAACCTTATGGAAACAAGGAGAGTGCAATACTCAATACTTACTTAAGATTGAAAAAAGCATAGCGAGGGCAGCGAAGATCCCTGCCAAACCCTGGCCGCTCATAAACAGAGTGCTGTATCTGGAAGGTAACAGTCCCACCAGTCCAAACAGGCTGCCCTGGAGTACTGCACTGAAGGCTGAACACATATAGACAGAGGAATTATGTTTAAAAACACTTTGATGATAATCATAATTTCCATTATTTGTTTCAGTTGTAGCAGTAGCAACAGTAGTAATAGTAGAAGTAGTAGTAGTAATAGTATTAGTGGCATGGATAGTGATAGTGTTAATAGTAGTACTAGCAGTAGCAGTAGATGTATAGACGTATTGGAGTTACTGGTAGATACAGTAGTAGTAGTTGTGATAGCGCTAGCAATAGTAACAGCAATAATAGAAGCAAATGTAGTGATAGTAGTAGAAGTAGTAAAGTAGTAGTAATAGTATAAGTAGTAGAGGCTCAGTTGTGAATTGGGAATTATATTTACTCTTCATGTTCCTCCATAAGCAACATTCATTAAAAGGTGTGAACGGTGGCAGTTTTAAGACATCTCAGACTTAACTTGTCCGGCTCCACTCTACTATGTAAGAATCAGCTCTACTTCATCAGTCTAAGCCGTACTTTGTCAGTCATAGCTCAACATCCATCAGACTCAGCTGCCCTTTCTCAGAGGCAGTTGTGCTTTGTACTTTGTCAGCCTCGGTTGTATTTTGTCAGTCTCAGGTGAACTTTGTCAGCCTCGGTTGCACAGTGGCCATTTTAGATTTTACACAAACTTGGTATGTCAGGTTCAGCTCCACTTTGCTACCCAGCTCTAGTTAATTTCTTTACTTTTTTTCTGATAACTGTTACTGTGTACGTGATAATGTGCTCCTTCATGGGTTCAGCATCGGCTAACTTAATGGTTTCAGCTCTTGTAACTGGTGGTGAGTTGAAAAAAATCATCCTGCTTTACTTTGCTCCGCTGTGCAAGTGCTTACATGCGGTTTGAGCATCAATCAACCAACTGATAAACAGACATCAGTCAATCATAGAGCTCTGGTGTCTAAATGTACATGTGTTTGACATAGGAAAAGCAACAGACTGTCAATTTTCAGTAAAAAGAGGTGAATTAATTTTTGTATGTTTGTTTTTTCATCCGGGACAGGTTTAGACAAAGTAACAGCTGTTGGCTGGTCACATGGATCAGGCTGTTTTGGGCCAGTGCAGGCCTCTAAAATAATGTATTCAAACTGGCTAATGGCAATGTTAACTGTTAAACTTGTCCATTGTAGCTACTTGCTGGGAAAACATTGTCTGTGTGTGCAATTGTATGTTTAAGCAGTGACCTTCAGTGCTTTGCCACAGCGCCTCAATGACAGAAGCCCCACCCAGTTAAATTGCCGCCAGTCGCCAATGGTGTGAACTCACTGTTGATGAACCAGATGGTTGCCATGGTGACAGAGAAGAAGGAGTCTGGAGATAGCGGAAGATGAACCATTGCAGCCGTCAGAGAAAACAGGAGGAGGATGGAAAGCATGCTGAAGGCAACACGAACCCGCTCTCTGACCCTGACAACGCAACCGCAAACAATGCAGAGCAATGTAAAATAATAACATAGCACTGTATAATGCATCACACCACTATGCAACAAGACATTTTTATACAACAAAATGCAAATGAAATAAATGCAACACAACAGAACACAAACATATCACAACCTAACATACCATACCTGAATGGCACTTCAAAGAATGCAAAGCTAAACAGCACAGCACAGCACAGCACAGCACAGCACACCACAGCACAGCATAGCACTTCAGGCCAATGATATGCAACATAGAACAGCAAACCAAAATGCAACGCAATACAAAACAACACAGACCATACCATTACACCACACTGCTCATCACAATGCAATGGGACACAAGGGAAAATAAAACAGTACAACAAAGCCATAAGCCGCTTATCCCAATTGGGGTCGCGGGGTGCTGGAGCCTATCCCAGCAGTCATTGGACGGCAGGCGGAGACTAAGTTATTCAGAGACCCAGTGGGATAAATGAAACTCAGAGCCAGCCAAACAAAGTCAAAATCTTTCACTTCCAGAGACTGTAGAAATCTTTACCTGTTGAATGTCCTGTTTCTGCTTTTAGAAAGAAAAGGATCCATATTTTTACTATGAATATTTTTAGAGTTACTTTCCCTCTTTGCCCACTCACAGTTTGAAGAGGGTAAAAAAACAAAAAAAACAAAACAGTGGTGAAATGACAAGAGTGAGGTTGTGTGTGTGTTTTTCTTAACCAACGTTTTCACAAATATACACAAAATCCTAAAAATCAGATTAAGGTTTTTAACTGTTTTTCTGTAATATGCATATCCATTGTCTTCCGCTGTAGAAGACTGATGTGCATCATGTTAGCTAGAGAAGAAGATGGACATGCATTGTTTTCTGCCGTAGAAGATGACGGATACACGAATTACGGGGAAATTTTTTTTCTAAACTACAAACTAATTTTAGAATTTTGCATGTACTTATGAAAACATCAATTAAGAAAATTTTGAACAATAGGCTAAAGAGTAAAATGTATTAAGGATTGGCAATTTAGTTTTTGCCTTTTCAAAAAGGCTATATTGCCAATAAATTAATGAGCCAAATCATTATAACAATATGCCTGACATGCTATGCTGTTGGCCCTCCATGTGCCGCCAAAACAGCGCCGACCTGCCAAGGCATGGACCCTACAAGACTCCTGAAGGTGTCCCGTGGTATCTGGTGCCAAAATATTAGCTGCAGATCCTTCAAGTCCTGTAAATTGCAAGGTGGAGCCACCGTGGATCGGACCTGTAGGTCCAGCACATCCCACAGATGCTCAATCAGAGATCTGGAGAATTTGGAGGCCAGGGCAACACTTTGAACACTTCATCATGTTCCTCAAACCGTTCCTGAACAACGTGTGCAGTGTGGCAGTTGGGCCCACCAGATGCAGCAGACCAGGCTCCCCCAGCCGATCCAACACCAGCTCTCCCAGCCAGACACTCTCGACACACCTCTCCGCACCCCACACGACGACACCAAAAACAGTCGCCAGATCACCCTCAGTGTTACCGTAACTGCTCGTCTGCATGGGCCAGCAGTTAGCCCAGCCTGCCCCACCTCTGTGTCCCACCAGACAGCCCTTGGTGTCCCCTCCCCAGGGACAGCTCCAGGCAGGGCCATGGTCCCTGGGCCCACAGGACACAGCAGACCAAGCTCTAGCAGCCGACCCAGCACCAGCTCTCCTAGCCATCAAACGAAGACACAAACTTACACGCAGGCGTGGACAAAGACAGTGCACGAATGGTACCGGGTGAGGCCGCCGCAAACATAAGTTTGCGTTGCCATTTTCCCACACTGGTAGTGGGTGAGGCTGCTGCAATGAGTTCACACTGCCATCTTCCCACCCAATTAGAACAATAATAACAACAACCATTAAACCCTGGGCATTGGCTAGACTGCCAAAACCCATTGGGATGAAATGGGATTATTCTGCCCCGGGAACATCAAACCCAATTCTAGCCTATAGGTCAAAGTGGGACGGCGGCTTCACAGCTTGTCTGGACCTGGTAGTAATAGAACCATCACACTGAACGATCCCATGGTCTACGAGTGTCACAGTGGCTGAGTGGCGAATCACCTGTGTTCACACACAGCTCAGGTGGACCGTTGCAATGTTCATCCAGAGCTGTTGGTTGCTCCTCTGTTTGCGGTTCCTCCTGGGAGTGTCTCCGCACTCCACACTAGAGTTGAATGAGCATGGAGCAGGCTTCTGGTTGTGCTCAACAGTGGTTAGAGGAAGTGGGCAGTGCGCAATGTGGGCAGTCAAATGTTTGACCCTGCCCACATCGAGCACCATCCCGAACTGCACACTGCAGTCAGGGGCTTCTCCCTCCATTAGCTTGCCAACAGTCCTGTACCTCGAAAAGCATTGCTTCCAATCAGGGCGGTCCGATGGTCTTGTGAAATTCAACAGATCCGGTGAGGAAAATTTAGCCATCTTGTCTTTCAAAAAGTTCTCCAAATATCCTCGGCAACTTTGCTAATCCCACTCCTGACATCATGTGGCAATACTCGCATATATTAAACATTACATGCACAGTAAGGCTCCATCAATCAAACATCAGTATAACATGAATTGTTCACATGCACATGACATCACATGACAGCAATAACTGGCTAGCTCCCAGGGAGGCTATGTTTACACTTACCACTGAAGGAGGAAGGAGTTCAGCAGTGTAAAGATGAGCAGGGGTAGCTGGGAAAGCAAGGTCATCCAGCTGTCAAACCTGTAGTCTTTAACGGGCCCATTGGTGGTAACAGTAGACACATTCAGTCGATCATTAAAATACTTGAAGGAGAAAAAAAAAAGAATGATAGTCATTCAGAACTCATTTGCTAATCATGATCCTTATTGATGATATCAAACTTTGTGATTCTATTTCACCATGGTGGCTCCAGAAAAGTTTGCAGTGATAAAGTTACTGTAACTGTCTTTGGAAATTGACCTAAAAAGAATTATAGTTTCTTTAGAGCTTTTCAGTGCTAGAGCTTTTCAGAATTATAGAGTTTTTCAGTATTATCTTCAGGGGCAAATACAGCTCATGATACGCTAACAGTTGCTAACAATTTCTTATGCAGCATCAAAGCAAATCATAATACACCTCAGCTAATCTAGAAATGCATAAAAGAGCAATCCTGAAACGTGAAAAGAGTCAATATTAGCATTGGACATGGTTAATGGCAATTATTTCACACCCCTTTGCATTTTTACAATAGACTGAAACAGGTCTGGATCCAGAATCCTTTATTGGGACATGAAATTTACATCACACTTTAGCTGAAAAGTCGAGTTGTGGATGTAGAAATCCCATTTAGGGTCACAATAGGAAATGTTATATTAGATAATGTCTTAAAAGTACAAGGCGGACTTAACAGCTATGAGAATGTGAATCAGTGGCATGTACTCCTGTCTTAAGTCAGTTGGATTTCAACTTCACTTTTAAGATTTTTTTTGTTTTGTTTAACTTTTGAATTCCCAGTAAAGTACTACACTACCCATAGTCCTTTACTGAGTTCCACCAATCACAGACATTGCTGTTACCATGGATACGTAAACCACTCCGAAGTTGAGCAGGTGGAAGTCAGAGCGTTACAATGTAACATCATCTACATTGCGCCCCCAAGTTTTCTGTTGGACATGGGAACACCCGATTTGTGGGTTGACATTAGGTAAAAATGACGGTTAAGGGTAGGTCAAGATTAAGGTTAAGATTAGAGGGTTAAGGGTTGGAACAGGATCGGGGTGAGGGTTAAGGTTAAAATTGGGTCTGAAATGGTTAAGGTGGCGTCATCCAGGTGAAATGGTGTAAAAACAAGGAGTCATGACGTGCTTTTTTTAAGGGATGAAGAGAAGACAAATCCTAAACTACACTATATACAAGAAAGCCAAGATGTACACCATCGGAAAGGTCGATTGAAAGTGGTTGATAGTGGGGGGGAAAGGGACTTAATATCCTCAGCTGCAATGGTTTCGCTCCTTTTTAAAGTGACATAGTACACAGTGTTGTAATGTTATTTTTTTTCCTGTTTTTCAAATATTTTTTGCTAGGAATCAATCGCTATAAGGCCATGATTCATCTCATAGCAGGTTGGGTCGGTTCGAGGCTTAAAACACTTTACGTAAGGGTTTTCCTGAAGTGTCCATGGCAAAAACGAATAGGAAATTTACTTCCTGAACCTGGGCTGCTGAAAAAGTGGGTGGTCAGTTTTTAGCAGAGCTCATCCTGGGAAGGGGGACGGTGATGTTACCGTGTGACTAAGACGCTGTTGAGGTTTTCATACCTGAGACGCAGTCACGAAGAAGTTCCATGGCAGGAGAGTCCCCAGGCCGAGGATGAAGATGATGACCGCAGTAAAATAAGCACTGTTAAACACAAAAGATAAAAAAGCCATAAATCACCAATGATAAGCTGCATCATTAGGCGGAAAGGCAGAGAAGTAGAGGCAGGAATTAAGGTGGCCAAACTAAACAAACAAACAAAAGACAAACTGAATAAAAAAAGGCAGACACAGATCAGAGATGCACAGATAGACTGACTGAAAAAAAAAAGAGAGAGAGAAAGACATGCTTAGGGACAGGTCAAGTAGAAATGCAGACCACCACAGGGACGTACAGAATGAGAGTTAAAATGATAATAACATAGACTGATAGGCTAGACAGGCCGGTTAGCTTTTCACGTTGTACAAAACTTACCGGTCGACGGGAAGACTCTTGTCACTTGGCATCGCTGCGTCTTAGCCAGTCCTCTGAAGAAACATATGGGAGAAACCTCTAGATAAGAGTAATACGTGATTTCTTTGATAAATGAATAAACAAAAGTCTGTTAGGTATGAATTACCAGCCCAGATAGCAAAGAATTTTTGGCTGAAATATGGCTTACACCTGCAGTTATCTCACAGCCCACATTTGGCCTTGAATGACGGACGGCATCGACTCAGGGTGAGTGTGGCTGCCTCAACTCACCCACACTTGGGCCACATCTGGCCCACATAGTATGTGCTGTAACCCAAGTCAAGCCCGGTTCATTACATATGGGCCACGTCTGGCCCACACGACAGGTGCCAGTGCAGTAACGGAGCCGTAAGTACCAAAAGTGCCCCAGGTTAGGCCCAAATGTGTCTGCTATCTGGGAGGTCTTGCGACATATTGTTTCATTACATTTTCTTCAAACTGGAGAAAGAATCGTTTTGGGTCTTAAAGTCATGAACTTTGGTCAAACACGAGTAATGTGAAAAGTAGAGGGAAACATCAGTAACTTTCATGCTGTTGCTTTTTGAGTAGCATGAGAATTCATATAATTTTGTTATCCTGTTTCAATGTTATATCCTTCTCTCACTCAGACATGTGACTAATGTGTTTTTTTTTTTTTTTTTTTTGGTGATGCTGGTCATGTGGCTCAGGTCCTGGGCTGTTCTGGTGGTGTCTGGACACTGCTTGGCATCCTCCTCATCATATTCTTCATCCATCCATCCATTATCCAAACTGCTTATCCTGCTCTCAGGGTTGCGGGGATGCTGGAGCCTATCCCAGAAGTCATTGGGCGGCAGGCCGGGAGACACCCTGGACAGGCCGCCAGGCCATCACAGGGCCGACATGCATGCATGCACGCGCACAAACTACAGGCGGTGAATGATGCAGTCCAACATCGCGCTCCTAATGTACCAAATAAGTACGCCATTCTTTCTCGAGTGCCACCGGGTAGCACATGGTTTTCGGTGGTGGATCTGGCAAATGCATTTTTCAGTGTTCCAGTACATCCGGACAGTCAATTTTGGTTTGCTTTTTCTTTTAACGGAAAGACCTACACGTTCACATGTTTGTGTCAAGGCTATTGTGAACCTCCAACAATTTACAATGAAGCACTAAGGGCCAGTATCAGTTCTCTGAAACTGTCTCCAGGAAGTGCACTCTTACAGTATGTAGATGATTTGATGATAGCAGTATCATCTAGAGAACAATGTGAAAGGACACTATTGGCATTGTTGGAACATCTGGCATCAGAAGCTAGTCTGTCAAAATTACAATTTGTACAACAACAGGTGACATTCCTGGGTCATGTGATCACAGCAGAGGGCAAATCCCTCAACCCAAAACAAGTCAAGGCCATACAGGACATTCCTAAACCAGTAACTAAGAAGCAAGTCACATCATTCATAGGTATGTGTTCTTACTGTCGATCTTTCATTCCTAACTGTGCCGTCCTTGGGGTGCCCTTCAGCGCAATCGCACATGAGCAAGTCTCGACCGCACACAGTAAAGTAACCTGGACTGACGGTGCAGAAAAGGCATTTGTTGATTTGGAACTAGTTCTACAGGCGACTCCGACTTTAAGACTACCAGACCCTACCAGACCATTCACGCAGACCGTGGACACAAAGGGAGGGTACATGACATCCGCCCTGCTCCAAGATCATGGGGGTAAACGCAGGCCAATGGCTTACTTCTCAGCCAAACTTGACCCAGTTGCTGCAGGGCTGCCAACATGCTTAAAAGCTGTTGCGGCAGTCGAGGAGGCTGTCATGGCCTCAAGGGGCATTGTGGGTTATGCTGATTTGACATTGTTGGTCCCACATGCTGTTTCACTAATTCTATTAGAACAAAAAACATCTCATTTGACTGCAGCAAGATGGCTCTGCTACAATACTGTACTATTAGACATGCCTAACATCACTGTGAAGAGATGTAATGTTTTAAATCCAGCTACTCTTCTCCCCACAGCAGACAATGGTGAACAGCACAACTGTGTTGCAACAATAACTGAAGTGTGTTCTCCCAGGCCAGATTTACAGGAAACTCCATTGCAGAATCCATAGCTTGAATTGTTTTTTGACGGATCAGCATCTCGCAATCCTGAGACCGACAGGAACCAAGTTGGTTTCTCTGATGTAACTGCACATGACACATTGCTTGCCAAACCACTCCCAACTTCACTATCTGCACAAGCAGCAGATATGCGTTTGGGGTTGTACATGATTTTGGTACCATTTGGAAGCACAGGCAATTCCTTACATCCTCAGGCAAACCTATTGCACACCACACTCTGGTTTGCTGGTCTGCTCCCTAAGCAAATTGCTGTATGCAAATGTGACGCTCACATTCATAATAACGACCCTGTTTCCCAGGGCAACGCAGCTGCCAAAACAACAGCTCAGCAAGAACTAACCAGCATTGACGTTTTTCTATGTGATTACTCTAACACTCCTTACACTCCCACAGTTGACTTAAGAGGACTTACAACAACGAGCGGACCAGACAGAGACAGCTCAATGGCGGAAGCACGGCTGTGCTGTCAAAGATGGGGTATGGTACGGCCCCAACGATAAACCATGCTTGCCTAAATACCTGTTTCCCCACTGTGCCGAATTGACACACAGTGCAGACCACGTGTCAAAAGGGGGGATGATGGAGGCTATTTCACAACATTGGTTTACTCAAGGCTTCACACATTATTCTCAAAAATGTTGCCAATCATGCATAATTTGTGCCACAAATAACATTGGACAGGGTGTTCGCACACCTCAAGCAGCACACCCTCCACCAGAGAAACCATTTGACCACCTACAAATGGACTCCATTGAATTGACACCTAGCGAGGGGAAGAAATATTGCCTCGTTATTGTAGACATGTTCTCAAAATGGGTCCAAGTGTTCCCTTCTGCCAAACAAGATGCTAGTGCTGTGGCAAAGGCTCTAGTCAGAGAAATTATTCCACGATGGGGAATTCCAGCTAAAATTAGCAGTGACAATGGGGCACCCTTTGTAAGCGCTGCCCTTAAACAAGTAGGTGAATATTTTGGCATCGACATGAGACAACACTGCGCCTACCATCCAGCTAGCGGAGGTGTGGTGGAAAGAGAAAACGGCACTCTCAAAAACAAGTTGGTAAAGTGCTGTGAAGAAACAGGCCTATCCTGGACAAAGGCACTTCCTGTTGTCCTGATGAGGGCAAGGGTACGGTCAAGGAATGGACTTAGTCCATTTGAAATGTTGTTTGGAAGACCACTGAATACAGGCATAGGGCCTACAAAAAGACAGTTACCCAACACCAACAACTGTGAAGATGAAATGCTTCGTTACTGTGCAAATCTGTCTATGGCTTTGTCTGATATCCACAAGCAGGTGAAAGCAGCACTCCCATCACCAGCCACAGGGCGATTACATGACCCGAAGCCCGGCGATTGGATTGTGGTGAAAGACCTACGGAGGAAGAACTGGCGAGCCAGGCGGTGGACAGGACCGCTCCAGATTCTGCTAACCACACAGATAGCGGAGGTCGCTGAAAGGGCTACGTGGATACACGCTAACCACTGCAAATGGGCTCCAGACCCGAGTGACAAGGACTGTCCAACTACACCAGGGCCACAACAGTGAAGGGTGAAATAGCGCCCTCCTGCACCTGTAACGTGCCAAGCTACCAACAAGTGACGTGCAGAGTGAATCTCTGTGCCACCCTTAGGGGAACCAACCGAGATGACCCGAGCTGACAGGCCACGCCCGTGGCATCCTTTCAGGACAATGGGGTTCGGGCTCAGGGGAACGATTTGTTGTTTTACAATAACTATTATGATTGTTGGTCCCATATTAAGGGTTTTTGATTCCCCGCAAAATAATAATGTGGCAACATCGACCCCCGTCACATTCTCATTTAACAACTTTGACCCCCACCATAGCCAAATTGCTAGATGTAAAGATATTGCTAATTCCACAGCAGCCACTCAGACTGTTGAAACTCGTTTAATGCGTGTAAAACGCTTTGATACCTATGGGAGAAATCTGGCTATAACTAGGATGACAGAATGGGCCACCTCTCGTAACTTTACTAATTGTTGGATTTGCCAACATTTACCTGCATCGTCTCAATCACCTATGGTAGTTCCAGTACCGCTGTCTGCAGCAGACTTTAAGGTGTTTGATATCAACCTATTTGACGCCTTCTCGGTCTGTTATGTTTCAGGGCTCATTCATAATGATCTACCCGGTAATGAGAGAGAGATCGTCTCATTTGCCCCTTGTCTGAGTTCAATAACGGTTACGGGCCACGTGGGTTGAACTATGCAGTATTATGGAAGGTACCCAAATGTGAAACAGTGGTAAATGCAATGCTTCGATATCGTGTAGAGTTTCTGTCCGTGCCTGCTGACTGCGATAACGATACAGAATGTAAGCCTATGACTGAATCAGAATACACCTACCGTATCGTAGATGGGGTATCCCTGGCTTCCACCATATGATTCTGATGATGATGACAGTTTTTAGCAAGTGTCTACAGTCACTTCATTCAATAGAGTAGTTTCCCAAGATCCTTTTCTTTATTTGGAGTTATTTGGAGCTTTTTTTCTAGTTGATTTGTAAGCAATCTACATGTGTGTTATGAAAATATCTCTCATTTATTGTTTCATCATTTATTCATCATTTATTTATCGTTTGATGTTACTGGGGACTATGCTGTGTTTTAGATGGATTTTGAGCATTCACATAAGTTTTTCCCAAATTTCAATATTGGGGTTTTTTTCTTGTGATATGGCCGCTCAGATTAGTGTAGGTTACCTCTCGAGTCTTACTCATTTTGTAGTCAAGAGTGAGGTGAGATGTTTGGTTGGAGAGGAGATGGGATGATTGTGGCTTCTGTCTGACTGCTGAGTTTATGTGGAGTGTTTTTGATGTAGTACATCCGAAGCATTTCAGTTGACTTACAACTGACAGACAGGCCTCACAGTCGTTCTATGTGAGGTTAGATGTTCCCCAAGATGTAGAACCACTGTTAAGTTTTCTTTTCGCCTTATTTAGATGATTTATTGTTGATTGAAAGTAATCAAAAGGGGGGGCCGTGGGGAAAATTTTTTCCTATATTGGATAGGTTTTCAGCTCCACCTTCGGCATAATTGATTATGGGTTGTTAGGAGGTTGTTACGTTGTTTTGATATGCTTAACACGTTTTCTATTTTCACGTTGTTGGCCATTTTGTTATTTTCTACTATGAATTTATGATGAAGTGTTTTGAATCTTTGCGAATTAACACTTTTGAAGTTGTATTCATGTGTAATGTATATACTTTCTATGTTTGTCAGAAATGACAAAAAGGGGGGGAAATGTGACAGAAACTTACCAGGTATCCTTTAACCTAATGCACCCAGGCACCATGTCTCTGTCTGGCCTTCTGTACTCCGTGGATCCTCAGCACAAGCATCCTTTATTACTGACCTGTCCTTGACGCACACAGATAGCATGCCATCTGCCGTGATGCAAACCGACTCTAACCAGCCTGCTCCAGGAACGGCCAGGTACAAGCATCCTGCTTATCAGCCGGCTGCCTGCAACCTCCCCTATAAAGCATATACTTTCCAACCCCTCATCGTCAGGCCTTGCAGATTGCCTAGCTATTCTGTGTCTGATCCTTTCTGCAGAAAGCTCATTAAATTTCTATTCAATCTATTACACTTGCAAGACTTCTTATTTTCAGATTTCCACCACACATCTCCCCTGCCTTTCCTGTCTCTCTCTCTCTCTCGACTATCACTATCAAATAAAAGCGGAAAATGCCACAAAAAAAAGAAAGAAAAAAGATCATACATTATTGACTACTGCAAACTGTTCTCTTCTCTGTCATGTCGTTTCCATCCATCCATCCATTATCCGAACCGCTTCTCCTGCTCTCAGGATCTGCAGGATGCTGAAGCCTATCCGAGCTGTCATTGGGCGACAGGCCGTGGAGACACCCTGGACAGGCCGCCAGGCCATCACACAGGGAGTTCAGTGTTTACTTATTTTGTTGTGGTCCTTATGCAGTAATGACAGTAATGTTACTGACCGCATACCTTATGTTTACATTTATAAATGTATTATTTGTGTTGTGCCCCCACGCCCATGCCGGTCACAGTCACATCCCCAGTCCCACTCAGCACGTCACCATTGAGGTTGGGCCGGGCGTCTCCTTCAGCAGCAGGTGTTGGCATTTCCATCAGGCCAGCTGTACCCAATTACCACCTGGGCATCGCCCTCCTTAAGGCTGCTGAGGACGGACGTCCGACGCTTGAACGTTGACAGCTGTACGGTCAGTTCAGTCTGCTGAAGAGCCTCCTCGCGTTTTTCCAAGAACTTAACCAGTTTTCTCTTAGTTTGCTTCAATGCCAATCTGCCCTGCTGTCTCCTCGGTTCTCTTCCAGGCTCCCTCCGCGACTTCCAGGGCTCCCCGCGTCTCCCTCGCCCCCGGCGACCATCACGTTTTCCCCCGGACCCCCTCCAGCGAGCTCCCCTCCACCCCCCCCCCATTCGGACTTCCTGGATCTCGGACCCGGACTTCCTCGGACAACCCCTCGCTCTACGGATTCGGACTTTGTGGCTAGGTCCGCACGCACATTTACATTCCCTCCATTTACATTGCGCGCCACACTTGGCTTTACGCACGTTAGACACTAGCTCTCCACACACCCACGTAGCATTGCACACACCCCATTTTCATTCTGTCCAGGCGCCCACCCATTACACACTAGCATGGTGTTAGATAGGGACTTATTTTATTAATAAAACCCTTATATTTGTTCCCCTGTCTCCGAGTCTCTGCGTCTGAGGTACCCGGCACATTTGGCTGCTTGGAATCGGTTGGGTCCCTAACAGTGTGGTGCCTATGTTTACCAAAAGCACTTTAAAGTTTACATTTTATTTAACTTATTGTTTTTTTGTTCTTACGCACTATCTCACTTCGTGACTCTCTGAACGAGGTATTCTCGTGAGCACGAGTTACTATCTCGTGCGTACCTGTTAGTATCTCGTGAGCACGAGATAGTTAACAAAAAAAAATTCGCCCATGTCCCCTTAGGGGCTCCGTAGTTTTCAACTAGCCTATACAGTATACTACAACAGCATCACAGAATTCCCGAAATTCAGTCATGGCTTTTGGTTTTGGTGTGCCACCCCAAGATTTACAGTGGCCCCATTTGGCCACACCTATAAAAAATGTCTGGGGGCGCCACTGCTCCAACGAGACCAGTGTGTTTTGTTTTTTCTTGTCTCTTCTCCCGCGTGTGTGAATGGTGTGACGCGAGTCTCCCCTGTGTGCGTGTGTATTCTGTCCTCCTGCCAGGTCTCCGTCATGATGGCGGTTGCGTGGCTCAGGTCCTGGGCTGTTCCGGTGGTATCTGCACACTGCTTGACATCCTCCTCATCATATATCTTATAATTCGGTTATCCTCGTTCAGTGTTGTATTCCGTAATTGTGTTTTACTCTGTAAACACACCATCCATTTCACGTCTGTCCGTCGTGGGAGATCGAGAGACCCCTCCTCTCTTGCTCTCCCTGAGGTTTCTTCCTATATTCTCTCCCTTAAATTCTTTTAGGGAGGGTCTAAACAAGTGAAAGTAACCGTTGCCTCTCTCTCTCTCTCTCTCTCTCTCTCTCTCTCTCTCTCTCTCTCTCTCTCTCTCTCTCTCTCTCTCTCTCTCTCTCTCTCTCTCTCTCTCTGTCTCTCTGTCTCTCTTTGACGCAGCTTATCGCAAGGTGGTCATTTTAGCCCGCAATGAATAAACGGTTATTGATTGTGGTAATTTGTCAATCGAGTTTTACGCGGTATTGTTTTCATTAGCCTTGATCACTTGTTTAGTATTTAACAGGCTCCCCCTGGTCTGTCCCGCGGGTAACGTCAAACTTTAAGGGGGGGGGGGACAAAACATTTGTGAAACAGAAGTGTGCGTATCGCAACGTGTTGTCATTTTAGCCCATAATGGATGAACGGTTATCGTGAGTTTGGTATGACAGGCGAGTTTTACGCGGTATTGTTTTTATTAGCCTGGATAACTTGTTTTTTTTCTATTTTCTTTGTATTTAATAGGTTATCTCTGGTCTGTCCCGCGGGTAACAACAAATTTTGGAAAACAAAATATAAAACGTTTGCGAAACATTACGGTGAAAGTAAAAATAAATAATAATAAAAAGACTTTCTTTTCAAACCAATTAAGCTTACCTTGTTTATATACCGTGTGACGCGCTCTGCGAACCGGCCCGCCACTGTTTGAATCTTGGCGCTGAATCTCGATTTATGTAAGCGCGCTTTCGCGGGGGGGCAGGACTTCGTCTGCCGGGAAGAAAACCCGGCTCTGAAAAACATGGGACGCCTTTCTGCTCCTATTTGGCAACGATAAAGGGGCCTGTCTTTGATAGGCTCGCTCTTTGTGGCTTTGTCTCTGAGCGCAAATTATGATTTATTTCTTTATTTATTTTGTTGCGTTGTTTTCCCTCAGCAAAGCGCGCGCCTCAGAGGACCGGTCCGATCACCAGTCTGTCCAGGTCCAAACGTCTTGCAGCTTATGGCCGGTTTAGGTCAGTTTACAGCTTCACACCCATTGACTTTTTCCTCCTTTGATCCGAAATGATTTGATTATTTTTTTTAATCATGGCATCACACCTACTTACCGTAGCGACCGGGGGAAGCGGTCGCTCTGACTGCCGGCGGTTCTGCGCTGGGGCATGGCAGGGGTTGATGGGACTGTTAATGTTAGTATTAACATTGTTTTAATGATGTGTTCATGTTATGGTTATTGTAGTTTTGTTTGTGGGTTCGACTCGGACTAAGTAGAAGCCGTTTACTGACTTGACTATAGGACCGTGACTAATTTCACCAGTTGCGACATCGGGGGGGGGGGGGGTCGTTGTGTTGTTGTCTAAATACTAGGGAGCACCCGGTTCCGGGTTGTGCAGCGTGCGAATATTTTTTTGCCCCCCGACGATGGATCTGGGAAGTTCCCGCTCTCTAGCGTTAGGATTGGCCAGTTTGCCAGAGAAGCAAAAGTGATACTGTCCAGGAAAACATCACGGACTATCCCCTGTTGAAGGTCAGATTCATTCACAATAAACATTATTGATAAGTACATTAAATAGGGACAATGCCTGACTAGGTGTCCATTATCAGAAATGAATGGACGACGAGGAGGCCATTAATTCCTGATTACGGATACCTCGAAGGGCATCCAGTTTATACCATGGTCACTTGCCAACGTAATAAAAATTAAGACAATTTATATTTTCAAGAGTTTTGCAATTAAAAGCTAAAGTTTTTCCACGAAACCTAACTTTCCCTGATAACGCCCGAGGGTTATCGGGGAAAGTTAGGGGTCCACTAATACCTGGAACAATCATTACCATCCCATTAAGTTCTAGTGCAATGAAAACGATCTTCACTATTCTAGTAAATAGGACGAAGCTTAGATTCGACTTGGCAACGGGAGATGCAGTCCGCTCAACTCACTCAGCTATGAGCAGCTTGTCAGTAACGTTGCGTACGGTTGACAAACAGTAAATATAATTTGACAGTATGTTTAAAAACAAGACCAGCAAGCTATCCAGCCATGGCATTGTCCCCAAATCTGTGTCAAGATGTTCACGAGCTAATGATATAGGCCACGTGTACGGTCGGCCACAGCCTGATGTAGCGAGTTGAATAATGAATTGAATGTGAAACTGAAGGCTTGCTGCCACCGAGACCCGACCCCGGAGAAGCGGCTAATAATGAATGAAAGAATGAATGAATTGGAGTCGGGACTCTTGGCAGGCTGACTGACAGGCCGATCTGACCAATCATAGCGCTTGAGGGCGGGAACTTCCCCAGATTCATCCTAGGAAGAAAATATTTGCGTGCGCGTATGGGACACGGGAGCTGCCATTGGAAAGAGAGCCCCTCGACTCATTCCTTCACGCCGGTGTCACTTCTCGGGGTAAATATTTCCCCGGCTAAGCCCCCCTCGTCGCATTTTTAGGTAGCTAATGTTCTGCCGGTTTAAAAAGACGCATCGTGTGACTTCGCGGCAACGTGAACTGCCGTGAATTGCAAACAGTGAACTAGTTAACCAGCTAACGCCAGTCTGTCATTGCTATACCTAACGTTTGCTAGTTGTGCTGGTTACCAATATCAATAACGTTAGTGGTTTTGTTGAATCATAAGTTAGCTGGCTAATACCATAACCCACAGTAGACAGACAACACAGCCGTTCAATTTGCTTGACTGACTTACCTCATTTGACTAATTATACAGGAGTCCATGCAACTCTCACAAAGTGTGAGTGGATGTTATGTCCATATGATGTTAGACTAATCATTATCTTGTAATCAGTTCATACACATTCCCACCGCGGACCATTTCACTGTCTACCAAATATCATTAACTAAACTGTCTACCAAAATATCCACAATATATTAGTTTCACTAGTGATAAGGTTTGATGTAGGTTGATGTCTCCTCTAACACAGGTTAGCTGGCTTCTTTTGTACCATTCTGTAGTCTTTGCAAATTAAGTGTACATTTCCAAACGCAAGTATAGTATGTCAATGAATATTATAGCAATCAGCAAGTTTACCCAAGTAACTAATAATAAAAAAGGTAAACAACAGAATCATTGAGAAGATTTTTTATTGCATATTCAGGGTGAGAGAGAGCGGGAGAGAGAGACACACATTTTCTTATCAAATAAAAAACCTATAAAATCTTCATCCTTCCCCCTCACGGGTTTCGGGACAGAAAACAAAAAACTAAAATAATGAAGGCAAACAAAATGTAAGAGGCTTAAGTAATATGTCACATATTGTGTCTCTCTTTGGGTTTACTTTTCTGGAATCTCTCCAGACAAGCTCCCCAAGCCCTTAACATGTATAAATGAAAGGAAAGACAGACTTGGGTCTATTGTGAAGTGGAATACTGAGTGTTAACAGTAGCAATGGGGCAGCGTCCGAGTGATGTCACAGCACCGCTGTCACTATGGACGCGTGTATTGGTTTAGATTATGTGTGACTTCAATAATACATGTGATTTGATGCATGTAGGTCTTGAACACAGATTTTCTGGCCAAGATTCTTAGTGAAACTTTTGTTTACGTTGAGATCTGAACTGGTGGTGTACTGGCTATTCATTTCAGGATCAAGCACTGCATCGAAGATGGACGGTAGTATGGATGGAAGATAGAAACCTCTATCTACAAGGAGGATGTCACCAGGGTGGAGTTTATCTAGAATTCCACACTGTTCAAAAATATCATTGTCTGTGATACAAAAACACCAGCTCCATTAGGAGCCACAGCAATTGAACACTTGAATGTGTGGTAGTGTTCATAATTCGAATACAGATTTCCCTGTTGTTTGAAATGCTGAGGCATTTCAAGCAGTGTAATCTACAGAACACCTGACATTTTTAGAATTACGCATCGATTTGGGCGTGAATTTTTTCAGATGAGCTCGACTGGGGAACATACGATCACGTAAGTCATCAAAGTGATGGTACATAAATTGCAAACAAGGTGTGAATATTCTCCAAACACTGCACTGTGACATTTTGAAAAAATAACCCATGGAGATCATGCAGTATCCACGCTTCAATCGCACTAAACACATGAACAGGCAGTCAGTAGGTTTGGTGCCACAGGGGGCACAGCTGTCACCATCAGAGTATCTGGAGTCACTATTGCATTCCCCATAGCAGCAATGTTTTATGTACACCATGGCACACTAGAAAAGGGTGAAAACGGCAAAAAATTGCGCAAAAAAACTGAGAAAATTACAACAGACTGCTTACTTCTAATGTAGTCTAGTGCATCCGATGTCTGACTTCCGTTTGCTGCAAAGCTTCTGCTTCCGCTTGGGAAGGGCTAAAAATAGTTCATGGACGCTGCCCCATTGACGACCACTTAATGGATCCTAAACCTGTGGCGATTTGAGTAAAGGATAGGAGTTTTTTTTTTTTTGGTATGACAATTGTTACTTTGTCTTTATTTCATATTTACACAGGAATGTGACAATGTAACATTGTTAATATGGAAATACAAAATGTGTGACATTGTAAGTAGGATACAACTATAGTCATTTCATATAGTATTGCTAATACTACCATGTATTAACAGAGAATTTACAAATTGAAATGTGTAATATATGACATTGTAGGTTTCAGCTATAGTAATCCTATAAAGTGTTGATAATACTACCAACTAGGAGTCATCATTTCAACACCGTGAATCAACAGGTCTTCATCGTCATAACCCCTCTTCAAAATCAATTCTCCGTAGTGAGCAGGTATAACCCTCTCCATTCCTGAAAACAGATCTTTGAACACCATAGTCAACTCTTCACTTAACTTAATTCGAATGATATTGACATTGTCTAGACTGGAATGAAGTTCCATTCCCTCTGGTGTTTCATACCGACCACTTTCTCTACTTTGTAGGGCTGATATTTCAAACCCTTTAGATGTAATAGTTACCTGAGTAGTAGAGTTAAATCCTGCAGGAGATACACCCGACATCAATATACCACAGTGTGTCACATCCCCAAATTCCACTGGGACACAATCCAAACCTGTACAGCAAAAACTCATAGTAGATCCAGACCCATACAGAGATAAATCACAGTGAGTCACATCAGGATCCACTACTAAGTCCATTGTAATTGAACGCTGAGTGAGCTCTGGTGAATTGTTTTAGTGTTAGAGTCAACCCTGATCACCGTTTGCTGAGATGCAGTGGTCACAACCTTTACGCCCTGTGGTGTCCTCACAGTCATTTCATCCAGACCTGCATGAACCAGAGCATCTATGGTTTGTCTCCACACATGCACGTTAAGATGCTCTCCTTCTTTGGTACTCATATCCTTGTAAGCGCTTCAATATACTACATCACCTGTGGCACTACAAGTCACCATTACACCGTTGGGGTCAATATATACAGCTGAACTTCCATTCTTGAACAGTACAGCTCCATGTAAAGACAGTCCGTCGTCTGTCGCTACACATGCACGCTTCACATGCTCTGGTTAGAACACTAAGCTAGTATTTGATCTTAATACCAAGATGATATCGTCAACGTCTACATGGTCTGTAGCACTTACCACTATACCACTGGTGTCATGTGCTACCAAAAGAGACAGAGTCATATGATCTCTTATTAGAGTAAAGGATAGGCGTGGGCAGTGTTAACAGTAGCTATTGACGTGTCACCGTATCACCGACAACAAAGTCCTCACCCATCGGATCAGTATTCAGCACTTCGGGCATGCTTGGGTGCCGGTTGAACATCAAGAAGAATGGCGTGTACTTCGTGGATGCCTAACAAAATAGATTTCAATGGGTTATTAAAATCTGTCATATCACACATATTTTCAAGAACTACTTGTGTAGTCATCCCGCAACAACACTCAAGCTGACCTGTTTGGAGTTGTTGATGGAGCAAACAACAGACTTCAAATGGTCGTCCCAGTCACTTTGCATGTCACTGACGTATTTTGCCAATTGCTTGTTCAACGTCTGGTTCGTCCGTTCGTCTTGACCATTCGTTTGGGGGTGGTAGGCCAATGTCATACACAAGGTACTGAAGGCCTTCACCTTCCGTACCTTGAATGTGGCAGTGTTAGCCGGAAACAAACAGATGAATACAATAGTAACAAACACTAATCATATCCAGTAACACAGAACTAAAAATATATAAAATATTGTAGCGAATTCAGGGGGCAGTCTAATGGAGCGAATTCGGGGGGGGGGCACTCGGGAGCACTGCCACAGACAGGACACGAACCCGTGTTTCCCACACCACAAGCGACAACGTTAACCAGTCGGCTAAAGGGTCCAACCAGTTAGCTAAGGGCTACCGAGCTTATTCATCCGTGATCGTTACAATATAAATACATATACATCATTCACAAACTCCCTCCCTTGGTCTGTGATCACCTGCTTGGGAATGCCAAATTCAAAGAACTTGTCGATGATATGGGTTGCAGCCTCTGCTCCATGTTTTGTTCGGAGAGGCTCTGCAACTACCCATTTGGTAAACAGGTCCGTCATTGTTAGGGCATACTTGTAACCGTCCTGAGTGGTGGGCAGGGGCCCAATCAAATCAACACCAATGACTGTCCATGGCTGGGTAACACCTTTGATGGGGTGCAGGACAGGGGCCACTGTTCTCATGGTGTCATTAAGTTGACACTGAGGCCATTCATCAACCTTTAAATTATTCAAAACACACAATTAAATGAAAATGTTTTTCACTGATCACGTCTGGATAATATATTTGAAATCAATTCAAATCAAATCAAATCAATTTTATTTGTATAACCCAATATCACAAATTACAAATTTGCCTCAGTGGGCTTAACAGCAACACAACATCCTGTCCTTAGACCCTCTCATCGGATAAGGAACAACTCCCTAAAAAACCCTTTTAACAGGGAGAAAAATAGGAAGAAACCTCAGGGAGAGCAACAGAGGAGGGATCTCTCTCCCAAGACGGACAGCATGCAATGGATGTTGTCTTCACGCAATTTACATAATACAACATTGAAAGAGGATAACAGAATTATAATGGACGTAAAATTTATGAAGAACATGATGCGCAGGATGCCAAGCAGTGTCCACGTGCCAACGGAGCAGTCCAGGACCCAAGCCACGCGACCAGCATCATCATGTAATAAAAGAAAAACTTATGTGAGGAGAGGAAGGGCAGGCAGCATCCAAATGACAGCCACCATCACCACGGAGACCTGGGAGGAGACCCGACTGCACATGCATGCAAGAGAGACTCACATGACACCATTCAAACCCAGAAAAAGAGAAAGGAGAAGACGTCATTCAGAGAGAGAGAAAAGACATGTTAGAGAAGAGAACAGTTTGCAATAGTCATTAGCCATAATCAATTAAGTCATCAATTCGTCATAATCTATACTCGATAATCTCGTCGGCAGAAGAGTGGTTGGTAAATTAATTGAGACAGAAAACCGACCCACCGTCCAGTACAGGTTGTGAAGCACTCAACTTAAAGGCAACTAATTGTAAACTAAGGCAAAAAGATGAGTTTTAAGTTTGGATTTAAAGGACTCAACAGACTCCGATTGTCTGATGGCAGCAGGCAGTTTACTCCACAAAAATGGAGCCCGATGGGAAAAGGCCCCTGCCACCAGCTGACTTCTTTTTAACTTTGGGTACACACACGAGCCCTGTATTTTGAGAACGAAGTGCTCGAGGTGGCATGTAAGGTTTAAGGAGATCAGACAGGTAGGATGGAGCAAGCCCATTTAGGATTTTATAAGTCAGCAGAAGCACCTTGTATTCTGATCTAACATGGATAGGAAGCCAATGAAGGGAGGCAAGAATTGGTGTAATATGGTCAAATTTCCTAGTTTTAGTTAGGATTCTAGTAGCAGCTTCTGAACCATCTGAAGACTTTTAGTACTAGAATGTGGCAGACCTGAGAACAGAACATTACAGTAATCAAGTCTGGATGAAACAAATGTATTAGAATCTCTGCGTCAGCCATGGAGAGAAAAGACAGAAGTTTTAGCTATGTTACGTAAATGAAAAAAGGCAGTCTTGGTGATTTCTTTAATGTGCTTATCAAAGGAAAGGCTGGGATCAAACGTAACACCAAGATTTTTGGCTGCCACACTTTGTGAAACCACAGAGTTGTCGATTGTTATCGTTACTTGATCAAATTGGTGTCTGTGTGTAGCAGGGCCAATGACCAGCATCTCGGTTTTATCTGAATTTAAAAGCAGAACGTTAAGTGACATCCAGTTTTTCACAGTAGCCAAGCAGGCCTCTAAGTTAGTGATTTGAGTATGACCATCAGCCCTTACAGGCACATACAATATTCACAAACACATTTATCAACACAAGTCTTACCCATTTATCAACGTCATCCTTGACTGTCTGCCAGTAATAGGCTGAGGTAACTTTCTCCCGTGTCCTCCTTTTTCCAAGGTGTCCACCAGAACCTGGGTTCTCCTGGCACTCTGAGCACTCTCTCCCTCTGTTCACTGCTCAACACAACCAGACGCTTCTGTCCTTAGGGACCCACATAGTACAAGAAGTTGTCTGGGGGGGAGAAAAGAAAAAAGAGGGTCCGCGGTGGTGTAGCGGTCTAAGCATCGGCTTTGTGTCGATGCAGTTGCCCACTGGGGACCGGGGTTCGCGCCCCGGTCTCGTCAGATCCGACTATGGCCGGACTCGATGAAGCAGCAATAATTGGCAACGCTGTCTTCGGGAGGGGGGCACAGTCGGTTTGTGTTCGTCACATGAATGCGTCTGTGTGCGTGGGGAAAAGCAGTGGTTCGGCCTGAATTCGCCTCGAGGCGTCTCCTTCGAGACTGCCGGCCGGGGAGATGCAGTTGGCGAACGCATGCAGTACGAGGGTGGGGTGTTTGAACTAATATAGGGATCGATTGGCCACTAAATTGGGAGAAAAATCCGAAATAAATTTATATTGTCACGTGCATGGATAACTCGACACGTTGGTCCTTGGCTAATGGGTCGGACCCTTTAGTCGACTGGCTAACGTTGTCACTTACGGGGTGAGGGACATAGGTTCGCGTCCCGGCTGTGGCGGTTCTCGGGCTGCCCCCCGATTTCGCTACAATATATATAAAAAAGATGTGCATTGATCAATATGTGATTATGTAAGTCTATTAATAATACATGGTTAAATGTAAAAATATATTTCAATAACGTAATTTCCTTACAGTGTTATTAATGGCATGGTTACACTTTATTATAACCTACTACCTTCGACCATGTACGTCTTGGCAGCCTTCCTGACTCTACTCTTCGTGCTCTCACTGTTCTCTGCCTTGGTAGTGTAGTGGTGGTAGCTACCATTCTCAATGTAGAGTTGTACCTCCTCAAAAAACCTAAAATTCTCCATTGTGTCCGCTAGACATAAAACAAAAATGACAAAGATCAAAATGTTAAACAATATGAAACTGTAATACGCGTGTTTGTGGACCGTAGGATGCTTAGGGCAGAGGCTGCAATTCCGCTATTTGGCAGCAGGGGGAAGTGTCCCCAGAATGTCGCCTTACTGAAATGTGACGTAGGCTTCACTCTGTAGACTGACAGCTGTCATTCTAGCCACATATTTCGGTGGACTTATCGCTGAATTCAGGCAGATGTAACGTATATTAAACTAACGTTATTTAAACACATTTCTGTGATGTGTGTGTGTTATTCATTCTGTTTTGACACGTGTGTGATGTTTAGTCTTTGAGCTCGCGCTAGTGTAGCTATTCTATCGCTAGCCCTGGCTAGCTTAGCTCCATAGCATAGGCTACGTTACTCATTCGTGTGTTAGATATCATGTATTCATTGCCGATTTGCAAGATCCAACTGATCTTGGCCCAACAGACTTTAGGCGAAGTATTGCATTAGGTTGGCCTTCATATTCATGACCATCTCCCAGGCTAAAGGCCTGTTCAGCTCAGTCATTTACGAAGTATTATTGACAATCCCCCTCTTAACAACCTGTGACACTACTGACACATAGTAGCCTATACATATTGTGTACAAAGCAGTGTGTAGCCTATGGAATATGTAGCTATTTCTGTCTTCAAAGTCGAATAAGCGCCTCACATCTGCAAGGCACGGAGTAGCCTAAGGGAGAGGTTTACAGGTGAATGAGGGGATGGGTGAACCCACTGTATTTTGTTTCCCATCTTCTGTTTGAGAGTGTCTGGGGATGCTGAGATGACAAGCTGGGAGAAATACAGCTGAAGGAAGCTGCTATAAACTGGCCTGGAAAACTGCATTACACAACCACGTATAGGCTGTTTGTTTTGCACTGCTTTCTCTTTAGCTGCTGCACACCTGAGATTAATCACTTCATCCAATTGTGTTTCAACAGGAAACCCATGTGTGTACTTCCTCAAGAAAGTACTGGATCTGAACTACAAACGTGCACCTAGTCTATTGCAACAGGCTATTATCATGGTGATGGCATGCTCCAACACGTCCTGAGGTTTGTAGAGCATTTTTATTTCCTGTCCCATACTATTGGATCAAGTGATTAACCAGGTGTGTTACACACCTTATTTAGGTGTGCCACACACCTGGTTAATCACTTGATCCAATAGTCCGCTGGGGGACTGCAGAAAATTATGATTTATCACCTTATGACAATGCAGTTAAATACTGCAATATTTTATCCAATTTCCAGTTATTTCTACCAGTCAAAATGTAGGCAATTAGGCCTACACTTTATCTCTCAAAAACATAGGCTAACGTTATGCTTTTTTATAATAGGCCATGATAGACCTGCCTAACAAGGAGCTTAATGTTTTGGGGATGAGCTTTCATTACACCATGTAATAGTCTTAAATTTACTAAACTTAATAAACTGGACAGGATAGGAGATAACGTGGCTTGACTTCATGCCTCCATCTTGTGTCATCATCAACCTCCCGCCTAACCCCTGACGTATGCAAATGAGGCATCACTCCACCAATCACATATCAAGCTATATCTAGCTGCAAGATATTACACACCAGTGCACCGAGGAGGTTATTCAGCAAAAACGTTTTTGAGGTAAGTTGATCTAATTTTCTGCTATTCTAAAATAAGTATAGGCTAACAGATTTTAGAAAGTTGTTTTGTACTTGTTATCACGGGGTGTTCTAGCCTAGAATAGAATTGTCCTAAGCACCGGGGTGTAAGACGCCCCCCTCACGCGCTGTCACTGTCCCCCCCTAAGATCTAGCTAACGTTAGCTAACTTTGGCCAGTTTGTCTGGGGTAGAAATGTTAGGTTAAAGCAATATCAGTTTAAAATAGAATACATATAGGCTTGACTTGTCTAGATCGTCAGCTAGAAAGCTTAGGCCTGAAATGGTTGCTACCCCTTATGCAAAATAGTCCCGCTATGTAACGTTAACGTTACGCCTAGCTAGCTAGTTACACGTTACATACAAACACAACCACAACCACTGCCTTAACTGTGCTGAGGCCTTGCAACAGCGGGATGTGGCTCCAGAGACTGTGGAGAAGCTGAAGAAGCTGTTTCAGAGTGGCCACTCACCTTCCTCAGCCCTGAACACCCTTAAGTATGACCTGCAGGAGGAGCAGGGTGATGCCTACGTCTATGCCTCTGCAGATCGGGCCATCTGCCCCGACATCCACTTTTGCTACCGGTTAGTTTCATGTTTTGCTTATTCAAAAACCGTCAAAATTATCTGGTAAGTACTGTTAAATGAGGCTTTAATATATTATGTCCACACTAAAAATGGTTTGTTTATTGCCTTTACAGATTATACTACTCCATTTTTAAAAAGGAGTGTGGAGCAGCATCTGGGGATGCCATGATTGTTGACCTCCAGGAACGTCTGGAGGTTTACAACAAGGAGCAGGGTGAGACATGTGCAAGGATGGACACCACTGCTGACGGGCAAACCATCATTGCTGTGTGCACTCCAGTCATGAAAAGGGTCCACAGACTGGAAAAGCACAGTGGAGAACTGCTGTTCATGGATTCATCAGGTTTGTTACCACTGCCCTGAAGGATGTTCTTCTGACATCAAATTCACCGCAAAATGTGATTCCTGTAGGGTTTCATTTATCATTTAATGAAGTCCATTGATGCAAGTCACAGAACCATTCCAGATGTGTAGATCAATCTAGCTTGTCAATAGTCATTGGCATTCTAGCTTTGATTTGGTCGTCTAGGTTTTAGCCTGTCAATTATCGTTGGCTTCTAGCTCCTGATTGGAGCGCGAGATCGGAATCAGTTCGAAGGGAAGTTTACAAACGTTCTCTGAGTTGCATCAATGGATTTCATAAAATGATGAACAAAACTACAAGAATATAATATAAATAAAATATCATAATTCATAACTCTTTGTACTTCTTATCTTGTCTGTCAAAAAGGCCTGATATCTCACTCACACACACACACACACACACACACACACACAATGACACTCATCTTGTACACCCATCTTGTTTGTCCAAAAAGGGATGGACAACGTTGCAGACGATTGGTTCAGGGCTTTGGCATTTGAGAGGGAGGACCAGCAGAATCCATCAATTGCAATTAAGTTTTGTGCAGCAGGGCTTGGCACTACCAGTTTCTATGTTATGGGCTTTCTCATGCAAGCAAATTAAACTTTTTGTAGGGCCAGAGAACTGTTAAGTGTTTTAATGTGCAGTATTCCAACACACAAATGTGATCTGAACAATACTCTGTGTCTTTGCAAAATAGGCGACCAAGAACAAAGGGCTGTCCTTCCAGCTGGGGAAGTGGATGGAGAAGTGGATGGAGAAGGAGATGGAGTGGATGGAGAAGGAGGTCCTGAGTCCAACAAGTCCTGGCGAAGACTCAGCAGCAGCTGGAGCAGGGAGAAAGGAAAAGCTAGAAGCCGGCCTCAAAACTATGTTTGAGGAGCTCAGGGAGAAGCTCAGGCAGGATGAGTCGTTCGAGGCTCCCATTGAATGTCTGCTCTCCAGCTACGTGAAAATCAAGACGGACAGTGGTCTGATTTCAGCCTGCTGCTCCTTTGGAAAGGAGAGGAGGAGCGCAGCCACCACCACCACTGTCAAACTTTTGAAAATGCAGGCTCAGAAATGCCTCCAAACAAGCACAGCCATTGGATTGCAGCCTACCGCTGTGGCAAGGCGGAAGGCACTGCTGGGAGGCAGACGCGCACTCCAGACCGGACATCCACCGAAAAGAGCCAGGAAAGAGCACAGCTATGGCAAGATTAAGGAGGGGGGTAGTGTGCTGCCTAAAAGACGGGCACCACATTTGGGCTGTGTGTGGCTGATGGTGTGGCCCTGGGTGGCAGCCATTCTAGGAAGTAGTGTGGGGTGGAGGATCAACCCCTCCCTTCCGCCCCCCCCTCTCCATCTCCCCCTCCCTTCCTCCCCCCACGTCTCCCTCCCTCTCCTCCGTCCCTCCCCCTCCCCCCAACCTCTCTATCACTGTTCATCCTAGCTTGACAGCCCAGCTCTGCTAACCATCAACAAAATGAGCGATTCTTCCTGGTCTTTCCCTTAGTAAGACTTCTGTATAACAGCGCCAACCCAGAACATTGCCCTATCCTGACCAGCTACAACCAAGTAATCCCGGAATGCATTGCCCCGCCCTCAACAGTCCTGTGGTAACTGTGGGTCTCGGTCTCATGTTTCAAGGGCTCAGAACTGCCCTGCCCGTGGCCAGACATGCCGTAGCTGCGGTAAGCACAATCACTTTGCCAACGTCTGTCGATCGTCCCCGGCTGGGTCAGAGGGCCACACCCCCCAGTCATCAACCGCCGTCATTCACAAGGTGAGCTCTGGGCCAGTGTCATTCAAATCATGCACAGTCAACATTAATGATGTGTGCATCCCCCTGCTGTTGGACACCGGTGCAAGTGTGTCTCTCCTGAATGTTGATACCTACAGTCAATTTTTCGGTTCACTGCCACTGTCCGCACCCTCAGCTGTCCTCTGTGGGTATGGTGACTCCAAAATCGATCTGGTTGGCTCTCTCCAAGTGACTGTCCGCTATGGAACCAAGCTGGTGCCCAATGCAGTTTTTCATTTGGCACGCCGTGGGGCCAACCTGACGGGCCTGGACCTGTTCTCCGCTCTGGGGTTCTCCCTCTTAGACACAAGGGGGGCAGCAATCCTGACTGTCGCCACACCTTGGCAGCAGAAGTGGCCATCGCTGTTTATGGGGCTGGGCTGCCTCTCCGCCTTCACCCATCAACCTCTCCTCAACCCTGCTGTGAAATCTGTCATCCAACCACTGCGCCGCATCCCGTTGGCTCTCCGTGATGGGGTCTCCGCCGAGCTGCAACAACTGCTGGAAGCTGGCATCATTGAACCGGTGGACGCGTCACCTTGGGTCTCAAACCTCGTGGTGGCTAAGAAGAAGTCGGGGGGCCTGCGTGTCTGCGTCGATCTACGTGCAGTAAATAAGGCAGTGGTCCCTGATAAGTACCCACTGCCCACCTCAGAAGAACTCACTGCTCAGTTCTATGGCTCTGAGGTGTTCTCCAAGCTCGACCTCAGACAGGGGTACTTACAGGTGCCCCTCCACCCCAGCAGCCGAAACCTCACAGCCTTTGTGGAACATGCAGGAGTGTTTCGGTACACCAGGATGCCTTTCGGTCTCAGCTCCGCCCCTAGCTGCTTCCAGAAAATCATGGTCTCCGTGCTGGCTGGCATACTGGGCGTGGCCATTTATCTGGACGATATAGTGGTACACGGGCCCACCAGTGAAATCCACGACAAGCGCCTTAACATGGTTTTCGCAGCCCTGTCCAAGCACAAGCTAACTCTCAATGCTGAGAAATGTGTCCTCTCTGTGCCAGCCATCGACTTCGTGGGGTTCTGGCTGTCAGCGAGCGGTGTAACTCCACTACAATCCAACGTGGACGCCATTCAGGCCATCCCTGAGCCCAGCTCGGCCGCCCAGGTCGCCTCCTTCCTGGGTATGACAAGTTACTACCTGAGGTTTCTTCCCCAGTACTCCGCGACCACAGCCCCCCTGCGCCAGCTGCTGCGTAAGGACGAGCCATGGGTGTGGTCAAAGGCATGCAGTGACGCTGTGCGTGATCTCAAGACTCAACTGACTTCACCACCAGTGTTGGCTCACTTCGACATCTCCAGCTCCACCTTTGTGACCTGTGACGCATCAGCCACAGCGATAGGGGCTGTGCTGTCTCAAACCCAGAACGGTGTGGAGAAGCCCATCGCCTTCGCCTCCCGTGCCCTCAACCTGACCGAGCAGCGGTACTCTGTGGGTGAGCGTGAGGCGTTAGCCTGTATCTGGGCTTGTGAAAGGTGGTACCTCTACCTCTATGGCCGCTCCTTCACCCTCAGGACAGATCACCAGGCCCTGACAGCGCTGCTGTCCACATCTGGGACAGGCCACAAACCCCTGAGGCTGCACTGCTGGTCTGACCGCCTCCGCCAGTACAACTTCAGCCTGCAGTTCACCCCAGGCAGAGACAATGTTGTCGCCGACCTGCTCTCTCGCTCTGTCTCCACCCCAGCTCCACAGACGGACACTGACTGTGTGGAAAAGGACATTGTCCAAATGCTACACACACCCCTCCAGGCCACTGTCTCTCTGCAGGAGCTGAGGGCAGCCTCCGAACAGGACCCTGTCCTCTCCCAGCTCCGCACCTACATCCAGAACGGCTGGCCTCACAAGGTCCCAGAGGAGCTGGCTGCGTTCGCCCGAGTCAGACAGGAGCTCTCCTGCTGGAACGACACCTGCGTGGCACGTGGGTTTTGCACAGTGGTCCCAGCTGCTCTCCGTGCACGTGTTTTGAATACGGCGCATGAAGGCCACCTGGGCATTGTGAAACTGAAACAGCGCTGCCGAGACCTTGTGTGGTGGCCGGGGATAGACAGAGATATTGAGGCTCTGGTGAAGGACTGTTCTGCCTGCCTTGTGAGTGGCAAGACTGGCCACCAGGCTCCCCCACCCCTGCAACCTCTCGCCTGGCCCTCTCAGCCCTGGGAACACCTGCAGTTGGACATTTGTGGTGAGATCCATGGAGTTCCCCACCACCAACGCTTCATGGTGGTCGCCTACGATCTACACTCAAAATGGCCTGAACTCACCACTTCCGGCACTGTGACCTCACAGATCATCATCGACTTCCTGGACTCTCTTTTCTCTCGCTGGGGCCTCCCAAAGGCCATCACCACTGACAACGGCCCTCAGCTGGTCTCTGCTGAGTTCACTGCTTATCTCGAAAGCAAGGGCATCCGTCATATACGCACTGCGTACTACCACCCCCAGGCCAATGGCGGCGTTGAACGTTTTCACCAGTCACTGAAGAACGGCCTCAGAGCACACATGGCCCAAGGGTGCTCTTTCACGCAGGCCACCCGTCACACTCTGCTGCACTATCGGGCCACACAGCACTCGACCACAGGCGTCTCCCCAGCCTCTCTCATGCTAGGCCGGGAACTGTGCATGCCCCTTGACAGGCTCCGCCCCTCCACACCCAGGGCACCTCCCTCTGGGGTCAGAGCCTCAGTCACTCGTCAGCAGACGCGGATGAAGCAACGGTTTGACCAGTCAAAACGAACCAGGGTGCCAAACATCAATGTGTCAGACTGGGTCAGGGTCCGCAGGCCCCACAGGGACAATAAAATGGCTTCATACTGGTCCTCTCCTCTCCAAGTCACCCGTCAGCTGGGCCCAGCCACTTACCTCCTCAGCGATGGCACTCGGTGGCACTCCAGTCGTCTACGGAAGGTGTCAGCTCCGCCACACACAGCTGGTGACACAACCATAGCCATTCCCTCAGCATGGCGAGACGCCCCGGGGCTTCATGCAGCTCCTACACGGGCCCCAGACATTCCTGGGCCTCAGCTTCCCCTGCCATCTCCCTCCCCACCTCGGCCTGCCCAGCCTCAGGCCGCCCCGCGACCTGTTCGCACACGTTTACGCCCTGGCCACCTAGAGGACTTTGTGTCAACCTTTCATGTTTGAAATCCTGCCGGGGGGGGGGGAATGTTATGTATGCACACATCGACAGTGCTGCATTTGATTTGGTGCTGTTCTATTTTGCTGGGATCGATTGGTGATGCCTGCGGGCTCTGGGTTGTTTGATCGGGTCTGCCTTTGATGCTGTGTCAGTCTAAATAAAGAATGCCACGGAGAGGTTGTGTCGAGCGACAGCGCTGTGTCCTGACGTGATTTAAAAATACAATAGGTTCACCCATCCCCTCATTCACCTGTAAACCTCTCCCTTAGGCTACTCCGTGCCTTGCAGATGTGAGGCGCTTATTCGACTTTGAAGACAGAAATAGCTACATATTCCATAGGCTACACACTGCTTTGTACACAATATGTATAGGCTACTATGTGTCAGTAGTGTCACAGGTTGTTAGGAGGGGGATTGTCAATAATACTTCGTAAATGACTGAACTGAACAGGCCTTTAGCCTGGGAGATGGTCATGAATATGAAGGCCAACCTAATGCAATACTTCGCCTAAAGTCTGCTGGGCCAAGATCAGTTGGATCTTGCAAATCGGCAATGAATACATGATATCTAACACACGAATGAGTAACGTAGCCTATGCTATGGAGCTAAGCTAGCCAGGGCTAGCGCTAGAATATCTACACTAGCGCGAGCTCAAAGACTAAACATCACACACGTGTCAAAACAGAATGAATAACACACACACGTCACAGAAATGTGTTTAACTAACGTTAGTTTAATATACGTTACATCTGCCTGAATTCAGCGATAAGTCCACCGAAATATGTGGCTAGAATGACAGCTGTCAGTCTACAGAGTGAAGCCAACGTCACATTTCAGTACGGCGACATTCTGGGGACACTTCCCCCTGCTGCCAAATAGCGGAATTGCAGCCTCTGCCCTAAGCATCCTACGGTCCACAAGCCGTCCGGGAAGCGCCACAGCCGGGACGCAAACCCGTGTCTTCCACTCCGCAAGCGACAACGTTAACCAGTTGACTTAAGGGTCCGACTCTTTAGTCAAGGACCAATGTGTGTACTTATCCATGCACGTTACACTACCCACCTGCTTCAGCATATCAGCTCCCTCACGCGTACGCGTCTGGGCGCACGCGGTTCTGATGACCTCACGGTCTCACCGTCCCACTTCTGACACCAATGTAGCGAATTCAGGGGGCAGCCCGGGAACCGTCGCCACAGCTGGGACGCGAACCCGTGTCTCCCACTCCGCAAGCGACGTTAACCAGTCGACTAAAGGGTCCGACCCGTTAAGGACCAACGTGTCTACTTATCCATGCACGTTACACTGGGTAGTGTAGGAGCATATCAGCTCCCTCACGCGTATGGGCACACGCGCTTTCCGATGACCTCACGGTCTCACCATCCCACTTCTGACACCAATGTAGCGAATTCGGGGGGCCGTCTGGGAGACCGTCGCCACAGCCGGGACGCGAACCTGTGTCTCCGACTCCACAAGCGACAACGTTAACCAGTCGACTGCCCCTTTAGTCGAGCGGTCAGCGATGTCTCCTGCGGTGCGGGCGATACGGGTTCGTGTCCCCGCCGCGGCAGTTCCTGTGGTTGCTCTCCGAATTCGCTACAATCTACATCTTACATTTATCATTCACAGTACACTCACACACCACTGTACCCTCCCACATAGAGGTTGGATTTTTAGCATGACCCCCACACCCCGAAATTTGGATAAAGGGATAGAGAATGATAAGATAAAAATGAAAATATGTAAAATTAGTAAATTAAAAAATTGATTCCATGTAATTCATCCATGGATGTGAATCCGAAATTTATACAAACACCCTCTAATAAGCTGAAAATCTGTACTTTAACCACATATGGAATAGTTTGATTTAAAATCTTAACTATTGTAGTATAAAGCCAAATGAAGAGAAATTTCTCCTTTGTACCAGACATTAAGGAAGACACTGTATATTGGTTTAGATTATGTGTGACTTCCATAATACATGTAACAGCAGGCCCAAGAAAATTGAACAGCCAATAAGTGTAGGTATGTGAGACCTGTGAAATCTCAACAGCATTCAGGCTCGAGAGGAGAATTTTTTTCTGGACCAATACAGGAGTCCAGTTTGGCTTTTGCGAGTTAGTTCTTCTCGATAATGATGCCAATTTTGGCACTCAGTTCACAGTGTAAACAGTCTGAGTGCCATTGTCCTTAACTTCATCATCTTCAGATATCCATTCATTCATTATCCTAACAGCTTATCCTGCTCTCAGGTTCACGGGATGCTGGAGTCTATCCCAGCAACCATCGGGCAGAAGGCGGGGAGACCCTGGACAGGACGCCAGGCACATCACAGGGCTATCTTCATAAATATAAACATAAATAAAACTTAATTAAACGAAACCTTCAACGGTAGGGAAAGAGCTCAACAAACAAGAAGCAAAATAATCCAGTGATTCAAGTGATTTTTTTTTTTTAATTAGACAGTACAAGCCTGTTTCATGCTATAAGCAATCATCAGCAATTGTCAGGACATAAATACTTTTATAACAATGGAAAGGTACAACAAAAGACTTTGTTGGCAAGTCTGCCACCTGTGTAATTCAACCAGTTTGTACCAGATTCATTACAGAGAAAATGTTTAAACTTACAAGATGGTTATACAAAGGGATCTTTTAGCTAAGGCCAAAAAACAAAATTTTGAAGTTTATTTGAGTACAAATGCACAAAAGGAAGTTACCATTTCAAGATGCAATAAAAAGACTTATACAATAAGCCTTCTTTCTCTTTAAACAAGTTAGCAGGATAAAATTTAACACATTTACAGCCGATCTAAATATTTTGCCCGCAACCAAACTTCTCTTAAACCAAATATATCTTAGTGTGTTACAAGCGAGAAATGTTACAAGGTCTTGCTGGAAAATTGTGGCCATGAGATCCCTTTTTCATCTCAGTTGTTGGGAATTTTTTTTTTTTTTTTGTAGTGGCAAGTCAGCAAGGCTTTCGATTCAATGGTGTTCAAGTTTAACCCAGGCCTATTTTTCCTTCTCGCATCATTTTCATGCTGTTAACATTCTCTGCTCAACTACAACATGGTTAGACTATGGCTGTGACCCTTCACCTCCTTACCTTAACTATAACCAAAGTGAACTAGCACTTGGATTGCTGCAAGTACTTCAGCTAGTTGATGTAAGTGTAAACGTAATTCTAAAAGGAGGTTGAAAAACCCTACGTGACAGCAAACACAGTGAGAAGGCTGATTTGAATGTCTGTAGATTTATTGTGGAAAAATGTACAAATTCATGAGGTCCCTGACCCCAAATAGTCCACGTGAGCATGCTCTGCCTCAAAAAAAAAAAAAAACTTTTAGGGTATTATAACCTATCCTATTTAATAGGGAAAGCTCATTCTTAATCAGTATGTTGTCCACTGGACAAAAATGTGATAAAAAATAGAAAACACATCAAAAAGCAACTTAACTATTTAAGTCCAACTTAAAAAAGGCAGTGATAAAAATGGACATATAAATAGTACTCTTGAGTTCATTGGCAGACAATGACTGGCATTACGGGAGACCCGCTTCCAGGATGCTTCCCAGCAGTGTCCGGTCCTTCAGAGCCTTCTCCACGTCCCTCTCCTCGATCTTCAGAAACACCTGAGGACACAGGTTAAGGTTCAATGTTAGGCAGGATATCTCACTGTTTATTATCACCTACCTCCGTTTAAAATTGATATCACAGTAAACTGTGGAGTGTATGCCAATATTTACTGAGACTTGGAAATTGCTGTAATTTAAGAGCCAAAAAGGTTACTGGGCAAAAAGAGAAAAATAAAATATGAGGACTACTAATAACTGAAGTAACAATGATGAAAAGGGGGGGGGGGAATCATCTTCGAAAGAAACTGCTGACAGAACAACCAAGTATTAACATCGCAGGTACAGGCCCCTGGGCTTAAATAACCTCTGTGCAGTCTGAACAAATACTTAATTTAGGCTCGCCCCTAAATATGAACAAAATATAAACCTGAAATCCTCTGAAACTAAAATGAACATGCATTAAAAAACAATCATCAACACACTCAGTTTGGCCTCTTAGGTTCAAGTTTAAGTTACCAGTTCAATGTCACACCACACGGGTTACTTAATAGACTCCTATCAAAAGCATTGTACTACCATACCATGAGTGTATATTACACGTGGGAAATGACCCACCAACCCTGACAGTGTTGTTAACCACTGAGCTCCCTCCTGATAATCTACAGCCCCACACTCCTTACCATTCACCGCAATACAATGCTGCGTATCTAAAAAATGTACATCATATTAGTGATTCTTTCTTTTGTTTTGTTCCCCCCCCTTTTCTCCCCAATTGTATCCGGCCAATTACCCCACTCTTCCGAGCTGTCCCGGTCGCTGCTTCACCCCCTCTGCCGATCCGGGGAGGGCTGCAGACTACCACGTCTCCTCCGATACATGTGGAGTCGCCAGCCGCTTCTTTTCACCTGACAGTGAGGAGATTCACCAGGGGGATGTAGCGCGTAGGAAGATCATGCTATTTCCCCCAGTTGCCCCTCCCCCCGAACAGGCGCCCTGACCGACCAGAGGAGGCACTAGTGCAGCGACCAGGACACATACCCACATCCGGCTTCCCACCCGCAGACACGACCAATTGTGTCTGTAGGGACGCCCGACCAAGCCGGAGGTAACACGGGGATTTGATCTGGCGATCCCCGTGTTGATAGGCAATGGAATAGACCGCCACGCCAACCGGACACCCCTTATATTAGCAATTATTTTTATCAAGTAGAAACTCTTTTGGTTTCATCTTAAATGTATTTACATGACTGTAGTTAAGTACTTGGTTCATTCTACCACTGTCTTTTCGTGCAGTTTTGCTCCGTTATCCAGTCATACTTAGAGGTGCTGTTCTGACATGCAGTGTGATTCTCACTTGAACGATTCTGCATCAGTGCGCAAAACTTTGACTTCTTTAAGCCTTATTGTGTTTTTGACATCTTGATTGACTCTCAAGACTTCTAATTAAAAAGGAAATTCCCTCAACACGTTATAAATAAATAAGTTGTCCAACATATGATAGTGGTTTAGTTTTCAGGCTTAACAATAAACAAATTGGAGATGTAAATCGATGCCGCTGATATCAAGTACAGTCCAATTCAGCCTCCAGTTAGCGGAGATGGTCAAACTCCTTTGTCCTTTGCTTGGAAAATTATTTGCATGTGCACATTATGGATTTTTAAAAAGTAGCTCCAATTCAACTGGACTTGGTATATATCCGTGAAGACGTTTCGCCTCTCATCCAAGAGGCTTCCTCAGTTCGTGCCTTTCTGACTAGACCGAGCTAGTCTCAAATTAGGGTACTTCAGCAAATTTACCTTATAGTGAATTTCATTGGTGGACAGATGTATTGAGGTTTTTTGAGTCTATTCGTTTATTTTCATTGGCGTTCTGATCTGTGTGCATCCCCCGATTTCGGTACAGCTGCTGCAACAAATTCCTTTTTATTTGATGTTGTGTATTGTTTGTCCAGATGCTCATGTTAATTTTCTAACTAAGAAAGCCATGTCAGTGACACACGTTATTACAGGCTTGATGTACTCGATTCTTCCTGCTATCGGGCTGGTTTTACAACACACAGAATTGACGCGGAGCACACAACAAAAAACCAAAAACCAAAAACACCAATTTAAGCTGTTGCTACTGCCTCTTCTGAGTTCAGGTTGGGTGAAAAAAATACTTAAGCAACAATTATTTCTATAATGTATGATGCATCTAGTGTATCCTCAATGACTTCATGAGGCGAATGGCACGGCCAAGATCAAATACAGGCTGGATGAGGACTATGCAACAATTATAGTAAAAACATCACGTATGAAATAATCAAGATGCACCGAGAATTTATTTTTCATCGAATTGCTGCACCCTGAAAAAAAAAAATCGAATTAAAACGCGAGGGACCTACAGAAGACCCTTTACTGTTACTAACCAGGTAGTGTTGCAGAACTGCGAAACTAATTTTAGCAAACTTGGATAATGGATGGATGTTTAGAATAGTAATGTATAATTCCACTTTTATACTTTTGAATCCAAACATTTTAGGGCATTTTGGTCTTTCCTGGTAAAGATGGACAGGAAATAGGTAGAGGGTAGAATGACACATAGTCCTACTCTGAATTTATTACAAAGTGGCTGCAATCAAGCCCAAGCAGCCCAAGTATGGTTTATCTGGAAGAACCAACAAAAATAGAAATCTAGTAAAGAAAAAAGAAATGTTTAGCTTACTCTCCTGTTGGTCCTATAAGAAGAGCTGGATAACACCACACAGCTAAAGACCCGCCAGAACATCGGAGAAGGTTGAATCAGTTCATCTGCATGTTTATTGACAGATACGTTTCATCACTCAACTAAGTGACATCTTCATTCTAAACTGACTGCGGGTATCCCCACACCTTACAAACAATACAGTACAATACAGTGCCTAATGACTTAAACCAATGACCAGTTTCATATGCAAATATGGGTGTGACCATTGATCATGTTTACTATTCAAAGAGAGATTACGGGTTGTTGCAATCACAGCATTGTAAGATGGCAACAGATGCATAACGACCGAAACCAACAACCAGTTTCATGATCAAATATGGGTGTGCCCATTAACTAGAGTTTCGATGGCCATGTGTACTATTCACAGAAGGTTGGGGAATAGTTGCAAGCACAACATTGTGAGATGGCGACAGATGTACTCTTATCCCCCCCCTAGGTTCAGGGACGGTTGTTCCCTCTTAACATAAATGGCCTATTTGACTCCCCATTCAAATCCTCCCGATCAAGGATGTGCAAATCCTCATCCCAGAAAGAGTGGCCACTGGTCTGTAGATGGGTGTAGACTGCGGAGTCCTGGCCTGATGTTTTAGCTCTTCTGTGTTGTGCCATTCTTTCGGCCAGCGTCTGTTTAATTTCCCCAATGTACAAGTCACAGCAAGCCCCGATCCTGGCACTTAACAGCGTACACTATATTGCGGTTTGTGTCAGTGGACCCGATCCTCGGGGTGGACCAACTTCTGGCGCAACATGTTTTGGGGTTTGATAGCAACTGGGATGCCATGTTTTGAAAATATGCATCTCAGCTTTTCCGCCACATATGGAATCACCACTGGTTTACGCTTAGGCAGCTGTTGTCTCTCTTCGATTGGTTGGTGCACTGTGTGTGCGTCTTCCTGGCTTTAACAAACGCCAAGTTAGGATAACCCCACATAACCAGGGCTTGTTTAAAGTTGTATTTCTCCCCTTCCCTGGCTGCTGTGTTGGTGGGAACGCTGTTAGCTCGGTGGTACAGTGTCCTGAATACTCCTATCCTTAACATCCTGATGACATCTTAATTTTAACCCAGGTGTCGTCCACCAACCCAGGTGTCATCTGTCACCATCTTACAATGCTATTTTTGCAACTATTCCCCAACCCTCTGTAAACAGTATACATGGCCATCGAAACTCTAGTTAATGGGCACACTCATATTTGATCACGAAACTGGTTTCGGTTGTTATACATCTGTCACCATCTTACAATGCTGTGATTGCAACAATCCCTAATGTTCTGTGAATAGTACACATGATCAATGGTCACACCCATAGTATTTGCATATGAAACTGGTCGTTGGTTTCGGTCGTTAGGCACTGTTTTGTTTATAAGGGGTGGGGATACCTGCAGTTAGTTTAGACCTGATACATTCTTCCTCTTTGGTTGAAGGGTTGCTAATCAGTGAAATCACCTGGTGTGGAGTTGGGCTGGAATGAAAACCTGCATACACATGGCTCTCCATGGCACATGGTTAGTGAAGATGTCACTTAGTGGAGTGATGAAACATATCTGTCAATACACGTTGTATCCAGATGAACTGATTCAACCTTCTTTGATTTTCTTACCTGGATTATTGAGCATGCATCAAGACACCGCCAGAACATGTGTTGTAATTTGTACCTTGGTAAAGCGGGCATCTTTGGACTTCTTCAGAGCAAATATTCCCCGGCTCTCCAGAAGCACACAAAGGGAAAGGCATTCTCCCTGGGCCACACCGCCCACCTGCCTCTTAGCACAAAGACGGCTGTACACCTCATGAAGCTGAGAGACAGAAAGACAACTTTTAACCATGCCCATATCTGTATAAGTGAATGGAGCACATAACGAAGTATTTGTGTGTGTGTGTGTGTGTGTGTGTGTGTGTGTGTGTGTATATATATATTCCCTTGCATCCATAAATTGACCAGTATATACTTCTATGTGTGTGTGTTGCTCTCACCTTGCCCAAGACGACCTCCTTACACTTGCTGTTGCGTGTGAGCAGCAGCAGGCAGCAGACAAGGAGTTTCTGTTGCAGGGGAAAGCTCTCCCCCTCGCCACCTCCCGTCGATGCCATGCGGTCCCCGTACACCTCCGACAACACACGCGCGACCTGGGGCACGCTCACCCGTGACACTGGACACACCAAATCACATGGAAAATAAAGATGCTACAGTTAGCAGTTGTTAAGTCAACAAAAGGCTCCATCCTTTTTCTGCAAATCAAATAACTGTCATCAAGATTATTAGTGGCATTTAGTTTGAGACACGGATGTAAGTCCAGGCACAATGGTAAATACAGTCACAATTTCAATCCGGAGTATCTCCAAAAGTTAGCCTCGGCACCACACTTAAAAAATAAGTAAATAAACGAATAAATAAAACCATTTAAGAGCAGCTAAACCCTAGACCATTTCAGTGAGATAGCTAAAAAACATTTGAAATGTTGAGAACATGTCAGGCTGGACTTGGGACTCTTAAATTAACAAAGCAGGATTAACACTGGTGCAGAGTCCATTGGCTGTAGTTGTTCTTTAAATAATGCTAGCATTGGGCAATGTGGAGCACCTCACAGTTCATGTAAGTGGCTAGGATGGGGCACACTGAAATATTGAATGAGATGTCTAAAAAAGACAAACCAAAACATGGCACGAGGGGAACACACCTTTGGCTTCTGCTGACTGGTTAACTGCATTCTTTCTCTCGCCAGACTCCACCATCTCCACCGCTCTCCTGAAAATGGAATAAAAATGTGTATACAATGCACAGTCATATCAATATGTTCCTACATAGTATAGGACCAAAACACTAGTTTGTACACCAAACCCAATATCAACAGGTACCCAATTAAACTGAAAGGGTTAAAGGTTTAATATCTTACCTGCAGATATCCAGAGCTTTCCTGGCATCTCCGGACACCGCAGACACTTTTCTGGCACAGAACTGAATGGCCGCAGCGTCTAGGATGCCCTCCGCCGTCACCTAGGAGGACAATAATATATATCAGTTTTCAGGCTAATTTTAGATAAAAGTACCCACTCTCAACTAGGATTGGGGGGAAAAAAGTTTTCAATTAAACAACTATCTAACATTTACATACATTTACCTTTCTATGTGACAGTAAAGAAAAAAAATGCATGTATACAGAAACAATGCTGAGTTATTTTGTCCTCTTACATGTGTGAGTCTGTCCTTTACGATGGCTGTGAGCTCCTCCCTGCTGTATGGAGGGAAGTTCAAAAGCTGCGGCCGACAGCGAGGCAGCGCTTGTAAGCGGGGCAGGATACGATCAGTCAGGTCCAGAGCGTTGGCGATGCCTGCAAAGAGAGAACAGGCTGACTAAAAAATGTCAAGACACGACACACATGTTGAAATAACATTCAACAGTATGGCTGGCACAACCCTGTCATGTGCACTACACACACTTCTACAGATAACTTCAGACATGCTACCTGATATGCTACCCATCCTATATAATTGGATGGGTTAAATGCAGAGAACAAATGTCATTGTAAGACTACAATTTGGTGTAACAATACAATGACAAAATAAAGTGGCTTTCTTTCTTTCTAGTTTGACCTCGACAGGTCAAGTTAATTTTATTTGTATAGCCCAATATCACAAATTACAAATTTGCCCCAAGGGACTTTACAGCGACACAACATCCAGTGTAATATTTTCTTTATACTCCCCTGATATAAATCAATCTTAATGTCAACATCCATGTAGTGCTGTGCAATATGGAAAACATCACGATAGTCAAAGGGAACTTTGCACAATATCCATATATATATATATATATATATATATATATATATATATATATATATATATATATATATATATATATATATATATATATATATATATATGTGATTGACAGCCGATGATTGCTTATGGTATGAAACAGGCTTGTACTGTCTCATAAAGAATTTACTTGACTCACTGGATTATATATATACACTACCGTTCAAAAGTTTGGGATCACCCAAACAATTTTGTGTTTTCCATGAAAAGTCACACTTATTCACCACCATATGTTGTGAAATGAATAGAAAATAGAGTCAAGACATTGACAAGGTTAGAAATAATGATTTGTATTTGAAATAAGATTTTTTTTACATCAAACTTTGCTTTCGTCAAAGAATCCTCCATTTGCAGCAATTACAGCATTGCAGACCTTTGGCATTCTAGCTGTTAATTTGTTGAGGTAATCTGGAGAAATTGCACCCCACGCTTCCAGAAGCAGCTCCCACAAGTTGGATTGGTTGGATGCGCACTTCTTTGAGCAGATTGAGTTTCTGGAGCATCACATTTGTGGGGTCAATTAAACGCTCAAAATGGCCAGAAAAAGAGAACTTTCATCTGAAACTCGACAGTCTATTCTTGTTCTTAGAAATGAAGGCTATTCCATGCGAGAAATTGCTAAGAAATTGAAGATTTCCTACACCGGTGTGTACTACTCCCTTCAGAGGACAGCACAAACAGGCTCTAACCAGAGTAGAAAAAGAAGTGGGAGGCCGCGTTGCACAACTGAGCAAGAAGATAAGTACATTAGAGTCTCTAGTTTGAGAAACAGACGCCTCACAGGTCCCCAACTGGCATCTTCATTAAATAGTACCTGTTAGAGCCTGTTTGTGCTGTCCTCTGAAGGGAGTAGTACACACCGGTGTAGGAAATCTTCAATTTCTTAGCAATTTCTCGCATGGAATAGCCTTCATTTCTAAGAATAAGAATAGACTGTCGAGTTTCAGATGAAAGTTCTCTTTTTCTGGCCATTTTGAGCGTTTAATTGACCCCACAAATGTGATGCTCCAGAAACTCAATCTGCTCAAAGAAGTGCCCATCCAACCAATCCAACTTGTGGGAGCTGCTTCTGGAAGCGTGGGGTGCAATTTCTCCAGATTACCTCAACAAATTAACAGCTAGAATGCCAAAGGTCTGCAATGCTGTAATTGCTGCAAATGGAGGATTCTTTGACGAAAGCAAAGTTTGATGTAAAAAAAATCTTATTTCAAATACAAATCATTATTTCTAACCTTGTCAATGTCTTGACTCTATTTTCTATTCATTTCACAACATATGGTGGTGAATAAGTGTGACTTTTCATGGAAAACACGAAATTGTTTGGGTGATCCCAAACTTTTGAACGGTAGTGTATGCTTACACATTTAAAAAAAAAAAAAACACGTTAAAAGAATCCAGCCAAGGTTAACTACATTGAACTGTTAGATAATGTAAAGCATAACTTCAATCCAAAATTAGGTTTAAAAAAAAGTACTCTCTATAATATTTCAGACCTCATTTTGTGAGAAATTTTAGGTCATAGAGTCCGTTTCTTAAATTTAGATGAAAATATTTATATCACAACAAAGTATCACTGAAAGACAAATAATTTTTAATTATTGCCCAGTCCTCTGTGCCGCCCTAGGCACGGTGGCGCAGTGGTTAGTGCGGTCACAGCAAAAAGTTTCTGGGTTCGAGCCCCGGGTTAGTCCAACCTTGGGGGTCGTCCTCTGTGTGGAGTTGCATGTTCTCCATGTGTCTGCGTGGGTTTCCTCTGGGTGCCTCGGTTTCCTCCCACAGTCCAAAGACATGTAGGTCAGGTGAATCGGCCATACTAAAGTGTCCCTTGGTATGAATGTGTGTTTGTGTCGGCCCTGTGCAATGGCCTGGTGGCCTGCCCAGGGTGTCTCCCCGCCTGCTGCCCAATGAGTGCTGGGATAGGCTCCAGCATCCCTGCGACTCTGACAGCAGGATAAGCGGGTCGGATAATGGATGGATGATGGATGCCCAGCCCTAGCTCTAAATAGAGGAGTGTTTTCTAAAGCAAATTGAGAACATTTTACCAAAGTATTTGATAAAAATGTGCTTAGTTATACTGCCCAGTCCATTGGTTTTTGTTGTATGCTGTACAAATTCATTTTTACTCACATACAACTGTTTACAACCATTTTCCACCCTGTTTTCAACTGTTCTTTTGTTATTGTTCTCTGCTTTGTCGAACGACCAGTTTCATGGGCAAATATGGGTGTGACCATTAACTGGAATTTCAATAGCCATGTGTACTATTCACAGAGGACTGGGGAATGTTTGCAATCACAAAATTGTAAGAAGGTGCAGATGTACTCTTAGCACCCCCCCTCTCGGTTCAGGGATGGTCATTCCCTCTTAACATAGATGGCCTCTTTGACTCCTCATTCAAACCAGCGTTCCTCCCTATCAAGGATGTCCACATCCTCATCCCTGAAAGAGTGGCCACTGGCCTGTAGATGGGTGTAGACTGTGGGGTCCTGGCCTGACGCGTTAGCTGTCCTCTGTTGGCCAAGAGAATGGCACAACAGAGGAGCGCTAACAACAAACAAAATGTGTAGAAACACCTGGGTAAGGGAGACGTACCAATGAGACAGAGGCGAGACTTTTGCAGATAAGGCCACTCGAAGATGGTATAAAGAACATCCTGGGCCTTACTGTCCAACTGGTCCATCTCATCGAGGACAAGGAGCCTGGGGATGATATGGAGAGAAGAGTTTGAGAGAAAGATTTCAAAAGGAGAAGCAGTTTGGTATTAAGAGAGAATCACAATTGTCTTTATTGGCCAAGTATGTTGGCACGTCCAAGGAATTTGACTCCGGTTTAGTGGCTGTTAATGTACTTATACAGCATAACAACACAGCAATCTTCAGGAATATACATATACAAGGAAACTTTCTGTGAATTGTAAACAGGATACAAATAGTGCAAAGAAGTGAAGAGTGCAAGAAGTGCTACGATAAATATTAAAAGGTGTATAAAAAAGAAGAAGCACAGAGCAACACGCCGTCTCAAAGTCAAAATACTACAATTAAAATAAATAAAGATAACGGATATCCGGCTCCTACACCTTCACCTTACTATTTTAAACATATAATGGTGAAAAGAACTCCTTCCAAATCCACACAAATTCCATTTCCAATTTTGTCATTTCTATCTAGGACAGTCTAAGAATCTACTAGATGCATCTACAAAAGAAAAAAGAAAAAAGTTTGCATGTAAGCAGAGCGCACAATCGATCTTCCCTCGGCTTGTTCTGTATTTCAGGCATCAACCCAGAGGCTTTTATAGTTTCCATCGGTACCCTGTGAGGGCACAGCACCCATGGTGTCCATTGCTAACCCAAGCCATGCTGTGATTGCAACCATTCCCCAACCCTGTTAATAGTGCTCATTGAAAACTTTTCAACTGAAACTCCAGTTAATGGGTTGATCATGAAACTGGTTTCGGTCATTACACATCTGTCGCCATGTTACAATGCTGCGATTGCAACAATCCCTAATCATCAGTGAATAGTACTCATGATCAATGGTCACACCCATATTTGCATATGAAACTGGTCGTTGGTTTCGGTTGTTAGGCACTGTAGTTTATAAGGGTGGGAATACCTGCAGTCAGTTTAGACTGAAGACGTCACTCAGTTGAGTAATGAAATGTTTCTGTCAATAAACGTATCCAGATGAACTGATTCAACCTTCTTTGATTGATATGAAAGATAACACTGATGAAACCAGCCTGAACTCTGTCATTTTAATCTTCAGGCCCCATATGAGAAGGCAAAGTCTATTTCTCTCCTCAGCCTGACCTCTGGAATAATGAGTCAGGGTCTGCTCTGAGGTTCTCGGGCTGAATGTTGATGAATATGAGGTACTCACACATTTGGTCCCGGGCTGGTCAGGAGCTTCTGAAGCTTGATGTCAGTGTGGCTGCCGGAGGCTCCAAGTCTGTCTGCAAGCACGGGGAATATAGCATGGGAGCTCCGCAGGGACATACAATTTACCACCACAATCTTGATTGCCTTAAGGTCATCCTGAAAGGACAAGAAGTGGTACGGAAAGAATACAAACATTATCATACGTTATCAATTGTGCATTACCGTGGCAGAAACACAAAACTTCAATTCATTTTTTGTCGAGCGTCGTGTATGTTTCTGATACACTAGAAATTCTTGGCAGGATGCTCAAAATAAAGACAGGACAAAGACACTACTTTCTTGAAATCAGTTTTCTCAAAGCGTGTGCCATGTTTAAGTCACACAGTGAGCCATACACTACAAAAATTTCATGGTACATACATAAAAGCCGATTTGATAAATGAAACAGTTCCTCGTGCCGACTGGTTCTGAGCCCAAGAAAAGACTCCCGCTGAAATTCTAGGTGACGGCTCGGATTCAAGCAAGCACCAGTAACAGATGTAGATCTTAGTCAGTATCTAAACCTAACTGAGGGTCTACTCACCTTCATCTCCTGTAAGACACAGTTAATGCAGGCCGTCTTGCCTGTGCCCGGGGCGCCAGAGACATAGAGGCTCCCTGGGTTGCCTTGCAACACCTTCTCCAGAAAGCTGCGAATGGACGCTCGCTCTGCCTCTCTGGACAGCAGGCGCTCGGGGTCGGCCGTGTGGAGGGCCTGCTTCACAGTCTGATACTGCGACACTGTAGGACACAGGAGGTTAGCAGTCGGATGATGTTTGGTCTTTGCATTGAAACTCATTCTTTTGTTGAAATCCTGACTCTCTTTGAATGTGTGTGTGAGGGTATTTTCCTAAAGGCACGTAAATATGAACATAATTTGATATGAAAGTGTTTATAGTAGAAATTTAAGGGCAAGTCAGTTAAAAATGAATTATGTCAGATTTTGCACACCTTGCATAATTAAGTGTTATGAGGTGATTGGTTGTAAGTACAAGCAAGGCAGGGTTACAATGAAAATCTGATAAGGGGCCCTTGAGGACTGGGTTGGGAAACACTGCCTTAAAGTATGGCCAGATATCAGCATTTTATGACGGTATGTGACAGCATCTTGACGAACAGATAAACAAATTAAAAGCAGAAATGCTAAAAAGACTTACTCTCTGCAAAAAGACGCATGACTGGCGGCTTCCTCTCCTGGGGGGCAGGGCTTTTGTGTGGAGTTTCGTGCTGCCTTGGGGAAGTATGGAGGCTCTGCTTGGGGGAGGGCAATTTGCGGGGCAGTCTTGGCGAGTTCTCCAAATTTTCATTAAAGCCGAACTTTTGCGGCGAGGTCATTGTAGGTCTACTTCGCTTCGGTGGCGAGCCCAGGAGGTTGACGTTGAGGTTGCAACCATTGTCGTCTGTTTACAAAAAAAAAGAAGTACAGAATGATAAAGTCTGTTGGTATCAAGTACAGTAAATGTACAGGACATCATTCTCATGAGGCAATTTTAAGATAGACAGATCAATATAGATTTTGAGTGTTGCAGTACATACTGAAGTTCTAGATACAACTTGATGAGTTTCTCTATTTTACTGGTCACTTTGAGATACCAAATATTTCATGTATTGTTTTGTAAAGCAGATTCGTCTTTCCCACAATTCAGAAAAAATTCTTTTGTTGTCCACTGACTATAAATAATTCCACATTTGATATTACTGGCTGTGGAGTTTTATAAAACATTTTTTTTTAGAAATTCATAGAGACTTAGTTCTCCTTTATTTATAATGTTGCATTATGGACAATGGCTCTTTATGGATACAGAACACCAAGCCCTATTCCCTGTTTGTGTAATCAACGTCAAGCTGGAAATAGAGCTGGGCGATACTGACAAAAATCAAATATCACAATATTTCTGACTGAATTCCTCCAGATCAATAATGTGACATTATTTTGGGGATGACTATTGGTGCTTTCATAAGAAATTACATTCAACAAAATGTTGAGAAATTATCATTAGCAATGTGGATATGATGCCCAAGCAGGTAGAGGCAATTATTGTTCATTTCAGTCTGCTAAAGCTGTGTAGTAAGTTCAGAAAATTGTATCATTTTACTGTAAAGCAGCATAGCATTCAAGGCCAGAGAATGACAAAATTTAAGTTATATCATATCATAATAACCAACATTTCAGATGATATCTAGTCTCATATAACAATTGATATTATCTTAAAAGACTGTCAGTAAAATCCTGTGGTCTGTAATGAAGCCCATTACCTGTGCGCTTTCGTGGACTGAGTGGCAGCCTGGGTGAGGGGTTTATGGAGTTAGGGGTGGGCTTGGTAGCTTGGCATCTGGGAGAGAGGGGTTCTATCCCCATCATAACCGGGACCATGACCTGACATCTGGGTTTCACTGGACATGCAGCCAGAGGTTCCTCCTGCCTGGCGTTGCTCTTGGGCTGGGATGTCTTCCTGCTGGATTTGCGTTTGGGGAATGGCAGGGTGGGCTGGGCCTGGACCTGGGAGCGTGTGCAGGGCATCTTTCCGACTAACCTGAGCCGTACGAGGGGAATATAATCTGATTAACAGCCAGAAGATCCACTCTATGAAAACAATAGGAGGGCCGATGTAAGCAAGGACTCGGGTGCAGCAACAAGGACTGGGGTACTGCAGTGAATGAGTTTATATGGGTCAAGTACAGGGGGAGGAAAGGGTGATAGCTTCAGTGATGTCAGTTGTATATATGCCCCATTTAAATGTTGCTTCAATGTTATCTATGTACCATGCTTTGTAAGCGTTATTTGACTGAACTGATTATATCGTTTGTTGGTTATCTCCTCGGAGAGCTACCTGACAAATCTCATGGAGTTTTTTTTTTTTTAAATTTGGTCCCTAATGCACCTTTTTTCCTCGAGTCATTTTGCTGTAGTCTTTATCTTTGTTTCTTTACCCAAATCATTGTGCAATGTCGCTATATGTCAAACAGAGCAGATGGAAAGGCAAATTTCAGGGGAATCTAATAAAGCTCTCCCGTAAGAAAATTCAAAAATTAAAGGATAGCTGGTTTATATTAAGATATTGTATTCTGTGACATAGCTATGAATGGCAACCCGCTTTACTTTTTAACTAAGGTCAGTTACAATACTGTTATATTCATTTTTTGATAGCAATTTCGAAATCATGCAGGTAAGACGTCAAGTAACTTGAACAAACAGCACATCTGTAATAATAAAAACGCTAAATAAAGCTTTACACACTGTATTAACTAAATTGGTGGCAGTCGCTCTGCATCATCACGTAGTCAGAGAGAGGAGGTGAGGTCTTGATGGCGCCAAGACAGAGATAACAGTAACTCGAATGATCATTGTTGACAAAGTGGCCCAATGAGAACCATAAACAATCCACGTTGTACATTTGTTTACCAGATATTCTCCTAAAGCAGAGCTGTAAATATGACCATCAATTAAATAGTAAGAGAAATTGCGAATGTGAAACGGATGTCATGTCAGCCAAAGTCAAGACAAGAAAAAAACAAATGACAGTAACGATCATCAAGTTACCTTGGATTACGTTGGACGAAATATTTCAGGTGATGGAAAATTAAAAAGTCGACAAACTCACCTTGTTAGATCAAGTCAAACAGGAGCTTGTGTGTCGGCAGGGCAGCGCAGTCGTCTAACTAGAAAAAGACAATCTTGCGCCAAATCTCCAAACTCCTCCTTCCGGTCAGCTGGGCTTGGACCGGCGGCGCATGATAGGCCCGCCGGGCGTCATGGAGCCTGTTCCCGCGTCCTCATTGGCTCAACGCTGATGACGGAGGCTACGTAATGCTCTACACTCCCATTGCGCACAGTGGCGGGAGTTTTCAACAATGTATTTTGGCGGAATATATTTTTCCCGCGAACTTCAAGGTATCGCTCGCTTTAAAAAAACCTTTAAGCGTCAGAACTGTTTGAACGCGTTATTCATGGGACTTGTTTGTGACAATTGACGTTTTTCAAAAGTAAAAGGTCCGTTTATTAAAAAGTAGACTTTATTTTTTTTAGAAAGATGCTCCAGAATTATTAATTCGAAATCATCTCTTTATAGACCCTTTTACAGTTACGTCATCAAAAGTATGCACGCGCATTTAGGCAACGGAAGTGAAACGCTACCCCCAAGTCTCCCATTCTTTCACGGATTCAGACGAGGTAGAGGAGATTACAAAGTTTATTCAGAAGTATAACCAGCATCAAAATGTCCGGCTGTTGTGTGTTTGGCTGTACGAATCGCTACTCTACCACCAGCGGACTGAAGTTTTACCGAATACCGACGGGATCACGGCCATTTCAGAGCCACCGGAGGCGCCTGTGGTTGCAAGCCATCAAAGGTATTGATGAAAACGGGACTGAGGACACGACCAAAAATGCGCGCGTTTGCAGTGCCCATTTTATATCAGGTAAGTTATCTATCTACTCTTTGGTTTCACTGGAATGCCTGGTTTAGATGGAGACTAATATCTAAAGTAACCGATAAGCAGAGTTAGCTGGTATTATTTGGCTAATGTGGTGTGTCTGGCTATTTACAGGTGAGGCGTCACTGGACTCACAGAATCCTGATTTTGTGCCCTCTGTGTTTAAGAACACAAAACGAAGTCGGACCCCCGAGGCAAAGGTGGAGAGGTAAGAATAATTAGGCCTAACACTTCCTAATCGTTTTAGAATTACTTTTTCCCCTCTTTCATTTCGTGCTATTCAGTGCACTTTGGAGCTTGCCCCTGCTGGCTTTGAGAAAATGGGGCTGTATTACAAACATTTACCGTCTTAAGTTTAAAGTGAAGATAAGGATGTCTAAGACAGGATTTTTCTCCAGTTGGTATTAAGCAAATCATAACTTAATATCTAATCGTAACCAAACAGTTAAGATAGGTTAGGAATTTCCTGTAATATGGCCTCTGATCAGTATTTCTGTTCATTAATTTAGCTTTTTTAATGTTAAGGTACCATAGGAAAAGGATACGAGATGAAAGGGTTTACACTCCACCAAATCAGCCTGCTCCTTCTGAAACTCCAGGACAAGTCAGCAGCATGGATCACTGTCCTGGTAAGGATATATTTTTGTTGTGCAATCAACCAATTTGCTGTGAGCTTGTGCCGGCATATCCTAACTGTTGGCTTTTCTGTTAAAGCTGAAGAGGACATCCCAGTCCCAAGGACAGAATATGATGATATGATGGTCAACCTGCAGCAGGAGTGTGAAAAACTACAGGCTGAAAATGAGAAGCTTAAAGAAGAGCTGCAAAACTCTATGTTTTCCTATGCCACTATTAAGTTCAACATGGGACAACTGATTTTTTTCACAGGACTTACCTCCATTATCTTTGACTGGCTGTGTGCAAAAATAACAGACAGTGTAGAAAGAATTAGCCAAAACCTCTCTCTACAGGATCACCTATTGGTTGTGCTAATGAAATTAAGGCTGGGCCTAACTAATACTGATTTAGCCTATAGATTTAAGGTATCAAAAATCACCGTATCAAATATTTATCGGAGCTGGATACCTGCTATGGCCATAGTCCTCAAGCCACTCATTAAATGGCCAAGTAAGGGAGTTATACTAAAGAACATGCCTAAAATCTTCAAGCGAAACTTAAAAAGATGCCGGTGCATAATAGATTGCACAGAGGTTTTCATTGGTAGACCCAGTAATCTGACTGCCAGGGCCCAGACATGGTCAAATTATAAACACGCCAACACCATTAAATATTTGATTGGTATCACTCCAGCTGGAGCAATTTCATTTCTGTCCCCTGGTTGGGGTGGGCGGGTTTCTGACAAGCAGATAAAGGAATCAGGGTTTTTGGAACTTTTGGAACATAACGATGAGATTCTGGCAGATAGGGGATTTCTAATCCAAGATGAACTTGCAGTTTATGGTGCCACCCTTCGTATACCTCATTTCACAAAAGGAAAAAAGCAACTCTCTGCACAGAAGGTGGACTCATCGAGACAACTGTCTCGTGTAAGGATAGCTGTGGAACGAGTAATTGGACGATGGAAGAACTTTAAGATTTTGCAAACAGTAATTCCAGTGTCACAGGTTAACATTCTCGATGATGTTGTGATAGTGTGTGGCGCTCTCACAAACCTCTGCAAAAGCGTTGTTCCCAAAAATATCTAAAAAATTAGTAAATTCTATCATTCCTATGTTGCCATTTCACAAACAGCACTGCACTGTAAATTGTCAGAACATGTAACATTGTTTTTGTTTTCCTCTCAAAATAATTTAGAACTGCAACTATAAATCGAGAGCTTAAATATACATTTTGACAACACCTTAATCTGAGTCATTTATAAGAAAAATTGTGCAAATTCTCTTTTAGCCTCTTAAATGTGCATATTTCTCTGGTTTATTCCGTCCTCTGACAGTAAACTGAATCTTTGTGTTGTGCACAAAACAAGACATTTCAGGATGTGATCTTGACCTTTGAAAAACACTGATCAACATTTAATCCTCTTTTTCAGACATTTTAGAGACTAAACTAACAATCGATTAATCCAGAAACTAATCAACAAAAAAAAGATAATTAAATGCAGCCCTAAAATAATTCAAATGATGTAATGCACTTTTCTTAGCCATGAACATTTAATTTTATTCATGAATGAATTATGGCAATGGTTAGAGAACAAAATAAAGTTCCAACATTAGCTGCAAACTGATGTAAGGATGATTGCCCCCCACACACGTTGCCTAAATGCGCGCGCATCCACACCTACGTCATCACTGTATACAAACTGTAAAAGGGTCTATAAAGGTACACTGCAGATGTTAAAACTATACGCCTGTAGACACACACTGAAATGCGAGGAACTATTTCAAGTAAAGCTCTATCAACAGCACATAGACCTAATCATGGTGACCAAAAACTTATTTGCCATCGTGGCAAAAAGCAAACAAAATATCACACACAATGTACCCTTTTCCCCAAAGGCATATATTTATTTGAAATAATTTCAGAATGATAAAAACATGGTTGATTAACATGAAATGACCACAGGTGATACAGTGGACGAGGTGAGCACATGAAGAGACAAACGTGATTGGTCAACCCTGCAATTCTCCACAGGCCTTAGAGGTCAGTATGCCTCAAGATCTATCAGCCAGTTTTACCATTTTATTATGGGAGAGTATGACCTCCAAACATCGGCTAGTTATCCACAAAAGCAGCCGGCAAACAAACCAGCAGCTGTGGCAAATACAACTTGCTCGCATGTGGCCTGTAGCAAATTTCCCACTCATCGATTCACCAAAGCCAACCCCATATGTCCGAGCATTCAAACAAGTGCTGCAAAGCTACCTGTCAATCTGGCAATGGGGTCAAAGCCCACCGACGGCACCGTTGTTATAATTCTTAATTGTCTTTCCTATATTACAAGCTTTTTACAACCTAAAAAATAGATCAATAACTATGATTACCATATTCCTCATACTTAATGTAAATATACAATATTTATTGCATTTTCAAACAGAAACGTTTTTTCCTCATTTTCGTTGCTATCTTTTTCATTTCCCCTCTGCACAAAGGCGCTGGTACCGATAGGTGTGTCGAAAGCATTGTGTAAGGCAAGGACCAGCAGCAAGCACTACATGTTGGGTTGGGGGAAACCTAGATTTAATTTTCAAGGGAAAAAACCCTCCCCAATCAATTTTGTTCACTTCTTGCGTGTTCTCTTGATATGCGCATCACTGTGACGTGATGATTGAGTAGAGCATAGTGATACATAAAAAAACCCAAGAAAATAAGTAATTTAAAAACCCATTATAACCTCAATCTTCTCATATATATTTATATATAAATCTGGCACTTAGTGTTTTTTTTTGTTTTTGTTTTTTTGGTCAATTGCTACCAATGAGAATCAATACAAACAGTTCCTTGCATTGCAATGCATTGGAAAACAAACATATCTTTTCTCTGGCCATACAGTCCTTCCCAGAGGGCCACCAGCAGCAAAGTAAATCAATCTAGGTGAGAAAATAGTATTAAGCTCTCAAATCAACTTCCCCGGAAGGAGGATTTTGCAAACATCCCTCATAAAGTTGTAAAATACACTGGTACACTTGCAGCCCTGAAAACTAATCAAGGTCTATTAATGGTAATAATATGCCTTGGTCTCCATCTTGTGGATAGTATCGAAGCCAGAACCTGTTCAAGTGAATGGAAGAGACTTTTTGACCTTTAAGCTCCTGCTCTCCAGTATCAAAAGACATCAAGAAACCCAGAAGCTCTGCCCTGACATTTTCTATTTTGTTAATCTGGCAGATGTTGATCCAACAGTGATTCTGGTTCAAAAGTATTCACTTCCATGCCTTACAGACGACCATCCAGCATCCACAGGTGCTATCATACACAGTGTCCTAGTTCTAGCCATTAAGCTGCCGTTCAACAACGCCTGAAAAGAAGAATTATAAAGATCCCCTAATAAAGAAAAGGAAAATTCGGAAAACAACCCCTCAACCAGGCATGGCTTTGCATGTGGCTTAGCAAAAATTCCAGTAAAGTATTTTGCCTGTGATCGGAAGATTTTAAAAATGTTACATCTGGAAACTGTCCTCATTCTGCGCTCTTTAGTGGACTCAACCCACTTTTGGCACACTGGGAGAAGGAGAGAATTTAATTAAGCGCACCCTCTCACCTGGCACTGCTGCAATGGCAATGTAAGACAAAAAAAAATAATTACAGACAAAAACTGGGAAAAAAAAGGACTTGTCTTACATTCATGGCAATGTGAGTGATGCAGTAAGACTTGACTATAATTTATCTATAGGTCAAACACATACCAGAAGATTGTTTCTATTGCTAATGTTGAAATTTGCTGTCCAGAATGAAGTGTAAAAAAAGAAAGAAAAAAAACAACATCCAGAATTGTGGAAATCATTTACATGGCTGTCGTTAGAATGTGTCAAAAATAATGGAATGCACAGATTTGGAATTAAAAAAAAAAAGTTGGTCTAGCTATTGGGAATACAGCAGCCACTGCCAACCTTTGACCCTTTCTCCTCTTCTGGAAGTAAAGAGTGATTCGTGGTCACAGCACAGTCAGAAAAGGCCAGGGAACCAGTCACCCTGTTCAAAGTGGTTTTGTTCTATCATGCTAAGACAAAAGGTGAGGACAGTGACCACTGTGAAAATGTAGTGTCAACATTTGTCTCATTGTGTGTGTGTGGGGGGGTCTCTGAAGATTTCACCATTGTGGCCCCACTGAAGTTTTAGTGAGTGTGTGTGTCTGTTTCTTGAAGCTGGTGTTTGTGAACATCCATTTGTTAGACTCATCTGGTCCTCTCCATCCTGAGCTAGTATATTCACCTCCCAACTGGTGGGGCTGGCGGTGCACCTCTCATTATAGCTAGAGGGAAAAAGAAGAAAGGAGGTTTACTAGAGGTTAGTTCTTTCCTTCCTTTACACGCATGCTCACTCACACAAACACACACATCAAATTTTAACTCAATGGCATCACAAATTCCACACAGCCCTTGTGACAGGGGCACAGGAGAGGTGCAGTCAATAAATAACATGTTGTATGTAATTCAAGGTATCTGAATGGTGGTTTCACATCAACCCCTTGTCTAGACCAAATGAAATATTTAAGTGTGCAGTCTTTCCAAACTGGTTGAGATAGGTTATTTAGTTTACGTTTAAATCTACGTTGCTGTCCACACCAGTTCCATACAGACAAGCAACTCTGATCAGTCCCATATTCTCTACTCTGACCTGCTTCTCTATCTTAGGCTTCCAATATTTTTTTTTGTACATGTCTTTTAAACCACGATAGATTACTGTTAAAAATATATCTAGCACACTATACGAAGTGTTTAAATCTAGATATTTCATTGATACTTTAAATGTATGAGTTGTGAAGAGGTGTGCAGAGTAATTCTGATGCCCTGCAGCTGGCAATACCATGTAGTCTGGTTCAAGTGTGAACTGGGTATTTGATGACTACAATATTGAGAATTCCCATCAATATCTTCAAAGATAAATGTACAAAATTGGAACTGTGAGCATAACTGACTTCATGATTTGGAATGTGTAGTTAACGAACAAATGTGAACACAAAAAACAAGTACTGAAAAAAATGGATTTGAAAAAATTTGAACATGTGAACATGTTTTTCCTCCCTTCTCCATCATTTGCTCTCTTTCTCCCTTTCCCTCCTCCGTCTCATACTATCTCAATCTATCACATCAATCGCTGCTAAAATGTTATGCCCTTCATACTAAAGAGCTTTTTGTTCATCTCTGAGGGCGGGTGCCTGCTGACATTCCATGGGATGCAGCACAGGGGCCGTTGTTAAATAAATGTATGCTTATTTCTACAGAAGCACACACACACAAAAAAAAATTATTTTTTTTGTGGGCATTTTACAACATTGTTAAAACCTCCACTGTATTTTCAGAACATGCAGTTTGATAAAGAGGAACAGAAAACATACTCTAACAACAGTATTAGAGACCCCCCCCCCCAACTACTCCTCCACAGATTAGCAACATCTTGCTTTTCATTGTAATTTATGACTTGGCCTACAAGTTTCAGTACTGAACAAGTAAGATCAACCTGTCTGACAACAGCTGTGTGCTCTTAGCCTGCAGATCTAAAAACTGAAACATTATTCGGTGTTCCTGCTACCTCAGAGATGCCAAGATTAGGAAAGGTATTATGTGTTTGTTGAGAAGCAAGAACAAATTTCAATTGATATCTTAAGACTAGCAGTTCATATGCTGCTTAAAAGGTCAAATTTGCTGCTAATAATCTACATGTCCAGTGGGCAGGGGTCTTTCTAGTCTTTTAAAACTTTAACCGCTTCGATGCAATTCATTTTGACAGAGAAATGGACTTTCTCCTGCCAAGAGAGCTGTTTCACATTACCTATATACTAGTATGCGCTGTGCGAGTTTATCAACGGCGGAGATTAGAAAACTCTTCCTCCATCCACTGATGTCAATGGATGGTGAAAGTAAGCCAGTTTGATGTAGCGCGCTATGGCGACACCGACAACATTGGCAAGTATTTTGTACATTATAGATATGCCACCGCTACAATTAATGCACGGGAATAAGGTTGAGAATTGGCAAAATTTCCCTTGAAGCAAAATTGAAAATGGGTAATGACTGACTCATCTTATATCCCACTTTATTTCTTATAGTCTTGTTAACTGAGAATTAAATGATAGATTTTCACAATGTAGACTATTGCTGGCTAAACTAGGCTATCATTATTACAGCAGCCTGCCGTGTGGATTGAGACCGTACTCTTATTGTTTTTGCTGGGGTAGGTCTTGCTGAAATTCCTGTACTCCTCTGGAGGTGGAAGATCTTCAACCGGGTGGAAGTTGAACTTTGATTCAAAATCATCTGTTGGATGCAAAGTCAGGAGTTAACAACAACAGAAACAGCAATAATAATAATAATAATAATAATATTAAAACTATTCAAACTAGATTAAATATTCTAACCTACAACCCAAATTGCAAGATTGACAGAATCAGACCAATATAGATAGAAAGACAGATTTGTAGATTTACAGACAAAGACAAGGGTTTGACTGAAAGAAAAAAAAACCTAAAATTATCACTCATGTGCTCCTACATTTTGTTATTTGAGTTAGTGTAATAAACAGACCAGTGCATTGTATGTTAGGCGATGAGTCATCTAGGAACTCTGCCTGGGTTTCTACAGTACAAGAGGAACTGGGAGTCCTCATTTTAATATTGACGGGAGGAATATTTGACTAGCAATCACCGCAGCCATCAGATCTACATGAAAAATAACAGGAGCACATTGACAAACGATTAACTAGGAATTCTTGGCTCTGGTAAGGAGGAAGTCTAGATAATTCCAGTATGAGGATGAGGAGACATGTCGGTTTGCCTGGTAAACATGTTCATACAGCTTACTAATGACATTTACCCCACCCAGGGTTTGTATTGAGCCTCTACACTGGTGTTGCTGCTACCTTTTCTTGCACCATCTTTCACCACTAGAGGGGGATGGTAGTTTGCCTTGACAACTGTAAAGCCTAAGCCGTCATATCTCATTATTACGGTCAAAGTTTGGAAACGCCTCTCTTCATGAGAGACTTATTGGCCCAAGGTTGTTTTAATTTGTTACCAGCAAGAAACATCATGTGGCTGGAGAGCAACACCAGTTCCTTAACAACGTTGTTGATGTGTGATCAGCGCTTCAGGCTGCAGTATTGACGGTGCCAAGTTCAGACCACTGGTATTGATCTATTACCATACACCCCTGGGAAAATGGCTCACGTGACAGGTCTGTCAGTCACCAGCTATTTGATGGCTGCTTATTTTGTGTACTTCACCAGCCATTATCACGAAGCCACACCGTGTTCTTTAAGTCACCCTTTGTTGGTCAAACAGCAAAGTAGAAAATTCAATTTGCAGTTAGAGATTTCAATAACATTCAAGACACACTTTTAACAAAAACTCCATAGTTCCCGATTCCATCTGGTGCAGCTGTCTCTTATGAGAACCTCATCTGTATCACTTAGAACCCGTTTAAATTTGAATTTGTTGTGGATGTTCAAATTGCAACCGGACCGCACCAAATTCCACAGAAATCCATGTGTAAATACACCCAAGACTAAGTGAGGATGGTGTACAATCTGATTGCTTAAACCGCTTAGGGTGGTGATTACAGAAGAATTAAGGCTCCTTGTTCACCGAACATAAATCAAACCATTTCTCCAAGACACACAGGTAATTTCTCTACTTCTAAAACATGTCCCCAACATCATCAGCAGAAGACTGGTAAAAAGAAGACCACATTCAGAAAAGGGAATTTCATATTGTGTAGGGAAGCACTGAGGGAGTGTGACTGGATTTTGGTCTGGCTTCCAGAGCTGTGTATTTGATAACAGCAATATGGACGAACCACATCCAGATACAATCTGGTTTCAAGGATATTATGTATAAATGGAAATAATGTCTAAATTATCAGAGAGTCTGTCAGCAGGATCATTAACAAGTTAACGTGTCCTAACTTACCTGTGATGGACTTGGAGGACAGGGCTGACGAGTGACCATTCCGGATGGGTGGAGGCGGTGGAGGGGGTCCGGCTGGGGTACGGGAGGAGGATGATGACAAGGAAGAAGATGATGACAGTGGAGGAGGGAGTTTGCCCCCCCGGCTGTGGGTCTCAAGGTGGTTCACGGAGCTGTGGACACGGTAAGGGGGTGGTGGCGGGGGAGCCTCCCGACCGCCGTTACGAGATCCGGTTGGGGGTACCTGGGGAGCTGGATGGATTGACAAACACACATCAATTATTATGTGCTGAATGATTTGGAAAATATCATCATGATAATCAAAGGGAATTTTACCTTACATTTATCTGTTTACATATGCAAAAATGCCATGTTTAAGAATCCAACTGAGCTTCATCACACTGAACTGTTTGGTAATCCCAAGTATAAATACAAAGCAATATAGTTTTCAAATAATACTCCCTCAAATACTTCAGACCTCATTTTGTGAGAATTTCCAGGCAACAGATTCTTATTTTCATTAATCCAAACAAAACGGTTGAACTAGGAAACGTTCATAAATGTTTTAGTCTTACTCCGAGTAAGGAGTAGGATTCTCTCTTATCCAAAGGAATTGAATCGAGTGCAACTGGACTTGGTATATCTCATCATGATGAAGCCTCTTGGATGAGAGGCGAAACGTCTTCACAGATATATACCAAGTCCAGTTGCACTCAATTCAATTCCTTTGGATAACCATGACCTGGATGAATGAGAACATTCACAGACATCCTCTCTTATCTTTTCTTTCATAGCAAATTCCATGACCATTAATTGGAGTTACAATGGGACCACAATACAGCCAAAAAGGAGTTTCAGGCCACTGAGACCCAGTATGCATGTATCATGTATGGATCCTGGCTACTTAGACACAATTTCAAGTATCCTATAGTCAGCATCAAATACCACTTGAGCAGCCAACTGATGCTGTGGTACAGTTTTTGGTTTACATACATCCTCATTCTGCATGGGTGTAGTGATGCGGATGTACCCATCAATGACATCTGCAACACCTAGCACCCAGAAAACCGGCAATCTGCATGAACCCGACTGTATTGGCATTTAAGTCATACTGTGTTGTTTGGAATTCGATAAATTGGCAGAAAACTCAAGGTCAGAGCTCGGTGAATGGAGCAGATCATGGATGGTAGCGATTGTCCTAACTCATCAAAGCCACGGTGCCATGTTGTTGCATCTTCCCAGTTGATAGAAACCGCAGAATTATGATAACGTTCATCTTGGCACTAACTGATGAATTTCACTCTGTCCAGGAACCAATATATTCACAGACAAAGTCGGTTACAAACATTAATCCTTCCTATTAAGCCAATCACGCTGTTGTAGCTCTCTAGCATGGTACAAATGCAACTAATCTTTCCCCTCATGAAGTGTGAGCACACGCTGGCCACGATGATCTGGCGGTTTTTTCCACTCCTAACTCGTTTAAGACATCCTCGGAATGTGTCCGAAATATTTTCCGACTTTGTATTACTCTTAAATGTTGGATGTTTATTGAATAGTTCTGACTCCTTGAGGTAAAAATTGGGACCAAATATTCACACACACATTTTTGCCACCTAGGTCAAAGTAGTTTAGACGGAGGCTACACCCAATCTCCTGTGACAGATCATTGTAATCAACTTGCTGGAATGGTCTGGCCTGTGGGCTACTTGTCATAGCATTAAAATATTACTACATTTTCATTATCAATCAGTAAAACTTTGGTCATAAGGCAAACTGCCTTGAAAAAAATGCTATGGAGTTTACACAAAAAGAGAAAATGCATAAAACTATACATAGAATAATAAAGATGTGTCAACTAATCATCTCATCTCATCTCATCTCATCTTTCGCCGCTTTTCTGGGGTCGGGTCGTGGTGGCAGCAAGCTAAGTAGGGCACTCCAGGCGTCTCTCTCCCCAGCAACGCCCTCCAGCTCCTCCTGGGGGATCCCAAGGCATTCCCAGGCCAGACTGGACATGTAGTCCCTCCAGCGAGTTCTGGGTCTACCCCGGGGTCTCCACCCAGTTGGCCGTGCCTGGTAAACCTCCAAAGGAAGGCGCCCAGGAGGCATCCTAATCAGATGCCCGAACCATCTCAACTGGCTCCTTTCGATGCGAAGGAGCAGCGGCTCTACTCCAAGCTCCTTCCGGATGTCCGAGCTCCTCACCCTATCTCTAAGGCCGAGCCCAGACACCCTACGGAGGAAACTCATTTCAGTCACTTGTGTCCGCAATCTCACCCTTTCGGTCACTACCCAAAGCTCATGACCATAGGTGAGGGTTGGATGGAACGAAGATTGACTGGTAAACTGAGAGCTTTGCCTTCCGGCTCAGCTCCTTCTTCGCCTTAAATATTAGTAAAAAAAATTATATAAAAAGATAGAAATGCAAAATTAGTCTGTCAATACAAAGCCTAGTAAGGGTTTGTATTTACACACAAAGGTCAAGTGTGTATGCATGTTTGTATGCAAGTGTGCTGATGGAAAGTGTTGGGACAGGATAAGGACCAGGGTTAGGGTAAGGAGGAGGGGTTGAGGTTAACCAAAACAAAAATTCCAGCATGCTGTATGATAAATCAAGGAGGGGCAAGAATTATTACCAGTCACATGTCAAACGCGTGGTAAGTTTTTTGTTCACCAGCCACGGAACACTACCATCCATCAATCTGAGCACTGAATTCTACTTTGTTACTTAAACGTCCGAGTTTCTACTACTATTGCAAGCTTACAAACACTTTTGGTGCTCATCCTTATAAACAAATGCTATATGACACTGAAAAAAAGTTGCGGACAACATTTAGAATATCCAAAATTAAAAGAAGTTAGACTGGACACTGAGTAGCTGAGCACAAGACAGAAAGCAGCAGAAATCCTAAGAGCTGATGTCAAATTTTGGGGGGGGGAAGACAGATGAAAAGAGGAATGCTGGAATATTCCACAGGGCTTGCGGAATGCAGAGAAACCAGCAGGCCTCTCGCTAAAGCGTTCCATCATCCAATCACAACACAGAACTCTTGCAAACAAGCGCCTTCCTGTTTCGTGCACTCACTCTCTGAATTCGAATGAAGAAGCTCATTGCCAATACCGTATGTCCATTTGGGGAAAATTTCGGCTCACGTTTATCATCAAACGTCTGTAGAATGTGTGCCGAAAGGACTCAATCTGGAAAACTATTGTAATTTTGTGAACCAAGGAAAAACTGCCTTTTAGAAAAAAGTACCATGATTTTAGTTTTATTGACATCAATCATTTCTGTCAGTGGTTGTGACACTTCTTTTGGGTAATGGATAGCTGCCTGACTGTTGCCTAATCTGAGGCAACACCTATGGTTTGTGCAACATTTTCATGACTGAGCAGTTGAGATTGTGCATCTGATTCGGCCAAAGCATTCCATCAAAGAACGACTGAAGACATTCACCGATCAGTTGGATCAGACGAAGCTGCCACATGTGCCTGGGCAGGACCAAGACCTGGATGACTTAAGGAGGTGGTAGAGACGTGGGCGATGTAAAGTGAACAGTTTCCAAAGATGGAACAATTCCAAGTCTCCGCCTCTCTCTACATTAAGAATAGACCTTGGTATTATCTATGTTTTCCTACTCAGCCTGCTAGCATGGTAAATGTTGGAACATGTTTTGCTGCATTATAGTTGAAACTGCAACAAACTGCAGATATACAGAGAGAACACGTGTTAAAACTTGCATTTCACTCCCTGAACATTCCTCTTGCTCAGAATGAAGAAGAGTATTTCCTGTGCGAAAGGGACAAAGAGAAAGGATCTCTTGATTAGGCTTATGGCCACAGCACAGATACCGAATCCTTCTCCCCTTCTGCACAACGTTCCCAAACAGGAGTGATGTGATGTCACGTTCATAACATACCATAGAAACACGTGCTTTGAACAGTTGTCCACACTCAGGTCCTCTTTGAATGGCAAAACGACCGCTCCTGGATATTTTACTACCTAGATGACTGAAATGAGTCAGGTGAAATAGTGCAATCTGCCATTATCCCTCTGTCCAGCTATGGTTGTGTACTGACTAGTAGTTTTAAAAAACAAAGTGAATATCATCAAAATATGCTCTGAGTTTCATAATATCATCAGGGACCTGAAAGAAATTCAATACCTTCCACAAAATGTTATGTGGCAAAGAGACAAAGGCATTTGCGACATCCAAAAATACTATACTGAGCTCTCTCCTTTCCTTCTTGGCTGCCCGAATTTGGTGCCAAATCATGCCTGTGAGCATTGATTCCATCATTTATCCAAACCACTTAACCTGCTCTCTGGCTGGTTTGATATTATACTTTACATTACCATACAGTTTAATGTGATGAGCCTCAGTTGGATTCTTAAACATGGCATTTTTCCAGACGTGAGCAGATATCCTGATATATATATATGTGTGTGTGTGTATGTATGTATGTATGTATGTATGTATGTGTGTGTGTGTGTGTGTGTGTGTGTGTGTGTGTGTATATATATATAAATGCAAAACCCACTATGATTAGAGATAATATTTTCCGTATCGCTCAGCACTACTCTATCCTCTATTGTCTTTTTTGCCCCAACATTTAATTATGCAAAGTCTGATGGATTATGACATACAACACTTGCTATTTAAAAAAAAAAAAATTGACTTGACTGTTGACTGGTTTGTGACAAAGATCCAGAAACGAGCCAGCCAATATGGTATAGTGTCAACCACCTAGCCATAAAGATGTTCCAGCTCCTGTTTGATTTAGTGTACCTGCTCTGCGCCCTGGGGGCTCTCTGGCCGGAGGTGGGGGTCTGTTCCCTTGTTGCGACGATGGAGATGGCGATGGGGGCGGGGGCGGAGCATGGCTGCGTCCATGGCTATTGCTGTTGCCAGAGGACATCTTCTTATGGAGGGAGTTATGCCTCTGGGGAAGCTCGGGAGCCCCGTCCATATGGGAGGACGGCCCATTGGAGACTCCGCCTGACGGGTGCCTGTAAGGAGGGGGAGGAGGCGGGGCTGAAGAGCCTCCCGTGGGGGGTCTGCTTGACGTGGGAGCTGGCTTCATGGAGGCGTGGGGGACAGAGCTGGGAGGGGCAGGGCCTCTGTTAGGTGTAGGAGGGAGGGGCTTTTCTCGGCTGTGATGGGAGGAGGAAGAAGAGGATGACGAGGGTGGATTTGGGGCTTTCTGGTTGGGTGTGGGCGGGGCGCTGCCACGGCCACCCCTGTTAAATGGCGGTGGAGGGGGAGGGGCAGATGTGCTGTGCTTCATCCCACTGCTTGCGGAGGGATGGGAGGAGCTTGTGTTATGAGGGCGGGAGATGTCTGGGAGCGAGGGCCGATGGGAGCGCTGGGGCTCCGGAGGCGAGGGTGAGGCAGAGCGGCCTGTTGGGGGGCGTGGAGCAGCGGGTCGGGAACCTGGCGGCCGTAGGACAGACCTTCCCACGGAGCTGTCTGGAAGAGAAACATAGTCATGATCTTTAGGACTGTGCCATGTTGTCATGATAATTTAACACACACCCAAATGCTGAAAAGGAGCTGTGTACGAACAGAATAGGAAATAGGAAAGTTTAAGTTCAAGGATCCTCACAGTCAAATCAGACTGAACATACAAGGAATTTCTCTTGGAAAACCTCTCAACATAGTCCCACAAGCACATGAAGACGTTTTCATGTACAAAAAAAAACTATGTCTAACACCATTTATTGAAGATCTTCAATGAATAAATGAATGAACTAACTAATATGCAAAAAAAAAGAAGGATTTTGTTGCTTATTTTGTTAAATGTAGTCTGATTTATTACAATGTGGTAACAGATCAGACAGCAAAATTACAGCTCTCACATTCCCCCTAAAGTCCACTTACTCAAAGATAGCTGCCTTTTTGAAAAGAGCTTGCACTATGATATCCAAGATATGTACTGACTTACACTTTCGACTTCTGAGTAAAGATATGTCCCATCAAAAATGTGGGTTTATCACACCTAAACGAGGATATGAATAATTTTTTGGCTTTCCAAAAGCATAATGTGTCTCGTGCATATCAGCAGGATCTGCTGAGTAGTCATGATTCAGAGTAAATAACTTAGTCCCACCCGTCACTCACCACATTTCTAGATTCAAAAACACAAAAGCTGAGCAAGCAGAGTTGCTTCTGTTGGTTGATGCTCCGTTCTCCCAAAAGACTTAGCTCAAACTCCCAGAACTCAAATACTCCTTGTTGAAGCAAAAACGCATGTTCTGAACATAAATCACTGTGTTTCAAGCAAATTAATATTTCCAATACAAAAAAAAAAATACCTCCGACCGGGCGTAACTTTGGCACACCTCCTTGGAAAAGACCTCCCATCGGCATTGGTCCTCCTCCTCCAAAGCCGCCGCCACCTCCTCCTCCACCTCCGTTTCCACTGCCTCCACCACTGCCCGTTTCTGAAGAAGAGAGGAGACCAACAGCAGAAAGGTGGTTACTCCTGAATGCATATGGGGAAAACGGCTTGGATGCATTTCTATATTCCTCATTTGCTGCCTTTGCGATTTAGAATTAAAAAATTTTAATACACATCTTATAACTACTACTACTACTACTACTTTCGGCTGCTCCCATTAGGGGTCGCCACAGCGGATCATCTGTTTCCATCTCTTCCTGTCCTCTGCATCTTCCTCTGTCACACCAGCCACCTGCATGTCTATTGGTGTGATTGACGACACTACGACGACCAGGTAGATGATATCGTATTTATTGCCATCAGAAGCCTGTATGAAAACAGTACACAGCAGTGAATATACAGGTCTCCTTCTGCATACAGTGCCCACAGCCGTCTCTTTCAAAGTCCAGAGCGAAAGGGAACGCAACAGGCGTGAACAAGGAGCCTGTTCCACAACAGAAGAGTCCACTATATTATAGCTTCTTCATAACGCCAAATATCAGCTTTGAAATGTTATGACCAGATTCTATCAACTTTATAATGACTTCCGAAATGTACTCTGACCATTAGATACTATGTACTAGTGCATTGTAAGAAGTTAATTCAAAGCAAGAGAAGATTTAAAGTTACATTCAAGGCAAGAGAAGTTAAGTCTCTTGCTTTGAATGTAGCGACCAATGTAGCGAGTTCGGAGGGGGGGCAGCCCGGGAACCGCCCACCCGGGACGCGAACCCGAGTCTCCCAACGGACGACTACGTTAACCAGTCGACTAAAGGGTTCAACCAGTTACCAGTTGGCCAACGGGCTAGCGAGTCGAGTCATTTGTGATCGTTACACTACCCCCCTCCTTCGGGAAGTGTGTCCCCTCGCTTCAGCATACCAGCTCCCTCACACCTTCCGATGGCCTCATGGTCTCACCATCCCACTTCTGACACCAATAAGGTTATAAGGTTAACTATAAATTTAAGTTTTATGGGATCTTAAATTTATAGTTAACCTTATAAATTTAAGATCCTGAGGATTTTGTGTTAAAGGCCCCATAAAACGGCATTTAGAGCACTGTAAACTTCCACGACACGGAGTATCTGAATAAAACGAAACAGTCAGGTGCGGTTTTGGGTAGGGAGGGAGTTTGATTCGACTGACAGCCAATAATGGCCGAACATTTTAAGAAGAATGTGGACATCTGGGCGTCCGGGTAACGTAGCAGTCTATTCCGTTGCCTACCAACACAGGGATCACCAGTTTGAATCCCCACGTTACCTCCGGCTTGGTCGGGCGTCCCTACAGACACAATTGGCCGTGTCTGTGGGTGGGAAGCCAGATGTGGGTGTGTGTCCTGGTCGCTGCACAAGCGCCTCCTCTGGTCGATCGGGGTGCCTGTTCAGGGGGGAGGGGGAACTGGAGGGAATAGCGTGATCCTCCCACACGCTACAGCCCCCTGGTGAAACTCCTCACTGTCAGGTGAAAAGAAGCGGCTGGCGACTCCATGTGTATCGGAGGAGGAATGCGGTAGCCTGTGGCCCTTCGCGGATCAGCAGAGGGGGTGCAGCAGCGACCAGGATGACTCGGAAGAGTGGGGTAAGTGGCCGGATACAATTGGGGACAAAAAAAAAAGGGGAAAAAAAAAGAAGAATGTAGACATCGATACAATGTTGGCTAGTTTCACTTTGGTGGCAAAAGATCACTCTCCTTTCCATCTCGCTCCCATTCACTGGACATCTTTGTTAGTGTATGCCTGCAAGTGCAGGAGGAAATTACTAAAAAAAAAAAAATACCGTATGTCAGGAGGAGGAAAAAAAAAGTTTGTAACCAAAAACCAAATGATTTTTTGGAATTTCTAAGGCATAGGGTTAAATAGATAGAGCTACCATTTTTCATTTCATTGGACCTTTAATAGTCTGAGATCGATAGTGATACTTGGTAAGGTAAGGATGAGTGTTTGAGCACTCCAAATCCCTGAGATCCGTTTGAAATAAAACAGTCATCAATGCTGTTGTACAATTTTTTTTTCTTACCACAGCCAAACAAAAACATGGATTAACCTTAGTTTTACTTACTGCAGTTTTACTATCTGTTGGTGAAGTTCTTCTGCCGGCTTGTTTGTCATATCTGCTTGTCAGACACAACAACTTTCTACCTTCTTCAGATTCACTAACCCTTCATGATAGCCGAGTGGAATAAATGCAATCTGTGTGTTATTTCACGAGTTTGTGTAGTCCTGAGCTACAAAGTTATTAATTACAGGAAGTACTCAGATTACAAACGAGTTCCGTTTTGGAGTCTTGTTTGTGAATCAAATTTGTATGTACTAAGTCCAAACAGTTATGTACAGTTCATATCTAGCATCAATTAGTCAAATATTTGTCTTAATATATATATATAGTAAATATTTTACTAAAAACATAAATAATGCAGTAATAATAATAAATGTAACTACAGCACAGTATTTATAATTGAGAGAGAGAATGTGTGTATAGGTATAAAACACTTTAAAGTAATACCCCCGCCCCCTTCTCCCCAATTGTATCCAGCCAATTACCCCGCTTTTCCGAGCCGTCCCGGATACTGCTCCACCCCCCTCTACCAATTCAGGGGAGGGCTGCAGACTACCACATGACTCCTCCGATACATGTGGAATCATCAGCTGCTTCTTTTCACCTGACAGTGAGGAGTTTCGCCAGGGGGATGAAGCATGTGGGAGGATCATGCTATCCCCCCCCCAAACAGGCGCCCCGACCGACCAGAGGAGGCGCTACTGCAGCGACCAGGACACATACCCACATCCGGCTTCCCACCCGCAGACACGGCCAATTGTGTCTGTAGCCGGAGGTAACACAGGGATTCGAGCTTACGATCTCCGTGTTGGTAGGCAACGGAATAGACTGCTACACTACCTGGACACCCCTTAAAGAAACATTTCTTACATTTCAAACTCCCCACCTGCCACTGTCCTGGAGTGGGTCGTGACCGGCAGAGGCCAGCCGTTTCATGCCAGAAACGTGAGCCCGCTTGGGGCTCGCCTCCCCGCCTCACCGCGTAAGTGGAAAAAAAAAGAAAAGAAAAAAGATAAAGAGCATTTCACCTCTCTCTGAACGCTTTATTATTTCCAATTTTGTTTCAGTCATGACCGTTTTCTTTTTCTTCGGTGCATCATCATCACTTGCATCAGATTTACGCACACAACAATGTTTACGCGATCCGACTTAAAATGGCAACAACGGCACGGCGTTGTTCTCCCTCGGGCCAACAAACCGCCTAAAACACGCCATGCTTGAGTGTCGCACAAGGTAGTCCATCCAATTCAATTCCATTTTTTTTCAATTCCATTTTTTTTCAATTCTTCAAATGATCCATTGTGTTAACTTGATTTTTTTTTAAATAACAGGCTTTACGGAGGTTGGTTTGCAAGTACGGTAACTTAAGTGATATTTATTCAAATGAGAAGTTTTGAGATTGTTACTTTAAAACAAGGAGAAACGAAAAAGTCATGAGGACTGAAGTGAGCCAAAAGCATATGAAAGTGTGTATGTGTTTGTTTGAAACTGTACGCGTGTGCGTAGCTTTACCATGCTACACACATCTGTTCAAACCAGCTAATGTTCACATGAAACCTTAAACATCTGCATGTGAACAGCTAATAAAGGTACCTACATCCAGGGTTTCCCACAAGGCTATGTATGGAGCAGCCAGCCAGTGGGGGAAAAGTAGCCAGCTAAGGAGGGTCCGGGGGTAAAAAATAAAAAACCGTTCTAGGACATTTTAAACTGTAAAATTACAGTGTGAGGCTGAGCCTACATCTTCCTCATATGACACAGGCCTGTTACTATGACAACACTGCCTGTTTTAGTGGGTTTGCAAATTGTCTTCGATATGGCTCTGCTGTAAAAAGTGCAATGTAAATAAAGATTCTTCCATTCATTAGGCCTATAAATGTCTGTGTGGCATATAGGGAAAATGCAGTGCTTACAGTGAACTTTTTATTACTCCCCCTCCCCCTCTTTTTCTCCCCAATCGTACCCGACCCGAGGCCGATCCGGGGAGGGCTGCAGACTACCACATGCCTCCTCCGATAGATGTGGAGTCACCCGCCGCTTCTTTTCACCTGACAGTGAGGAGCTTCACCAGGGGGACGTAGCACGTGGGAGGATCACGGTATTCCCCCCAGTTCCCCCTCCCTCCCGAACAGGCACCCCGACCGACCAGAGGAGGTGCTAGTGCAGCAACTAGGACAGATACCCACATCCAGCTTCCCACCCACAGACACGGCCAATTGTGTCTGAAGGGCGCCCGACCAAGCTGGAGGTATCATGGGGATTCGAGCCTGTGATCTCCATGTTGGAAGGCAATGGAATAGAATATTTTGAAATAATTCCAAATATTTTGCTGATATTTGTCTTACATCTTACACTGACTCTCTGTTCTCTACTCAGCAACACAACCTCACAGCAGAGCGTGCACGCACACACACACACACACACGGGGGCGGGACTGATACAGACAGGCACGTTTCTCTATCTAATGGTGGTAAATGTACATGCATCATAGGGAATTACAGCATGTTAATTAAAACTATTATATTGGAAATCAAAATTAATATATTAATGTAGGCGGCTGGACGTAAATATTTGGCCGGCAGCAAGTGCTTATGGAAGGCTCTGACCTACACCAATCTGCTCCTTGAGAAACAGACAAAGCATTCGACTTCGGTGCATATTTTACACAAATTTCTGTTCATAACCATGTTTGAATTCATGCCCTTACTCTCTTGCATCTCAACAGCCAACAAGTGTGTGTGCATGTCTACAGATTTGTTCTTGCATTGGGAGCAGCCGACAGTGCAAACTTAAGCCTCCACCTCCTCATCTCTGTTTATTGCTGTTATCAATTTTAAACGGTTGTATTAATAATACCTTGAGTGAGTCCTACTCCTCTGTGCCAACCTACAGCGTTTTCCCTTCAGCGTAACTTGTTTTTTTGAGTTGTAATAACATTCAATACGAGATTACTGTACAGTACAGTCCAGATATGCAGACTATGTGATCATTTTTGCTATTTACGCTTTGTGCAAAAAAAAAAAAAAAAACACCTTACAATTCTCATTTCCTTTCTTACTAAATTTGACATTTCTGTATCCATATGTAGATATTATATAGATACTCCATCATAGACAGAGCATCCACCCTGTGTGTGTTCAAGAGAGATTGTGAGCATTTGGTAGAGAGGAAGTCTGTGTGTGTGTGTGTGTGTGTGTGTGTGTGTGTGTGTGTGTGTGTGTGTGTGTGTTGCTCACTCTCTAAAACAGGGGCGCTCCTGTCGCTGACGGCGGCGACTTTCTTCAGCCTGGTGCCTTTGCAGATGTCTGAGAGGAGAGCATCTCTCCCTTTCGTCTCATCCCGATTAAGCTTGGGGGGGGTGGTGTTCGCCTGTAAGGGGAAGTCAACCAGTTTTATGCCTGGTTCATGAACATTTGAGAAACAGCAGAGTGTGGGATCCTAGTGAAAAAACTGCAGAAAAAACAGGTGGCTGTATGAGCAGCTTATTAGAGTCACTGTGGCAGCCTTTCAGCTCTGTCTGTGATGGCTTGAGCCATTTCTGCAGATTTCCTCACAGGTGCCTGTGTACCAAAATAGGGACAAGTTGGTAGATTTTGGAGGTAGCTGAATTTTCCTGCAGCGACACCGTCATGTTCTGGAGTTTAGATAGCAGTCATCACGGACAAGACAAGGTCATCATGGACACTAAACAAACAGAAACAGCCGCACTGGGTGGTTTACCATACAGTGTTTGTGTATTAGAGTATCAGTAGTGCTATTTACCTTCCACTGTCTACACATGAATTTTTCTGTTACAAAATAAAAGTCAAGTCAAGTTTATTTATACAGCACATTTAAAACAACCACAGTTGAACCAAAGTGCTGCACAAGCTTAAAATACAATATAAAATAAGTGACACATGAATATAAAAATATATGTAAAGAAGACATAATAGAATAAAGAATATAAAATGTAAACAATAAAACATAAGAGTAAAAGTATATTTCCACAATAAAATCATGGTGTCAAGCTCCAAGTGCATATTACTGCTCAAGAGCCAACATTATTTTCTCTCCAATTGTACTTGGCCAATTACCCCACTCTTCGGAACCATCCTGATGGCTGCTCCACCCCCTCTGCTGATCCGGGGAGGGCTGCAGACTACCACATGCCTCCTCCGATACATGTGGAATCACCAGCCAGTGAGGCGTTTCACCAGGGGGACGTAGTGCGTGGGAGGTCACACTATTCCCCCGAGTCCCTGCCCCCAAACAGGTGCCCCGACCGACTGGAGGAGGTGCTAGTGCAGCGACCAGAACACATACCCACATCTAGCTTCCCACCCGCAGACACGGCCAATTGTGTTTGTAGGGACGCCTGACCGAGCCGGAGGTAACATGGGGATTCGAGCCTATGATCTCCGTGTTGGTAGGCAACAGAATAGACTGCCACGCCATCCAGACGCCCAACTAGGTTTAAACTTGACCTGCTGATCACTTATCAACAGTGTGAAAGTGTCCAGACTCGTGATGTCGCTTGCAGTTATCCAGTGACAAAGTAACCGTGGGTCAGCTGCAGTCTCACATAAGTAGACATGTTTAAACTTCTGAGTCACTTTGAAACATGATGCACAATGTAGAAGGCCGATGACCAAAGGCGACAATACCTGTTACCAACATTATTAAGGGTGCAATGTGCAATAGTTCTGCTACTCTGATGCATTTGACTCGTACAAATCAGCGGGGGGTTTCGGAATAGTAGTGACTGAAACAAAGCTTGCAATTTAATGCCCCCTCTCACCCTCTTTTACATTTGTTGAACTATACAGGTCCCCATTACGGTACAAATTGTGCCCTAAATGGTAGCAAAACCAGCATGAAAACAAATGGCACCACCTAGGGCTGGGCGATACAGCTGAAAATGTATCCCAATAAAATATTTCATCCCAGTCAATAATGATAATTATTGATCAATTTTAATCAGCTATTTTTAATAAAGACTAGAAGAAAAAAGGTTGAATTTAACCACTATCTTGAAATTAATCACATTACTTTGAAATTAACTACTTTGTTATCAAGGCACACGGGTAATAATTTTACTCCAAAGGGCGGAAGCGGCTAAGGTGATAAAATGAGTTTGTTGTTTTCCCACTCCTGGTCGGGACGGTTTTCCTGCACAGTTTACACACAACAGTGGCCCAGACTTAAACACGAAACCGTCTAGATCCATGGCACGTCCTACTAAACATCCCTCTCAGGTCGTCCGTGAGTGACCAAAATTTGCGACACATAGCCGACGGCGGCAGTTGCGGGCACGCCATGGTTAAAAATCTTTTTTTAAAAATGGCGTACTGGCAAGCTGACCTGTGCTTTTTTAATCAACAATTTCCTCACCGTCTGCAGCCTTAATTTTCTCACGCCACGCCGTTTCTGTTGTTGCGTCACATGTCGATGGTGCAAGCGAACACACCTGTGAAATGACTGGCTGTTTGCTTGTCTCTTGTAGCACTCTCCATTATCAAGAGATATGATGGGCTGTTTATGAGCCAAGAAGGGAGCACGCGTATCTGTTATGCACTTTCTTGGCGGTTTGCATTTAATGCATTAAGTGAAACTATCGAACATACTATTGAACAATTTTCTTATTGCTACTGATGATGAAGTGTCCATCACCGGTACATATCACTACCGTTTTATCAGCCAGGCTTAGTGATGAGTCACTTCATGACAGGAGTTTTAACTTGTCAGTCCACATGAAATATGAACCAGTCTTCAGTTATTCGGGGTTTTTAACCCCTTTTTCTCCCAAAATGTATCCGGCCAATTACCCCACTCTTCTGAGCCGTGCCGGTCGCTGCTCCACCCTCTCTGCCAATCCAGGGAGGGCTGCAGACTACCACATGTTTCCTCCGATACATGTGGAGTCACCAGCCGCTTCTTTTCACCTGAGAGTAAGGAGTTTCGCCAGGGGGACGTAGTGCGTGGGAGGATCATGCTATTCCCCCCCCCCCCCAAACAGGCGCCCCGAACCGACCAGAGGAGGCGCTAGTGCAGACCAGGACACACCCACATCCGGCTTCCCACCCGTAGACACGGCCAATTATGTCTGTAGAGACGCCCGACCGAGCCGGAGGTAACACGGGGATTCAAATTGGTGATCCCCGTGTTGGTAGGCAACAGAATAGACTGCTATGGTACCCGGACGCCCACCAGTCTTCAGTTTTAAAAATGAGGCACTGCTGGGCTACCATACTGCACACAGTGACTGATTGTGAAACATGCATTTAAAGTAGGGATACACAATATCACATTTTCATTGCCTATATTGATTCAAGCATCAGCCGACACAGAGTACCATTCCAATCCATTACCTTTGCTGAACAGTGCAGACTTGGACCATTATTTTGGAGTCAATGGGCAAAATAACTGAGATTGAATCAGTTTTTTTGTCCCCACTGTTAAAGAAATACAGGCCATCATGTGCCAAAAATGCATAAATCGAGTCCTTTTGCTTATGACATGTTACCCAAGGCCTGATACCTGTTACCAGTATCAGTACATCTCTAATTGAAAGAGTAGATCTGCATTTGTGCACAGATTTTTCCTGTGTCGACATTATCAAAACCAAAACAACTTCTTGTATATATTTATCAGTTTCCCTTCAAATCAACTTAACCACTGCTGAATCAAAACCAAGCGACTGAAATTCATACTTAAGGCTTTTCTACACAAAATGACACATTAACATGTGATATTCTCTAACACTCAGAAATATGGAATTATGATATTTAGGTAAAACAGATCTCTGTGCTTACTGTGCTTGGTGACAATGACACTCATCTTATCAGAGAACATTCACTGTCTGTGGGCCAGTTAATCATCTGATAAGATCCCATAGGATTTATGATAAGCCATTTATATTTACTGCTTTGGCTGATCTCAACACCTTCATTTATTAAGCATTTTGCTGATGTGCTTACCCAGACTAATTTACAAGGCCAAAGATAGAACTATATTAAGTTCTTCCGTTATCAACTATTACAACCAAGCACTAATAAAATGGATTTAAGATCAAAGCCACACTGTGCAGATAACAGAGTAGACAAATATTGTTGACATCCTGTACAACAGAGAAGAGGTAGTTAACAGCCAGGAGAAAAAGCATGTTTCGACCACCCTTTTAAAGTGTAAATATGCTTCTGCAGTCTTTTAATTAGACTCTCAGAACTTGAAAATACATATTTGTGATGGTCTTGTGACTAAAATGCTTGGTGCATTGCACTTGGATTTGCACTCAGGGATCTCAGATATTACACATATCACAACAACGAAACATCTTGTTTTAATTTCTTTGTGTGCATGATTTTTTATTTATTTTATTTTTTTTACCATGAACTTAAGAGTCTACTGATCACTGTGGCTGCTGGATGTAAATGTTGGTCTAGTGCCCTGCTGTGTGGTGTGGCTTTGTGTTTTTGGTCCCTAAATACTGTCACTCCGAGTCTGAAGCACCATGCTGCTTGCTGCCATCGGCTTTTGATGATGTCATAAAGTCACAGCCAATAAGAAATTTCTGGTGTACTGGGCTAGTCACTAGTTCATCGGCAGAACAAACAGAAGCTCTGCCCTTTCAACCGACCTCACTGACATAACCCTAACTCTAACCCTAAATCAAACCCTAACCCAACCCTGATCTTTGTGTGCAGGACACTATTAACTATTATTAATACTATACCTTTCTGGGCAGTAGCAAGTCTGCAACGGATCTCATTGGTTAAAGGGTAATTTAGTTAAAAAAAAAAACCTGGGTCTTATTCTTGTAGTTTTTGCCATTGTGCATATCAATTATGATATAATTGTACTTACAGACTTCATTTTGGAGATTTTGGATGCAGCAGCACTGCTAGACAGTGCTTTACAATGGCTGCTTTTTGATACCACCGAACACAAGCATCAAACAATGTTTCAAACCATCCAATTTAACCGAAATATCTAAACCACACATCTGGAAGTGGAAACAACAGGGAAAATTAAAGTTATAACCTGAAATGTCCTATATAATCAATGGTCTATCACATTGCTGAGCTACTTATGAGTTCAGCTTGCAGGGATGACAAGCCCATTACTGTATCCATTCACACCTGCAGTTTTGTTTAGTGTATGTGACTCCCCTTTACACAAACTGCTGTGTAAAATACAAATGCTAGTAAATCTGCGGCAACAGCTGAATATTTATCTGACTATTACAAGGACAAATTAGTTAAATTGACACTCGTGTACAGTTGCCCACTGATATAAAGTTCAGTCCAGTGGTGGCCCCGTGTCCAAATTATCTCCAATATGAAGCTGGTGAATACAATATCATAACGGATATGCGTGATGGCAAATCTTCTGAAAATAAATACAGGAATTATCCTTTAAGCAGGGGAAAAAGTAGAGCACCCTGGTGGCTCACCTGGTACAGCGTGTACCACATATAAGGCTGAATCCTTACCGCAGCGGCCTGGGTTCGAATCCAGCCCGGGCCCTTTGCTGCATGTCATCCCCTCTCTCTCTCCTGCCTTCCCTGTCTCTCTCTACTATCGCTATCAAATAAAGGTGGAAAATGCCCAAACATTTTTTTTTTTAAAAAGCAGGAGAAAAAGGCAATGCTTCTGTCTGATCTAGGTTGGTCAACAGCATACCCTAATATTTCTGGCTTGTGTGTGTGAGAGAAAGGTTTCCACTCACCTGGCTGAAGGTTGGGGGTGGCGGGGGACCTGGGGGAGGCGGGGGAGGGGGAGGGATGGGCATCCTGTCCCTCTGTCAGTACGTCAGCAGATGGAGGCAGTTAATTCACCTCCTCGGTACAGAGGACACACAGTGACTCCTGTCAAAACCACAGAACGAAGAGCGGTTATTCTCATGCAGATCTGGTGAATCTTCAGCTATGGCTGGAGTGCGCGGGAGCTCCAGGAAACTGCTTTGGAACGAAGTCCTATTTAAAAATAAAACTCAACCGGTTTATAAAACAGTGAGAGTAGCCTCTGCATTATGAGATGCACCAAAACAAATCTAATGTTCTTATGTCTTGCATTTGGTGTACATTTTCACCAAAATATATACAAGTCCATTGGCCCACATGTTTTTTGAAAAGGATCGCCTTGAGAAATGTTAAACCCTTAGTGAGCTTACTGCACACACTGAATGCGGGAGTGAACCCCTTGCCTTGATATTGCTGGTGCTTTGTTCTACCTTGTGCTGAGCAATATGGAAAATAGCATTATCATGGTAAGAATAGAGAATTTTACGCGATATTGATATGGAAACTAAAATCCGCTGTGGTGACCCGAGAAACAGGGAACAAGCCGAAAGAAGATTTACATTATATACTTACACACGCAAAAACGCTGTGTTTATGAATCCAACTGAGATACTTCACACCGAATTATTTGGAAACGCAAAGTATAACATCAGGCCAAATAAAAAAATTTTTACCCCCCCCCCTTCTCCCCAACTGTACTAGCCCAATTACCCCAATTATCCCCCTCCGCCGATCTAGGGAGAGCTACAGACTACCACATGCTTCCTCAGATACATGTGACGTCGCCAGCCGCTTCTTTTCACCTGACAGTGAGGAGTTTCACCAGGGGGACGTAGCGCATGGGAGGATCACGCTATTCCCCCCAGTTCCCCCTCCTCCCCGAACAGGCGCCCCAACCGACCAGAGGAGGCGCTAGTGCAGCGACCAGGACACATACCCACATCCAGCTTCCCAACCACAGACACAGCCAATTGTGTCTGTAAGGATGCCTGACCAAGCCGGAGGTAACACGGGGATTCGAGCTGGGAGCCCCGTGTTGGTAGGCGACTAAATAGACCGCCACGCTACCCAGACGCCCCAAAAATATTTTGGAAATAGGCCTAATGCCCTTCAAATATTTCAGTCCTCATTTTCTGAGAAATTTTAGGTCATAGATTCGCATTATCATTAATTTAGACAACATCAAAATTCCATCCCGATACAATACCATTGATAGACTATAAACAGTGATACTGTATTATTGCCCAGCCCTGGTTCTACTCACTGAACTACACAAGCAGCGCAACTAATAATCATACAAGCTTCAGTGCCAGGCTCTTCCTGCTAAACTACATGGGGAAAGGGACCCAGGAAGCATTAGCACATTTCTTACAGGACCAACTTTAGAGTACGGAAACCTGCAGCACAAGTTAGGCCTTCAGCATTTACCATAAGTGGAATTACGAGATCTCCCCACCACCACCTCAAACATAACAGTAGCTGACATGCAGAGGCACAGGAGCTATACACTAAACTAAGGGGGCAGCAAGCCAAACCAGTAAGACACCAAGTCGTTCCATTGCACCCTTTCCAGGGTTCCCTCACAGTGAGATTTTACATTCGCCTGACACTGTCTGTCCTTGAGACATTCTTGGTTGAAGGAACTTGTTGCTGAAGCAGCTCCTGCTGTGTAGTAATGCGGCAGCTCGGACAGGACGGTCACTGTGTCAGTCAGAAAGCTCCAAACGTATGGGGGAGATTTTACTCCTCTATTCTGAACTACAGATCTAGGGTTTGTACTTGCCAATTCCTAGATTATCAATTTAGATGCTTAAGCCGATATTAAAACCCAGTGCAAATGCAAATGTTTTAGTATTTGGAACACAGTGACTGTCTGGATAAGGAGGAGGATGGTGTTGAGAAAAGGGCATTCGTGCTGAGCTAATCCTCCCCAGATAAATAAAAGAATATGTAAAAAAGAATGTTGTTTGAGAAAACAATGAATTTGATGGTCATAGCATTCTCAGGCAATAACTGCTGTCACTTTTGACCTCATCTGAGAAGAAGCCACATTTGAAATGATCATCTCTAAACTTTCCCAGCCTTGGTGGTGTTCGTACAATGCTCTACCTAAGTAACCATTGAGCTTCACAAGCAATAGAACCACCAACTCTGGTTGTGACAGTGACTGGCTCTTCCTGCTACCCTTTTCCCACCATCGTGCTGAGGCTGTATTGAGGTTGCGGCAAACTGCGCCGTGCCGGCAAGGAGTTGTGTGCATGGTGATTGTTTGTGTTTCTATTAGCGTTGGAGGTGAAATCAGGACGATAAGTCCAACAGAAAAACTACGACGACTACAACATGTGACACCATGCAATGCTGTAATGCACAAGCCATGCTGCTGCAAGCATCTCCTCCAGTGACCAGGACACAGACTCAGACATTTTTGTTTTGTTTTCTGATCGAAAAAGACAAACGCCTGCTCTGTGAAATTTCAATGCATGCTGTTAAGATCAGTGCAAGATTTAATGATGGCGTCGAAATATTTCAAAACTGTATCAGATGTGTTGTCTCTGGATGTGACTTGAATATAAAACCGATCATTGAATACTGACATCATCAAGCCCTCCCACCAGCACAATCTGGCCGCATTCAGCATGGTCATAGAACAGCGCCGAAAATCCAGAAACGAGGACAGTCTGTAACCATTAGACGCCAAACCATCTGCTAATGGAAATGCCACTGGAGTGATTTCTTTCTATGCTCAAGGTCGTTCGGCCTTGCTCCGGAAAAACACCATAAAAAAAAAATGGGGAAAGGAACCCCTGACATCAGTAGTGTTAGCACCATGCTCTCTATCCAATAAGCTAAACTGGACCACAGAACAACAAAGTCCTTTTATGCAGAATTAATATATCAATGCCCTGGTAGTTTAGAAAAAGACTGAAAAATTCCTTAAGCCTTACATTTAAAGAAATCTCCAAAGTACCTTAACTTCTGGTCTCCGCATTAAAATGAGTTAAAACGGTAGCAGTTTACCAAATGAATATTGGAGACTCAAAAGTCAAATAACTTAGAACTACCCTTGCCCATGAGCAACCAGGAGACATTCCTCCTCAATGTCTGGTACCGTCAGAATCCCAACGATGGTCATCAGCACACTAAGCTGCATACATACATACAAGCACCTGACATTTACTCTAACCAGGGCTCATTGGAAGTGCTGAAACAGTCAATCGACAGAAAATTAATCGATTTTAATGTTAGTAGTTGATTTATCGTTTTAGTCATTTATCAAGTAAAAGTATCACATATTTACATTTGCTGCCAACAGCTTCACAAATGCTAAGATTTACTGGCCTTTCTCCGATAAATATAAAATAAATATTTCTTCTTTTTTGGCTTTTTATTTGACTGTTGGTCACTAAGTAAACAGTTTCACATACCACTTTGGACTCTGGCAACCTGTTCCAGGCATTTTTCATTATTTTTGACATTTTATAGATGATGATTAATTGCAAAAAATAATCCATATTTATCAATAATGAAAATATTTTGCTAGTTGCAGCCCTATACATGTTCATTATCTACAAATTTACATATACGCTCATTCTATGAATAGATTAATTCTTGTCCCCCCCCTACATTTAGGTCCCTGTCATCTAAAGTAAGCCTACAATGGAACTGTTCTATTAAGTACAACTATAACAGGTCCTAGGCCTATATACAAATAAAGTTGCAGTTGTTTGTTGAGAGATGCTTATAATTTGACTGCACCATATATCATTGTTGGGGAATCATCAATCCATCACTGCTGGGACAAATTAAATTAATTTTCATCTGTTCAGTGAAATGGTGCAGCATTTTAACCATGCCTCAAATGCACAAACTGTGCAAAATGTGTTCAATCCATGCACAATGACTGAGGTTACCATCTCCCATCAGGGCCCATTGTTGAGATGAGGAAAGCTGTTGAAGTGTTTCATTCTACAACACTGTACATTCTGGAATAGTGGTGCAACGCATATTTGTCAGTTGATGGTTAAAAAAATAATTCTTTAATCAAAAAAATAAATTTTTATAAACAAGGGTCTTAAGATGATTCATAACTTTGAAAAGTAACTCATGATAATGTGCTGTAATAGGCCATCAGCAATAGTTTGATTCAGAAAAGACTTCGGCTTTGTTCAAACTATAAAAAAACTATTTTTTGGAATAAAATTAAATGTTACATAAAAGTCAAGATACTTACAACATATCGTTTTGATTTACTATGGTTGAAATACATGTTTAACATCATCATCTGTCACCTATCTACACAATAATTGAGGTCACTGATCTCCCCAAACCAGTTAGTTTGGGCACATTGTTAAACGGCCAGCTAAGCTGGCTTCTATTAACTCCACCCTAAATCTTCTAACCTCAAATCCAGAGGCTGTCTGGTTTAAATGTTATGGCTGTTTTTGTCCTTCTTCAATCAGAAAGAGGAATGTCACAGAGCAAGCCTGCCAAACGACCTACATGAAACGGAAACGCAATGCAGTGAGCTGGGGAGACAGAAAAAGGAATTTTGTCATCTCTTCTTAGAACAAAAAAAAGGGGGGAAATGGGTTCAAAATTTGCTGAGTCTGCCTGGCCCCTGTAGCACTCATAAATTGCTTAGCTTCAACGAAAAACTGCTGTTGACCTGTTTTTGTTTCTAAGCAAAGGGGAAAAGGCAGCGAGACTGAGTTATCCTAAACCGGTTTCTTAGCCTAAACTTTTTCATCAATGGCTTTTCCATGACTTCTCCATAGACTTTAGACTCATTTCCATGACCAAAAGAAACTATTCTAAGGATGCTTAACCTTACGGCATTCTATGTGGCAGCAGCGGTAAAGATTACCTTGCCCTTCAGGATCCGGGTCAGTCCATTCCATACAAGATCAAAGTAACACACAACCCCAACTCAGTCAGGGTTGCAGCGGTCTAACCTCGATTTTGCGCCGACAGCAAATTAATGAAAAATTTCCTATTGAAATTTACAAATATTGTTGCAACAGAGCATTGTGTGTGTGTGTGTGTGTGTGTGCTTGTATGGATATGCATGTGTTTTCATGCATGCATGTGTATCTATGTATGTATGATGCATGTGTATGAATGTATGTATGATGCATGTGTATGAATGTATGTATATGTATGTATATGCATGTCTGTATTTGTGTGTGGATGGTTTGGATGTGTGTGTGTGTGTGAGTGAGTGTGTGTGTGTGTGTGTCTGTGTGTCTTTGTGTGCTTGTATGGATATGCATGTGTTTTCATGCATGCATGTGTATTTATGTATGTATGATGTATGTGTATGAATGTATGTATATGCATGTTTGTATATGTGTGTGGACGGTTTGGATGTGTGTGTGTGTGTGTCTCTCTGAGTGGAGGGACTCCGTCGAGGAAGTTTTCTTTGCTTTTGAGGTCAAGGAAACAATTTGAGCCGAAAGGCCTGCCTGCGCCCAGTGCACCGACAGCCGAAGTTTGCAAACAGAAAAAAAAAACAGGCCTGGTTTGAGTTTGCGCATTAGCCACTTTGTGAGTCCACAACAGCATCGCCATCATATCAAATTCGTCCAAGCCCATTAACATGTTTCCTCGTATAGTAAAACATGGAGAAATGTGAGCATACTGCAAAAGGTATATAACTACGTATGAATCAAATCTACCTGACGATGCGATTCTAGTTAGGTGGTACTCGCGATTTAAACATGCAAACCAAGGAACGTTAAATCCATGCAAGAACAATATGTATTCGGCCTACATAGGGCATCTCATGTTATTTCAACCAACACTGTATTCATATAAATAAGCAAGCATGTGTCTCAACTTGGAGATAACTTGTTATAGGTGGAGTGGCCCAGCAACTTACCCGTTCTCGAAGAGTATTCGCAAGTCCTGTCCTCAAAAACAACATGAATGGAAAGCGCCGTTGCGATAGCTCTCGCCTAAGGCGTTTCTCTAGTTATGCAAAGCAACTGAGAAAATACCGTACAAGACACCTATGTAATCGACAAGTCCTAATAATGCAACGCTGAACCTTAGCATCGAAATGTTTTGAGGTTAGCCAGCTAACCTTAGCTCAACCACAACGCTAACGGAGTTAGCCGCTGGCGGAAATGATGCTAGCCGAGGTTAGCCAGCAGCGAGCTGTTTACTTCTACCGCCAGCTGTCAGTCAGAGGACGGCGGTTTGGTGCAAAGTAGCTCGCCGGTGCAAACAAGTGATCTTTGTGATAACGTTGCAAATAAAAAAAAAAACAACAACTCGATCACTTGTGCTCTTGTTGTCCCACAGGTTCCGACCGCCCTGCGACAACTTTATCTGCCCTCTCGCCCAGCAGGCGAAGCCCATATACCTCCGTTTACACCGATGATCGGTTTCTTCATCGAAACCCGGAAATGGGCCGTCCGACACAAAATGGAGTCAGGTAACTACATCACCGCCAACGATCATCCTCAAGAGGAAAAACAGCGACCTCAACCGAATAATAACTTTAATTTTTATTTGTATGTGCGAATTTAAATGTTGCTTGTGAAGGGATTTTCTTTGCCTCCTTCGGAAGGTCCAGTTGGCTACGGAAAGCAACAAAACTATTCACGGTCGTCTAAGAAATATATGATGCGACCTTATTTTAACTGTCTGGTAAAGTATAATGGTAATGTAAAGTATAATGGTAATGTAAAGTAAGATAATGTAAAGTGAGGTAATGTAAAGTAAGATCATGTAAAGTAAGGTAATGTAAAGTATAATGGTAATGTAAAGTAAGGTAATGTAAAGTATAATGGTAATGTAAAGTAAGATAATGTAAAGTAAGGCAATGTAAAGTAAGGCAATGTAAAGTATAATGGTAATGTAAAGTAAGGTAATGTAAAGTAAGATCATGTTAAGTAAGGTAATGTAAAGTAAGGTAATGTAAAGTATGACTCGTTTCAAGCCACTCCCGCAAACGTTGCAGATGTCATTTTGTGAGAAATGTTACATAACAGATTCTTTTTTTATCATTAATTTAGACGATAAAATTGTGTCTAATATTGTCCAGCCTACTCGTGTAGTCATTAAAACGTCGTAGTAATTTCTTTGGCACTTCAAGGTTGGCCAGTTTATCATTGCAAATGTTCTTGTTTATTTGTGCATGTGACCAAGACTAAAATCTCCTGTTTCTCCATTATTATTGAACTCTGACCAAACTGCTTGGTTTCCACATACCTGAAAAGACACACACGTACACAAATAACTTTGTGACACTTTAAACCAGTTTAACACATTTGCACGAAGGACCTGCTGAGTTAAACAAAGCTTCTTTCTTTTTAATCACCGAGTAGTTCCAGTGCCTTGCACAAGGGTACATTGGTAGCAGCTATTGATGAGGAGAGAATACTGATGAGTCATATTACACAATCAGTTTCAGAGCTGGTCCAGGAACTCAACAATTATCCATCAGATAACACTGCTTCTCTATCTTCATGACAACTGCCATAAATCATGAGACGAAAGACTAACAGTGCTCAAACACAACTGGTTTATTAAGAAACATTATTGAAACATTTTGCATGGCTATTCACCCTGGAGAAAACTTATGGGAAGGCACTGTTGAATGTCTCATCATTGGTACATTAACATGTTATGCATAATTGAACTTTCAACCCGGGAGGTGATGTTTAAATCCAGAGCCTGTCCAATAGGCACAAGATTAAGAGATACTTTTATTAATCCCCCTGGAGAAATTGATCCTTTGCATTTAACCCATCCTAGCCATGTAGCTAGGCGCAATAGGCAGTCGCAGTGCAGCACACGGGGACCAACTCCAGTTCTTCTTTCCATTGCCTTGGTTAGGGACACAGACAGGCGTATTAACCCTAACATACATGTCTTTGATGGTAGGAGGAAACTGGAGCACCTGGTGGAAACCCGCGCAGACACGGGGAGAACATTCTAACTCCACACGGAAAGGACCTGGGACAGCCTGCGGTTCAAACCCAAGACCTTCTTGCTGTGAGGCAACAGTGCTAACCATTGTGTCACCGTGCTGCACAAGTGAGAACAGATTACCAAACTTAATCACAAATCCATTCTACTGACAAAATACGGTAGTAGCATTGCCTTATCAATTTTAAGTTCCTATGTGGAGCCAGAACAGGTAATGAACAACTTGATTTTCCCCAAAAGAAAATGATAAATTAAGAATGAAAAAGTAAATCATCAAATGAGGTACTACTATCAATATCATCAAATGGGGTACTACTGCTGACCTTAATAAAATCAAACCAGAGATGAAGACCGATGTAGATGTGCAAAGCTAAGACAAGTTGTTTGATTTAATCATTTCACAGGTAGAGCTGTCAAAGAAGCATACCCTATGTGGCATTTTTCCTTCCAAGATTTACAAAAATAAATTAGCCCAAAAATATTCCCTTTGATGTACATCTTCTGTGCATTGACTTCAGTCGAAAACTGTGAAAATTGGGAGGCCATGTTTTGACTCCTCACATATTTCATCATGTGCATATTGCACACCTAAACATCGCCCTCTCTATGTGGGGGGGGGGGACTCAGTCACAAGCACAGTACTTTCAGATTAATCTTGCCTTGCCTAATGACAAACATCCCTGCTTCACAGGACATGACATAAGACTAAGTGAACTGTTAAAATCCAATGTCTAGACTTTAAAAATTTTTCCCATAGCCTGATGCCAGCCCCTAGAAGTAATCCTGGTATATATATATATATATATATATATATATATATATATATATATATATATATATATATAAAAAATCCAGTGAGACAAGTAAATTCTTTTTGAGACAATACAAGCCTGTTTCATGCCTTAAGCAATCATCAGCTGTCAATAAAGCTACACAGGAAAGAACATATATATAACTTTGTTAAAAGAAACACTCAACGTAGGATATATATATATATAACTTTGTTAAAAGAAACACTCAACGGTAGGGAGATATATATATATATATAAAAGGGGCGGAGCAATCTGTGGAGAGGGGCGGGGCCTACAGAGAACCCACCGGTGCCGAGAAGGGACCACACTGCTGTTAACGGGAAAAGGCACACATCAGTGTTTTTGGTTTTTTTCCTCCTAGAATCGAACGTTTCTGTGGTCAGTTCGAGCGTCAAGAGAAAAACCAATTTGAAGACCAATTTAAACCTCATTTTATAAATCAAAAATAATAGTGGGGGGGGGGGGGGGCAATTATTACTTCCTCAATGAAAAACAAAGTATTTTTAATCTGTATGTGTGATACATCTGATGCTATGCCCCTACCTCAAATTTAAGATTGTCATATCCATCATTAGAAATAGTGACTTTTGCTTTGACAAAACGAGCCATAGCACAAAATGAGATCAAAATGTCTTGAGTTTTAACCTTGTTTGACATATTAAATGAACTGTAGTTAACTTCAGGGTTGTGAATATGATAAAAAAAAATGTATTAGTGACATAATAGATTTGTTTGCCATTTCAAGACGTTGTTGTCAGACATCCGGAAAAAAAGATTAACATCTAAATCTTGATATTTTGGATAAGTCATATTTAACATTTATCTTGTGGCAGTACCAACTGAGTGAACCAATTTATATATAAAACACACAAAGGGTTTGACAGCTGATGATTGCATATTGCATGAAACAGACTTGTACTGTCTCATAAAGAATTTACTTGACTCAATGGATTATTTTGCTCCTTATTTGTTGAGCACTTTCCCTACCGTTGAGTGTTTTTTTAACAAAGTTATATATATCCAGAATTACTTCTGATCAGTATGTATGTTTGCCTAATCTTCTACCACCAAAGCCATAAATTGACCCTAATGATATGTAAAAAATGTCTTGAAGTCATATTCTTAAAGGAATTTATGTTTGCAGATAAACAAGACACTTAAACGTCAGAATGTCTGATCTTTCTCTCACTCACTCATACTAACAGACAAATGAAAGCAGAATTCCATGTACAGGAGCAACCTGTGCCCAAAAATCACAGGTTGCTTCTACTACCATGGCACTGACAACCTGCATAATTATCAGAACAAAATTTCAACTATAATCTTCAAAAGCCCAATCAGTATAGTCCAAAAAATGGACTCCTCCTCCTGAAAGTCCTCTTCCATCCCTTGAGGGAATTTCTGCTCCTCTTGCCCGTCATCTGAAGGGTATGAGCTCTCATCAAACAGGTCCTTGGGAGCAGTCTGATCATAAAACACTCTAATTTCAAATTCACTCTCCATGTGAGATGGGTGGCCATAAATTCCAATCCCTACCGGCCTCAAAAAGTCCTCTGGGACCACCACCACATCCTGGCCACAGGTAGTGGATTGGAGCTTGTATGTGTCAAAGCTGGGCTGCAGGGTCTTGTCAGACACATACAGATCTGCGTCTCCCTTGAGGCTGCGCATGTGCAAGACAATTCTCCCATCATGGCTGAGGCGAAGGTAGCTGTAGTTTCCTGCACCGATGTGGCCTTGTACTACATGCAGTAACATCCACTCTTCAGGAACGCTGTCGTCTTCTGAGGGGTGCAGTAATCCTCCTGCCTGGGACAGGATGAGATATAAAACTAGCGCACCGCAGCAAAACATCGCAGTAAGAGCGGCGGTCAGTCCTCCACCAATCGGACAACCTTGAAAAATCTGAAAACAGGGCAAAGAAAACAATGAAGTAGAGACGCAATCTAGCACCAACGCTTAGGCACCCAAATAGGAGCATAATGAAATAAGCCTTATCATTCAAACTGAAACAATTTGAATCATTTCCACTGAATAATTAGCTGACTTGCTTTAAAAGAATATAAAATCAACTGGTTGGTCACAAATGTGGCTCAGAGAAAAGGCAAATCATTCAGCAACAACAAAAAATTTAAAGAGCAACAAGCCGTAGAGTAGACCCTTTTGGAGTGTTTGCTGAAATCTACAGGTTAAAAACCACCTAAAGGTTAGAAAACTGACAGGCTGGTCTTAGTATTTTGTGATGCAAGCATAGCAGGATAAACAAAGCGGCAGCTAATAAAATGAATGGGTCTGTTTGATTAAGGTGTTAACAGCATACCTACCAGCATTGACAGACAGAGCCAACAATAGTCAAAATAACTCAAGTCAATACTGTTTTTTTGGCACATCTCCATCCAACAAACCCCTTATTAATTTCATTAGCTGAATCTGTGTTTATCCTGCTATGCGAACGTCACTGGGTACCAAGAGCAGCCTGGCATGCTTTTAACATTTAGATGTTTAACCTTTACTGTTAACAAACTTTGCCCACCTACACTTTCATTCAAGAATCCAGAGACCATGTTTATATTGACCTGACATCGTGTGGCATGCTTAACACGTTTTTTTTTTCTGAAGCTGGTCAAAGTATAGTTAAAACTGAAACTAAAATTAATGCTGTGGTTGGCAGCGAGCCCTTGAATGGCTCTATAAATACATTTCTTTCTTTTGGCAGGCCACCCAAATTCACCCTCTGATAGGAAATAGGTAGAAAAAACCGTGCCATTTGATGCCATTTTTCACCGAAAGCTTTTTCCAACAACTTAAACTCATAGTTCAAAGTTTTGGGCTTGAAGATAGCACTGGTTTCACGACTCAAGCCGTTAATCCGTATAGAATAGGCCTAACTTCTACTAACAATTGCGTGTGAAGCGTAGCAAACACAGGGAACTAATCTTGAGTTGAACTAGTTAAGAGACTAACCCGACAAATTCGCGCATCGGCGACCATACCAGTACAACCAGTACACCAGCTTTCTAGCCAGCAGATAGCCCTCGGTATCTGACTCAAAAGAAAACGCCACAGGTAAGTATTTCGTGAGCGGAGCAATTTTATATACGCATTCATTTAATATCGTCTTCGTAGGCCTAATATAGAAATTACGTCAGCCTTTCTTAATTAGCTAAATGCAATCATCACTCTGCTAACGTTACCGCTAGCTTGGTCATGTACACATAGCGCCGGCTTAGCGTGTGGTCCAGCATGGTCGTTATACAACATTTAAAAAAACCTACTCAGTTATGGTAAAGAAATATGCAGCATGTTAACGTAACGTCTTAATATTACCCTTTTATTCCACCCAGTTACTTACAAGACTGTCATTTTCTAACCAGCATTTCGACTGCGACCAGCTCACTTCTTCACTTCCTCCTTTCGCTATTCATCCGAGCTGAAGACTTTAGACCACCGCCACCTACAGGACAGAATATACAATTCACCGCGGGGACGGACGGTTCTTAGCGGACGGCGTTGACAGTTAACTTATCTCACCAGTGAAGGGTGGTGGGCAGAGAGATCCAGTGTTAAAACACAGTGGGCCTCATTCATCGATCGTTCGGACGTACAAATTTGTTCTTTAACACCCATGGAATTTTTTAGCCCTAAAGTTTGTCTCAGAGACCAGTGTAGAACCTGAATTTAGACAACAGTTGGCCAACACTGACGTCTGCAAGCCTAGGTGATTGCTCTTTGCAAGAGGAAGACAATAGATATTAGGGGGAAGAAATTACAAATAACCACCAGGCTTTGCTTCTGACTGTCAGACAATCTTGAGAGCTAAAAAAAATTCCGTGTGTGTCAGAACAAATTTGTTCCTATGTACAAATGACCTGACGTGATACCAGCTGTCCCATCCCAACCTTCTTGTGTCGATGCACAATTGCATCAACTTTCACATCAGTGTGTTTTAAGCCATTGCAATAAAACACTGAAATAAACATTGAAATAAAACACCAGTTAATTAACAGTATCAAGTCAACAAAACTGCAGAGACACAGGCAAGAAACTTCTCAGCACAATGGAAACCATCGCTGAGTGTCTGTTTCACTGGAGTTTCACATTTGCTTTGGAGACACCAAATCCATGGCTGCCCTGCCTGGTAGGTTTTCTTTCTCAAAACCACTTACTGGCAGGAAAAGTGCTGCCACCTTTGAAGGTACCTGTGAAACCGAAATGTGTGGACTTTAATTTTCTCTCTATAGTAATCTACACTGATTTGATCATTTTCTTTATTCTCATTAAGTTTTGCTTCAGTTTTTATATACAGCGTTCATTCCTACTGCAGATTTTGCTAATGCCATTTGTAAATCCATTCTGATCATCTCTCGAGTTGTGTGTGATCATATAAAACGTAGTAAACGGAAATGTTAAATTACAGATCAAATTTGGTTCCTGGCATGCACACTCACATCTCACTCATAAAAATCAACTGTACTAATTTCACAGTTTTTTTATAGTCTTTTTTTCTTCACTTTAATGAACACCAACTGTTTTTAAACAAAAAAGAAAAAAAAAAGAAAACAAAAAAAGCACAACAATGTTCCAGGGTAAAGAGTCTTGACAACAAGTTGGATGATCTCTGTCTGTATGATCTCAAAGCCACATTAAATTGTAAATTCTATATAGATATATATTCGTTCAACAAGTCTGCATAAATGTGTCATACAATTTACTTTGCTGTGGGAACTCATCATCACCACTTCTGTGTAGGAATTATTGCAAACTAGTTGACCAATTTAAGGCTTTCAAGTTCAGTAGCAGAGTAATGTAATCCTGCCTCTTCAGAAAGTTCAGACTGGGCCTGCGTGCCACTCTCCTGACCAGAACCCAACAACACAGGCGTCTCTGGATGTTATTTCAAAATGAAAAGGCCCCAAAAGTAGTGTTATAGTCATTTTTTTTATACAGAATACATGTTTGTCTCAACATTTAAATAAATCACTGCATTTGACTTCTTAAAAAAAAACACGCTGTTACGGCGACATTTTTTTTTGTTGTTTTCATTAGGAGTGGTGGCAGGTAAAGAAATAGTTTAAATATGCACGTTGGCATTTGCCGTTATACTAAACATCCTCCCTCTGTGACAATAAAGAGAGCTTGGTTGGGGGGGGAAGGGGGACTGACACAGGAGGGAACTCAAATGGAGTCTTGATGCCCGGGGCTTATGGAGTACCAAAGGGGGAGGAGGTTGGTGGAGACAGGTAACCATGAACGTTGCAATTTAGACTCTATGGAACATTGTCCCAATGGAACGCCTGCATCATACAGTTATAAAACGGAGTACCATAGTACCATGCTAACGCTGCTAGCCTCGTTCTAACCATTTATTAGCGACAAGAGGATCAGTGCCATTGCTGTGAGTTTAGACACTAGGACAGCCAAGAAAGCTGGCGCGTGCCATTAGTTTTATTAACCCCATTCTGCCTGGCTGCCTTCAGCGACTTTACACTTTTGCAAAACTTTGAAAAAAAAAAAGAGGCGGAAAAAAAAAAAAACAAGGGAAAAAAACAGGCTGTGAACACAGAAAGAAAAGAAAACTAAAAGGAAAAAAATTGTTAGTGCAGAAAACAATCAGAAGTAAACAAAACCAGCAACACAGGATATCATACTTCACATGTTCTAAATGAGTGGGAACAAGATGAAGATGAGAAGAGGGAGAAAAAATTCACAGTTTTTGCAACAAAGATGTCGGGTGGGGTGGGGTAGGGTGGGGGGGGGTGGGGGGGGCGGGCGGGTGGTTTGTGGAGGTTGGATGCAGTTGGTTGTATGCCTGCATGGGAGTATAACACAGAGTGCGTTCACAAGGTAAGCGATCGTGCATACCCGCAGTGTTCGTGCGCAAGGTAAGCAGCGTCACAGAGGACATCTGATCATCGGGGTGTAAGGCCACAAGGCCAATGTGGTCTCACGTACGCCTCTGGCCTCCTAGTGGACAGAATGGGGATAACTACATTCCTCATTTGACTGAAATGGATTTGCCTTGTTAATGCAGAAAAGTCTCTAGGTTTCCAACACCTGGTTAATTTATTGGCTTTCATCTGTCATGTAATTTTCTATGTTTCTTTTTAAAGTGTCTTTCGAGAAATGGAGCCTGCTTTGAGTGCGCTCTGGTCTCCCGCACAGGTCAGCAGTGAGGAGGGGGGTTTTCCGAGGCAGCTATGATGTTGGGAGGTCCGCGCTGGAGGAGGGAAGGAGGATGTAGAAAGGGGGGAGGGGGCAGGGCTAGAGTAAGTGGACTGGGGGGGGGGGGGGGGGTTGGCGGCCTCTCAAACTGGCGGAGCTTTGCGCTGCAGTAGATACTGATGGATGTCGTCTGCATCTCGCCTGAGCCAGGCAGCATTGAGGAGGATATTCTCACAGCACTGCTGCACTGTGCGCTCCGCTGCTGGGGCATGGTGGCTTTCAAAGAAACTCTGGAGAAAAGAAGGAGGAGAAAAAAAAATGGAGGTTGGTTCCAAACTAAGATTCTCAAAAAAATACAACACAAGAAACACCCAATCCTCTCAAAAAGTTTGCAGTTTCAAGGTTGGAAATAAACCGCTGTATTATTTCAAGCATGGTCTGTGGACTAGATCCACTTTATCATACACATTGTTAAGAATGAACTTCATCTGAAACTACAATACAGTTTTCGTTAAGATTAATGGTACAGTAGCCAGTAATGGTAATTGCATTGGTAGCTGAGCACTCAAAATCCCAGAAGTCCATTTGAAATGACCAGAACTGCCCAAGATCTCCCCTATCAAACCAAAAAGGGGTCTCAGCAGGGGTCTCAGAGGTGGGTGGGATCAGCAGAGATCCCATCCATCCCAACCATGGACTGTTCTCCCCCCTGCGCTCTGGGAGGTGCTACAGGGGCCTCAGAGCCCACACTACCAGGCTCAAAAACAGCTTCTTCCCACAAGCTGTTGCCCACCTGAACCTGGCTACCCACTGAATGTCTGTAGATATTTTTAAATATTTTGTACTCTTGCTCTTTTTTAACTTATTTTTAGCTTTTGGTCTTCATGTGTGTATATCTTATACTGTGTTTGTCTGTGTCTGTCTTGCACTGTTTGCTGAAGCCACAGCCCTCATTTCATTTTTAACATGTGCCTGCACATTGTTTGTAATGACAATAAATTGAATTGAACTGAATTGAAGTGAAAAAGTATTGTCATCAGGTCTTCTTGGACTTACACTAGTACGGTGCTGCCATTTACTGGTTCATCTGCGTGCTAAAGCAAAATGTGTGAAAGCTAGTCAGTTTTCCAGCCTGCTGAATCCCTGTCATAGGATATTAGCACAGGCGTAACGAGTCAGCGCTGGTTCCCAGTACAAGATGGTCAAAGCAAGCCCTGGCCTGCCCATCACAATCAGACGTAACGTAACGTCATGTCAGTAGCGAATGAAAGAAGTGAAAGCATGCAGCTTTAAACCGACCAGCACCAGCAAAATGCACTGCACAGTTGACGCCTAAATGAAATGGCTACCAGGAGACCGCTGTGCTACAGAACATGAGTCATACTAGCAAGGCCAAGATAGTTATAGACTACCCTATTCAACAAAATCTAGTGTTGGGAGTGCCACAACAGATGAAAACATAATCGGTGACGGCGCATCTTGACTCAGATGAAAACATTATAGGTGACATGTCAAAATTCATGTCTGTGCATAGACCTTATGATTATGAAATGATAAATAAGTTCTACTTTCATCATAGGCGCACTCTGGGCTTTTCGCTGTGCTAAGTCTTGACAGTTCATCAACTCGCTAACTCTTGTGTGTGGATATTGCTCCGCAGTAGTATGCACATCCATAATTACACACAGGCATATTTTGAACATACAGTATACTGTAGACTCAGTGCTTGAGATCTTTGATATGACAGTGGCCAGATAAAGAGGAATCGGTGCATGTAGGCCCTAAATCATTGCGGGCCCCAATGCAGCTGCATTACCTGGGTTTACAGTAGTTTCACCCCTGGATATTAGTAAGGCGAATATCCACTGGGTGCATCACATGTTGCGTTCAGTCTGGCTCGCAGACAAGTCACATCTGTCTTGTGACTGTACTATCCACCAGCAGCGTCGCAGACAAGGCAGAGTAGCAGGTTATTTGTGGCGTTTTTGCGTCACCCAGACATGAGTGAATTAGCTATGCATCAACTGATGCATAATCAGTTTAATAATCAGATGATTATGCGTAAATGCATAATCATTCAGGATTGTTTTCTTGTCATTTCTTGCCTGTCGGTCAGTCCAGGTGCCATGAGTGAAGTGGTCAAAGAAACGAGGTTCGAAACCTTCAAATCAAAAGGGAGGAAATGCCTGCCTGAGAAACTAAGTTGGAGAGTTGATAAGCCCAAGCAGCTCTTGCAAGTTGTTCTGAGGTTTATTTTATTATAACAACTGCAAGCTTTAACTACTCTTGTCACTTTACTCTGCGGTGTTATTACAAATTTAGATAAAATTACTATGAAACAATAGTGTAGAACTGGTCACAAAGCGTGGAGTGAAGATTTTGGAATCATAAATTACACTTTATGATTAAAAATCATAAGCATTCATCTGACTTGGTCATTTGTTCAGTAAAGTTGTTGCAAACTACTTGCACTAATGCGAGTTAAAATTGTTAGCTTCAATGAAAGTAACCACTTTTATATTTCATAATGTTGGTTTTGAAAAGCAGTTTTGATACTGCTGTGCAAAACATTTTGTGTCTGAATCATATCAACATTTTCTTTTGTTATTTATTCTTGTACAATGTATGACTGGCATCATACAACTATTTGCACTTTTCTACTTCCTGGATAAAGCGTTCATCAACCATGTTTTCAAAGACATTTAGAACAAATTAAACTCGCGAGGGCAATGCCGATGTGACTTGTCAGACGACATCACAGACAGGTCATTGTTAACACGAGAACAACCAAAGACGGTCATTATGACCGTTTTGGATTTCCAAAGTTTAATAATTTTGTGTGTGTGTGTGGGGGGGGGGGGGTGGTACAGACCTGCCGCTCCCTGAATGCTCCAAAAAATGGCATATATTTGCATCAAAATGAGTTTTAGATCAATTGCAAAAAAAAAAAGTTAGGATAAGATCTACCTAAAAGGACCATGACCGGTCAAAACAACCGCTCATGGCTGCGTGTGATCGTGCCCGTCATGTTACTATTTATGACGTGTGTTGGTCACATCGTTTCCTTCGTGAAGTTCATCGCTCTGTCCTAGAAACACACTAACGTTCTCCAGTGCAGAGTAATAGTCTAAACTTTATTTTTGATTATTGCCAACATGTCTGGTTACAGACGCCATTATAGACGCACCATGACTACCACCGAGGCGTTGCAGTATTTACAGGTGTTGGACAGTGGCCATTTTAAATTGTTTGAAAAATAGTATTAAAGTTGTTAAAATGTTAATTTTGGTGTCAGCTAATTTCATAACAGACATACTAACTTATGTAATGCATTAATATCTCAACTGAGTATTTTATCTTGACAGAATATAGAGTTTAAAAACTGTGGCAGTCAAAATGACCGCCCACAGCCTTTCTGGTAGTTTTTAAGTTCCGGTTGTTGTTTGGGATTGTTTCAATATTTATTTTCAGTTCTTTTTTTTACATTTCACATTTTATAGGCCTTGTTACGCTTGTTAGATTAGCAATATGTGTTTCCCGTTTTGTTTTTCAGGTAATATTTTCACTTTTTCAATTTTGCTATTCAAGTTAAACCAGAGATACATAGTTAAACTATTCAAGTTCAACCATGTATCTCTAAAGTTTAAATTGTTTAAAAATAGAATTATAGTTGTTAAAATATTAATGTTGGAGTCAGTAATTTCCTAACAGACATACTAACATATGCAATGCATTAATCTCAATTGGGTATTTATCTTGACAGAATCTACTACTACTTTTGGCTGCTCCCGTTAGGGGTCGCCACAGCGGATCATCCGTTTCTATCTCTTCCTGTCCTCTGCAGCTTCCTCTGTCACACCAGCTACACCTGCATGTCCTCTCTCACCACATCCATAAACCTCCTCTTTGGCCTTCCTCTTTTCCTCTTCCCTGGCGGCTCCATATTCAGCATCCTTCTCCCAATATATCCAGCATCTCTCCTCCACACATGTCCAAGCCATCTCAATCTTGCCTCTCTTGCTTTGTCTCCAAACCGTCCAACCTGAGTGGTCCCTCTAACATCTACTACTACTACTACTTCCGGCTGCTCCCGTTAGGGGTCGCCACAGCGAATCATCCGTTTCCATTTCTTCCTGTCTTCTGCGTCTTCCTCTGTCACACCAGCCACCTGCATGTCTTCCCTCACCACATCCATAAACCTCCTCTTTGGCCTTCCTCTTCTCCTCTTCCCTGGCAGCTCCATATTCAGCATCCTTCTCCCAATATACTCAGCATCTCTCCTCCACACATGTCCAAGCCATCTCAATCTTGCCTCTCTTGCTTTGTCTCCAAACCGTCTAACCTGAGCGGTCCCTCTAATATAATCGTTCCTAATCCTGTCCTTCTTCGTTACTCCCAGTGAAAATCTTAGCATCTTCAACTCTGCCACCTCCAGCTCCGCCTCCTGTCTTTTCGTCAGTGCCGCTGTCTCCAAACCATATAACATAGCTGGTCTCACAACCATCTTGTAAACCTTCCCTTTAACTCTTGCTGGTACCCTTCTGTCGCAAATCACTCCTGACACTCTTTTCCACCCACTCTACCCTGCCTGCACTCTCTTCTTCACCTCTCTTCTGCAATCCCCGTTACTTTGGACAGTTTGACCCCAAGTATTTAAACTCATGTGCCTTCGTCACCTCTACTCCTTGCATCCTCACCGTTCAACTGTCCTCCCTCTCATTCACACATAGGTATTCTGTCACCATTGCAAATAAGAAAGGACTCAGAGCCGATCCTTGACGTAATCTGACCTCCACCAAGAACCCATCTGTCATTCCAACCGCACACCTCACCATTGTCACACTTCCCTCATACATATCCTGCACCACTCCTACATACTTCTCTGTAACTCTCGACTTCCTCATACAATACCACACCTCCTCCCTTGGCACCCTGTCATATGCTTTCTCTAAATCCACAAAGACACAATGTAACTCCTTCTGGCCTTCTCTATACTTCTCCATCAACATTCTCAAAGCAAACATCACATCCGTGGTGCTCTTTCATGGCATGAAACCATACTGCTGCTCGCTAATCGTCACCTCTCCTCTTAACCTAGCTTCTATTACTCTTTCCCATATCTTCATGCTGTGGCTGATCAACTTTATACCTCTGTAGTTGCTACAGTTCTACACATCACCCTTACTCTTGAAAATTGGTACCAGTATGCTTCTTCTCCACTCCTCAGGCATCCTCTCACTTTCCAAGATTGTGTTAAACAATCTAGTTAAAAACTCCACTACCATCTCTCCTAAATATTTCCATGCCTCCACAGGTATGTCATCTGAACCAACTGCCTTTCCACTCTTCATCCTATCTTCATTCTATCTTGACAGAATATAGAGTTTAAAAACCGACCGTCATTTTGACGGCCCATGGTCATTTTAGGTAGCAGTTGAAATCCCAGTCGTTCTAGTGTTAAAATAAAAAAAGAGGGGTGAATGAATGATGGCTAGTTTGTTGGAACACAATACTTGGGATGCCATGAAGGCAGAAGCAGAAAAACCTTTTGGATCACTACTCAAATAGTACTGCATAGATTTCTTCCATAGATGGACAGACAGAGGTGACAAGGCAGAAAACAAACGATGCTACAGAGAAATCTATCCGGGGGGTGGGGTGTTAATATATAGCAGTCAATTGTTTTAGGAAATGAAATGGTGACTAAAGAGATATATGTTCGTTTTCATGTAAAAATCTAGATAACATCCCAAGTGTACTTTGATACTTCACTTACACACAAGGGCCGAGGAAAATCGACTTGGAGTAGAAAGAGTGCTCCGGGAAAAATACAGTGCATCTGAAATCTATCTATCGGTGACGTCTGGAGGATAACGGAACACTGGTAAAGACGGACACGATTTTGCTGTAACACATGCACCGAGCCTGAGACATTCTCTATGGACATTTGCCGTCAAACCTACTATCATTGTTTTCAAATGAACAATCAGTTTTAAAAAGTGAGATAGTCACCATTCCGGAAAAGGGATCTACTTTTGCAAAGCTCTTTCAAAATCACTGCTGGTACGTCAAACTATGACCTTAACCACATACAACTCATCAGCCGTTTTGACTTCTGCATACAAAACATAATTGAAGATGGAGTCAAGAGATGATATATAAGGAATACCACTTAGTAATGAACCAATAGAAAGCACAAATCTTAAAAAAAAGTGAGACGTTTAAGTCTTGAAGTGTTCTCACCTTTACTTCAGCAGCCATTTTATCAACAGCAAATCCATCAACAGAGAGCTACAAAGACAGAGCAGTAATAGAGATTATTTATTCATTAATCTATTTAATTGTGTGTTTTTTTTCCATGTTAATGTTGCCCAAACCTGACAAAATGGCACTACTGGGCTTTTCTTACGCCTGCCTTAAGCCATAAAACTGTTTATGTATCATACTAAAAAGTAAATTTCTTTGTTTTAGAGTCCTTTTTTCTTTTTTTTCAATACAATGTCCACGTGCAACATGACCGTAGAACAACGAGGAAGCGACAGAAGGCCAATTAGTGTTTGCCAGTAGTTAGTGATAGCAGATAACAATAATGATGATAAACTTCTATGAGATGTAAACATTTTTTTGAGGGGGTGGGGGGTAACTTAAGTTCAATACAGACATCCACAGTTGGCCATGTGGCTCAGTACAATGCAGAGGAGCAGGGCACTGGATCATGTTGCAGCAGCTGATGAGCGGGGCTTTTACCTTGATGAGTCGTGATATGAGGAAGCCCCCCTGGTAGCGATTATGAAGTTCCTCCCAGTTGTCTTTTACAAATTTCCAGGCGGCTCTACGGCCTTGTTTACTGCTTCCCGCCACACCTCCGATTACCGAAACTGTGTCCTGGGGACGTACTTCTTCCTGTGTGTGTGGGGGGGGGGCGGGGGGGGGGGGCAAAAGTTTAGTTTAAAAAAATATATCCATCATAAACGATCGCTTTCTGGTATGAGTTATGAGCGGCCTGCCAGGGCTATGGCAGGCCCTCGTGGCTGGACGGTTCCTGCTGTGGCAAGATAACACATCCGATCAGATTTCCCTCCAAAAGATGGGAATCAAATTCAAAGTTTTAAACTGAAAGTCTAAAAATCAAAGTTGAAATTCAATTCTCATTTTTATTTTAACTCCTTGAAAACAGCTAACGGAAAAGCAAACCGATTTGCGTTTGATTTCAATTTTACTTTTAAAAAATGTGCTGAAGATTCGCTCAACATTTTAATGGAAACGTGTCTACTGTATCCGACAGGGGACTCATAACTGAGCCTACCTGTACTCGACAGTAGAAAAATTACGATATTTCAAATTTACATATCAGCAGAAACATTTGTAACCTAAAATGCTCAAAGTGGGTCTGAATAACTTTTTCACATATAACAAACCATTCCAGACCACCTCTTTCCTTCAGACCAGGGTCGGGATATCAAGTGTGCACCCCAGTTTGTTGGGGAGGTGATGTCACCGTGGAGTAGTTTTTTTCTTGGAAAGATGGATGTATTTGTGGCCTTGTCAATTTTGCATTTTTGATCAGGACAATTAGATATGAAGAATTTGAGATACTACTACAACTTTCAGCCGCTCCTGTTAGGGGTCGCCACAGCGGATCATCCCTTTCCATTTATGAAGAATTTGAGCAAAAAAAAAAAAGAAGGAGCATCTAATCACACTTTAAGGCAGACAAAAAAGTTTCAGTCAACATTTCATGAATAAATAATAGTTTCAGCTGTGCGGAGTCCCAAATGTCTGTGAAACATGTGGTTATGGGGATGAATGTGGAATCAAACCAAAATTGGACTCAGATCACAAGAGTAGGCCCCGGTACAAAAGGCTAATCTTGAACACCCCCACGGATCATTTCATCAAATCAGGCGATGTTAGTCGCGCATACCGACAGGGCAAAGCTGAGGACTTTCTGGATGAGGTCGGGGGCAGAGATGGCTCCCAGCACTCTCTCTATACGATTCTTCTCCTCCTGCATGTCTGCCTGTTTGTGGAGCTGAGGGCCAATGGAGAAGGGGAGGGGGACAGGGACAGAGGGATATACACACACACACACACACACACACACACACAAAATGGGGGACAAAGTAAGGAATCGGGAACATTCAGGAACATTTATTTGTCGTTTCCCCAGCCCACAGCAGTGCAACAAAAAGACAAAAACATATATCCAAAATTACAAGAACACATATATATATAAAAAAAAAAAACCCACAAAAACTACAAAAACACATACATCCAACATATCAAAAAAACAATTTTTTCACTGTCCCAGAGAACGAACACCAGGATGACTGTGGGAACTGCCGGTCTGCATGGGCTAGCAGCTAGCTTAGCAGTAAGTTAAAAGTGCGAGTTAAAGAATAAGGGTGAGATGGAGATAAAAGAAAATCATTTGGATTCTCAGTAACATTCATGAAAACCAAATACTCTGACAGAACAAATACTATCGTTTGTGTTATCGGGGAAATGTGACAAAACATTTTCATAAGGTCAGGGCCTAAAAGGACGCATGTCCTCTCCCAGCCTCTCCCAACAGGCCTGGCAGCCTCACCTTCAGCATCGTGTCCAACGTGGAGCTGTCTCCATGCTTCAGCACTGTTAAATACACCTGGTTTAAAAAAATATATACATGAGTAAGAAAGAAAAAAATAATCACATGCGTAAAAATTATGCTTGAAATGGTATTATAACACATTTACTATTGTATAAGTCTCTGTTGTTTCTAGAATTTGTTTTGAGATGAGGTGTTCTTATAAACCTAATGAGAAGAAATACCTGCACAGCTGCAATTCTGCCCCCGAGTCAATTTATCAATTTCAACATAAAACAGGTCTTCCTCGGGCAAAACCCTTACTGGTATTACGCAGGGTGTATATATATATATATAGAAGACATAAGGAGTCCAATCGGTGGTCGTACGCCTCCTCACAAAGTAATCCCCTACACTAGTTATCATGCAGTGTAAAAAAATTGTGATACAATCACCAATCAATTACACAATATATAGAATTCAATATAAACATATTACCAAAAATATCTAAAATGAAGTGTATGAGCCTGTGTATTTGCAGTAAGCTATTGTAAAATAAACAAACAGCATAATATTATTAGGCTACCATAGCATAAAACATAACAAGTCAACATACATGACATAATGGATTAAAAATGGAAACAGTTAGAGGAACTGCACAGTCAAGCCATGGGGTAACAAGCTGTTGAGGGTAAAAACTCAAAATGTCTCTCTTTGAGGTAATTTTATGTTGGTGTCGCCCCCTCTTGATTGTGGGGTCACTCTTTCAGTGCTGATGTACCCAAGTATGCTGTTGCTAAGAGTGGCCATTTGTTTAAATATAAGGGACCTTGTTGAACCCACTTTTATGTCGACAGAAATTTAAGAGATAAAAAACTACTTTGATGGGATTTTCTGTGTTGGCTGTCAGTCAAGATCAACTTTAACCTGCGCCCATTATATACACAAGATCCTGGGTGGGTTTTGCTGCTTACCGGGCTTCTAAGGTCTGCAGACAAGGTCTGTTTGCCTTCCACATGGTCTTTGAATCTCTGCCGGGCCTCATCCAGCGTGGGCTTGTGTCCAGCCTTCCCCAGCTTACCTAATACCAGACTTCTCAGCAGGGCATCCAGGTGACCTACAGCAAGGTGACGGGAGACGGATGAGGAAGATGGACTCAGGGACACCAAGTACATGATACGTACCAGGAGATTTTTCTTTTATACAGAGCTACAATGTCACAAGTTATTTCAAATGATAAGATGTGCTGCTGATTGACACAAGACAGTGTTTCCCCTGGACTCTCTCATAGTCAAGGTGGCGTCTCCTTGGGGCTGGGGTGGGATGGAGGGTAGTAATCAGTGTGCAGTCTCTGTTTCTTTTGTTTTTTATACAAACATCAACAAAAACATGTACAAATCTCTTGATAGGGTGGGGGACAATTCTTGTTAAGGCCGCCCGCCTTAACTACGGCGCGCTGGGGGAAATGTTGTTGGGACACACGCACAACGCCATCAGAAAATAATCACACACCTTGAACTTTCCCCCCATTTTGTTCCCATTACACCTCTAAATTTTAACGCATTTAAGTATTTCTCACATTTTTTTAGGGAAAACATTTAGTGGCAGCCTAACGGACAGCAGAATTCGGTTGCTGTAGCATCGCCATGGTAACAAACTCAGCCCTGTTCACTGTGCTTGTAATGACATTGCATACACAAACCAACCGGATTTTAGTGCAGCCCTACACAGCCTGACACGGTACGAGTCTGTGTAATGGAGATGGGCTATGTGCGTTCTTTAATTTTATATTTCATGACTTATGACATGAGCCATTTTATTCAGTGCAATATGTGTTTTCATACTTTGTTTTTGTTCAGTCAATTTCTGTAAATTTTGCTACAAAGAAGTTTGAAACATTTGTCTTAAAATCCATCCATCTATTATCTGAACCGCTTATCCTGCTCTCAGGGTGGCGGGGATGCTGGAGCCTATCCCAGCAGCAGTCATTGGACGGCAGGCAGGCAGACACCCTGGACAGGCCGCCAGGCCATCACAGGGCCCACACACACACACACACACACACACCCATTCACACCTAGGGACAATTTAGTACGGCCGATTCACCTGACCTACATGTCTTTGGACTGTGGGAGGAAACCGGAGCCCCCGGAGGAAACCTACACAGACACAGGGAGAACATGCAAACTCCACACAGGAGACAACCTGGGATAACCCACCAAGGTTGGACTACCCCGGGGCTCGAACCCAGGACCTTCTTGCTGTGAGGTGACCGTGCTAACCACTGCACCACCGTGCCGCCCATTTGTCTTAAAATCTGTTATACAAATACTAAAATTATGATTATTCTATGGTTATTGTAAAATACTAAAATTATAGTTATTTTATGGTTATTGTACAAAGAAAAATAGGGGACACCCATTACTATTCTTGACGGACGATTCCAAGCAGAAACAACCGTTCATTCACAGGCCATTTTCTTTATCATCAGTGTCCAATGTTTCAATTTAAAGCAAGATTTTAAACAAACAAACAAATAAAAAAGAAGCAAACACACACACTCACTGGAACAATTAATCAAATACGTCTTTCTCCCCCCATGCAAGTACCCCCAAGCCCTCACCTTCGCCTGGCTTGCTGTCCCAGCCCAGCTTGAGACCAATAGGAGTGAAAAGGTCCCGAATGAACTCTTGGATCTCCTCGTGGAAGTCGGTGTGCGACAGGAGCGAGGAGAGCACGCCCAGGTTGCAGCTGAGGTCGCTCCACACAGTGTAGTTGGGTTCGTTGACGAACGCCTCCATCAGCTTCAGCACCTCCACTGTGCTGATCATGCCTGCACGTGACTGAATGAGAAGGACAGAAACAGACAGACGCAGCGAGAGAGAGAAAGAGAGAGCGAGAAAGAGAGAGAGAGAGAGAGAGAGAGAGAGAGAGAGAGAGAGAGAGAGAGAGAGAGAGAGAGAGAGAGAGAGAGAGAGAGAGAGAGGATGTGAGGACAAACAAAATGAGGAAAAGATAAAAAGATTATAAGAACAGATCTAAGGGTGATCTCAGTCAGTAAATGTCTTTGTTTTGGACCACTTTTGCCAAACTGCTAGCCCAAGCAGACCGGCAGTACCGACAGTCATCCTGGCTGGCATTCGTTCTCCTGGACAGTGAAATTTTTTTTTATATATTTTTGGATAAGGACGTTTTTGGATGTGTTTTTGTAGTTTTTGGACATGTGTTTTTGTCTTTGTGTTGCACTGCTGTGGGCTGGGGGAAACGATATCGTTTCATTTCATATACGCAAGTACATGAAATAAAATGACAAATAAATTGTTCCTGATTCCTGAAAATTAGCAGCCGCGAAGAAGGAGCTGAGCCGGGAGGCAAAGCTCTCAATTTACTAGTCAATCTTCGTTCCAATCCTCACATATGGTCATGAGCTATGGGTTGTGACCGAAAGGATGAGATCGCAGATACAAGGGGCTGAAATGAATTTCCTCTGTAGGGTGTCTGGGCTCAGCCTTAGAGATAGGCTGAGGAGCTCGGACATCTGGTGGCAGCTTGGAGTAGAGCCGCTGCTCCTTCGCATCGAAAGTTGAGATGAGTTGAGATGGTTCGGGCATCTGATTAGGATGCCTCCTGGGAGCCTTCCTTTGGAGGTTTACCGGGCACGGCCTACTGGGAGGAGACCCCAGGGTAGACCCAGAGCGCGCTGGAGGGATTACATGTCCAATCTGGCCTGGGAACACCTTGGGATCCCCCAGGAGGAGCTGGAGGGCGTTGCTGGGGAGAGGGACGTCTGGAGTGCCCTACTTAGCTTGCTGCCACCGCGACCAGACCACGGAGAAGCGGCTGATGATGAGATGAGATGAGATGCTTGTGCAAATTGGTAGTGTTAGAATCGTTTGCTGGAACTACTCATTTGCAAAGACAGAAAATTACTTCATTTAGGTCCTTCAGCTTGCCGGCTGCGTCGGGTTTAAAACCAAAATAATCCCAAATAGGGGATTTTGTATTCTTTTTCACAACAAGCTCTTCCATGGTTGCATTCGCTGAAAAATGTCTGGTGTGTGTGTGTGTGTGTGTGTGTGGGGGGTACATATTGGCAATCATCGATTGTTGGGCCGATGATGGCCAGTAGGAAAATTTTTATATATCAATCGACCCTAATAGACACACACTGGTATCTGCATGAGGATGGTGAAGCCTAAGAGGAGGACACCAGAGCCGTCAACATCATCAGGGTGACTTATAGTGGTGAGACGTTACTGGTTCCAATTCTGAATAATTCGATACGGTCTTCATGGTTCGAGACGCTCCCTATTTCATGAGATCGTGTGTTATCAACACTAGAACAATCGGGATTTCACTCCTACCTAAAACAACCATGGGCGGTCAAAATGACCACCAGTTTTTAAACCCTATATTCTTTCAAGCTAAATACCCAATTGAGATATTAATACACTGTATATGTTAGTATGTCTGTTAGGAAACGACTGACACCAAAATTAACATTTTAACAACTATAATACTGTAGCGAATTCAGGGAGCAGCCGGGACGCGAACCCGGGTCGCTTGCACGACGGGTGACTACGTTAACCAGTCGACTAAAGGGCTCGACGGTTAGCCAACGGGCTAGCGAGTCTACACATTCGTGATCGTTAAATTACTATTTTTCAAAAAATTTAAAATCGCTGCTGTCCAACGCCTGTAAATACTGCAATGCCTCGGTGGTTAACAATGGGTCTGTGAGCATGTAAGAGTGCCTGAGCTCACGAATATGTGTATCTGCGTGCATGCATGCAAGTGCAAGATTATTACACGTTCAAAGTCCACTGACCATGACTCTCCCCTGCTGATTCAATTACACTGGCTTCCTGTGTCACAGCAGATTAATTTTAAAATGTTATTACTAACATTCAAAGCTCTTCATAATCTATCCCCTGCTTTCTCACAGACCTCCTTCAGACTTACACTCCATCTCGCTCCCTGCGGTCTTCACCAGCAGGTCTGTTGGTACTACCAGACATCAACCTCAGCACAATGGGTGCCAGGGCTTTCTCCTATGCTACACCCAAACTCTAGAACTCCATTTCCTGTCACATCTGCTTACTTGACTTCATTACAGAATTCAAAGCTGCTCTTAAAACCCACCTTTTTAAACTAGCATACTTACTTTAACAGCATTAACAGCATCAAATTCATCTTTTTTAACTCCTGTTGATATATGCTCTATTGCTTATTGTGTGTTTTACTGTTGATTGCACTGATGTTTTTTACTGCTTTGTTTTATTGTATTTCATGTAAGGTGACCTTGAGTATCATGAAAGGTGTCTTTAAATAAACGGTTTATTTATATTTATAAGTGGCTGTGTGTGGGTCTTACCAGGGAGAAGAGGTCATTTTGCAGGCCCAGCCTGTCCACCGGCTGCAGAGTAAGGTCTCTGATACCTGGCAGAAGGCTCTCCAGCATGGATGAGCTGTACTGGATACGATAGAAACCTACGGTGCCTGGGTTGATCTGTAGTCAAAACAAAACAATCACGTTTATTGTAACTTCAGTTATACAGCCATGCATTTTAAACAGAAAATGATCACGCAGTACAACAGTAGTAGAGGAACAGTAGAGACTGACATCACAATAAGTGTAAGAGAAATATACAGACTAACAATGTGATCCCCCAATCAGTGGTTAGCAACTGTCTAGACATCCTCTGATATTCCACAAAGGGAAAGAGAGCATATTAGCTGATTTGATGCATTATAAGATCAATAAAGCTAAATTAGTAAATATATATATATATATATATATATATATATAAATAAAAACTTTAAAGAAAGGGAAATGGTATTTCATTCCTCTTCCAAAAGTCCCCTCTCTGCAGATAAAAACTTTGTAGACCATACTTTCTACTAAATAAAGAAAGCATCAACAGGCACACTAACTGCTCAGTTAGCTAGGGACAGGGAGACAGCTTCCCCGTATCCATGGTTATTGCCGACTACCCATCCCTTATGTCTTCGCAGGTGCAGCCCTGATTTTAATCTGTCTCAAACAAATTAGGCTGACTGAAGACAGGTGCTACAGCATAGCTCCTCTATAATGGTTTATTCGGCTATGTTTTGACTTCAGACATCTTTGATGAGGACCATTTAAACTTTAACAGTTACAGTATACCCTCAGTAGTCATTCACTGGTTACATTTTTACATTTCAAGCATTGAGCTGACTCCCTTATCCAGAGGGGGCAGCTGACTGAGCAACAGTTTGTTGATTACCATCATAACAAGCAACAACTAGTAGGGAAGTTATGATTCCAGGTCTTAGGGCCCGGACACTGAACAGGCAATGTTGTCCAAATTAATGACTTGAATAGCCTTTCGACTAGACACACCATGCCCGTCTTAAAAGATGAGAGGGGTTCACTAAAAATGTACAGGTCTGCGTCCGGGTAGCGTAGTGGTCTATTCCGTTGCCTACCAACACGAGGATCGCCGGTTCGAATCCCCGTGTTACCTCCAGCTTGGTCGGGCGTCCCTACAGACACAATTGGTCATGTCTGCGGGTGGGAAGCCGGATGTGGGTATGTGTCCTGGTCGCTGCACGAGCGCCTCCTCTGGTCTGTTGGGGCGCCTGTTCGGTGAGGAGGGGGAACTGGAGGGAATAGCATGATCCTCCCACGCGCTACGTCCCCCTGGTGAAACTCCTCACTTTCAGGTGAAAAGAAGTGGCTGGCGACTCCACATGTATGAGAGGAAGCATGTGGTAGTCTGCAGCCTTCCCTGGATTGGCAGAGAGGGTGGAGCAGCGACTGGCACAGCTCGGAAAATAGGGTAATTGGCCAAGTACAATTGGGGAGTAAAAGGGTGGGGGGGATCCCAAAAAAAATGTCAGCAATGTATTACTCCAGTTTTGTCTTAAGTCACTCCTTTTCAGAACCCTCAACCAAACATATAAATTATAAACAGTAAGGTGCATGTCTGGGCGATCTTCAGTGAAAATGTTGCCCAGACTCACCTTGACCCACTGGTCTGGGCCAACATTGGTGAGGGTGACTGTAGTCTCAGGTCTGTCCAGCAGAACCTTGAGCTTGGTGCAGCTAGGGTCTTCGCTGGTACAGATACTGATTGGCACCATCCAGCTGGGGCAGTCTTCACCTGAAAAGCAGACACAAAAAAAGATCATGATGGGGCAGTTTATATGAATGTATTTTCCCAGTCAGACATAATCAAATGGTTTCTGCACACTTTTTCATGGTTTGTTTAAGCCTACTGAAATGTAGGCTCGGAACTGGAAACATAAATTCAAGACAGCAAGTTGAGAACGCCACAGGACAGTATTTTTAAAAGTCAATTTCAGATACAAACAAGCAGCCTGACTTGACAACAAATTGCATTCTATACAGTTTTAAACATGCTTTGAATAGGTATACTGATGAATAATCAATATACAAATAATCTACCCACAAAATTTTGTTGTTGTGTAACCAAGTGAAACAAATACTTCCTGTGTTGTTGCCTAAAGGCCAGCAGACGCTAGCTATGTTTACATGGAGCCTAATATTCCGATTATGAGCAGTGCCCTTGCCTTCCAGGAGGAAAGGGCACTGCCCCATGGTGACCAGCAGCAAAGTTTGAGTCTCATTTGTTATTGTTTCTTGTTTTCACAAATCATTGGTAGTTTTTGTTTATTGCTGAGGTGCTTGTTCATGCATCGGACTACAAGGCAACATGATGGGTGTACAGGGATTAGTTTTATTGCTTAGAGTTATTTTGTTTGCAATCAACGCAGCAAGCGAAGCAGCCGGCAAATCGGATTCACACATACGCTACAGCTGAGACTTCCTCCTGCATCACAGCTTCTACTCAAGTGACTGGCATCAGCCTGATGCAAACATCCCTGTGGGGATTACAAGGCATTTTTTTTATGTTGGACACAAGAGGAAAAGAGGAAGAGGGGAGGGGTGGGACAGAAACTTAGAAGGAAGAAAACAAAAATTCCGCTCTCAACCATTATTTTTTAAAACGTTCAATCGATTAAAGGAAAAGTGGACGAGCTTCGAGCAAACACTTGCTACTTGTATGAATGTAGGGACACTTGTGTTCTCGCCTTTTCTGAAATCTGGCTTAGCAAGACTGTGCTGGACTCTGACATTTGTACAGATGGATTTACTGTCACACGTATGGACCAATACAGCGAGACCAAAGGAAAGGAGAAAGGAGGGGGTGTGTGTGTCATGATAAATGACAGGTGGTGCAAAACAATGGTGGTGAGAAAGATCTTTACCCCTGATATTGAACTTTTATCAGTGTCCCTGTGCACCTATCTTCCATGTGAGTTTCCACAAATATTTCTCACTTGTTTATACCCATCCAAAAGCAAACACTGATAAAGTAGCAGGTATCATTTTTAATATTACCCAATATTTGATGAAATCTCCCCAGATGCACCCAAGTTCATAATGGGTGATTTAACTGTACCCTGAAACGCACACTGCCTACCTATTCTCAGTATGCCAGTATGGTATAAGAACAAACAAAACCACTTGACCTATGTTATGGCTCCACCCCTAAGGCATATTCACCCATGAGTGTTGGTGTGTTGCCTGACGGTGACCCATTAAAACTGACAAAAGCTAAATAAAGCCTCTATCGCAATTATTTACATGGTCACTAAGTGGCTAAGGCCCCCCTGGGTGGCTCAGACCACAATACTGTCCTTCTTAGACCCACGTATAAACAGATTCTGAAGAGGGTGAAGCCTGAGGAAAAGCAGATCAACGCACGGGATGAGGACAGTGTTGAGCATCTGAAAGGGGGCTTTGAATGCACATCATGGAATGTTTTTGAGGATTCTTCTGCCGATTTAAATGACATGACAGAAGTTATCTCAGGTTACGCAGACCTCTGTGTGGGTACGGTTATTCCAACAAAGACCAGCAGAGCGTATCCAAACCCTTTGTCAACCACACCTTTGTCAACCACAAGCCATAGTTGACAAAGGGTTGAAGGAAGTACTAAATGAGAAAGAGGGTTTTTGCTTCCGGAAGCCTGCAGGACAAGAAGGAGATTCAGCACAAGTTAAACAAGGAGCTCTACAAGGGCAAATGCCAGTATAAGGACAAGGTACAGCCTACCCTGGCTGAGGGCAAAGCTAGGGCTGCATAGTGTTGAAGAAATCACGCAGCCCTCACACTTAGAGACCTTTTTCACTGATTGTAAACCATTCTATTCACCGTGGGAATTTCCATCATTTATTCTGGCCGGTGTCTATATCCCACCCCAAGACCTGTGTTAAAGAGGCGTTAAACACCTGGCTGATCAAATTACAAACATGGAGTGCAAATATCCAGACAGCCCTACTTATTATCCTAGGCGATTTTAACAGAATAAACCTCAGTCACGAACTGCCAAAATACAGACAACATGTTAAATGTCCCACCAGACAAAAACACTCTGAATCATTGCTACACAACATTACAGGACACCTAGCATGCTGTCCCCTGTGCAGCCCTGGGTCTCTCTGATCACTATCTGATTCATCTTATCCCAACCTACAGGCAGAAAATAAAATCTGCAAAGCCTGTGGTAAAACTGTGAGGAAATGGACCAATGAGTCAAAACTGGAGCTCCAGACCTGCCTCGACTGCACTGACTAGAGTGTTTGTGAGGCTGCATCTACAGACCTTGACGAACTTACTGACACTGTGACATCTTATATCAGTTTTTGTGAGGGCATGGGTGTGCCCACAAAAACTTTCTGTACCTTCAACAACAATAAGCCCTGGTCCACAGCAAAACTCAGGCAGCTTCGTCAGGCCAAAGACGAATCCTACAGGAGTGGAGATAGGATCCGGTACAGCCAAGCCCACAAACACTGGATCACAAACACAAACCTCACGCAGTTTATCTTTTTGATTCTGTTAAACAACCTGTTCAAACTCCTCCCCTCTGTCAAGCACTACAAAGCTACTGGACCCCAAAACAACCAGATATAAAAACAGTTTATTTCCGCGGGTTCTCATTCAAATTAATGCTTAACACTGTCAATAAATCCAACCATTTTGTACATACTGTACTGTACATTGTACGTATACTGCTACGCTCTGTCATGTACATCTACCTCAGGGCATGTATGTAAGTAACTTGCTAACATCTATTTCAACATCTCTGATATATTCTCTGCACCCTCTGCACCATAGCACTTTATCGCCTCTTATTTCGGCTGTATATAGTCAATCCTTGTGCATATATCTGAAGATTATTGTGTTGTAGTGTTGTTATTCTATGTTAAGTACACTGAGAGAGATACGAAACCGGAGTCAAATTCCATGTTTGTGCAAACCTATATGGCCAATAAAGATGATTCTGATTCTGACAAAGACCATAGCAAATGCCACCTTTAGGGGAGGGGAAACAACTGGATCCCTGTCCGGACTGAGAAGGTGCGCCTCTCTTCAACCAACAAGCTGAAAGAAATTTTCACCTGCTTCAAGACAGGGGGCAGCAAAAACATTCCTGCTTGGCAAGCGATGGACAATGCTGGGATGGAGAAAACACACAACACTCATCATCGAGGAGGAGGTAGTGCAGCGAGTGTTTGAGAGCACTAACACACGAAAGAGCCCAGGGCCCGATAACATCGGTGGCAGGATGTTGAAACACTGCTCAGCCCAACTGAGTGAGATTTTCTGCTCCCTCTTTCAATGCTCATTGGATACCCAGGTAGTCCTTTCACTGTGGAAAACATCAATCATGGTCCCCCTTCCCAAAGTCCCTCATCCATCCTCTTCTAATGACTACCAGGCAATTTCCTTCACCTCACAGGTAATTTAATCTCTTGGAAGGATTATCAAAACCCACAATATTAACTCATGTAAACAGGACCTGGACCCACTACAATTTGCTTATTGCTCTGCAAGAGGGACAGACAATGCCATTGTAATACTTTTAAACTTTCTGTATATGCATCTGGAGGGTTTTAAAATACATGCATGAGTCCTCTTTGCAGATTTCTCTTCTGCATTTAATACAATCCACCCATTAATCTTGGCTGATAGACTGAAAGAACAGTTTGGTCTGGACTCAAAACTCATCACATGGCTTTTGGATTTCCTCATGGGCAGATCTCAAAGGGTAAAAGTAGGCAACACCTTGTCAGAGGTGCATTTTACCTCTACTGGCACACCATAGGGCTGTTTGCTGTCACCTTTGCTATATATTTTATACACAGATTGTTGTCGCAACAGATAACCGGGACACCATATAATTAAGTTTGCGGATGACACCGTCTTGGTCTGAAAAGTGGAGCAGGATGATGGCGATCATGGTCTGGTTCCAAATGACTTCATCAACTGATGCTTCACATTAGAATCTGAACACATCCAAGACCAAAGAACTGATTTTAGACATGATGCGCCACCACCTACTCTATCTAGGATCAGAGGAGAAGAGATCGAGGTGGTGACGGAGTATAGGTATCTCAGTCTTATTATTGATCACAAACTCTCCTGGGACCAATGTGCTGATGCTATTTTTTTTAAGAAGGGCCAACAGCACATTTACTTTCTTAAAAAACTGAACTTTTTTAATGTTGATAAAATTCTTACTCTATTTTCAAATCTGTTATTGAGAGTCTCATCACATCTCATCTCCAGCTGCTTTTCCGGGGTCGGGTCGCGGTGGCAGCACGCTAAGTAGGGCACTGCAGATGTCCCTCTCCCCAGCAATGCCCTCCAGCTCCTCCTGGGAGATCCCAAGGCGTTCCCAGGCCAGATTGGACATGTAGTCTCTCTAGTGCGTTCTGGGTCTACCCCGGGGTCTCCTCCCAGTTGGCCATGCCCGGTAAACCTCCAAAGGAAGATGCCCAGGAGGCATCCTAATCAGATGCCCGAACCACCTCAACTGGCTCCTTTCAATGCAAAGGAGCAGCAGCTCTACTCCAAGCTCCCTGCGGATGTCCGAGCTCCTCACCCTATCTCTAAGGCTGAGCTCAGACACCCTACGGAGGAAACTCATTTCAGCCGCTTGTATCCGCGATCTCACCCTTTTGGTCATGAACCAAAGCTCATGACCATAGGTGAGGATTGGAACGAAGATTGACAGGTAAATTGAGAGCTTTGCCTCCCGGCTCAGCTCCTTCTTCACCACAATGGTCCGGTACAACGTCCTCATTACTGCAGATGCTGCACAAATCCGTCTGTCAATCTCCCGCTCCATCCTACCCTCACTCGTGAACAAGACCCCGAGATACTTGAACTCCTTCACTTGAGGCAACAACTCATCCCCAACCTGAGGGAGCAATCCACCATTTTCCAGTAGAGAACCATGGCCTCAGACTTGGAGGTGCTGACTCTCATCCCAGCCATTTCACACTCAGCTGCAAACCGTCCCAGTGCGTGCCGGAGGTCGCGTTCTGATGAACCCAAAAAAACCACATCATCTGCGAAGAGCAGAGATGCAATTCTGAGGTTCCCAAAACAGACACACTCCTCACCTTAGCTGCACCTCTAGATCCTGTCCATGAATATTACAAACAGAATCGGAGACAAGGGACAACCTTGGCGGAGTCTGACACCCACCGAAAACATGTTTGACCTTGTGCCAAGAATGTGGACACAGCTCTCACTTTGGTTATACAAGGACCGGATGGCTTGTAGCAACTGCCCTGGTACCCCATACTTCTGCAGTACCCCCCACAGAGTGCCCCGGGGTACACGGTCGTAAGCCTTCTCCAAGTCCACAAAACACATGTAGACTGGCTGGTCAAACTCCCATGCGCCCCTCAGCACTTGTTGTTTCACGGCCAGGACGGAATCCACATTGTTCCTCCTGGATCTGAGGTTCGACAATCGGTCAGAGCCTCCTTTCGAGCACCCTAGAGTAGACTTTCCCAGGGAGGCTGAGCAATGTGATGCCCCGATAATTGGAGCACACCCTCCGCTCCCCCTTTTTGAATATGGGAACCACCACCCCAGTCTACCACTCTACAGGTACTGTCCCTGACCTCCACGCAACACTGAAGAGGTGTGTCAACCAAGACAGCCCAACAATGTCCAGAGCCTTCAGCATCTCAGGGCGAATCTCATCCACCGAGGAGCTTTTTAACTACATCAGAGACCTCTGTCAGGGATATGGGTGGGGCTTCCCCTGATTCTTCAGACTACCTCCTCCACTGAGGACATGTTAGTTGGGTTCAGGTGCTCCTCAAAGCGTTCTTTCCACCACTCGACAACATCCCCAGTCCAACAGTATCCTTTGTTGTTGTACTGTATGCTGGTATGGAGATTCCAAAACCACTCACAAGAACAAATTAGGAAAAACTGTGAAGACTGGTGGGAAATTCATGGGGGAGCAGAAGGCTGACCTGTACCACCTGAACTTGACCAGGCTGACTGAGAAGGTGGACAAGGTCTGCATGGATACATCCATTTCACTTTTAGTGGCGTTCCAGCCCGTCCCTTCTGGTCAAAGGTATAGATACCTAAAGATCAGAACCAACTGAGCAAAAAACTCATTTATTCCCATGGTAATCAAACTCATTTAAATAAGATGCAGTAAGACATGGGAAGTCTTAGGAAATACATGGGTACATAGAGGATGTGCAGTATACTCACTATTTATTTTTATTACAATTGTTGATATACAGTCATCGACATGCACTTTAAATGCCTGCCTGGACTGTGATGATATCTATGATGGCTGCTACAGATGATCTTAGACTATTGTTGTTTTTGTTTATCTGATGTGCTTTAAATGCGTCTACATGTTCTGTGCTGTACCACAAATTGCCTCCTGGAGGACATTAAAGTTTTCTAAGTCTAAACAGGCCCAAACTTATTGAAATTTCAATCGGGTTACAAACAGGCCCAAACCTATTGAAATTTCAATCGGATTACAGAGGGGAAGTTATAACCTTTTTATAAACCGATGAAAAGAAAAATTGTACCACGTAAATGATTTAACCTGATTACTTTCTGTGCATGCCCTCCATCTTGATGTAAATGCGTGGGGACCTAATGTTTTATCGTAATGTAATGTTTTGCTTCCATTCAACATCAGAAAATTCCAAAAGTACAACTCTTCCCAACCAATGTTTGCTGTGGACCTTCATCCACTGATTTCTGGTCTTACAATGCAATACAACACAAACAACTTTAATAATCCCGCTAGGGGATATTTGTTTGGAGCAGCTTGTTGTAAACAAAACAAATTAACATGCAAACAAACAAAAACACAAAGAATAAATAACACTCCAGGGAGCCAGATGTGGAATGAAACCTATAAAATCTATAAGTAATTAATAATGTTGATAGGCTAGATAAACATGGCAAACACAATAAAACGATCGGATAATAAAAAAAAAAACTACTGAGCATTTAGTAGTCAAATTGCATTCAGAGTAATGGTTAGTTTTACAAGCAGGTAAAAGATAACGACACCCTAATGGCAACAGAGAAAATTCCCTTGCAAGAACATGTCCAGAAAAAGACAAAATACTTGCTGCTTTCTGTAGGATTTGTTTGTTGCAAAAAGAATTCGGATTTCGTTGTTTCACTCCGGTGATCTTAGAACAGATTTTAACAAAACCATTTAGCCTGTTTCGGTCTTTTACCGTGAACACTCTTTGGCTGCATCTCTGTTACATCTAAAATCGTAGGCGGAGGCAGGCGCAGTAAGGTTATGCATTGTGAAGTACCATGACCATAAAGGTCCTCTTGTGCTTGCCTTCTCCCCTTCATTGCTTTCAGTAGGAATAAGCATGCGTTGTTATCAAGCTGTTGCTTCAATTAGAGCAACACAATCTACGACTACTATGACTTTCGGCTTCTCCCGTTAGGGGTCGCCACAGCGGATCATCCGTTTCCATTTCTTCCTGTCCTCTGCATTTGTCACACCAGCCACCTGCATGTCCTCTCTCACCACATCCATAAACCTCCTCTTTGGCCTTCTTCTTTTCCTCTTCCCTGGCAACTCCACATTCAGCATCTTTCTCCCAATATACCCAGCATCTCTCCTCCACACATGTCCAAGCCATCTCAATCTTGCCTCTCTTGCTTTGTCTGCTAATGGCAACTATTACACTGAACAGACGATAGATATCCATCTTCAGGGAGCTGATCAAACACATGCCCAAGAGATATTTCTGAATGGGTTGGTGCTGAAAGGTAGCTATTGAGGAAGACGAATGCATAATGTATTTATTCATCACTTTTGCACATGTCACACAGCTGTTACGCACTAGAACGACCGGGATTTCACTCCTACCTAAAACGACCATGGGCGGTCAAATTGGCGGCGGGTTTTTAAACTCTATATTCTATCATGATAAATACCCAATTGAGATATTAATGCATTCCATATGTTAGTATGTCTGTTACAAAACTGACACCAAAATTAACATTTTAACAACTTTAATATTATTTTTCGATTTAAAATGGCCACTGTCCAACACCTGCAAATACTGCAATGCCTCAGTGGTAGTCATGGTGCATCTGAAACGGCGCCTGTAACCAGACATGCTGGCAACAATCAAAAATCAAGTTTAGACTATTACTCTGCACTGGAGAAGGCTAGTTTTTTTTTGAGGAGCAATGAACTTTGCAAAGAAGGGTATCCGGGTAGCATAGCAGTCTATTCCGTTGCCTACCGACACGGGGATCGCCGGTTCGAATCCCCGCATTACCTCCGGCTTGGTCGGGCGTCTCTACAGACACAATTGGTCGTGTCTGCGGGTGGGAAGTCGGATGTGGGTAAGAATGGGGTAACTAGCCAAGTACAATGTACAATTGGGGAGAAAAAAGGAAGAAAAAAAAAGCACTTCGTGAAAAAAATGATATAACCAACACATGTCGTAGATAGTGACATGATGCGCACGATCATGTGCAAATTACGTGCGGTCATTTTGACTGGTCATGGTCATTTTAGATAGATCTTATCGTAACTTTTTTTTGTGAAATTGCCTCCGCCTCCTTGCCTCCTTCCCTCATGATTCAAGAATCAAGATTCAAGAGTTTTATTTGTCACATACACACAAATACGTACAAGTCCCGAGTGCAGTGAAATGAAAAAAAAGTGCAATGTGCAAATTTCGGGGGTCATTTGCACATTTCCCAATCCCCACTCCTCGCCTGCCGCCCAATGACTGCTGGGATAGGCTCCAGCATCCCTGTGACTCTGAGAGCAGGATAAGTGGATGATGGATAATGGAATCCATGGAATGGAATATGCAATTTTAGGAGCATTCAGGGAGCGGCTGGTCTGTATCTTTTTTTCCCACAAAGTTATTAAACTTTGAAAATCCAGTCTTTGGCCGTTCTAGTATCAAATGCGTCAGTGCATGTAAACACCAGATTGTATTAGATCACATCCCATGTGAACAGTTGACCCAAAGTCTTCATTTGGAATGATTTCAATCAGAATGCAAAAAGTGTGCATGGAACTGCAGCTACTGCTGCAGAAAGAGTGGCAAATCAAAAAACCCAAGACATGGGCCACAAGTTGTGCACACCTGAAGCATAGCTGAACCCCAAACAAATGTAAAAAAAAGGCACTGTTGTCAGCAGTACAAAACCAGCAAAATCCTTTTCCCCATAGGAAAAACAAATCTATAGACGATTTGGAGTAGAAAAGGTCTGAGAATTACAATTTTTCAAGTAAACGCGTCAGCTCCAGGCTACTTAATTCTGGCGTGTGGGCTTTGTACTGAAGTGAAAACATTCTTTTTGAGTCGTGTCAGAGTGCGGTGGCCTTAACAGTTTGTGGCAGAGTGGTGTGGTTGCATCTGTCTTCAGTCAGTGTAATTGGCTCGAGGAAAGTTAAAATCACAGCTGCACCACCACAAGGACAACCGGGGACAATGAGAGGGTAAAAGTCATGGACCTACACATGGCAGCCACTCCCTCTCGTCAAAAAGACTCTGATGACATCTGGTTGTTTTAATTAACCGTTTTAATCCTTGGTGTTTTTAAATCTGGCGTTTTAATAAATGGGCTGCTGAGCCCTCAACTACTATCTTCATCTGTCAAGAGAACCCCAGTTGTCACGAGTGTTGTCACACAGTTCTTCTCAGATGCAGAACTGACGATAAACAAACCTACAAGGAAGACTGATCCCTAAATACTACTGATACTGCTCAATAAAAACACATGAACTCACCGCTTTTGTTTGCACACCCTGGTGATATTACGCAGCTTGTGTTTAACAAGGCCTCAAACAGTTCTATTCATGAGTAGGTCAGCCAACTTATTTGGTCCCTAGCGTCACAAGCCATCATGTACACTTGTGTGACTCATCTGGCTTGAAAGGCAAGCTGGGCTCTGCAAATATCAATTATTTCTTTGTTAATTTGAGAGCCTGACGATCAAGTAAAATCTTTATCCCTTGCTTTAAAGGGAGAGTTCAGGTTTCAGGATTACTCTGTGTCCTATTTACATAGAGTTAGACAAACTGGTAGATACATTTACCATATCTGTGCATGCAGTTTGAGGGTACGTTGAATGGTGAGTTCAGCCTAGTGTACTTTAATTGCTGGATGTCTACTGTGATAATTAGCAGCTCCTCTCAAAGAATGGAAATACATGATCTCCAAAGTATCTCTGAAGCCAATCATTTATAGTTTTTACTTGTTCAGCCGAAAGTAGTAGTAGTAGTAGTAGTCTAGTGTTCATTTTTCTTAACCAATGTTTTGTCTGCCTCTCTCTAAATAGGACACAGTAAAAACCCAGAAAGGGAACCATGCTTTAAGTTATTTTCAAATCCTATTCGACCAAGACCTGCAACCGACACTCACCATTATGTGGTCCACTGGCACAGAATTTCTTCTGAGAAATCTTGAGGATGCGTTCATCACCTTGCTAGAAATAGAATCAGCGTGACTGTGAGTGTATGAGATGCTACAGTTAGTGTACCTAAACAAAACAAGCAAGGTGGGAGTTTAACATTAGCCTGCAGCCAAAGACTCGTAGTTCTACTTTTGTAACTCATGATATTTTGACGGCTTGAAAAAAAATTTGCCAGCTAATATGCTCAGTGTCTGGTTAATTCTAGAATCAACCAGTCTATCAGCTGTGAAAAACTGTTTACTTTAATGAACAAAAATTTAACATCCTCTATGAACAGAACTGAAGAACTTAATCAACCTCAATTTGTGTTCAACAAAAAGCAGAGTCCAGCTCACCTGTTCCTGATCCACAACAATAATAGGGAAGCCCATTTGCTTAGTCCATGAGCCCATTACAGCGGCGATGGGTTTCCCACTGGCCTGTTCCAGACAGTCCCACAGGTCCTCTGTAAAAAAAAACAAAAAAAACAAAAAACAAAAAACAAAAAGGGGGTCGGGGGCAATCAGACAGGAACCAATCAAATCAAATCTGGCCCTATGTCAGGTTGTTGCTTTGTCATTAAAGACAAAACTCACTACCAATTTCAGGGCTTACCTGTTGATGCATTTTTATGTTGGAACTTCAAAAGATAAGCGTTCATTCCTTTCCTAAAATCCTATTGAGAAACAGAAATGGAAAAAAAAGTCAAACACAACCATAAAAAGGGACATTAAACTTGCTTCCAGTCGAGAAACAGTTGTGCGTGTGAGAGGACTCCTGACCTCGTCTCCTATGTAGTTGTGCAGCATGCGGATGACAGATGCTCCTTTGCTGTAGGAGATAGCGTCAAAGATCTCATCTACCTCTGATGGATGGCCAACGTTCACCTGCAGCACAATGCAGCACAGCACAGGGTCCAGTCAGACTAGTAAACAGACATAGAGCTTTACAATAAAAAAGGAAAGTGTCAACCTACAATTGCAGGTTGCATTCAAAGAATATTTATATTTATTTTCCCATTAGCAGATTTTCTAAAAGTTGCCCTATACTTAGTAACAGTTTGAAGATTAGAAGTAGGTGACAGTCAATTCCCAGATACTCTGACCATAAAGAACCTGTTCCAAGAACACATTAACTGTGCTGAGAGAGTTTACAGTTTGTGCATTTGAGCAGAGACCCTAATTTAACTCAGACCTCATTGGCAAGCATCATTTAGAATCACACAAGAAAAACTTCACTGATCACGTCATTATTTAGAAACTTACTAATGAATCTTCTCACTGGGGGTTACAGTTCAATGGGGGCAATTGTTTGAGCCTTCAAAATCATATCTCTTTTTCACAAAATGGAAATCTCATAGTACAGCCACAGATACCAGGATATTATGGATAGAGACGCACAGATTGCAATTTTCTCGGCCATTCTGATTTTTTAAAAAACATTTTTAAAGTCTGACCTGCCGATTCCAATTCTGACCCCCCCCGAACTATAACTGACAGCATACACAAACACTTTTGTAACTTTTTTCTTTAACGAAAATTTCAATTTTATGTTCATGATAAAACACTGACTATTAAATTACTTTTATATTTTTTCCAAAACGGCACCAGGTTACAGGACCTTGTCTCACGCTTACGCAAACAAATCTTAAATAAAAAAGTGGTCCAGTTGGGGGCGCCCCAGTGGTTTGCCTGGTAGAGCGCGTACCACATAAGGCTGAGTCCTTACCACAGCGGCCTGGGTTCGAATCCAGCTTGGGCCCTTTGCTGCATGTCATCCTCTCTCTCTCTCCTGCCTTTCCTGTCTCTCTCAACTACCACTATCTAATAAAGGCAGAAAATGCCAAAAAAGATTGTTAAAAAAAAGTACTCCAGTTTACTGGACATAGCTTTTTTGTGCAAATAAAATTCAACTGAAAACTACAGGCGTGCACTCAGTAGAGTGTAGATCTCCGCCAGGCAGACATATCTTCCCTTCTCCGATGTTTGATTTTCACAAAAAAACCACCCCTTGTTTCACTTACCGGGAGAAGGGAAATACACGCACAAACAGACAGAAAAAACAGTGGTTTTCCTGCCATTATAAGACTTTTGCATAACACTCAAGTAGACTGAACAGAAAATATGGGGGGCAAAAAAAAAGTTTTTAACATGTAGCGCTAAAGCTAAAAAAATCTAGCAAATAAAAACGTTATGCCTGTCCAATTTCATCTGGAACAGTTTTGCAGGTGACATGGTAAATCCCAACCCTCTGTAAACTTCCAGACTTGTGAGAGCAGGAGATCCTGTGGCCTGGCAGGACCGTAGCGTTGGCTATACAATCGGGAATCAGGAACAATTTACTGTCATCTCATTCATGTACTTATGTACACAAAAGAGACAACATTTTGTTTCTCCCAGCCCACAGCAGTGCAACACAAAAGACAAAAACACATATCCAAAACCTCCCCAAAATGAAACCACCAAAAAAATACAAAACCACTGAGAACAAAGCAAAAAAACCCAGTCAACAACACAGTACATTCAGTAAATTTGCAACACAATTCAAAAATTTCACTGTCTAAGAGAACCAACACCAGTCAGGATGACTGTCGGAACTGCCGGTCTGCATGGGCTAGCAATTAGCTTAGCCTGCTCCACTTCTGCGTACTGTCAGACCACCCTCAGTGTTTCCTCTTCGGGCACAGCCTCGGTCAAGGCCGTGGTCTTCAGGCCCACATGATGCAGCAGACCAAGCTCCCTCAGCCGATCCACCGCTAGCTCTCCCTGCCAGATACCTTCGACACACCTCCCCCACACTCCATACGATGACACAAATGCAGATGCAGACAAAAACACTGCATAACCGACGCTAGGCGAGGCTGCCGCCAGACCGCCCTCAGTGTTATCGGAACTGCTGGTCTGCATGGGTAAGCAGTTAGCTTAGCCTGCCCCTCTCCAAGCCGATCTAACACCACCTCTCCCAGCCATCAAACGAAATCGACAATCAGACATAAACCCTCATACAAGTTCTTCACACGATGACACAAACTCAGATGTAGACATGGACAAAGACACTGCATAGTTGGCACTGGGTGAGGCTGCCGCAAACCTGAGTCCATGCCGCTATCTTCCCACACCTAGATGCTTTCAGATTAAACAAGTCTGTAGTATGATTTTAAGGGTGTGGACGTAGCAAGAAAAATGTATTTGTAGAAGTGCAGAATAAAATCATGCTTAACTTGACAGAAAGAATGGTTTACAACATTTAAACATTAAGATATATGTGACTGCACTGTGAGTTGACTGTTTACGGAAAGGAAATGTATCATGGTTTTTGAAGGGTTACATGATAGTCCCCCCCCCCTGGACAATGTTGAAGATCAGCAAGAAAAGATTCAGCATAGTGGTAAGTTTCTCAATACTGAAACAATAAATTCAGTTTTTAATCAATTCTAAATTATGCGCAACAATGTTTTAATGAGGTCTGGCTTCAAAAAAGCAAACCTATCCTTAAACCCTTAATTGCTAAAAAAATGGCAGATTCTGCATCTGATCACCATGGCCATCAGCACTTGGACTGAAAATGTGTCCTGATTGGAGAGCAATCCAACTGTGCCTTATTAAGTAAAATTATAATGTAAATGCACCAAACCACAATGGAGAAAGATTGCAGAGTGACTGCTACCTCACTGAGGTGGTAAGAGCCACACTGTGGCTGCAAGTGCCCCATATGTGAACGGAACCATTTCTTAAAGCCACATAGATTATCACTAACCCCTCCCCAAAAGATTACACCCCTGACAAAAATGAAGGATACAATCAGGAAGAGGAATTTCAACTAGTCTTTGAGTAGTGCAATAAGATTTCTGTCTAGCTATTAAGACACATTTTTGATCACAGGTGTGTAATGTGGATCAAACATTTTCAAATATGATCTTAATACATGTTGCATAAAAGCCAAATGTAGTGTGCCTATCTGCAGGTCATATGATATGATGTTAGGCCCACCTCAATGGGATGACTGTTGTCCAGTGCATCCAGGTCCAGGGCACGGGTGTAGTCAGCAGAGACAAACTGGGTCCAGATGTCATACTCTGGGAAGCAGTGGTCCACACACAAATACTCGATCCATGAGGCAAAGCCCTCATTAAGCCACAGGTGGGTCCACCATTCCTATGGGGAGACAAACACAATTTAATGACCAGTTCTATGAGGATTTCCCTACAAAAAAAGATTTAATATTCGAAGAGCACCAGCCAGTGTTACAATAGCAAAGGTTAGTTAATATTCTAAATGCTGGTTAGACAATTGGATAAAACTTGTGGACTGTATTCTAAGAAAGCCACACAGATATCAATTCAATGACCCACTCTAGTGTTGTACACCACTGCTGAAATTTTTTGACCAGGTAGGACAATCACTGGCATAGCATCAAACACATACATGATGGAAACAACTCCAGCAGGAAAAAAGACTGCAACATTATGTTGATGTGGCGATGCTGCTGTTGGACAAACAATTAATATTACAGTAGAACAGTGATCCCATGAAGTGTGATTACACCACCTGTGTTGGTTTAGATCTGAAGATCCCATTTTTACAAGGGTGTGGACAATTACCAGTCAGCTGATGCCACACAAGCCACAGTGGCTGCTACACCTTGCTTATTGTCCAAGAAAGTCAGTTGCAACAGGCTAAATTCTCTCTGGCTCCTACATCATACTATATTGGAACATTGTTCTACAGTAATAGATTGTCTCTTCAGCAGAATCACCACATTGTCATCAAATTTCAAATGGATAAAATAGCAAGAAAAATCATAGATGGCAGCTTTAACTTACAATATTACAATTTCATTTAGCAGACGCATTCATCTAAAATGATGTACATCTGAGAGTTAATACAACACAAGCAAGGATCTAGTCAGGAGACAACGTAAGTGCCAAAAACCTAGGTTCAAAGTCCGATAGGACATTGGTGTCAACAGGCAGTGCACAAAGGCAATGCATAGGGTGCAGAAGCATTGGATTTTGCTTCGTTTTTTTTTTATTATTATTTTTATTAATACCATCAGGTGTGGAGGTGTTCGTGAAAGAGCTGGGTCTTTAGCTTCTTCTTAAAGATGGAGAGGGACTCAGCAGATCTAATGGAGTTTGGTTAACTTGTTCCACCACCAGGGAACTACAGAAGAAAAGAGTCTAACTAGTGACTTAGGGCCCCATTGTGGAGGAAGTGCCAGACGCCTTTCATTGGCAGAATGTAGTGAGCAGGACCTGAATGAAGGAGTTCAGGCAGGCGGGAACCGTTTCAGTTGCTGTTTTGTAAGTGAACATCAAGGTTTTGAATTTGAAGTGGGCAGCAACTGGGAGCCAGTGGAGGAGTATGAACAGTGGAGTGACATATGCTGTTATAGGGTTGGTTGAAGACCAGATGTGCCACCGCCTTCTGGATCATTTGCAAAGGTTTGAAAGTGCGTAAGAGGAGACCTGCCAGTAAGGAGTTGCAGTAGTCAATGCGTGATATTACAAGAGCCTGTACCAGTTCAAGTTCAAGTTCTTTATTTGTCACATGCACAGAAATACAAAGTAAAACATGCTGTGAAATGAACAGGGGTACTCCGCCTGTCATTATGTGAAAAAAGACATAGGCCTAGATAAAAGACAAAAGATCAGTGCATTTTTTCCCTTTTTTAAAGTCAAAATAAACAATAAATAAAATTTAAAAATAAAAAAAAAACTAGCTGTCTCAAATATGTGAAAGGTCGTATATGTTGAGAGTTCTTATGGCCTGTGGATAGAAGTTTCTCTTTAGTCTCTCTGTTTTGGCCCTAACACTACAGAGGCATCTACCAGACCCCAATAGCCTGAACAGTCCATTGTTAGAGTGAGAAGTATCGCTCATGATCTTCTTGGCTCTTGTCCTCACCCTTCTGGTGTAAGTCTCCTGCAGGATGGGGAGGGATGTTCTGGTGGTGCGTTCAGCTGAACGTACCACTCTGCAGGTCAACTCAGTCACGGGCAGAAGAGTTTCCATACCAGGCCGTGATGCAACCTGTTAGGATGCTCTTCACAGCCGAGGAATAGAATGTCTTCATGATGGAGGGTGAGACCTTGAATTTCCTCAGCCTTCAGAGGAAGTAGAGCCTCTGTCTGGCCTTCTTTACAGTGTGCTGAGTGTGAAGAGTCCAGGTGAGGTCCACAGCGATGTGTACGCCGAGGTATTTAAAGCTGGAGACCCTCTCCACAGGTTCCCCGTTGATCTTTAGTGGGTTGTATCCTTTCCCATGCTGTCTCCTGAAGTCCACCACCTTTTCTTTGGTCTTGCTGACGTTCAGGGTCAGGTTGTTGGACTGGCACCACTGTGCCACGTCATCTACTTGATTCAGATAGGCCGTTGTGCTGCATGCTCAGACAGGTAGAGTCTAATTTTTCTGATGTTGGCCTTAAAGGTTAGTTGGTCATCAATCATGTCACCCAAGTTTCGAGCAGACCTTGTGGGCATGAGTTGGGTTGATCCGAGCTGGATATTGATCAGTTGTTGTATGGATGGACTGGCTGGGATGACAAGTAGCTCAGTCTTAGATAAATTAAGATGAGGTGGCATTCTTTCATCCATGCAGCGATATCAGCAAAGCAAGACGATATCCGTGCCGAGATTGTGAGGTCATCTGGCGGGAATGATATGAAGAGCTGGGTATCGTCAGCATAGCAATGGTATGAGAAACCATGAGAATGGACTGATTGGACCAAATGAGGTGATGTACATGGAGAAGAGACAGGGACCGAGCACTGACCCTTGAGGCACCCCTGTGGATAAGCCGTGCGGTTTGGACACTTCTCCCCTCCAAGATACTCTAAAAGATCTCCCCGAGAGGTAGGACATGAACCAGCAGAGGGCAGATCCTGAGATACCAAGCTCAGTGAGTGTGGAGAGGACGATTTGGTGGTTAACTGTGTCAAAGGCAGCTGACAGATCTAGCAGCAATAAAGCTGAGGACTGACCAGCAGCTCTAGCCAAACGTAGTGATTCCATTACCAACAGGAGTGCAGTCTCAGTAGAGTGACCCTGCTTAAAGCCAGACTGATTCAGATCACACAGATTGTTCTCAGAAAGGAATTCAGAGACATGGTTAAATACTGTGTGTTCAAGTATTTTTGATAGAAAGGGGGGAGTGAAACCGGTCTGTAGTTTTTAACCTGGGCTGGGTTGTGTGTAAGTTTTTTGAGCAGCAGGGTGACCCAAGCTTGCTTAAATGCAGTGGGGAACACACCCGTTGTAAGCGAGGAGTTGATGATGTGTGTGACTTCAGGGTTAAGTGTGGAGGAAATGGTCTGTAGGAGGCTGGATGGTATCGGGTCCAGCAGACAGGTAATGAGAGAAGAGTCCAGCAGAAGCCTGGAGTTTTTCTCCTCGGTCATGGAGGGAAATGAGGTAGCTGGCAGCAGCAGACAGAGTTGGTCAGGCTCAGAGAACTGGTCACTGATGGCAGAAACCTTATCAGTAAAGTATGAGGTGAACATGTCTGTCTGGAGTGAGCAGAGAGGAGGTCAGAGGAGGAGGTGGATTGAGGAGTGAATTAAAAGCAGAAAACATTTTTTGAGCATCAGTAGCACCACAGATCTTGTTCTGATAGTAAGTGGTCTTAGTTGTTTTTAAGCTGCAGGAGAATGATGCTAGGAGACACTGTAAGTCACTGAGGTCAGTGGACTCTGGTTTTACACCCTTTACTCTCTGCTGCTCTGAGCCCCGCCCTTTGCTCTCTGATGACCTCAGTGAGCCATGGATGGGGGGGGGGGTTACAAGCAGGTTTGGACACCAGAGGGCAGAGATTGTTAAGAGAGGAGGCTAGCAAGGAACAGAGTGTATCTGTTGCCTCGTTGACAGAAAGTGAAGAGAATTCACTATGAGGAGGCATGAAAGCCAATACCTCACTGGAAAGCTGGGTTGGTGTAAGGGACTGGATGTTTCAGTGGAAGGAGACATTTGTGGAGGAACATGAGGATGTTCCAGTAAGGAGGCCGTGAACTGAATAAAGAAGTGGTCTGACAGATGTAGGGGGTGACAGTCAGATTTGCTGTGGAGCAGTCCCGAGTCAAAATCAGACCAAGAGTATTGCCCACTTTGTGTGTGGGAGGGGTGGGGACCCATTTGAAGTCAAGAGGACAGAAGAGACAGGAAGTCAGTCGCCTGGGTTTTGTCAGTATGGACATTCATGTCTCCCATGACTATCAGTGGTGTGTCATCATCAGAAATGGCTGAGAGTAACATGTCTAGTTTGACTACAAAGTTCCCCAGTTGACATCCTGGTGGGCGGTATAGGAGCAGCAACCATGATTGCATGGTATTCAAAAGAGGAGGTGTTGCTTAGCAGAGAAAGCTTAGTGAATTTCCAGTCTTTGGAAATGAGGACACCCGTACTGCCTTCACACCCAACAGAACGGGGTGTGTGTGAGAAAGCAGTGTCAACAGAGAGTGTGGCCGGTGTGGCAGCGTTTTCTGGACGTATCCAGGTTTTGGTCAGGGCTAGTACCCGAATGTCTTGACAGATTAGCAAGTATTTGGATGAATTTTGCTTTATTTACAGCCGATTGGCAATTCCATAAGCCAAAAGTAAAGGAGGAATGAGGAGAGGAGGCGTTCCTGAGTGAATAGAGGTTCTCAGGGTTGCACTGTCTGTGATAGATGTGATTTTTTCGACAACCTTGAATGACAGGAATGTCTTTGTAGCACATGGTGGGTGAGGCAGGCAACAAGAGAAAATAGTAGAAAAGGGAATTACCAGTCAGTGTCCTTGCTCGGTGGGCTTGCACAGGTAGACTCGCAAGTCTTTACCCAATTCGGCTTTAACACAATGAGGGCTGACGCTACAGCACAGCTGTGTGTTTAAATACCAGAAAGTACCACAGCTGAATCAGGAACACTGTCATTTCACTTCATGCACTTGTATACATGAAATGAAACGAAATGCCATTTCCCCCAGCCCACAGCAGTACATCACAAAGACAAAAACACATAGAAAAACTACAAGAACACACATACCCAAACTAACACATATATCCAAACGAAACAAATAATCACTGCCCCCATCTGATTTTCACAACAAAGGAAGCAATAGAGAGTGTGACCAGTGTCAGCTGACCCACCTATTGACGCTCAGAGAGTGAAACTAGCAAGTACTCAGCCCAACAAAGCTTGACAACGGCCTAAATCTGAATCAAAACTCAAAACAAGTTTCAAATCACTTACTAACCGACAGCAATCTTCTATGTTCAAGATCAGAGCTTGTTCTTCTAAGGAATTTTAATTAACTTCCTACAGTCATAAACAAAAAATATACAGGAACTGCATTTCAAAGTCAACATCGTTATGAAAAAAAACAAAAAAACAAAAAACAAAACAAACAAAAAAACAAACTAGGGCTGTCCTGTCCTGAATACATTTTTTCTGGGCTCTGGCTCTCCAGTAGTCATCAACAGCGAATATTCAAAGCTTCAGCCAGTGTGTGTGTGTGTGTGTGTGTGTGTGTGTGTGTGTGACTATGACTCGGGAGGGACTCAGCCAGATATTTCTCCATTCTCGACTGAGATGGACAGCATAGCGCTGCAACATGTCTTTTGATTTAATTTTTAAGGATCCTGTCACCCTACAGTATTGTTTGTATTGTTATTTGTTAATAAAAAAAATAAAATTACAAAAAAATTTGGTGTGTTTTATGCATGTTTGTAATCCCGAGAGGTTTGGTTGAACGAAGTCCTATCTATGCACTTTTTGTGACATAACAGCTTGTGACCACTTTTTCTTATCATGTATAAATTATAGACCTACATAAATGCTCACTGGAATAGGCTCTGAATCTGAGACAACGCCTGCCAAAGCACGGTGAAACAAGCACAGAAGTGCAGAAAATGGCATATTAACGCCAACAAATTTAAGATTTATAACGATAAGATTTATATTTGTTTATAATTTCTTTATTGTCGTTTCTCAGTACTCGTATACACTGAAACACAATTTGTCCTCTGCATTTAACCCATCATTACAGAGCTGAGGTCTTCGGCATTTTGTCTTCCCTTTAATGGCCAAGCTGAACTTAAACTTGATGTCGCTAAGTGAGAGGGATGTCATGCGCACAAGCTGAGATGGTATATATTTCCACATTTTAAAAGTGTAATTAACAAGTATAAATATAGTACAAGAGTGTTCTGACAAAATGTATTTCGCCTTTATTGACACCCTACATCTAGCAAAAAAAAACAACAAAAAAACAACAAAAAAAAACACAAAAATATCAACCTTAATATCTGAACCCCAAAATTGAAAACCGAATACCTACCCAATGAATTAATATCTGAATAGTCGACTATTCGGGTCCAGCCCTAAAAAAAAAAACCAAAACAATTGCTTACCACCATTGGAGCCAATAGCTTTAATTTACAGCTGTGCAAGTGGTTAGCAACAACTTTACTAAACAAATGTCCCAAGTCAAAATGAATGGTTTTCATTTTTAAAAAACTAAATATAATTTGATTCCTACAACTACACCTCTGAATCATGCTTTGTGACCATTCATCCATCCATTATCCAAACCGCTTATCCTGCTCTCAGGGTTGTGGGGATGCTGGAGCCTATCCCAGCAGTCATTTGGGCAGCAGGTGGGGGGACACCCTGGACAGGCCACCAAGCCATCACAGGTCCCGGCAGAGATAAATAAAAACTAATTCAAGTTAATTTAATGCTGTGGGCCCTAGTGTTAATGTCAAACATCAACCATTTTGCACTAAGTAAAAGGCTTCCCTGTGCAGTTAGCAGCAAAAGTTCGCTGATAAATCATTTTCATATCTAAGCGATACTGGCATCATAATCGAAATATCCCCGACTGAATCGATATTGAATCAAATCGAAATAAAACTGGAATCAAAACTGAATCGGGAAATCAGTGCCAATTCCCAGCATTACACGCGTCACCGATGGGAGAAATTCCCTGACCTCCGACTTTGCATAACATGCCAACATAGGCACCGATGAGTCCAACATACATATGTAGATAACCTATAAGATGTTTCCAGTCATCCTGTTTAGCTGATGATTGTGTCACCATCTGGCTCTCTCTTCTTGAGGACAAGCTCAGAGGACAGCGTGTGGTGTAACACCGTGGTATCCTGGCTTACACACCCTTCACCTGAAAGCTTTTGTGCTGTCAGAGCATAGCGTCTAACAGGCTGCTGACAAAAAAAGGGGTACCCCCAAAGGAAGGGATGGTGTGATAAAAACAAAATGACTTCAGAGGAATTTTGTCCAAATGTGTAATCAAAGTACCTAGTGTAGTTATAGTATGCACTTGTTCATAAGGTACAGCACACAGCATAAATGAGTACACCCCTCTGAAGCTTAACAGATTCAGCTATTGTTCTTTACAAAAAAAGACATATTTGTCATTGTACAAAAGAGGGCAAGGGTAGAGTAGGATTAGCAAATCACTGTCATTAAGTCAGAACACAGTAGCAAAAGTGATACAGAATTTCAAAAAGGATGGACTTGTGACAAGCTCCCTGAAACTTTCAGGCCGTTGTAGTAAGTGTTCACTTTGGGATTAACAATTTCTACTGAATAAAGGTACAAAAGAATTGCAAAGTAAGCGCCTGAGAGCTGGCAAAAGCTGTGGAAAGCCAAACTGGTGTGACTGTTTCATATCACATAGTAAGACGCACCCTGCATAGAAGTGGAACATATGGTTCTTGTCGGCCACGCAGTCAACCACTGCTGAAGCCAAAGCATAAGAAAGCTAATTCATCCAGGTAGTGTAGTGGCCTATTCTGTTGCCTACCAAAAGGGAATTGCTGGTTCGAATCCTCGTATTACCTCCGGCTTGGTTGGGCGTCCCTACAGACACAATTGGGCGTGTCTGCGGTTGGGAAGCCGGAGGTGGGTATGTGTCCTGATCACCGCACTAGCGCTTCGTCTGGTTGGTTGGGGCGCCTGTTTGGGGGAGAGGGGGAACTGGGGGGAATAGCGTGACCCTCCAATGTTCTACATCTCTCTGGCGAAACTCCTCACTGTCATCACTGTCAGGTGGAAAGATGCGGCTGGCGACTGCACATGTATCGGAGGAGGCATGTGGTAGTCTGCAGCCCTCCCCACCTTGGCAGAGGCGGTAGAAGAGACGGCTCGGAAGAGTGGGGTAATTACTTTTTACATTACAGTCATTTAGCCAATGATTTTATCCAAAGCGACTTACAATAAGTGCATTTAACGTAGGAAATCAGGAGAACTACTAGTCATCAGAGGTCATAAGTGCATCTTCTCTCTAAACAAGCATCAAAGAACAAAACCTGTGCTAAAGTAAAAGTGCAAGAAAGGGATTTTTTTTTTAAATGAGTGAATACAATAAGTGCTCAGAGCAAGTAACAGGATAGTAGTTCTTGAAGAGGTGAGTTTTCAACCTACGCCGAAAGATGGGCAGCGACTCCGCTGTCCTGACATCATTGGGGAGTTCATTCCACTACTGTGGGGCCAGGACAGAAAAGAGCCATGACCGGGTTGATCGGCAGCAGGGGCCTCTGAGCAACGGGGCAACCAGGCGTCCCGAGGCAGCAGAGCGAAGTGGTCGGGCGGGGGTGTAGGGCTTGACCATGGCCTGGAGATAGGAAGGAGCTGTTCCTTTCACTGCCCTGTAGGCTAGCACCAGTCTTAAACTGGATGCGAGCAGCTACTGGGAGCCAGTGTAGGGACATGAGAAGGGGAGTTGTGTGGGAGAACTTAGGGCGGTTCAACACCAGACGAGCTGCAGCTTTCTGAACAAGCTCCAGAGGTCTGATGGCCAATGCTGGGGCGTCAGCAAGGAGGTAGTTACCGTAGTCCAGCCAGGAGATGACCAGAGCCTGGATGAGCACCTGTGCCATCTTATCGGTGAGGAATGGGCAAATCCTCCTGATGTTATAGAGAAGAAATCTGCAGCAGCGAGCAACCGATGCAACGTTTGCAGCAAATAACAGTTGGTCATCCAGGATCACACCCCGATTCCTCACAGTCAATGGTGTCAATGGTGATGGCCAGGTCTCAGTGCGGGCAACCTTTCCCCGGGAGGAACATCAGCTCTCTCTTGCCCAGACAGAGGGAGCTTCAGGTGGTGTGTTACCATCCACTCCGAGATGTCAGCCAAGCACGCAGCAATGCGTGTCTCTACTTGTGTGTCAGAGGGAGGAAAGGACAAGATCAGCTGGGTGTCATTGGCATAACAATGGTAAGAGAAGTCATGCGAGCGAATAACAGAACCCAGGGATGTCATGTACAGGGAGAAAAGGAGAGGACCCAGAACTGAACCTTGTGGAATGCCTGTAGTCAGTCTGCGAGGCTCCGACACAGATCCCCTCCATGTCACCTGGTACGAACGACCCGTCAGGCAAGATGCAAACATCGAGAGTGCAGAGCCTGTGACACCCAGCCCCTAATTGGCTGGATACAATTGGGGAGAACCCCCCCCCCAAAAAAAAGCTAATTTAGCTTTTGCCAAAGCTTATATTGACAAAGGTGATGACTTTGAGAATCCATACTCTGGTCTGACCAAAGTCAATCTTTTTGGATCTGAAGGCATTCAGAATGTATGGTGTCACAAGGGGGAGGGGTACAGTGAGAAGTGCATGGTCCCAACAGTGAAGTGGTAAAGTTCTTATATGGGGATGTATAAGTACTGAAGGTGTGGGGAAATTGTACTTCACCGAAGGCATCATGAATTCACAGATGTACTGCAAAATCTTGAAAGAGAAGCTGCTACCCTCTCTCCACACCGCGGGTCGTCAAGCACTTTACCCAACATGACAATGACCCTAAACATTCTTCCAAGGCCACTACTGCAAGAACATGGTAAAAGTGCTGCAGTGGCCACATACGTCACCCAACCTCAACCTTATTGAGCACCTGTGAGGAATTTTGAAGAGACAAGTTAAGCAGCACTCCCCATCTAGCATCAAGGCACTCAAGGAGGTCATTCTCCAGGAGTGGAACAGGATAGACATGACAATATGTAGTGAACTTGTACACTCGATGCCAAGAAGTGTCAGTGCAGTACTTAAAAGTAATGGAGAACATAAAGTACGATGAACTAGAAAATATTAAGTACTATGCACTATTTTCTAGTACTAATTACTAGAAAATATTCATTTTTTTGTGTATGGAATGTAAAGCACTTTGTAACTCTATGTTTTTATAAGTGCTATATAAATAAAATGTTGCTTGCTTGCTTGCTTGCTTACTAGAATATTACATATCTGTAGCATTTCATAATAATAATAATAATGGATTACATTTACATAGCGCTTTATGAAGACACTCAAGGCGCTATATAAATCACAGGTGTACTTGTTTTTGCAGCCATTGATTTAAGTAAAGTTGCCCAATGTACTTATTTTACAGTTATTGATGACATATCTTTCTATGTTGTTATTACGTATATGTTTAATACATTTCAGCTTTGTCATCTGTCCATTAATTGTAATGGTGATAATTTAGAAATAGAAATATATCTTGATGTTCAGAGGGGGTGTACTCATTTATGCTGTATACTGTACAGTCTGTAATGGCACATGCCACGGCTTTGTGGACGATCATGACAACATGACCGCTCTACTGACAAAAAAAATAAAACACGACATCTCTCACAATCACGTCAAAATGTAGTTGGTTTGAGAAATGGAGACAATTGAAAACCTCAAAAGGAACTGAAAGTGATTTGCAAGTAAAAAAAAAAAGAAGTGAACAACATTTATGAAGTCTGAAAACAATGGCAGAAGTTGGGCAGACAGCCGCTGCGTGCGTCAATTGTGGATTGTACTTTTCAGTTAAATAAACCTCAGGAACACTTTGAAGTGCTGCTTGGATTAATCTATGCTTGTTCCTGCGGAAAACACCTCCTCCCCTTTGATTTAAAGGTTTCGGATCTTATTTGTTTGACCTCCTTTATAATGGCGACTGGACTGACCGGCAGGCAGGAAACAATTTAAACAAGGCAACATTTCAGACAAGAAAGCAATTCAAATATAGTTAAGACATATTTCAGTTGAGTCATAGCTCATTCACCCATAACTAAACTTAGCACAAAAAGTAAGGAAATTTGTGTTTGGTAGATTATTTCTTTGTTGTAACAATGCTTCTTGGCAATAAATCTTATATCAGGCACCTGATTGTCAGCACCTGGGGTATCAGAAGCTCAAAACAAGAGTCAATAGCAACAGCAAAATAAGCTGTTTGGCATTGGCAGAGAAGATTTGGCAAATTTTTCATGGGTGCAACCCACATACTCAGCTCTGCTGCTCATCCCACAAATGCATGTTCCTTACAAATGTGGCACCATTTAAAAGGGAAATAAACAGGCTTTCCAACGGTATAAGATTTATTGCCAAGAAGCATGGTTACAACAAAGAAATAATCTACCAAACAAAAATTTCCTTACTTTTTGTGCCAAGTATAGTTGACACAAAAACACCGCAAATAATCCAGTGCTCTGCAGTGTCTTCGATGTGACTGGCGGACATAAACTGTAAGTGCAGCCTGAGGTGCTTAGGCAGGGCTTTCTTACACCCTAGTCACATCAGAAATTAGAAGAGCAAAATTAATCCGCATGTACTTGCCTTGCCTGAACCTTGCTGATCCAAAACGCTAAATGCAATTAAACTAACAAAACTTATTTATACCATCTATCCCTTCAGCTTAATTAACTGCAAACCATGCTGTGTATTTTTGTGCAGCAATTAATATTCTTGCAAAGCACAACTGTATAAAACGGAATGACATAACACTGCTAAAATTATAGATTGCACAATTTTGGATTCTCCCTGGCGACCGCCATGTAACAGGTCAACACAAAAAGTAGTTTTGCTGTCAGCACAAATTTTATCTCCTTGAAAAAATAATAATACAATTCCTTGTTTTGTGCACCTTCAAAACTATTTATAAACTATTTTCAGCTCAGTGTCATAATCATTTTGTATTACAAGAATATTATTGTTATCATTAAAGATTATTGTTAGTATTATTAGTAGTATTATGGCTGGTTACCATGGTGACTAGGTTTCCGAACCACTGGTGGGCCAGTTCGTGTCCCACCACCAGCGCCACCCACTGCCTGGATGATGAACAAGAGTTCTTCGTATCAATTAGCAGCGCCGTCTCCCTGGGAAACGGTGGATAATACATGTTAACAAACAGGACCGATCAATATTCAGTTCATTAAAAAAATTATAGTGAATTTAATGTCAACCTTAACAGGGGGGTACAAAATATGAGAACAAAAATATGAATAAACATTTAAGATTTACCTGTAGGTAACAAGGCCCCAGTTTTCCATGGCACCTAGATCAAGAGGGTTTTACCAAATATGTTAGAGGCTTTCCTGTACACATTGTTTATTTCAATGCCAGAAATGATAGCCTGGCAATGACATAACTGAAACTCACCAGCAGCAAAATCAGCAATAGCGATCAGATCAATTTTAGGCAACGGATAAGGAACACTGAAGTAGTCTTTGTAGAAAGGTAAGGTCTTTGTTGCAACCTGGAGAAATCAAAACAAAAACAATTTAATGACAGAGCTCATTGTTTTCTACCAAGATGCTCCTGAAAAGAGAAGGACACACAGTATCACTGATGTGAAGCACCATTCTTCCATAGCACCCCGGTGCTGTGCATGTCAGCTCCTCCTTGAGGAGACTCTTTGCCTGCTAGACGTGTACATGTGCGTGTGCATGTGTTTGGGGAGGTTATGGAAGTACTTCTAGACCAAGGCATGGACAACTTTTGGCTCGGAGGGTGAGGGTTAGGGTAATGCTGCGCTCGGGTCACTACACAAATTGATTTCAACTAGTTCCAAGCGAGCAAACCATTATACCTGAATTGAGTAACTAAATTATTGTAGTGAGTTTGCTGACATCAACAAGTTAAAAACCATCTAAGGGCATCCGGGTGCTGTGGCGGTCTATTCCGTTGCCTACCAACATGGGGATCGCCAGTTCAAATCCCCGTGTTACCTCCGGCTGGGTCGGGCATCCCTACAGAACACAATTGGCCGTGTTTGCGGGTGGGGAGCCGGATGTGGTTATGTGTCCTGGTCGCTGCACTAGCGCTTCCTCTGGTCAGTCAGGGCGCCTGTTCGGGCGGAGAGGGAACTTGGGGGGGAATAGCATGATCCTCTCACACGCTACATCCCCCTGGCAAAACTCCTCAATGTCAGGTGAAAAGCAGCGGCTGGTGACTCCATGTGTATAGGGGGAGGCCTGTGGTAGTCTGCAGACCCTCCCCGGATCGGAAGAAGGGGTGGCGCAGCGACCGGAACGGCTCGGAAGAGTGGGGTAATTGGCCAAGTACAATTGGGGAGGGGGAGGGGTCAAAAATAAATAAATAACTAAACAAACCAACAAATACATAAATAAAACAAACAAAACAAAAACCATCTAAAACGTTTGGGTGAAACGGGTCCACCATTATTAATTTGATCAGCTGCAGCGGTGTTCATCCTGCTATGCTAACATCACAAAGTACCAAGGCCAGCCTGCCATGTTTTTAACCTTTAGATGGTAGATAGATAGCAAACTAACTAAAATGGTCAAGGGTTTAGGTACTCTTTAAACCCAGTTCATAGGTTAAAGCAGCGTTTCCCAACCCAGTCCTCAAGGAACCCCTATCCTGCAGATTTTCATTGTAACCCTGCATAGGTAGCCCTGCTTGTACTTACTCAACCAATCATCTCACAGCACTTAATTATGCAAGGTGAGCAACGTCTGACATAATTCATTGCTGATTGGTTGAATAAGTACAAACAGGTACCTATTCAGGGTTGCAAAGAAAATCTGCCGGATAGGGGTTCCTTGAGGACTGGGTTGGGAAACACTGGGCTAAAGCATGATTCCTTCAAAAGGCAAGAGCCTAGCAGCCTGGCTTTAACCTGCTGAATTCACTTCTGCAATAATACAAGAGGGAGTGCTAAAATGAGAGAGTTTGACTCACACCTGGGCTGTGGACACGGATAAAAAACCAAAGGCTAAATGTGTAGCAGCACAGCCACGATAAACTCTTGTTTTAGCACATCAAGCTTATTACTGTGTTTACGCAGTTTTATCACTCATTTTATCCTGTGAAAAAAATCAGCAACTTGATGAACAACTCACTCAAATAGTACTTTGATTAGACTACAACTGTTTCACTTCAACAATATAACATTCCATGGTGGCTGTGCACGGTAGTAGTTAAAACTTCATAACAAAGATATTAGAGAAGCTGTCCAGCTGCAATTCAAAGACCACCCTCAAACTTTCCATGTAACACAGCCACAGACAGTGCTATTAACTGACCCCCTTACCACTGTCGCTGAGCAGTCCCCGGAGTTTATACTTGAGCTGTGCAAACCTCAATCCAACGGCTTCTTTCAAGCACAGCACAGTGAGAGGAGAATTTCATTTTGTAAACTTCTACCCGGGTCCTAGCACCCACTCCTAGTGAATGGAAAAGCTGGTGGTCAGTTCATCTGCTCTGCCACAAAGACTTGTTGGGTAGTCACCTATTACTCAGAAGGTGTTCTATATTCACACCCATTCTGGCTGGTGAACAGGCGAAAGCGTTTGGTGAACCTCTGGAACTGATCCTACATTTGTGATCTGGTCGGCTCAAAAGTGGGGTGTTCATGTGACAGCTGCAAAACATCAAGCTCACCTCCAGTGCGAACTTTCCTTGCTCCGCTTTCCCTATGGGTGTGTACACACGTACTGTCACACCGTCTGATGACTGGCTCTCCACAAAGTCGTACTCCCCAATGACAAATGCTACAAGATAGGTTGACATGATGGGTGTTGTGGCGAACTTCACTTCCACCAGGTTGTCGTTGTCTGGATATGGCTTTCGATCAATGACATTCTGAGAGGGGAAAGAGGAGAAAGTGTAAATACTCCTCAACACTCTATAGCATGAATACTGTACAGCAGAGAGCCATTATTTCATCGCTACTGTAATTTTCTCTAATTCTTATGTATATTGTATTTTTTGCAAACTTGTCTCGCTTTCCCCTACAAACATTGGTTAAACAAGTTATGAGTTAGTTTGTTTTGCACTGCAACTCTAACGTATTACTTTTTAGCTGGACCACAACAGTGGGGCCAGCCCTACACACGCAGCTGGCCGTGAGTAACTGAGTGAGTGATGGAGCTTCCCCATTGGCTGTTGCTCTTTCTAAATGAATCGGCATAAACAGTTTTCCATTATGTCATCAGCTGTTCACGGAACAGATGTCAAAACAGCCGTTTACTAAACGTAGTCATGCAAAAACAGCCGTTTAATAAATGCAGTTGCGGTCAAGCCATATACTAGGTTTTAACCTAGTCTTATTACAAAATAGACCGCATTGACATTATCCAGTACTGACGATGTTTTTACATACTACATGTAGAAGTTCAGAATTAGGATACAGGGAGTACCACACTTTTATACATATTTATGTTCTTTTACAGCCAAGAGTCACAGAGAGCAACACATCAATTCAAATTCCGGTATGTCAAAACTTACTCAACAAGGTAAATATGGGAACAGATTTAAAGTTAAAGTGATAATTTTTTGAGGGAGTTTGGCTATTTTCTGGTGTCTAGGGGACAATACATTACCCAAGAACATTTTTCAGTGCATAGAATTTGCACATAGTTATGAACATACACGCCAGCGGCAACATGGAAGCCAACAGGGATGTGATCTGTCATTTCCTCATTAGTTTCAAAAAAACAAAAAACAAAAACAATGAAACGCATTTCTATTGACTCCAAAGTAACTTGCATAACTATACGTTCAGATGCTATGCATGCCAAAAATGGTCTGGGGCAATGTAGTATGTCCGCTACACCCCAGAAAATAGCCAAACCCCCCCAAAAGTGAACCATCCCTTTAAAAGCTTAAGCCATGGGATGCTGAGTTGTTTTTTTTTTTGGTACAATATTTTTGAGTATATAAATATGGACTGTCAGCTTGTTTTTTTTCTCTTCTTAGTTCCAATTTAATTGAATTAAAAAGAGCAAAAGCATTGTGCCGCGCAACTTCCAATTAGTGAAAGTTTTATCAAACATGCTTAATAGGGAGAAAGTAAACACGGTTTTAACTTTCGAGCTTATATGTGACTACCTCTTCAAATACAATGGGAAGTATGCCATCGCACCAACAGTGACGGGGCTTTGGGTTCTTTTCCCTGTGTAGCTCAATGGGTTGACCACTACAGCTAGCATTGGCAGTAAACACTGCAGGAAATACACATCAAGACTGATAGACTGGATTCAGTCTTTTTTTAATTTAAACCTCAAATATATATATATATATATCTATAGATAGATAGATATATATATATATAGATAGATATAGATATGTGATGAGTCTGTCATTCAATTGATGAATTCAAGCTTCTTCTTTGCCATACAGTTGAACTGAGTAAGTTGGAAGACAAAGTTTGAATGCCATTTGCGAGCCACATCCTAAAACATATTGTAAATTGTAATACAATTTTTGCTGTACTTCTTCAACTTGAGTTGATAAAAATATCTTTTATGAGTCACATCACGGGCCTTTTAAAAAGTACAAGTCCAATTCCTCTTTTGGGAATAAGCAACCTCACTGAGCTGCAATAAGAAAACTAAAAGGAAAAAAAAAACATGCACACACACACACACCCACACACACACACACACATATATCAGATTTAACATGCAACAACCTGACTAAGTCTGCCCTACGTTATGCAACCTATGCTGGTGAAGAATGTAAACCGTTAAAATAAACAAACAGACAAAATCAAAAAAGGAAGAAAAAAAAAACCCCGACTCCGCTAAGAATTGTGAGCAAAGCCGGTTCGGGTTTGACGAGTGGACAAGAGAGACACAGTATGCGTCACATACCATATTTGACAAGGCTACTCGGTCCTTGGGAACGATGAGTGTAATGTCAAATGTTGCTTTAATAGCTGGCTCATCCCAACAGGGGAAGGCTCTCCGAGCATCCGTGGCCTGTGGGGTGGGGTAGAGAGAGAAGTACAGAGAGATAGAGAAAGAGAGACAGAGAGAGAGAGGAGAGAGAGAAACAAAGAACATACTTAAGAAAGAACCAATTAAAGAAACCAGTGAAAAGAACAAAAGAATCAGAAGCAAGAACGAAAGAGAAGAACAAAAAGGAAGGGGGGGGTGCGAGGGGAAAAGGAAATGTGGGAAGGATAAAAAAGAGAAGATGAATAACTGGATCAAAAGTCAGAGCATCAGAGCAGAGTATGATTTCGGCCAGTAAATGTCTGTTTTGGACCAATGAGGAGCATTTCAGGTTTTTTAACAGCCCAGAGTTTGCAAACACAAGGTATTTGTCTTAGTAGGATGCTCAACATATAGACAAGGAATCAGATACATCATTTCCAAGTAGAAAAAAAAAACTAAGAGCATCTAATAATACCTAGAAAAATACTGCCTGGAGAGAGGGAAAGAGAAGAGAGAATGAAACCATGAGGGCACAGGTGACACCTGCCATCCTCTTTTCAGAGATAGCCTGCTCATGCTCACGGTGGGGCCTACATCCCACAAGTGTCTGCGGTTTTGGTTTCAAATGGACCTGCTCCACCAATTCAGTCTGGAAAGTAAAAGTTCCTGTCAGGCTGACCTAGATACTGACTGCGCTTCTCCAACAGCAGATGTGAAACATCCCACAGACCTCAAAGCACTTTCAAAACATAGTATATACAGAATGCAACAGGAGGTATGTTGCCTAATCCTCTGGACAGTTCTGGAGCACCACCAAGGGTCACACGGCCATCCCACAATTCCTGACACTATGTTTCAACACAAGCCATCACTGGGTTTAGCAATCCAATCAGTTTTTCACACCCAAAGGGTCCACAATCAACTACAGTAGTGACCTTGTTTGATTACCTCAAATTGTGTGACAGCAGCGTAGCGGGTTTCCCCGGAAGGAGTTGCATATTTACTTCTGTAGAATCCTTTCATTTTGTCGTTCAGCTCCCCAACAAAGTCGATCTTCAATGTGCCAGATCCTTGCAAAGAAGCGGGAAAAGACAATCAGTCAAATAAAATAAAAAAATTTGGGGGAGTGTGTGTTTGTTTTAAAGGGAGAATTAGCAGATTTTCAACCTTATTTCTGTCTATCTGTGACAGGGACAGCGCATGAAAAACACCTGCAGATGTTCCCGATCGTTTCTGCATCTCTGGAGTGGCAATGTTTTTCTGACCTCCAAGTGACGTATCATAACGTCATTTGGCAGCTGGAAAAACTAAATACAGCCTAGCAGGGTTTCTAACATCCTAATCTACTCTAAACACACTGTTCAAAAGATATTCTTGGTTCTCTCGGCTAAAATACAATACAAAGACTCTGTGAGCAGAATGTCAATTTCTCTGTCAATATAGTAAACAATGAGGACTTAATTGCTTCAATCTACTACACTTCTCATCAGTACTGATTACACATACACAAAAAATTCAGTGAAATTTTCCTTTAAGTGTCAAAACCGGTTGGAGAAATGAGAAAAAATCAAAAGTACACCATTTTTACCTTTCTGAAGAGCGCTAGGGAAGGAAAGAGTGACTTTCTCGTCTTCATTTTGATAGTTGAATCCTGTAGCATTAATTTCTGATATGAAAGAAGAAAATATAATAAGAGTGTTTGTGCATCTGAGGGGAGTGTGCTGATGTCACAAGGCACAGTTCCTTTTCATATATTAGGCTTTTTAACTTTAAAAAAAAAAGTTACTGTGACCTAAAAGTCAGAAAGAGTGAAGCACCAAAAAGAAATTAAGGAGCAAGGAAAAAGCTAGAAACAAAGAAAAGCAAAACTAGAAAAAGAAAACTCCCATCTTATCCTCACCTTCTCCTCCTTCTGGTACAAAGGACGTTGTGATTATGTCAATGTCGGCACAGTTCATCACAATCTGATTTGTGGCCTGTGTAACCTGCAAATATTGACAAAATTATACAGAGTCTCAGTTCACATAATCACATCAACCATAACATCACACTTGAATAGAAAATGTGACTCATTTGCTTTTACTGGTGGAAATCTAACATGAACTGGGGTCAGTCAGCTGATCACAATACCTTACTTTAGGCCAGTGGCTTTCAAAGTTTGAGGCCTGCCTCCCCTGGGGGGCACCAAAGAGTTTCAGGGGAGGTGCGGACAAAAAGCAGGAATACAAGAAAATGTCTGAACCCAACAGAAAGCGCAGAAAGTATGACGATGTATATTTTAAGTTGGGATTTTCTTATATCGGCTTTTCTGCCTTGACCCTAACTAAAAGCAGTTACCAGTCGAGGCTTTACGTGGAGGGCGACCTGCGCTTGTTCCTGTCATCAGTACAGCCCCGCATCCACCATCTGTGTGCAACCAGCCGCAACAGTTAACAAGACTAGGTCAAAATCTAGTATATAGCTTAAATGTGTATGGTCAATGTTCGAAACTGGCCAATTTGTTAGAGGGCTAGTCAGTGGTAGTGTCTATAATGTGAATTCCTTGATATTAAATGTTCATCTGCAATTTTCTGTAGTGGTCCCAGTAATATTTGCTGTTAAAAGTGTACTAAATCACGACATAATTAAGCTATGTTCAAGTAAAAAAAGGTTATAAATGCATTTCCAAGAACAATATTTTCCACTCATAACTTGGGATGTTTGACTTGAAAGAGAACTAAATTAATTTTAAGGATACCTATTCTAATTATCCGTTAACTCCCCCTCCTCTTTCATCTGTTTCTATCTGTGGGTGTCTCTCGTTTTTATAAGACTCACTATCTAGACAGAAGAATTCACTAAGAATGGATTGCGGCCGCTGATAGCACCATGAATCATGAATTGCCTGTCACTTGCAACTGCCATCTGCCCCATCTCAAGGTCCGATTCACATATGATATTGCACTAATGATATGCAAACACACCCATGAAGTTTTGCAGCTGATCGCAATTTGCCCTTGTTTTGCGTCTGATTACAATTATCAATGTGGCCAAGTATAAATGGTAGCTTTACACCAAGAACACAGCAGACAGGCTCAATGTCATCCTTGATCTCATCAATTCTAATTACAGGGGTGGGGTCTGGCCCCCTAATTAAGACTTGGACCCTAACCAAAAGAGGTAAAAACAACGGGTCGGGGGGGGGGGGGGGTCTAAACATTTATATATCCTTCTTACACTATATGGACAAAAGTATTGGGACACACACCTGTTAATCACTGAATTCAGGTGTTTCATTCAGATCTGCCACAGGTGTATAAAATCAAGCAGCTAGCCATGCAGTCTGCATTTACATTTGCGAAAGAATGGGTTGTTCCGAAGAGCTCAGTGAATTCAAGCGTGGTACTGCCATAGAATGCCACCTTTGCAATAAGTCAGTTCGTGAAATTTCTTTCCTGCTAGATATTCCACAGTCAACTGTAAGTAGTATTATTGAAAAGTGGATGCTTTTAGGAACAACAGCAACTCAGCCACGAAGTGGCAGACCACGTAAAAGCACATAGGGAGGTCAACGAGTGCTGAGGCGCATAGTGCGTAAAAGTCGCCAATGCTCTGTTGACTCAATAACTGCAGACTTCCAAACTTCCTCTGGCATTAACATCAGCACAAAAACTGTGCACCGCAAGCTTCATGGAATGGGTTTCCATGTCCAAGCAGCTGCATGCAAGCCTTAAATCACCAAGCACAATGCCAAGTGTCGGATGGAGTGGTGTAAAGCACGCTGCCACTGGACTCTGGACCAGTGGAAACGTGCTCCGTGGAGTGACGAATCACGCTTCTCTGTCTGGCAGTCTGATGGATGAGTCTGGGTTTGGCGGGTGCCAAAAGAACACTACCTGCCTGACTGCATTGTGCCAACTGTAAAGTTTCGTGGAGAAGGGATAATGGTATGGGGTTGATTTTCAGGGGTTGGGCTGGGTACCTTAGTACCAGTGAAGGGAAATCTTAATGTCTCAGCATACCATGACATTTTGGACAATTCTATGCTTCCAACTTTGTGATAACAGTTTGGGGAGGGCCCTTTCTGTTCCAGCATGACTGTGCCCCAGCGCACAAAGCAAGGTTCATTAAGACATGGTTGGGTGAGTTTGGTGCGGAAGAACTTGACTGGCCCGCACAGAGGCCTGCCCTCAACCCCATCGAATACCTTTGAGATGAACTAGAAGAGAGATTGCGAGCCAGGTCTTCTCGGCCAACATCAGTGCCTGACCTCACAAATGCTCTTCTGAATGAACAGGCAAAAAATTCCCACAGACACACTCCAAAATCTTGTGGAAAGCCTTCCCAGAAGAGTGGAAGCTATTATAGCTGCAAAGGGGGGACCAACTCCACATTAATGCCTATGGATTTAGGATAGGACACCATAAGAGCTCCTGTAGGTGTAATGGCCGGCTGTCCCAATGCTTTTGTACATATAGTGTACCTGTAATCGTAAATACTATATTTCCCCTGTTCATGCCTGGAAGAATCTTGTAATACGATTTCAGACACCCCTAAAGTGGACCATAACGTTTCTTCACCTTGACGTTAGTTGAACGTCTGTCTCATCTGCCTCATCAGTCCCATCATTGCAATGGCTCGCATCCTCATTAAAGTAAGCATCGCACACGTTAGTGGAGATGGAGCAGGTTAATGTAAGTGCCTAGCCACCTAGCTAGTATAACTTTACTTTCTTACCTTCAGAGTTTCTGAATTAGACTGTCTACGGACGGACACTAATGTTAGCTAGTTTCTATCTTTTGCCTTAAGTTACAGTTTAGCTAACTAGCATTAGGTAGCTAAAGCTAATGTTTGCCTTACCTAACATTAGCCAACTAATGTTAGCTAGCTGATACCGCACCCTTTCATTTCCAACTTTGGCTAAATAGCTATCTAGCTGTGCCTATGGCTTGGCATTTCATTACCAATATAAAATGTCACATTATCTGATTGTTAGCTAACACTGGTGCCCAGTCATGAGCAGTGAGACAATGGAGGATTAGTTGTTGTAGAGGTAAATTTTGACATCAATATGAGTTTATTACTTTATTTTAATAGTCTTTTGTGTGGCTGTGGTGGTTTAGTTAGTCTTTTGCCTTTTTGATATTAGCGTTTATAATAAGCCCCCCTTTGTTTTCACTCAGGAATGCAGGAGTTTTACCTGGTTGGGGAATTGAACAATATTAAAATCCACGTGTGCTGAAGGCTGATTAATTGTATTAGTTCAATTCTATCACTACTTTATTAACTCAGATTAGATTTCATTCACAGAGTCAACATGACCAAGAGGAGAGGAGCTATCTGGCACTTTTTTGTGCTTAAAAAAGAGTAAGTTGAAACTTGTAAGAATTAGGACAGAGATGATAATGCAGCACACAGTGGCCTAGTGGTTAGCACAGTCGCCTCATAGTAAGAAGGTCCTCGGTTTGAGCCCCGGGGTAGTCCAACCTTGGGGGTTGTCCCGAGTCGTCCTCTGTGTGGAGTTTGCATGTTTCCCCCGTGTCTGCGTGGGTTTCCCCCAGGTGCTCCAGTTTCCTCCCACAGTCCAAAGACATGTGGGTCAGGTGAATTGGCCATATTAAATTGTCCCTAGGTATGAATGTGTGTGGGTGTGTGTGTGTGTGTCAGCCCTGTATGATAGTCTGGCAGCCTGTCCAGGGTGTCTCCCCGCCTGCTGCCCAATGACTGCTGGGATAGGCTCCAGCATCCCCGCGACCCTGAGAGCAGGATAAGCGGTTCGGAAAATGGATGGATGGATGATAATGCAGCATGTCTTTTCTGTGGTTGTCATGCAGGCTTAATACTGAGCAGGATAGTATGGGTGATGGTGAGTTTTACATTTATGTTCTGTTATAGTAAGGAAGCAGAGGGAGGTCAGAATAACAGCCAGCAGGCTGAAGGAGGTCAAAAAGACAGTAAGCAGGCAAGACCAAGTAGCAAAGAGGTGAGTTACAAAGCAGACTGCACTTCAATGGCAAATAATACTTTCATAAACTGATAGGCTGCATGACAATAATACCCTACTGTTCTCAACTAATATGCTAGGATACTGATAGCGAAGAAAGTTCTGGTACAGCATTGTGTAGGTCTATTTGAGCAGAAATGATGGTTTACTGTTGTGTGTGTGGGTCTGACCTTCTGGCAGTTTTGCTCTGGAATACTTTGTTGGTGACCTCTGACTACAAAAGTTGTTGTGTGGTACGTGCCCCATGAGCTGGTGTAATGGATTTGATAATCATCTACAGACTACAGACATTACATTAAACAAGCAAGATACTGTAAGGATCACAAGACTTCAGCACACTGAAGCATGCACCTGCCTTGTACTGGGTTCTTGTTACGCCCTGGAGATAAAGTTGAACCCCACCCTATTGTCATTGTATAATTCACAATCTGGATATCATCAAGTATAGCAAGAACTGTTAGACCCGGCAACCTGTATCTCCAAATAACTTTGGTTTCAAGAAAATCAAAAAGTGACATTCTCCTTCAAAATAACCGATCACAAGCATGCCTGGCATGATGATGCCTTCGCCTGGCTACAATCATTGCCGCCATGATCACCGGAGAGTCTGAGCGTCAGTAACCACAAACTCTCTGAAGATACTAATAATACTCTAACTACATGTGGCCATTAGTGCTGGTTTTTTCCAATGAGGCTCATCTGCATAGAAAGGGACCAATTTTGTGCTAAATGTATGCACATTACCTAATTTAAATATGTACAAATAGCACTGGTGCACCAAGATGCTATTTGCTTGGTAGCCAGGTTAGGGGTGCATTTCACCCTTCAGTGAAAGGTTTCTTTTTTGTCTTGTTTGTGAAGGTTTAACGGCTGCAAAAGCCATGCAATCCTTTTGAGAATTCGCCAGTGAGTCTTTTGTCAGAGTGACTGTTATTTGGGATGCTTTAACTGTGTGCTCTCCCTCATGCCTTTCGTTTGGCTGATCATTCGTGTAACTTCAGTGACGTTGTTGGACACCTGATCCAGTGGCCCAATCATGTCAAACATGATCATTCAGGGGCGTCAGAGTAGCATAGCGGTCTATTTGGGAATCACGGGGATCCCTAGTTCGAATCCCTGTGTCGGGCGTCCCTACAGACACAATTGGCCATGTCTGCGGGTGAGAAGCCAGATGCGGGTATGTGCCCTGGTCGCTGTACTAGCACCTCCTTTGGTCGGTCGGGGTGTCTGTTTGGGAGGGAGGGGAAACTGGGGGGAAAAGCGTGATCCTCCCACACGCTACGTCCCCTGGTGAAACTCCTCACTGTCAAGTGAAAAGAAGCGGCTGGCGACTCCACATGTATCAGAGGATGCATGTGGTAGTCTGCAGCCCTCCCCGGATTGGCAGAGGGGTTGGAGCAGCGATGAGGACAGCTCAGAAGAGTGGGGTAATTGGACAGGTACAATGTGGGATAAAAAAAGGGAAAAAAAACATGATCATTCAGTGAGTCACTCTAAACATGATCACTCAGTCAGTCAGTGACATTCGCGTTTGTAGGGCTGGCCCACCGACTGGTCCAGCCAAAAAGATTGAACAATGTGCATTTTTCCCAGAGTGTGTTTTCGGTTAAGGCCTTACGCATGGTGTCGGGGGGAAGCATTGCTATCAGTGGGTTGTGTACATTTTCATGTGGTTCGTTCTTTTGTTAAACGGTGAGAGACATTTTTTCATTTTTTCAACTTCACAAACAGGCATTGACCTATAAACTAATTCTTAACCACTTTTATTGATTTTTATTAAAATGTGGGAGGTTCTATTAGGACAGTGTTCAAAATAAACCTTTTAAACCATTTATGGTTGCAACCCATTATTTTAAAAAGATTGGTTATTTTATTGATCATTATTATTATTGATTGTTATGATGCCTTTTGTTAAAATGGAGCGGCTCCAGTGACTTGATGTTCTCTGAAGGGAGGCTCATTGTCCTACACTTTGAAAATTCCTGCTTTAGGCTAAACCTATAACAGCTAGAGAGCATTATTAATCATAGCGATAATAGATTCTATTTGAAGAGATGGCCAGAGAGACAGTGAAAGAGAGACAGGTAGATGGATAGACATATAACGGACTTTCAAGTATGATTTTAAAGACAGTTTAACTCATTGAAATCAGGGCATAATGGCACTATCAGATGTCATACAGCTTTCCAAGAACACAAAAGTCTATTCAGGATCGCAATCCTTAAAGATTTGGCTTTCCTGATTGGAAGTTGTCATAATTTCTCTTAGGCAGAGAGGTAGTAGGGTAGTGATTATAGAACACACCACCTAATGTCACCTGACATTAGGGGTGTAAGAAAATATCGCTACTCGAGTAGTATGTATCAATTCTCAAAACCGCTATAACGATTTTTAATTGTTTACATGTAAAGGTTCGTGACAAACATTTTGTGTTACCCCACAACCGCTAGATAACAGCGTTGTAATCTATCTTCAGACATTTGACTCGTCCACTCCAACGCAACAACGTAAACTGAGACAGGAAGTAGCATAAGCACAAAGAACACAGGCCTATGAAATCGCAATATATCGCCTTTCTTACAGTATCACAATATATCGCGATATATTGAATCGTAACCCCTGTATCGTGATACTATCGCATCGCCAGATTCTCGCCAATACACAGCCCTACCTGCCATAGGCTTTTAGTATCCTCTGGTCCGTTACATGGTTCTTTGTGTAAATCACAGGTCAAAAGTCTATTAGCGGGTTTTCACTACAGAAGTCACATGTCCAAAAGAATTTCAGGGTAAGTCAACCTCCAACATCAGTTGCCCTTGGACTCTGTCTTCACTGTCAGTATTTAGGACTTTCCTTTAGACCCCTGTTCATTATTTCCATATTTTCGAACAGACAAGATTAGTCCTTGAAATAAACCTCCAGTAAACAGAAGGTTCTACTACCTGTTGTCTACTTTGCCATGTGTGCGCTAGGAATATGTTTTTGAATAGGTCCTCTAATGAAAATTTTGTGACTGGAAATGACCAAGTGTTCCAAGAGTGGGCGGCCAATAATGATAGCTGTCCACAATTGTTAATGATCTCCCATGAAGTATGTGCACCAAGAACTAATGCCAAGTAAAGCACCATTTAAAGTTGTAAAATACTAAAATGTGCTCTTGACCATCACATTCAAAAACTGTTAAACGAGGGTTGACCTCCAGCAGATGGAAAAAGTGATCTTATTCAAGCTGCACTGGCTTTGTTATTCTGATTTTAGCTATAGTATCTTTGGATGTTATGCTTTAAATACTACAGAAGGTTCTATTACCTGTTGTCTACTTTGCCATGTGTGCGTTTGGAATATGTTTTTGAATAGGTCTTCTAATGAAAATTTTGTGACTGGAAATGACCAAGTTCCATGAGTGGCCAATAACGGTAGCTGTCCACAATTGTTAATGATCTTCCATGAAGTATGCACACCAAGAACTAATACCAACTAAAGCACCATTTAAAGTCGTAAAATACAACAATGTGCTCTTGAACATCACATTCAAAAACTGTTAAAGGGTTGATCTCCAGCAGATGGCAAAAGTGTTCTTAGTCAAGCTGCACTGGCTTCATTTGGATTTTACCTGATATTATCTTTGGATATTATACTTTGAAGTAATTAACAAAAAAAATGACCTGATGATTTGCAAGCAAAGAAAATCTTTTTATAAATCTTCCCGACATTGGTGTATTTGAGATAATAGCTATATCCACTAATATTGAAAACAATGTTTTTTAGATGTCAATTTCAGTGGTTGCTGTCAGTATGACTTTCCCAGGCAAAATGGTATTGCACATCACATTTGATGTCTTCACCATAACAGCCAAACATGGAAGAATAAGGCAGGTAGGGTAGGCGAGTTTGAATTCGTTAAGTTTTTGATGTTAACAAGCAGATATGGCAGACGAAGTTAGTAAAATAATCAAGACCAACAGGTGAAGCAACATTAGTTTGTATAACCAATTCAACCATTTCCTTTAGCTTAGTGGTGGTGTGGTGAGGGTGCAGCAAACTGTATTGTTGGCAGTTTAATTTTGACTGTGAATTCTGGAATTTAGAGTGGTTAAATGCTAATGCATGTAACTAACAGCAGCATCACCACATATAAGTTAGCCACACATAAGTTCAATAAAAAAATTAAGATGCTCTTGATTGTAGCGTTAAATAAAAATGTCAATGGATACGTGGCTTACAAAGAGACCCAGGGAAAGCTTTAGAGAACTTTGTGGTGATGTCAACTGAAGACATACAAATGTATCTCTAAATCTTTGTGAACGAGTTTAAGACGTATAACACCTATCCTGAAGTCTCACATTACCTTGGTGTAATAACCACCATGAGTCACAGATGTTTACGCCTGTGGGCACATTAGAGCCTTTTACACACTGCAAACAATAAATCTGCAATCAGGGCAAACCGAATGAAGCTCATGTGTGTGTGTGTTGTATGTGGTGACGGTAGTACTTACACTACATACCACCAAGATACGACGATACTAAGTCTGCACTTGATCATCTATTATAAGTAACTATGATATAGATTATTCATGATTAACGTTGCACAGTGACTTCAAAAAAAGTGTGTCGACTTCATAAATAGTGCAGCCCAGATGATCAGCAAACAAGGAGGCCATGCTGCCTCGTGTTGTTTTGTAGATGCACGGCCAGGCTAAGTTTAACCACGTGAGAGTGAAACGGAGGGTGGGAGATTTTGGCTTGCTATGATTTAGCAAACATTAGCTGTTTGGTTTGCCAGTTAGCCAGCAAGCAGATGACTCTGTGTTAAATATTAAAAACTCACAGACTGGATTGTGATTAACTATCCGCATAAAGGTAAAGGGTTGTCGTCACTGGAATTCGACGTTATTGGCATATTTTCATTGATTATAATGCGTATATCAGCAAAAGACAGGCGTCGTTCACCAGCCAGCGTTGGTTCTGACGTTAACAGTAACGTTAGATGGCAGCTGGCTAGCTAGCTAGGTTTTAACACCATGGTCAGAAAATGACAATCAAATCAGACGGATCAACAAACACACTCCGATTTCAGCCACCGACGTTGGAGAGCCACATAAACGTCCACTTGGACTGGTCAACAGTACAACCTGGCTGAATATTTAATTTATTTTTTGACCCAAACGAAGTCAATACTCTTCTTCAGAGCAGCTAGCTATCTTGCGGTTCGATTAGCATTGACGTTAACTTTAGCTACTGCCACAAGCTAACACTTGGTTACTGTTAAGATTAGCTTGGCGGATAACTAGCTTGGTAAATAGCTTGGCTAGTAGTTAGCAATTTGCCGTTGGCCGCTCGAAAGGTGCAAATTAGCTGGCTGGCAATAGATTACATAACAAGATCCCCTCCGTGTACCAGCTAATACATAAATGCACCGATCCATTGACGTTGTAGCAAAGATACCTCCACCACCGCCTCCAGTTTGCCCTCGAACGTGAAGTCGATCAGGTCGGGCTTCAGGCACAGCCCGTAGTTGACGGGGTAAACGTCAGTGGGCAACCGTACGAAGGGCCTCCTTTCGGGCATGGTTTCTCTACTCGGGCTGGCTGCGTTGACGAAGACGGCACAACGTATCCCTCTGGATTTGATGGTTCTAAGGTCAAGAAAGACGGGCTTAGAAACAAGGATGGATGACGGGTATCTGTTGACGCTTTTCACGAGTGACAGCGAAACCATACGGCCCAAAACCAGCGACATAAAACCCTCACAGCGCTGCCAGCGGTACAATCCTACCTCACTTCAAATCCAAACAACCGATGTGAACCAGCGCTGAGCTACGGGGAGATGACGTCACCCCGTTACACTGTTACGTGTGGGACGTGCGTGCAGGCGCTCGACTACACGTCTGACTGACAGTGTGAGTGTGAGTGTGAGTGAGTGTGTGTGTGTGTGTGTGTGTGTGTGTGTGTGTGAGATGAAATCTAATGAACAATTAATACATTTCACAATTTTGTGTTTTTCCCTGGTTGTTATTGCCAAAGGTCAGCGAGAACATGGCTATTTAGGTAACCATGACATCATCATACCTCAAATAGGAATTATGCTCCCTGCTGAAGCGATGGTATAGTCTAGTCGACGTACAGTGCGTGCATGCATGCATATGAGCGAAGAATGTGCAGGAGAGACAAAATCCTACAGGGCTTGTCCAGTGGCTCCCTATAATCGTCACACAGTACAGCTCACTGATGAAATAATACAGAATACGTGTCTTTATGCATGCTCAGTAATCCAGGTAAGAAAATCAATGAAAGGGTAACCAGTTCATCTGGACACAACGTTTATTGAGAAAAAAACGTTTCATCACTCATCTAAGTGACCTCTTCAGTCTAAACTGACTGCAGATATCCCTACCTATATAAACAATAGGGTTACATAACGACCGAAACCAACGACTAGTGTATGCAAATATGCCTGACAATTAGTAACTAGAATTACAATGCCCATGTGCTCTATTCACAGAATATTTGGGAATTGTTGCAATCACAGCATTGTAAGATTAGATTAGATTGTTTTATTATTTTTTTATTGTTTTATTTACTAGATAACCCAGCCACTGAGGATGCACAAGCCAGTGCATTCTTAGTGCCGGTCCCAAGCTCGGATAAATGGGGAGGGTTGCATCAGGAAGGGCGTCCGGCATAAAATCTTTGCTGAATCAAATATCTGGATCATAAATCAGACTTCCATACCAGATCGGTTGAGGCCCGGGTTGCCAACGACCGCCACCAGTATTGTTGGCCAGCAGAGTGCCAGTGGAAACTATGCTACTGTTGGGTGAAGGAGAAGGAGAGGGGGGAAGGTATGTCCAGAGGCAGTGGGAGAAGAGGAAGGGTGAGAGTGTGGAGGTGAGAGTCGAAACTTTGAATGTTGGCACTTTGACTGGTAAAGGGAGAGAGCTGGCTGATTTGATGGAAAGAAGAAATGTAGGTATACCGTGTGTGCAAGAGACCAGGTGGAAGGGGAGTAAGGCCAGGAGCATCGGAAGTGGGTTCAAACCCTTTTCTACCATGGTGTGAATGGGAGGAGAAATGGGGTAGGGGTAATTCTGAAGGAAGAGTATGTCAAGAGTGTGCTAGAGGTGAAGAGAGTATAAGACAGAGTGATGAGCATGAAGCTGGAAATGGAAGATGTACTGATGAATGTTATCAGCGCATATGCCCTGCAAGTTGGGTGTGAGATGGAAGAGAAAGAAGAATTCTGGAGTGAGTTGGATGAAGTGGTGTAGAGTGTACCCAAGGAGGTACACGGTGATTGGAGCGGACTTCAATGGGCATGCTGGTGAAGGGAACAGAGGTGATGAGGAGGTGATGGGTAGGTATGGTGTCAAGGAGAGAAATGTAGAAGGACAGATGGAGGTGGATTTTGCAAAAAGAGTGGAAATGGCTGTGGTGAATACATATTTCAAGAAGAGGGAGGAACACAGGGTGATGTGCAAGAGTGGAGGAAAGTGCACACAGGTGGACTATATCTTATGTAGAAGGCAATTGGAAAGGAATTTGAGACTGCAAGGTGGTGACAGGGGAGAACATAGCTAGGCAGCATCGGATGGTGGTCTGTAGGATGACTTTGGAGACCAAGAAGAGGAAGCAAGTGAAGGGAGAGCCGAAGATCAAATGGTGGAAGTTGAAGAAGGAAGACTGTTGTGTGGAGTTCAGGCAGGAGTTAAGACAGGCACTGGGTGGTACCAGTGCCTTTACAAAGCCTTCATAAAATAACCAGAACTAAGAATTATGTAGCTGTTCTAATTAGAGGAGGATGCAATTGATAACTCTTCTGTGTTGAGTAGTTAAAAAACAAACAAACATGCAAATAGGCCCTAAAGCAAAATTGAACCAAATCTGGATCTTGAGTAGGTTTCCTCCGGGTGCTCCGGTTTCCTCCCACAGTTCAAAGACATGTAGTATATCAGGTGACTCGGCCGTACTGTCCCGGGTGTCTCCCCGCCTGCCGCCCAATCACTACTGGGATAGGCTCCAGCATCCCTGCGACCCTGAGAGCAGGATAAGCGGTTTGGATAATGGATGGCTGGATGGATAAATCTTGAGTAATGATAGATATATGAAGTTCTGCAAGATGCTTATTTTCTTTGCCACAGTCAAACACTTCTGGTCTTGGCAGGCCAGAAGTATCATCACCAAAGTCTGAGTTTTTTTAACTGTATCTTTATTTACTTTTTCTTTTAGAAGATACATGTAAAACCACACCAACAAACAAAAGAGAAGTGAAGGCCACTTAATCCAAGGTAAAGGAAAGCAAAAAAAAAGGGAGGTGGGGGGGGTGGACACTACTACCCCTACATATCAACATTCTGTTACCGTTTGAATTTAGAGCAACAGCAACAATAAAAGAAGGGGTAAAAAGAAGATGAAATCTTGTGCATCAGAGTACAAAATCCAGAACGAAACATTCATATACACATCAACCCATGGTATTAAACGTCTCTCTTGCAGTCTGTTAAAGCCTTTAGTACAACAGCTGCCAACCTTGGACCGATTTAGAAATGGGGATTATATCTTATAAAATACATTTACCTTACACTTAGCTCTGTAAGTCAAGTATTCCATAGGTATAAGCTCAAATATAACCTTATGCCCACCTGCTATTGTAGGAGGCTTGTGAGAAAGAAAGAACACATAAAAGCCTTTTGGAGTAGGTAGGAGCTTTTAACCAGTTTGCTAGGCAGACCAAAAAGTAAACACAGAGGATCTTTTCCAAGGTGAACACCAGAGATTATGTTAAGTTTATCCACAATATTCTTCCAATATTCATCAATATAGATGCATGTACAGACACAGTAGCTATCACTCACCACTTCATACACAGCTCAGACTTGTTATGATCCATTTTGTGTCTAAGCTGTAAGCAGTGTAATAATCTAAATTGAGATTCTTTAGTTCTATTACAAACAGAAATGTCCTTGAGTTTGTTTTTTATAGTTTGCTTTTATTCTTTATAGTCAATGGCACATTATGAGTTATTTTTTAATAATGTTATTGTGGCATTATATTTGGTTTTGATGACTGCAAGAAGTAGTAGCACCAAGCCTTACGTTTATTGGGAAAAGGGCATAGTTTGGAGACAGTGCCTTGTGAGCACTCTCTCAAAACTCCCGAGTCTTCCCTTAAAACAAGTTCAACGAGTTATTCATTATTTACTAAGCGCCTAAACACACTTCGCGTTTTCCCTTTTAAAGACTTTGTGAGTTACTCCTCAAACATTGGATTCTTGCCCCTAGTTTAGAGAGGCAACTTTTAGACTCGTTTTAAACACCACAAGCCGGTGTAAATACGGTGTAATGCAATTGTACAACTTGATCAAGGGTACCCCTGCAACCCATATAATTACCAGAAAGTCATAGTTTGAAATTTCCCCTCGATATCAGAATTCAAAATTTCGATTACCCCACGGCGACCCTGTTAAGTTGTCACGCTGGGTGACTTGCTGATTATCTGTAACGCGCCTCCTGTTTCCTCGATGATGCTCTTGAACGCGTCCCTGACAGAGGCAAGATGGCGGCGCCCATAAGGAGGACGTTGCTAACCCTTCGTCGAATTAGATGTAGCGGCTTGAAGGTATTGGAACATCAAAGTTTTCTTGTTACCGTATTTTCCTTTTAAAAATAATTTTGAAATGGGAGATTCATCGTTTCGTTCGTTGTCTTTTATATGTCGCACAGTGCACTGAACGTCCTCCCCAGCCCGGGCAAACTCGTTATCTAAAGCTTTTAGCAAAGACTATTTACTAATCGCCGCTTTGAGACCGACAGGATAATAAAAAGTACATCCAGAATTCCATGACTGCCCTGTTTTTGTAGCTCGATAGTTAGCAACGGGTAGCACTGTCACTGGGCTCGTCTGTAAAGTAGCCCTGGTCAACTGTCAGGCCTCGGACCTAGCTTACCTTGCAGACTTTTGAGGGTGGGAAACTGAGATGCTTGACAAGCATGGTTCTCTCAAAACGAAGTGTGAGTCAAAAATCACAATGGCCATTACGTTTAAGTTGGCATATATATTTATAACACTGCACCTTGGAATGCATTGTCTTTGCTATAACACGACATCGAATTTAACCTACACCAGGGGCGGATCTACAGGGTGGCAAGGGGTGGCAGCTGCCACCTCTGGGACACAGTCTTGCCACCCCTGTTGCCACCCCATTTATAAATCAGATAATATGTTTTTAAAGTATATTTTATGTACATGCATGGTGAAGGTCAATGAGACACGCACCAAACTCATCTCAAACAGAAGTCGCCGATTTAGAATCCCCCTCCCCCTCACAGGCGCGGATCTACAGGGTGGCAAGGGGTGGCAGCTGCCACCTCTGGGACACAGTCTTGCCACCCCTTGCCACCCCAGGAAAAAATCTCTAGATCCACCACTGACCTACACCCTCAACGCACATGTTGCAGTTTGCAAACACCAAGCCTGTCCCGATTGCGGTGATGTTCTCTGAAACGTCTCCGTTGACTTAGCTAAATTGTGTAAACCATTTCATTTTTCGCTTTATACTGTTTTTCTTTTACTCAGTCTACGTGGAGACTAAAGGAAGACCCGAGCACAATTATCTCGTGTAAATGTCAAAAGCTCTGAATACTGATCTGCAGCTTTTGGCACTGTAGTACTTAGAAATGGAGTTGGGTGTCGTCGGCAGTCTGTCAGTACTGATACTGGTGCCTCTCATCAATGCCGCCTTTTAATGATACTTTGCTTTTTTTGTCATGGCGTAAAATGTTTATTGCTGGTAACCGCTGCAAATATCAACACCATCATATTTGATAAATAAAATGTTTTTACTGTCGGTAATAACCAGACAACAGCAGCATAATAATGTACAGAAGTACAGTGACAGCTTGGAACTTTTGCAATTAGCTCTATTGGATGACAAAGCCATTTCTGGTAGGGCGAGGCATAAATTCTATGTTATTGTTTATCGTATTTCAGTTGTATTGGAATGAAATTTGTATCTTGTCATATCGTGTTACATAATTTTGTTGTGCGGCACGGTGGCGCAGTGGTTGGTGCGGTCGCCTCACAGCAAGAAAGTCCTGGGTTCGAGCCCCAGAGTTGTCCATCCTTGGGGGTCGTCCGCTGTGTGGAGTTTGCATGTTCTCCCCGTGTCTGCATGGGTTTCCTCTGGGTGCTCTGGTTTCCTCCCACAGTCCAAAGACATGTAGGTCAGGTGAATCGGCCATACTAAATTATACCTAAGTGTGTGTGTGTGTGTGTGTGTGTGTGTGTGTGTGTGTGTGTGTGTGTGTGTGGGCCCTGTGATGGCACGTGTGACCATTGGAGGCCAGGAATCTGAGCCCTTCAGGGTGTGCATCGGGGTACCTCAGGGGTGCATCCTTGCTCCAGTTCTTTTTAACATCTTCCTCCTGTGTGTGACATTGCTGCTCCACAAGGAAATCAGGAAGGACAGTGGGGTTACTGTGGACTTCAGACTAGATGGAAACCTATTTAACATCCGTAGGCTCCAAGCGGTCACAAAAATGACATCGGAGCACATCATTGAGTTACAGTACGCAGATGACTGTGCAGTTGTGGCCCACACACCCGAGGCACTACAAGCTACCCTTGCAGCTGCTGCAAGGGCGTATGGTAGGCTGGGGCTCTCTATAAATGTGACAAAGACTGAAGTAGTATGCCAGTGGGCATCTACTCCTCCATCTCATTCACCAACCTTCAACATCTCCGACAAACCACTTGCAACAGTGGAATCCTTCAAATACCTGGGCAGCTTCCTCTCTGACGACTGCAGCATCGACAGGGAGATGCAAAACCGGATTAAACAAGCGTCATCCTCTTTTGGCAGACTTAGGAGAAGGGTCTTTCAAAACAAAGACCTCAACCTCCACACCAAAATATCTGTCTACTTGGCAGTTGTCATCACGACTCTCCTCTACAGCTGTGAGGCGTGGACCCTGTACAGCCACCACCTCAGGATGCTTGAGGCCTTCCACATCAGATGCCTACAATGCATCCTGAGGATAACCTGGCGTGACCGAGTGCCCCATACTGAAATACTCCGCAAGACCAACTGCATCAGCATGGAGGCTACCGTCACCCAGCACCAACTTCGATGGCTCGGTCACGTCATCAGGATGCCAAAGGAGCGCTTACCGCGTAAAGTGCTGTATGGCCAGCTACATCTTGGCCGCCGCTTGGCAGGGGGCCAGAAAAAACGGTACAAAGACCAGCTGAAGACCATCATAAAGAAGTGCGGCCTGAACCCGAGCCAGCTGGAAGACACTGCCGCCCAACGCTCCATCTGGCGGCAGCTCTGTCAACAAGGGGTGCAAAACCTCGAGAAGGACCGCGGTGATCGACGGACCAGAAGACGTCTGAAGAGACATGAAGCCAGTACCACACCTACACCCCCGGTCAGTGATTTCACCTGTTCTGTCTGTGGCAGACATTGTGGATCGCGGATAGGGCTTTACAGCCATAAGAAGACTCACAAGTGACAGAGGCAGGATTGTCATCATCGGACACGACGGACAACCTAAAGCAAAGCAAGTGTGTGGGCCCTGTGATGGCTTGGCGGCTTGTCCAGGGTGTCTCCCGGTCTGCCACCCAATGACTGCTGGATCAGGCTCCAGCATCCCTGCAACCCTGAGAGCAGGATAGGCGGTTTGGATAATGGATGGATGGACAATTTTGTTGTCTACATTCATGACAATAACAGTCTATTCCCTAACATTTCTCACAAAATGAGGTCGGCAGTATTTGTGGGAGTATTATTGGAAAACTAATTTTGTTTGATATTCAAGAGTCAAAGGTTTATTTGTCACATACAAGTACAATGAGCAGTGAAATGCTTATTGGAAAACTCCAAAACTGTGCAACAAAAACAAGTAGAAGTAGAGCCAAAATAAACTGAAGTAGAAGTAACATTTTAAACATTATTAAACAGTGCAATGTGTTGAACATGTTGAATTCTTCAACATGTTGTTTTTATATTTTGGCATACGTCAATATCATGTGAAATTCCGATACTGATACTTTATTTACGTTTGGTATCAGCCCGACATGTGATACCAGTATCAGCATCGGTGCATCCCTGTTATGGATGTTAATGTGGCCCCTGGTGTTGACAAGAAGCAACCTTAGTGAAGACCTTATCAGTCTGGTCGATAGTATTGGTACTAGGGATGCACTGATACCAGTACCAGTATCAGGTATTGGTCCGATGCTGTCCTCATGTACTCATACTCGTAAAACTACTCTGACACAACCGGATCCGATACCCGACTAGACAATTCCTGAAGAAATTGTGAAAATTGAGTGGTGCATTTTTTTGCCATTTGTACGGGAAGAGGAGGAGATGGTGCCAGATAGGACGATGCAGTGCAACAGCCAAGAAGCAGATGAACACGTTGCTATGTCATTTGTCCAAATGGAGCGAGAAATGACAAAGTTACAAGCGTGTGTAACTTGGATGAGTGTAGACAGCCCAAGCAAAGACGTGGTGCATCACGTAAGCGGGGCAAAGCGGGGTTTTCTTGGGGGGGGGGGTTTGGATTTTTACCCGATTTTTCTCCCCAATTGTACTTGGCCAATTACCCCACTCTTCCGAGCCGTCCCAGTTGCTGCTCCACCCCCTCTGCTGATCAGGGATTGGTTGCAGACTACCACATGCCTCCTCCAATACATGTGGAGTTGCCAGCTGCTTCTTTTTACCTGACAGTGAGGAGTTTCGCCAGGGGGACGTAGCACGTGGGAGGCTCACGCTATTCCCCCCAGTTCCCTCTCCCCCCCAAACAGGCGCCCCAACCAACCAGAGGAGGCGCTAGTGCAGCGACCAGGACTCATACCCACATCTGGCTTCCCACCCGCTGACATGGCCAGTTGTGTCTGTAGGGACGCCCTACCAAGCTGGAGGTAACACGGGGATTCGAACTGGTGATCCCCATGTTGGGAGGCAACGGAATAAGCCACCACGCTACCTGGGCACCCTTAGAAGCATTTTTTTTTTTTTACCTGCTACACCAACTGAGCAAGTGTCTGAGCAACCGATGCAACGTTTGTAAGCAAACGTTGCATCGGTTGCTCGCTCCTGCAGATTTCTCCTCTATAACATCAGGAGGATTTGCCCATTCCTTACCGACGAGACGGCACAGGTGCTCATCCAGGCTCTGGTCATCTCCCAGCTGGACTACGGCAACTCCCTCCTTGCTGGCGCCCCGGTGTGGGCCATCAGACCTCTGGAGCTTGTTCAGAAAGCTGGAGCTCGTCTGGTGTTCAACCGCCCTAAGTTCCCCCACACAACTCCCCTTCTCATGTCCCTACACTGGCTCCCAGTAGCTGCTCGCATCCAGTTTAAGACTCTGGTGCTAGCCTACAGGGCAGTGAAAGGAACAGCTCCTTCCTATCTCCAGGCCATGGTCAAGCCCTACACCCCCGCCCGACCACTTCGCTCTGCTGCCTCAGGACACCTGGTTGCCCCGTCGCTCAGAGGCCCCTGCTGCCGATCGACCCGGTCATGGCTCTTTTCTGTCCTGGCCCCACAGTGGTGGAATGAACTCCCCACTCATGTCAGGACAGCGGAGTCACTGCCCATCTTTCAGCGCAGGTTGAAAACTCAACTCTTCAAGAACTACTACCCTGTTACTTGCTCTTAGCACTTATTGTATTCACTCATTTAAAAAAAAATCTCTTTCTTGCACTTTTACTTTCGCACTGGTTTTGCTCTTAAATGCTTGTTTAGATGCACTTATGACCTCTGATGACTAGTAGTTCTCCTGATTTCCTACGTTAAATACACTTAATGTAAGTCGCTTTGGATAAAGGCGTTGGCTAAACGACTGTAATGTAATGTAATGTGTTGCACATGGTTGCGTGCCAGCCATGTTTTCTGCTTCAACAGGTAAAAACTACATAGAACTATGTAAAAAACGAGTATAAACTGTTTAAAAATGATTAAAATAAATTCCTCATTGTACCAGAGGCAATGAGACGCAGCAATGTAACCTTGTGGGGTTTTTTTTCCATTGCACATTAAAATAAATAAATCAAATCAATGTGTATCCATGACCATGTAGTTAAAATAAAATAGTTAATTAATTCAGTACCAGTCAATATAGCCTACACTTCCAAACCCTGCATAACCAACTGCATTATCACTTGGCAAAACTCAATATGCACACAAATCTCCTCAGAAAACACAGCTGGCATGCAACACAGACGCAGTCAATGCTATGTTTGTTCAGGAAAACACAAAGTTGAATGTTATGTCAGCAACAGCGTCATGTTGTGTAATTAATCAGTTACAGTCAGAATGCGAGGAACATCTGATGAAAATAAAACATGTTTTCAAAGTCATTGTCAAAACTGTAATGGTATATTAAGTACCCATATCAGTACTCGGTATCGGCAAGTACACAAATGTAAGTACTTGTACTTGATCTGAATAAAGCAGTATCATGGCATCCAAATTAGGGATGCAATGATATGGAGCTGCCAGGGAAGAGGAAAAGAGGAAGGCCAAAGAGGAGGTTTATGGATGTGGTGAGGGAGGACATGCAGGTGGCTGGTGTGACAGAGGGAGATGCAGAAGACAGGAAGAAATGGAAACGGATGATCTGTTGTGGCGACCCCTAACGGGAGCAGCCAAAAGTAGTAGTAGTAGATCAGTACTCAGTATTGGTAAGTACACAAATGTAAGTACTTGTACTTGATCTGAAAAAAGCAGTATCGTTGCATCCCTAATGGCCACCGATATAGGCACCAAGTTCCCGAAATTGGTTGCCCACCCGTACTTTGAAAACATCAAGCCAAAACCCTGACTCGCGTCTCTTCTTTTAGAATGCTGAAGTGTCTCTGGATGGGCAGCTCCCCCCTCTGTTTGTCCTGCCGGTCCGGACCAAGAAACGGCACTTCATCCCACCAGCGGTGAAAAATAAGAGAAAACACGAGCAAGACCCGGAGGCAATGGCCAGGGCAGCTGGCATCGTTTTCAGACAAGAATACATGGAGAGACCTATCAACATTTCCTGCACTGGTAATAACTGCTGTTAAATGATCCATTTACCTGTATGATAAGAACGCATGGCCCGTAAATAGTGGCGTGGTCCTCGTTTGAACGAGCTGAATGACCATGTAGGTTTGCAAAAACATGGAATTTGACTCCGGTTTCCTGGCTCTCTCAGTATACTTAACATAGAATAACAACACTACAACACAACAATCTTCAGATATATACACAAGGATTGATTATATACAGGTGAAATAAGAGGTGATAAGGTACAATGGTGCAGAGAATATATCAGAGATGCTGAAATAGATGTTAGCAGGTTACTTACATACGTGCCTGAGGTAGATGGACACGACAGAGCATACCAGTATACATACGATGCACAGTACAGTATATACAAAATGGTTGGATATATTGACAATGTTAAGCGTTCATTTGAATGAGAGCCCACGGAAATAAACTGTTTTCATATCTGGTTGTTTTGGGGTACAGTGCTCTGTTGCGCCTGCCAGAGGGGAGGAGTTGGAACAGGTTGTTAAAATTAAAAGAAAAAAATAACTATACATGTGCATAATAGAACATTTACTTAATAGAATCTGTACATAGCTGGTCTTTACCATATGATATTTGCATTTTGAGTTATACCCCATATACCCCTGAAAATGATCTCTAAGCTGTACTTGTCTAAGCTGGATAGACTTGTACCCTTTTCCAAGTGATATTTACCTCTGTGTTCTCCTGTCCACCAGCGGGAGTCTTTGACCCGTACATCCCCCCTGAGGGCGATGCCCGTCAGTCCACTCTTTCTAAGGAGGGTCTGAAACAACGCACCGAGCAGTTGCGACAGACTGCTGCCTCACAGCTAGCGTAAGACCGCTCTCTTAAACCTCTCCGAATGTTTGCTTTTCATTTCAAGGTTGACTGGTAGTCATGTACACTACCGTTCAAAAGTTTGGGATCACCCAAACAATTTCGTGTTTTCCATGAAAAGTCACACTTATTCACCACCATATGTTGTGAAATGAATAGAAAATAGAGTCAAGACATTGACAAGGTTAGAAATAATGATTTGTATTTGAAATAAGATTTTTTTTACATCAAACTTTGCTTTCGTCAAAGAATCCTCCATTTGCAGCAATTACAGCATTGCAGACCTTTGGCATTCTAGCTGTTAATTTGTTGAGGTAATCTGGAGAAATTGCACCCCACGCTTCCAGAAGCAGCTCCCACAAGTTGGATTGGTTGGATGGGCACTTCTTTGAGCAGATTGAGTTTCTGGAGCATCACATTTGTGGGGTCAATTAAACGCTCAAAATGGCCAGAAAAAGAGAACTTTCATCTGAAACTCGACAGTCTATTCTTGTTCTTAGAAATGAAGGCTATTCCATGCGAGAAACTGCTAAGAAATTGAAGATTTCCTACACCGGTGTGTACTACTCCCTTCAGAGGACAGCACAAACAGGCTCTAACAGGTACTATTTAATGAAGATGCCAGTTGGGGACCTGTGAGGCGTCTGTTTCTCAAACTAGAGACTCTAATGTACTTATCTTCTTGCTCAGTTGTGCAACGCGGCCTCCCACTTCTTTTTCTACTCTGGTTAGAGCCTGTTTGTGCTGTCCTCTGAAGGGAGTAGTACACACCGGTGTACTACTCAAAATTGGCCGTGTTTGCAGGTGAGAAGCCGAATGTGGGTATGTGTCCTGGTTGCTGCTCTAGCGCCTCCTCTGGTTGGTTGGGGCACCTGTTCGGGGGGGGGGGGCTGGGGGAAATAGCGTGATCCTCCCACACGCTACGTCCCCCTGGTGAAGCTCCTCACTGTCAGGTGAAAAGAAGCAGCGGGTGACTCCACATGTATCGGAGGAGGCATGTGGTAGTCTGCAGCCCTCCCCGGCTCAGCAGAGGTGCTGGAGCAGTGACCGGGATGGCTCGGAAAATAGGGTAATTGGCCAAGTACAATTGGGGAGAAAAATTAGGACCCCCCCCCAAAAAAAGAGAAGCAATGAGCTTAATATCACAGTAGTTAAAAAGTAAACAAACAAAAAAAAAGATTTACTCATATAGAGGATAAAAGACACATTGTGTATGTGTGTGTGTGAAGTGTGAATGCAACCCTGGTTAGGGTAAGGGCCAAGTGACATGTATGGATGTGTTTGTGAGTGTGTTGGTGGACAATATCAGCCTAACACAATTGTTCTGCCATCAGTTTTGGTCATGAACAATGATTATTAATGAACTATAACCAACACAGAAGACCTGATGTGATGATTCCTCATATTGGACACCTGTGTGGATGTTAAAACAACATTTGAATGTGGGTTTGTAATTCGTGCTCCCCGGAGGACTTCTGTTTGTTGATTTGTGTTTGAATCAAGATGCACAAAACCAGAACACACTGCGGCTCTCCAGCAAAGTGTTTGTTCATAGATGTTTTATTAAATGTGTAAAATAAAGGGTGATTTTTAATGTCCTTGTAGGTTACGCAAGATCAAAGAGCACGACCCTCAGTTCTCCACCAAAGACTTCCCGGAGAGAAGTCAAGAAATGTTCATAGAGGCTCACAACTCCCTGACACAGTAAGCCGTGTTTCATCTTAAACACTACACAACCCGTCCCCGGCAAGTACCGGAGCCAGCGTGAGGAGGCGAGAGAAGGGGCCCTGGTTTATTTCACTGAATCAGAATCAGTTAAAAAATGAATCAGAATCAATTCTGATTCTGATTCATTTGTTAAAGAGATGAGGATGGGGCATCCAGGTAGCATAGCGGTCTATTCTGTTGCCTACCAGCATGGAGTTCGCCAGTTCGAATCCCAGTGTTACCTCCGGCTTGGTTGGGCGTCCCTACAGACACAATTGGCCGTGTCTGCGGGTGGGAAGTCGGATGTGGGTATGTGTCCTGGTAGCGGCACCAGCGCCTCCCCTGGTGGGTCGAGGCGCCTGTTCGGGGAGGAGGGGGAACTGGGGGGAATAGCGTGATCCTCCAGATGTACCCCAATATTTAACTCATCAACAACAGGACCCAAGTCTGTTCTCTTTACTAGAAAATTAGCCCAACAGCCATTAATTTGTTGGGCTGGGTTCAGGGATCTTATATTGCATAGATTACAAGACATCAGTTGTGAGGAGTAAAGCAACCAAGAAAAGTAGAAAAAAATGATGTGGCAGTTTTAGACAAACATTACCATATTTTCCCCTTAAAGGGTTGCCCTAGGGAAATCACCTGCTGTTATTTGTGTATTTCAGGTTTAACAAGGAGAAACTGCACTCCTTGGTGACCGAGAGGTGCTATCCTGTGAGTCCTTTCTCCTTTTATTGCTTCCTCTTAAAGAAGCCATATCATGCTTTTTGGGTTTTCTCTTCCCTTTAGTGTGTTATATAGCCGGGAGGTGCATGTAAATGTCTGCAGAGTTACAAAGTCCACGTCAAAGGGAGTTATTCTCTTCGACAGAAGCGTGAAACGCCTCGTTTGTAGTCCAGCGTTTTTTTTCTGTTACTTATCTGCGTCAATGTGTAACACATTTCCATAATGCCTGCCCAGCGGCCAGACTGGCCCGCCTTCAGACAAAGCTGAGTATGGCGTAGGCGGGGGACTCAAAGTTGGGTTGAGCGGTATCGTGATGTCAAGAAGACGCTATTTTCTTGGTGCCAAAGAAAATTCCCTTTGTATGGACTTCCAAAGGACGAGAAAATGAAGACTCAGTGGTTAAAATTCCCTTTTTCCACTATTCCTCTGCCGTACAACTCCAATGTTTTTTTGTGTTCCCGTCATTTTACCAAGGACTGCTTCCTGAACTGGGCACAGTTCAGCGCTGGTTTTTCACTTTGTTCACCTTTCCTAAAGAAGAAAGCACCAAACAACGTTAGATACAGCTTCTTTCTTCGGCCAACTACAGCCATATGCCAACGTGTTTGTTTGTTCACGCCATTTCGTAGAGGACTCTTTCCTCAACCGAGCCCAGTATGAAGCTGGATTTTCGGCTAGGCTAGTGCTAAAAGATGGGGCCGTTCCATCTGTAAAGGGCCGTGTTGAGGAGTCGGAAGCCCAAGCAGCATGTTACATTATATCACTGAAATGTTTGTCTGGTATTGACATTCGGACCAAATGGCTTGTGAATACAGTTTCAGTGCAGACAGTGGGTGTATACAATGAAGCTGAAGTTATTTAGGGGGCTAACAGTGATTTGCTCAAAACAATACAGCCATGCACTAAGCAGTCAGATTACATGCCTTTATTTCAACCATATCCGCTCAAAATCGTGGCATTATTTTCACAACCATGGAGGATAAATGTCACCATCCCCCAAACACGAAATTTTTTCAAGTATTAAGCAATTAGCTGTTTTTATAATAACAAAAGCAGTTAAGCTCAAGCGAAGGTATTCTAAGCCAAAAGCCTGTCAAACTATGGTCTTCTTGGTAAATGTATGTACATGTTCTTGCAAAACAGTCTACTTTGAATAGTATTAGAGGTATTTAATGTATTCCAGCATACAAATAACTGATAATGCAGGGAGATACTATACAGTCATTTGGCAACAGCAGAATAAAATTTTACTAGCTACATAACCTGTATTTCCTGACAGCAGAAGTTTTCCATTCAGTCGGCATTTCCCATACGTACACCAATTAATGGGCAGCACGGTGGCCCAGTGGTTAACACTGTCGCCTCACAGCAAGTAGGTCCTGGGTTCAAACCCTGGGGTTGTCCAACCTTGGGGTTCATCCCAGGTCATCCTCTGTGTGGAGTTTGCATGTTCTCCCTGTGTCTGCGGTGGGTTTTCTCCGGGTGCTCTGGTTTCCCCCACCATCAAAAGAAACATGCATGTTAGGGTTTATACTCCTGCCTGTGCCCCTGAGCAAGGCAATGGGAAAAGATTGGTCCCTGGGCGCAGCATGAAGGCAACAGCCCACTGCTCCTAGTTACACATATCAAAGCTGGGATGGGTTTATTTGCAGTAATGGAATTTCTCCAAGGGGATTAATAAATGAAACTTAAATCATATATAGAAAAACATTTTTATATGGCTTGTGATTGAGCGACGAACTCCACTGTTAGCCCATGTCACACAATAAGCAGGTAATGAGCATAATATTTACCAGAGACGTCCTGCTGTAATCTTGCTGCAGATGTTTGTGCTGCCCACTCTCATTCCGGATCGTATTCGGCTCGAACATGTACGGATGGATTTGAGAAGTTGCCATTTCCAATCAAGAATGAGAAATTATGTTACTTAGTAGGTTTATAGTTTGCTTTCGGACCCGGCTTGTTGTGAGTTTGACACAACAAGCACTGGGTGTTGCCCCCTGGCAGGCTTCCAGAAGTTGGCCAATCAGAAGAAAGTGAGCTTTTAGGGAGGGAGGCCTTATAGAGAAAATACCTCAAACAGACCATTTCAGACAGGATGAACTGAGGGAGAGATTTTTTTTTAACCGTGACTCATGCAAAGCTACTCTAGTGGCTTCTCCTTCTCCTGGATCACCACCTTGCCGGGGTGAAGCTTGCATGTACGAATGATCCCAAAAGCTGTGCCGTCCGGAACTTGGCTCCTGGTAGGGTCACCCAAGGCAGACAGGTCATCGGGGAGGTTCCAGATGAAGCGCAATCCAACAAAGACCTCACCCATGGAACTGGTGGAAGATGTCTCCAGGTCACAACGGCAGTGAAGGCGGATGAAGGCTGCAACAGAGGATGGTCCCCAATCGTCTTTGTTCTCCATGCCGTTGGGTTCTGGCCAACCCCTTGGCCTTCCTCTCCATGTAAAAGGCTGTCATGTGTGGGTGTCCTCCTATTATGCGGCTACAGGATCGGCCTCTATGCCCACCTGAGGACCCAGAAGGTCCCAGAGGGAGGATGGTCATACTTGACCCCGAGTGACTGTCGATGATGATGATGATGACTCTAGTGGAGCCCCAGAATAAAAATATAGAGCTGGAATGAGCATGATATGGCCACTTTAATGTTGATGATTAATTTCATCTCACACCAGTGCTGTTCAATGGAAACCTCAAGAAAATGACTGAAAACCACCTTATTTTCAGATTGACCTTAGGCCAATTCTTTCAGGGTTGTTTTGGGCTTTGAATGGGTCTCTTGAATCCTGAATTAATGAGACCTGTGCATGGAAAGGAAGATGGAAAACTTCAATTCAAGCAAAAACATGAACATCACCAATATAGGAGCTATGACAACTTACTTTTACAGTAGAAATATATTCTTGTCACATGTGACAGTCCCGCAAGCGACCCTGAGAGCAGGATAAGCAGTTCAGATGATGGATGGATGGACATGTGACAGTCTAGAGAACCTAACTGCTATAAAATACAAACCGATTTACATGTGTGCTTAGATGACGATGCTGATCTTCATTTTAGTATACCCCTTTTCAGTTTTAATTTTGCAATATGGCTGTGACTATGTTAGCTGCTGGCCTTCGATATAACCTTTTTGGAAAGTATTTTTCTTTATCCTGACTCTATTTATTCATAATGCCAAACAAGTAAAATGTAATCTGTAGAGGGACTTAAGAACCATTGTTGTATTGATTTTGAAATTCTTGTTAATATGTTACTGAGTAGTGTGATAACTAATTTCTTATATAGGCGTTGTTGATGGGTGACCTTTCAGGAAACATCCATGTCCATTTAATCAAAGTTTTGAAATCCTTATTAAAAAATCGCTTAAAATGTTTCACAGTTCAGAGGAGTCCATGCACCGGTCCCTTTTGTCTCTAAGCTAGGGTCTATGTCAGTGTTTCTCAACCCAGTCCTCAAGGAACCCCTATCCTGCATATTTTCTTTGCAACCCCGAATAGGTACCTGTTTGTAGTTATTCAACCAATCAGCAATGAATTTTGTCAGATGTTGCACACCTTGCATAATTAAGTGCTGCGAGGTGATTGGTCGAGTAAGTACAAGCAGGGCTACCTATGCAGGGTTACAATGAAAATCTGCAGGATAGGGGTTCCTTGAGGACTGGGTTGAGAAACACTGGTCTATGTCTTCCTTTATAAGCTATTAGATGCATCTATGTTTTGCAGTTCAGTGTCATTGGCTTCACAATAAATATCCACCCCCTCCTCCTCCTCCTTGTGTCCAGGATATGACGAGAGGGAACCGTTACAAGACGATCCGCTGGAGGTTTATGGAGTCCCTGGAACCTCCCAGGCTGGTCCATGCACGCTGCCCCGACATGGTCACCAAGGGAAATCTGTATGGCCAAGTGACGGTTCGCATGCACTCCAAACAGGTACACTGAAATCACAAATCCACGAATTCTGTCATTTTGAGTGATTTTCTGTGTTTTACACAGAAAGTACCGAGGGGGGATCTTTGTGGCTCTGCCATATGAGTGCACATCAATTAAAGCTTAGGCCTGGTGGCAGAGTTCTGGCCTGGGATTCAGTCTGACTCAGGATCTTTGCTGTACGTCTTCTCCTCTCTTTGTTATATCCTCGGTCTATCCTCACTTTTAGTTCTAGTGAAGGCAAACATAGCTGTGGCACTATTGCCTTGTCTCCTGCCAGTATACTGCTTTGCTATGACCTATTTATCTTAAAGCTGTCTCTGTATTCAGACCCAGGACAAACCTAGCTGGGATAGATGTCGTTTAACAACTTGGACAAAATAGATTGCCGCAATCTCATGAATCAGTTTCTCAATCAAGTTAAGTCAAATCAAGTCACTTTTATTTGTATAGCCCAATATCACAAATTACAAATTTGCCTCAGTGGGCTTTACAGCAACACAACCTCCTGTCCTTAGACCCTCACACCAGATAAGAGACAACTCCCTAAAAAACCTTTAACAGGAGAAACAAGAGGAGGAAACCTCAGGGAGAGTAACAGAGGAGGGATCTCTTTCCCGAGATGGACAACGTACAATGGATATTGTGTCTACAGAATAAAACACAATTTACAGCGGCATCTGGGTAGCATAGCGGTCTATTCTGTTGCCTACCAACACGAGGATCGCTGGTTCAAATGCCTGTATTACCTCCAGCTTGGTCAGGCATCCCTACAGACACAATTGGCTGTGTCTGTGGGTGGGAAGCCGGATGTGGGTATGTGTCCTGGTCGCTGCACTAGCGCCTCCTCTGGTCGGCTGGGGCGCCTGTTCGGGGGGGGCGGGATAGCATGATCCACGTGCTACGTCCCCCTGGTGAAACTCCTCACTGTCAGGTGAAAAGAAGCGGCTGGCGACTCCACATGTATCGGAGGAGGCATGTGGTAGCCTGCAGCCCTCCCCAGATTGGCGGAGGGGGTGGAGCAGAGACCAGGATGGCTCGGAAGAGTGGGGTAATTGGCCAGATACAATTGGAGAGAAAAACACAGTTTACAGAATACAACATTGAAAGTGGATAAGAGAATTATAATGGAATTATAAGATATATGAAGAATATGATGAGGAGGATGCCAAGCAGTGTCCAGGAGCCATGTGACCACCATCACCATTTAGATCTGGCAGGAAGACAGACTATACATGCACACAGCAGAGACTCACATCGCACCATTCACATACACGGGAGAAGAGACAAGAAAACAGATTCGTCACATATCGGAGACAGAGAAGGATATAACGTTGAAACAGGATAACAAAATTATATGGATTTATAAGACCTATAAAGAATGTCCAGTCCTCCAATCCAGTCCTCAAGTCCCTGTTCATGGTAACTGTGCATAGGTGGGCCCACTTACTGAGTCACTCTTAACAATTATATCTGACATAATTCAGTACTGATTGGTTGAGTAACTACAAGCAGGCCTACTTGTCCAGGCCTACAGTGAACATATGCAGGACAGATGAGTGTTTGGGGACTGGGTTGGGAAACACTGTCATAAATGTTAGAATAATGGTGACTATGAACCAGTAGTTTTCAGTCCTGCTCCTCGGGACACTCCAGCATTGCTGTGTTTTACTCTGCCAGGAATTCCAGCCATCTCATCAGACAGCTATTGACCTGACACTAAACTTGTGAATGTAATTAACTGCCTGGTGGACTAGTAACTGGCATTACAGGAACATCCCAAAGGCCACAGTTGAGGGTCTCTTCTCTAAATAACATAGAGCCTGCAACAGTTTAGTGCAGCACTCGTTTCTGATAGCGGCCGTCTAAAGTTGGTGTATTTCTTTGATAAAAGTGTCAGAGTGAAGACAGTAAAACTACCAGTTGTCATTTATTTGGCTTTTGACATTTCTTTCATCAACAGCATTAAGCCCGCTAGTCTGGGTTTTCTTCCTATTTTACACTTGGGCTTGTTCTGTTACTTCTGCCATCCTGTTTTCGGTTTTTTGTGCCTTTTAAGGCTTCTGTGGTTTCTAAAGCCCACCGAGGTGCTTTAAATGTGAAATGCGGTGCAGAATGAAAGTCTGACTTGACAAGACTGGATTGTTGAAAATGGAAGATAGCTGGTTATTGAGTGGTGATTCCGCCCGACCTCTGGTTTAATGTCCTCTTACCTGCTGTCATGTCAAGACTCTGGCCATCTATGACCGCTTTGGGAGGCTGATGCTTGGCAGCGAGGAGGAGCCAAAGGACGTGCTGGAGTACCTGGTGTTTGAACGACACCTGATCAACCCCTATGGCAGCTGGAGGTTACATGGAAAGATTGTGCCTGCCTGGGCTCCGCCGAAGGACCCTATTATAAAGGTGACCTTTCACACTGTACTTCCCAATAAGGTCTTCTGTCTGGTGAACACTTTGATGCAAAATGTTCCAACTCAGCATTTCCATGTGTCCTGTAGAACCTGGAAATTCATAGACTAGTTGTCAAGTTTTGGCAAACATATGGAAAATGACAAAATTGATCAAATGTCCTGGTATTATTCAGGTCATGGAACATTGTAAAGTGAGGTTATACAACTGTATTTTTACTGCATATTTTTTAACAATTTTTAACTGAGATTGCATATTTTTATTTATTACCTGCTGAGATTACACATCAGTGCTCTTAAATTTGGGCAGTATGTTCAGTGACCATCTAAAAGTTACACAGTTCATTTACAGACTGTACTGGGTAGTATGACCTCCTGTGAGCAACAGCGGCCATGTTTATCTTTGCGGAAGTCATGGAAAATGATTTCCTAAAATGAGTGGTAACACTGTTAACACTATCGTGAGTGCATATGTCTTTACTTCAGGTCGCCTCAGTGAGAATGCAAGCATTGGCTTTGGCAATGTTAAAACAATGTTTCGAGGGGCGTCCAGGTGGTGTGTCGGTCTATTCCGTTGCCTACCAACACGGGGCTCGCCGGTTCGAATCCCCGTGTTACCTCCAGCTTGGTTGGGCGTCCCTACAGACACAATTGGCCATGTCTGCAGGTGGGAAGCCGGATGTGGGTATGTGTCCTGGTTGCTGCACTAGCGCCTCCTGTAGATGGTCAGGGCACCTGTTTGGGGTGGGGGGGGGTTGGGGGAATAGCATGATCCTCCCACGCGCTACGTCCCCCTGGCGAAACTCCTCACTGTCAGGTGAAAAGAAGCGGCTGGCGACTCCACATGTATCTGAGGAAGCATGTAGTGGTTTGCAGCCCTCCCAGGATCGGCAGAGGGGGTGGGGTAGCAACCGGGACGGCTTGGAAGAGTGACCACCAAGCCACAAAGAACAAATAATATAAAAGTGTTCATCCTAATATGACCACATCACACTTCTCTGTCATTTATGATCATTGTAAGTACATTGAAAGGTTTGGTCAACTTATTGTCAGATCTTTGTAGTTCTGACTGTTGACCGCTTTACCGTTGTTTGGTTACAGTGTTTAGGATCAAGGAATTTAAGTCTACTGTTGCATTCATTTTAAATCACTCTGGGGGAGAAAAAAAGCCATCAGCTTACGATTTAAAAAAAAAAACCAATGACATCACAGAACATGATTAGTATTGAGGTATTTACTGTGTCGATCCTGCAGTGACTGTGTACCACACGGCTTAAATTCTACTACTACTACTACTGTCGGCTGCTCCTGTTAGGGGTCACCACAGCGGATCATCCGTTTCCATCTCTTTCTGTCTTCTGCATCTTCATCTGTCACACCAGCCACCTGCATGTCTTCCCTCACCACATCCATAAACCTCTTTTCCTCTTCCCTGGCAGCTCCATATTCAGCATCCTTCTCCCAATATACCTAGCATCTCTCCACCACACGGCTTAAATTCAAAACAGTTAAATCCCCTGCTGATTTGTCAACAGTCAATCAGTTGAAAAGTTGAACAAGATTTAAAGTGTGAACCAGATGCATTTCCTCTATCTGGTTTTAAGCAATTAACAATTTCTTTATGCGCAGGGCTTTGTCATCAAACACACTGAAGCAAAAAAAAAAAAGGATGCTGATGTATAGGAACTGACATTGGAGAATTAAAAAGAAACCATTTCCATTGCTCCTTACCAGATAATCTCTTTAATGACATGTATAATTTTCCACTCTCAAGCGAGCATAAAACTTTTGTACAAATTTACCATTTTTCATTTGGTTTAACCCATTGCAACTTCAAAAGTAAAACTTGATGGAAATGCTGCTATTGATGTAAGTGGAGGATAGGGCACAGTTGTTTTGTTGAGACTTTGCTGGTTTGCTCAGTCGTGATACTTTCTTATTAGGTCTTATCAAAACAGTGCATGTCAGAGGAAATACAAACCAAAAAGTTGGAGAGCATCCTTGTTATCCCTCACTGACTTTGTACTAGACACTTTTTTGCTGCATTGTTTTTGCTCTTGTGCCTTTATTAGATAGCATAGTTAAGAAAAACAGAATGATTGGAGTGACAGAAGAGGGGAAGGCAGATGAATTAGAACCTGGGATGTTGCGATAAGTGTGCCGGATAACATTATACACATTAACTTGGCTTCGTCACCAGGATGTTGGGCCCTTGTTTCTCTTTCAGAGTTGGTTTGCTCTTCAGTGTGATCACAGTGAAAAGATTTCTGTTATCTCAGCCTTTCATAAACATGATATGCTGGGAGAACGAGATTTGAATGGTTAAACTCTCATCAGTTTATAGATGTTTTGTTTGCTGCACACCCTTTTTTTTCCTGCTGGCCCTTCAAAGAGTATTTCTCTCCGCACAAGTTGTAGTATCGTATCTAAAATACAAAAGTGAATTGAGAGTGATGCTGCATTTCTAAAGCTGACCCAAAATTTTACTTTGTTCACTAATATCACTCCATCATCTTATTTTGATTATTTCAGACCGTCATCATTCCTGGTCCAGAGCTGAAGCCAGGCGAGGAATTCGATCTCCATAAATATGAAGTGCCCAAACCAAAGGCTGTGCAGTGGTACAAATGAGCCACTGAGGGTCGCTGTTCTTACCATGTAATCAGGCTGGGAAATTGCTTGCAGGCACAACCTGTTGAAGTTTGCCTGCAGTTGGTTACTTTGTCAACTCTGCCACTGTGGAAGGATACAAAATATTTCCAGACATATTCTAGTCTGCTTGGTAGACTCATTAAAGCGACTGGTGAATTGTGGAAGTAGTTGCAATGCAGACTGTTATACTAAAGTTTGTTTCTTGCTCTGTCTCTTAACATAGTGACTGTATAACACAAGTCAGATAAATATTGGCCCATCATCATGACTGTTTTTTTTTTTATGTGTGACTTGACCACATTCATTGTCCCTTCCAGGTGTACCATACAAATGCAACATTTCCAGATCTCCAGTGATGACATGGTTTATTTCTATAAATGATTATATTAAGTTAATTTTAGAACTACAAAAATAAAATGTCCCATCCATATCTCTACTATGCAGGTGTCTCTTTCTTAGCTGATGCATGTAAAAATTATGTCCTGTCTGAACATGAGGTTAACTTAGTTTTGACAAGCAAACACAGCACATCTGTTTGAGGGGAGGGAAAAACAACATGCAAAAAAACTCACAAAGCCAGATTAGTCTACTGACAAATAACATGAGGTGCTGCATAACAATGAGATCACTGCACAAACTCTTGAGGGTTGGCGGGCCAAAGAGCAACTCTTTAGTGTACTTTGCATACATTTCATATGTCCCTTGGCTGAGTATTGTGTTTGTCAATCTAATCGTGCCATTGCAGAAAAGATAGAATACCAAAAAGATGGATACCGTATAAAAAGCGTTTAGAAACCTGATTTTTTTTCTCGACCATAGGAATGGATTTTTTTTAAAATAATTTTATTTCTAGTTTTTCCCCTTATCCCACCCGATTAACCCAATGGCATATGGCCGGAACTCTTGTCGAATAACTCCCCTGGCTCACGTTTCCACAGGAAGGAGATAGTCGTGACACCAGCTTTCTTCAAACTCGTGTCGGCTGCTCACGCTGTTTTACACGCTGAAGCCTTTTACCTTCAGGCTGCGAAGGAGACGTAGGGAGAATGCTGCAGGCGCCCGGATGGGCCAGAGGGGTCGCTGGAGAACGACGAGTCCCCGAACACTACTCCGATCTACACCCACTTATCCATCGGGTAAGGGTGGCTTAATTAATGCCTTACCCCGTGGACGCTCTGGCCGTGACCGGTTACGGCGAGTCTGGGATACGAACCTCCCAGCCACATTACGAGCGGGTTGCCAGAGCGGTTTATTCCGCTCCGCCATCAGAGCGGCCTCGTGGGAGTGGATTTTCATTTGTTTACGAATAGAGAATAAGTAAAAGGTGAATTATTGGCTACCTGTGTTATATTGGCATCACTTGTCAGTTTTCATAGTGATAAACTAAGCTTTAAGCATTATTTTGTAAGTCAAGACCAAATCAATAAGGGGATATCGTAAATAATTTATAAAAATTTAGTCACGTAGTTAGGCTGCCGATAATGTTTTTCCAATGGAAAACTGAAATGGATATATCAGTCCTTAATCAGTGCTCTGTTGATATTTAACTCAACATTTATTTTAGTCTTGGTTAACACTATTTCAATTTACCTGAATTTTTTTTTTGGTCATTTATCTAACCAAAAATAGCCACGCTCAACTTAAAAATTGTTTGTTCCAGTTGTACCCTGAAATAATTTCCAAGCCTCTACCACATTGTGTCATAGTTGTATGATATAGTCAAGTCATCAGTGCTGGTTACGTTTTTCATTCCACATGTGTGTTATTTCCCTATGTATCCATTATTGTAGCTATCTTTACAACTCTCACTTTTTCTAACCCACTGTGAATTATAGTCATCCACTATAATGGATCCAACATGAAAATCAGATGTGCATTGTCACCTAAAAACACAATGACACGGATTTAAAAAAAAAATAAAAATTTTAAGATCTCTATTGGGGTGGAATTGGGAAGAAAAGGAAGTGTATTTGGGAAACTTCTGTGTACCAGAACTATGAAGTGGATCCACCTCAGCTGGCTTGGCAATGTCAGTGGAGTGTCTCTGTGGAGTTTTCTATAAGATTGCGATAGGAGTTTTTGTCTAAAGGACTTTATCTTAAATTTGGCTTGTGTCCAGTTCCTTATGTTCCAGCCATTGGGTTCAAAGAGGAAACCCATGTTTGACAGTTGTCCTCTAAAAGTCCCAAGATCAATTTCTTTGAACATGTTTTCCCTGCAGGGATGTGTTTAAGAAATAAACCCTGAATAACTGCCAGCTCAAAGAGCACTCTTCTACAGCCTACCCTGCGCTTTCACCTCCTCGTGGTGGTGAGTGGGTGGGGGTGACAAGAAAACTTTACCCTTGACATCGGTATGGCACCACCAGATTTTACTCTCTCTACCGGTCTACACATTCTTATTGACCAAGTAAGTGTGACGGAGAACCTGATGATTGGTTGTACCTCAGAGGCTAGCTATATTTTACAAGTCAGGGGGGAACACAAACGCCTCAGCAGCACATTCAGCATCAGCCTCTTCTTCATCTTCTTCTGGAATATTTTCAGGCTCCCAAGTGAAGACGTCTGAGGCATTGTCGAGGTCTGAGAATGAACCAGATCTGAGTCTTTCCATCTCCCAGGGACACAAAGCATCACGTCGACCCAGGGCCAAGTTTGGCTTGAGCTCCTCTGTTTCCTGTGTGCTACTGTCTCCAGATATCACTTCAGTATACACCCGTCCCTGCATCTCTGAGACTGTGTCTGCACTATTATTTTCAACCTTGCTTTGAGTTGAAATCTGTGGATCCTCAGTTTCCCAAGGACAGGCATCCGCCCTGTAACTGTCTTGCTTTTTGATAGTTGCTGGTTCAGTTGTTTCCCATGGACAGACAACTTCCAAACTCTCCTGTCTTTGTAGCTTTTCTGGAGTTTTGGCGATCTCAGCCTTCACTGTCCCTGGTTCCTCTGTCTCCCATGGGCAAACCTCTGCTTTAGCTGTGTCTTGCCTGATAAGTGTCCCTGAATTTTTGGAGACCTGCATCTTGCTTGTTTCTGGCTCCTCAGTCTCCCATGGACACACATCAGCCTTGGTGCTTTCTTGCTTTTTGACAATGTCTAAGTAGTCTGTCTCCCAAGGACAAATATCTATTTGAACACTGGTTTGTTCTTCTGTCTTTTCCATTCTCATTGACCCATGAATTTCAGTAGTTGCTGTATTTTCAGGCTGTGCAGTCTCCCAAGGACATATATTATTGTCTTGTCCCTCTCTTTTTGCTGACGTGTTTTCCCAAGTACAGGCATCTTTTCCAGAATCTTTTGATTTGTTTTGATGTTGAGATTCCCACATGGCCCCATGTGAAGATGATTCTGTAGTGTTTTTGGTCACAAGTTGCACCATGTTCTCCACTTCCCAAGGACAAACATCTGCCTTGACATTAGGAGTATCAGGGAATTCCCATGGACAAGTTTCTACTGTCTTGGTCAGATTTTTGGCCAAATGTACAGCAGCTGATATTGCAGCTACTTTAATGCTTCCTCTATGCTCTTGTTTATTCCCATCAATTGACGTATCATCCAGTGAACCAGAACAAACACTAGGTCTTATAGTTTCTTGTCTTGCAACTACCTTCAGTGATCCCTTGGTCTCTAAAGGCTTTGCATTTTCATATATAATGTCAGCCTTTTCCTGTGCATCCCATGGACAAACCTCAGCATTTACATCACCTTGTTTCATTGAAGGGTGTGGGGCTTCTACCGATTCCCAGGGACATATTTCTGTTGTTAGGTTAGAGATCTTCTGCCTCTGGAGGAACTGCTTAGACACCAAGATATTTGAAGTAGTGGGAATAACTTGTGACTCCCAAGGACACAGCTCAGCATGACTGCTGTCTTGTCTTCTCACAGCCTCCTGGCCCTGGGTTTCCCAGGGGCACACACTGGAAAGTTCGAATGACTGTGTTTCCTGAACCTCCCAAGGGCAGATGTTAGCTTTAATACTCTGTTCCCTCTGTGGCCCTTGTCCCTGCCGGGAAGAGGTGGGTCCATCCCATGGGTATACATCGGCATGAGACACGTTATGGGTAGGTGTAATTCGACTGCTGACCCTTGTATGCGTGGATGGCGTTCTAGAGTGGGTGCCTCCAGTTTCCCAAGAACTTGCATTGCTCCTTGTGCTGTTTTGCCTTGACACAATTAAGTTCTCAAACATTGTATCTTTTTGCATATCCTCTGCATCCCATGGGTAGACAGCAGACTTCATGATCACCAGCCTCCGTGGGCTTCTGTCTGAAGAATCCCCAGAGGACAGTCTAATTGCATTCTGCTTTACAAGGCATGGTTTGCCCTCTGTTGTAGTTAAGCTTCTTTTCTGCAGTGTCCTCTTTTCAAAACTTGGATTTCTACTTGCTGTTGCTGACTTGGAGGATGTCGAGGCAGTTCCCCAACTATCGTGACTTTTTTGGGAAAGAGAATCCTCTCTCTTTGCAGCTGCTTCCTTGTTGGGTTTATCCTTAACTCCTGCATCAAGGGATCCCATGAGCGCTTTCACAGAGAGCCACTTTTGCGTGGAAGTGCGGAATGAGAAGACACGCTGGTCCTTTTCAACCTTTGGTCTTGGAGATCCTGGTGCACTCGCAGACACTGGAGCTTGGGGCTTAGGAGATTCACATTCTCCCTCAAATCCCTTTTCTACAGAATTTTTTTTCTCAGGGGGAGGTAAATGGTCCCAGGGACAGACATGCACTAGTGGAGAATGTAAGCTGTTGGGGCTTTTGCATTCTTCATCTTGAGCAGGTGCGTAAGTGACATGCTTCTGGTTCTTGTCTGTTGGTTTTTCTTCCTCCACTTCCCATGGGCAGATCTCAGCCTTGTCAAAAGACTGTGACTTGAGAGCACTCGTGGTCTGATCTTTGATGCTGATGCTCTGAGTGGACGTTGTTAGCATGGAGCTAGCTCTGCTGACCTTGAGTTTGTCTTCCATTATGTGGGTGTTTGTGGAAGATAAACTTCGTGACTTGTGAAGCCTAGTGTGATCAGGATGTAGGAGATTGTTATTGATGGTCAGATTTTGGGCGCTGGCTGACTTGCAGACCTCTGGTGGGATGTCCAAGGAGTCGGTCTCTGATCGTTGAGAGGCTCTCTTCATGATGTTGGCCCTCAGCATGGTGTCGTGCAAGGAAAAGTCCCTCTCTCTTACGTAGTCATGTTCACTTTGGGATTTACGCATCACTGGTGAAATGGATTTCACTGATTCCTTGTAACTGACACTGATGGGATCTGGGGCCCTCTTTAAAGATTCAGACTGATTCACACCTTTGCTTTGGATATAAATTTCTTTTTCCTCACGACTGCACTGTCGGCTCATGGATTCTGGGATCTCAGCAATACGTCTTATAATGGATCTGCCCAATGCTCGTCGAGAACTTCGCTTCTTTGACAGATGTGGGTTGTTACTTGTCAACTTCTTGGTCTTATGGACCTCCAACTGGGCATAAAGCTTTTTCAGTTCATCCTGGTGCACATGAATAGGGGAGGGAATTGACATAAGGGTGGAGCAAAGGGTTGGGCAAATTTAGGAGAGGAAAACACAGACAATAGTAAGTTCATGGAAAGGTAAAAAGAAGTCTCACCACAAGGAGTGCATAGGTAGGGATAAGAAAAAGGTAAGGATGGAAAAAACATGGGTCATACAATTCATATTCATGCTAAGAGTAGAGTGATGATGAAAATGCACAGTATATTCACTCTTTATGATGAAAGTTATAATTCTTTTATAAGTATTCAAACTCAGTTCAAGTGATGCTACAATTGATCATAGCTCTAATTAAGAGAAATTTAGTTGATTTTAAGTAGACTTGAATCTTGAAATTGCTCCTGTTTTCTGATAAAAAGTTCCTGAATGCGCAGTGACAATTAGTGTGGCGTGAGTAGGGCAAGAGCTTTTACCCTAATGTCATCAGGCTCCAAAGTGTGGTCACTCCAGGTGGAGTGAAAACTGCTGTTGAGATATGAACCAGAGCGCCGTAGATCTACCTCATCTTCATACACCTCTGCTGCAATCTCTTCCTTCCCTGGCTTGGATATGTGGAGAAACTAGCACATGTGTACACAAACACATACACAAAACCACACACAAAAACACAAATTGGTTAACATTTCTTACACTCAAACAACAAAATAGTTAAGTTGAAATGCATATATTTTGTAGTTCAGCTATTTGATAGGGGAGCTGCCCTTATCAGATTCAGTCATATTTGTCGAGGTGTTGCGTTCTGTTCATTAGCTGGCACCTCCCCGAAACAGCTGAGTATTATTAATTGTTCCTGAGCACCCGAAAAATATTCCTGTGTTCCTGTTCTATGCAGGAACACAGATGTAATCTGACATACCTTGGGAACGAAGAGCAGGGCGAGAGTCACAGTGATGGTTACATGGGTGTGAGTGAAAAACAGTAGCAGCATCCAATCAGGATGGAGAGAAGGTATGACAAACCTGAGAAAGACAGGAAACATAAATTAAGCCTATGTCTAGTTTGACCTTTGATCACATTGTTGATCTTTTGTTGTATTACAGCTCTCCCTACTAAAACACTACTGGTGCTATTTATACAATGATTTATTGGTTTGAAAACATTTTTTTGCCTTTTAAAATTTAAGCTTAGACTTTTTTATACAAGGACTAGCAGTATGTGACATCAATACATGAGTTTGATATGGAGATTTAAAAAGTTTTAAGTTTTCATCTGAGAGTAAAGCCTAAATTTGGATTTTATTTAAACTTGAGAGGCATTGACATCAGTTGTTGAAGGAGACCTGAGCTCTAATTCATTCAAAACTGCATTTCCCTGACTGGTTTGGGCCTTCCAATTCAAGTTACAAACCAACTTATCTAAACTGTTGGCTCATGGCTGGATTACTTACTGAACACATGCACCAAATGCCCTGGGGTACTCCTTTTGCCCTGGCACAATTTCAAAGCTAAAAAGAAGTTCTAATGAAAGCATCACACAACCATTTTGATATACAGTGGTGACCACTGCCACAGTCTCTGTAGCTATGGTTGTTACTTTTGGAGGAGCTGAAAATAAAGTTTATTTTGCAGATGGTGCCAAGGGGAGTGGCCAAATAGTGTTGTTCCTTCCTGTCTGTGATAGTTCTTACTTGCTGCATTCAATAAAGACTCTTACTCTTCCCTAATCCTTGGGGATTTTTTTTTTATTCTTAGGTATGAGATATACTGATATTTTAGGATACTTCTTTTTTTTTACATAAAAAATAGTGTGTCATTGTCTCTACTTGGGATATACTGGTTGTAAACAACACTGGACCGCCACCCTGGGGAAATACAGCTAGTACAGGGAGACGGAGAACTGGGTGTTAAATGAACTCACTGATATAGTGACGTCATGCATCAAGTTCTACAAGGAAATGTGCATCCCTACCAATACAGTGACATTCTATCACAATAAAAAAACCCTGGTTCTCCAAAGAACTAAGCCTCCTAAGCAAAGGAAAGAACTGGGTGTACAAAAATGGAGACAGGGGTCAATACAGAGCAGTTGTGTGCTGCAATATGGAAAACAAAGTCCAGCTATGCAAGAAATTGGAACAACAACTCTTATTCAGTAACTCCAGATCACTATGGAAAAAACTAAAGGACATGACAGATTACAAAAAACGCCCCTGCTCCCCTCCAGATAATGACCCTAACCCCCCAGATAAATTAAACAAGTTTAATGCAAGGATTGAAAAACCTATTCAACCAGCCATCCCCCCTACTTCCACTCCAATGCCACCCTTCTGCAACCAGGAGGTTGAGATGAGAGCTACATTCAAGAAGCTGAACATCAGGAAAACAGCAGGGCCAGACAGGATCATTCCTGCTTTGCTGAGCCACTGTGCAGCTCAATTGATCCCAGTATTTACCACCATATTTAACGCTTCTCTAAGCCAATGAACAGACCCAGAGCGCTTCAAAATCTCTACCATCATTCCTATGCCAAAGTCAAGTCAAATCAAGTTAATTTTATTTGTATAGCCCAATATCACAAATTACCTCAAAGATCATCTACCTCAATGACTTAAGACCAGCTGCCCTAACACCTGTGGCCATGAAAGCATTTGAGCACATCATTCTGTCATATTTGAAATCCTGCAGCTCCCCAATGATAGACCCATATCAATTTACTTAGCCAACCAGTCTGTTGAGGATGCAGTCAGCATAGCACTCCATCATGCCCTACAACATCTGGAATCGCCAAACACCTACACATGCAGCCTCTTCACAGATTTTAGTTCCACCTTTAACTCCATCAACCTGCTCAAATTCTTTACCATACTCTTAGACATGAACATTGATCCAGCCATACGCCACTGGATTTGGAGCTTGCTGTGGAATAGACCACAGAGGGTGAATGTTAATTACCTCATACCCTCTTAACCTCAGTACAGGTGCTTCTCAGGGCTGCGTTCTCTTCTTCTGGCTCTTCTCACCACTTTACACCACCCACTTAACATCCATGAAGAGTTTTGTGAAATTAATAAAATATGCAGATGAAGCAACCATTGTAGGCATCATCTCTAACAATGATGAAACCCCAGTACCACACTGAAGCAGCCCAAGCTGTCGTTTGGTGCGCAAACAATGACCTCCTGCTTGATACAGCCAAAATCCAAGGACTCCTTATTGACTTCCAATGCATCCCAAATCCCAAAATACCCATAAAAGTGGATGGAAATCCCATCACCACCACTGGTTTTTTTAAATTTCTTGGAACATACACCAGCAATAACCTGAAGTGGAACACTAACACTGAACACATCATTGCAAAAGCTCAACAACGACTTTACTTCCTTAGGCAGCTTAAAAAATACCGGATCAAGCATCAACTTCTCATTCTGTTCTACTCAGCCATCACCGAGTCCATCATAACATCTTCTGTTACAGTATGGTACAGCAGCACAGACAGTCAAATGTGGAAAAATTCTACAATGGATTGTCAAAAAGGCATTCAAAATCATAGGCACTGTCTACATGAATCTCTACATACTCACTTGACTGTAAAGCGAGCAAAGAAGATCATCTCCAACCCCTCACATCCTGCTCATCACCTCTTCCAGCTCCTTCCCTCAGGGAGGCATTACAGAGCAATGTCAACTATAACTAAACACTTCACAAACACCTTTTCCCCCCTAGCTATCAGGACTCTGAATTCCTCCCTCTAGTCCCCTCCTCACACACTACTGGCATGTAAGTGTATGCATACGTACCATTCACCAACTGTGAGTGGTTGTGCGTAACATAGTCTGTATCGCTGTGTTGTTTCATGGTAATATGTGGCATGTCTGCTGTTGTCCATGTATGTCTTGTGCTGCAGAGTTTTTACATATTATACCGAGAACAAATTCCAGTGGCCTTGGTTGTGTGGCTAATAAGCAATTTATCTATCTATTCCACCAAGACTAATTCCTAGTATGTGGCCTTTGTGATAAGAACAAAGTTGAATTTCTTAATTTACATGGTGATAAGGTATAGTTTCCTTTCTTTACTAAAACTGTATATAATAAAGAATTACAAGTTATAAGTCATAAAGAATTGTTTTCTGTTTCTAGAATCCCTTTATTATGATTTTGTGCATATTTGTTTGACTTAAAAATATCCAAAATTACATATATATATTTTTAATTTCCCCCCTTTTTCTCCCCAATTATATCCGGCCAATCACCCCACTCTTCCGAGCCGTCCCGGTTACTGCTCCACCCTCTCTGCCAATCCGGGGAGGGCTGCAGACTACCACATGCCTCCTCCGATACATGTGGAGTCACCAGCCACTTCTTTTCACCTAACCGTGAAGAGTTTTGCCAGGGGATGTAGCACATGGGAGGATCACGCTATTCCCTCCAGTTCCCCTTCCCCCCTGAACAGGCACCCTGACCGACCAGAGGAGGCGTTAGTGCAGCGACCAGGACACATACCCACATCCGGCTTCCCACCCGCAGACAGCCAATTGTGTCTGTAGGGACGGCCGACCAAGCCAGAGGTAACACGGGGATTCGAACCGGCGATCCCCATGTTGGTAGGCAACGGAATAGACCGCTACGCTACCCGGACACTCCAAGACAACATTGCTAACCACTCAGCCACCCAATATTAATAATAATAATAATTAAAAAACAAACCAAAACAGCTCAGGGCTGCTGTTACCGGAGCAGGTGGAACATGGAGGAGAGCAGCAGCTCATTGTGGATGGCAATGCCCATGTATCGAGGCTCATGGAAAGCCGAAGGAACTGGTTTAACAGCACTGCAGAGGGAGATGCCCCAGCACAGAAACAGAAGTTCAGCTGTACCAAAAAAGAAAGGGATAAGTACCATTTTCATTGCATCATAAGTTCAGTCATGACAAATGTAAGTGTCTTTAAATTATATTTTCCCATATAACTAGTCCTAACCAGAGTTTACAGTGTGGTTACATTATACCACATTGTCTCAGTCCGGTTCGTTTGACACTGCCCAGTACCTAGCACAGCTTTTGGTTTGAGTCCAACCCAAAATGAAGTAACCATGACATGATACAGCAGGAAATTTAGTGCTTTCATCTTGCTGCATAGTTACAGAGGAGAAAGATTTTGGCAAAGGGACAGAGCACAGGATTTATTGTCAGGAATCTTGTGCTCATGTGGACCTAAAAGTAGGTTAAAATGCTACTTGGTCATATGGACTGAAGACAATATGTCACTGTGATGCCTAAGGAAATTTAAAAAAAAAACCTCATATGGTGAACCCACAGAGTGCTGGCTCATCATCATTTCCGTTTTGGTTTGAAATTTAATAAAACATTGATTTCGTACTGAAAACGGTCAACATCAAGACATGGTTTGAAAAAACATGATTTGTCAAACCTTTTGGGCATGTTTGGTATGTACCTGAGCCTATGTGGAATAATCACACCTATCAAAATGATCCAAACTTGAAGAAAGGTCCAATAAGCCAGAACAAAACAATTTAGATGTGAAAGGCACCACGTTGGTTTGAAGTTTTTATTGTAGTCTTTAACATTTGAATTAATCAGAATCAGAAACACTTTTATTACATAACCATGTGGTAAAGTTTAAAAGGTGGATGAATAATGGAATTCTGTTCACATTCAACTGAAAAAACTACTGGCATCCAGAATCATTGTCTTGAGTGTATTTGTTTTCATTATTCAAATTTTTTTTGCATTGACATTATAAGGGTGCTGGAATTTTTAAGTTTCTCTTGGCTTTAAATGATAAATACGTTATTTAACAAAAACAACTGGATTTCACTTCATCGCTGAGCTGCCAAAGGTTTCCAGAGAATGATATGAACAGAGCATTTTCAAAATGTTTGGATTGTTATGTTTTCAGCCAGCAGCTGGCTCAGTAGCTTTGGCCAAATTTCACAACAAACCCATTGTTTAAAAAGTATGGCGGGAAAATTAACGCAAGCCAAAGTCTGCTGCCCCATGACATATATATATATGTGTTTGGTTAAACATATGAAAAGTTTATTTGCTATATATGCATTACACACAACCTGCCCTCATATTGTTACCAAACAGGTTTAAAATGTATATTATTGTGCAAAGATTATCCCCCCCCTTTTGTCCTTCCCAATTGTACTTTGCCAATTACCCTATTTTCCGAGCCATCCTGGTCACTGCTCCACCCCCTCTGCTGATCCAGTGAGGGCTGCAGACTACCACATGCCTCCTCTGATACATGTGGAGTCGCCAGCCACTTCCTTTCACCTGAGGAGTTTCGCCAGGGGAACATAGCATGTGGGAGGATCACGCTATTCCCCCCAGTTCCCCCTCCCCCCCAAACTGGTGCCCCAACCGACCAGAGGAGATGCTAGTGCAGCGACCAGGACACATACCCACATCCGGCTTGGCTTCCCACCCTCAGACACGGCCAATTGTGTCTGTAGGGACGCCTGACCAAGCCAGAGTTAACACGGGAAAGAGTAGTTTTTTTGAAAAAAAATTTTGTTTGGTAACAGTATGATGCGAATTGTGGAAGTGGAAGGAGGGAGATGTGGAGATGCTTGTCCCTCCGTTGGATATAACCGAAGTTGCTTGGATAAGTTTTTGTTTTCCTGTACAACTGAGTGATTTATTTTGCAAAACATAGGCAATCTTTGTTTTCACTGACCCACAGCCATCATGTAGTCCCAGCGATCCAGGTAACACAGGCTGAACCCTTGGCCGTCTGATGTGGTAGAAGTGATGAGCACTGGGATGTTTCGGTCGCGGTTCTGCAAAATGCCCACAGTCCAAGCGCACAGGAACCAGCCAACCGTGACCAACATTACTGCGAGAATCCTCAGCAGATGAAGGCTGGACATGTAGGGCATTCTCTGAGCAGTGCGTGACAAGAACACCTTCAACACCCTGTGTAGCGGTATGGACACAATCTCAATTATTATTATTGTTTTTTTAAATGTCCCCCTTTTTCTCCCCAATTGTATCTGGCCAATTGCCCTACTCTTCCGAGCCATCCTGGTCACTGCTCCACCCCCTCTGCTGATCCGGGAAGGGCTGCAGACTACCACATGCCTCCTCCGATACATGTGGAGTCGCCAGCCGTTTCTTTTCACCTGACAGTGAGGAGTTTCACCAGGGGGCTATAGCGCGTGGGAGGATCATGCTATTCCCCCCAGTTCCCCCTCTTCCCCTGAACAGGCACCCCAACCGACCAGAGGAGGCGCTAGTGCAGCGACCAGGACACATACCCACATCCGGCTCCCCACCCGCAGACACGGCCAATTGTGTCTGTAGGGACGCCCGACCAAGCCGGAGGTAACACGGGGATTCGAACCAGCAATCCCAGTGTTGTAGGCAACGGAATAGACCGCTACACTACCCGGATGCCCCTATAATCTCAATTTTTGATTTTATTTCAAAGAATAGACCATGAAAAACAACTAATCATCAGATGAAGAAAAACATTAAAAGAAGAAGACCAAATAAAGAATGATCAAATATCTCTACACCAAAGTCCAACTGACCGGTACAGCTTCAGAGTCACTGTCCCGTACACAATGGAGAAGCCCAACATCCTCACCCAGCGAAGGAGAATACATCGAAATGTACTGGGCTTAAAGTACAGGATGAAGACCTTACAAAAGGCGAGAGATATTCACATCAGTCAAACAAACAACAGGGAAGCAAACTCATTATCTTCAGCCTTGCTTCAGGTTGTGACGACAGAATGTAGTAATCCTCATTAGGTTTTGCCATTACAATATCATGGTCGTACTAATACCATTACCTCTATAACAGTCACAATACATTATTATTATTATTATTATCATTATTATTAAGATTATCATAGCAAGAGGATGGGGAGCTTGCACTAGCAGAATCAGTATCATCATTTAAATCATTTTTTAAAACCTAATCTGACAAACTTGCTTTTAAGAGGTATCATTTATCTGATTTATCTGCATTAAAACAAAATTTTAAAGCAATCCAAGCTTCCTTCAATGTTGACTTCATCATTAGTCACATTTTGAGCACCTCCTCAATACACCACTCAATACATTTTATCTTTATTTGGGACCAGCCTTTATTTGCCCAAGCAGGCCTAACCATGGCCATTATTTGAGTCCTGGCTTTTATTTGAGGACTTACGATACTCCAGTATACTCCAGTGTAAAAGTCGATACTGGGACAATTACCAGGCGTGAACATGTGTGTGGGTTGTGTGAGTTTAAAAAAAAAGGGTTTTCAGTCAATTCTGGACCAAGGGAATTATTCCCGTGTGCATCTCAAGTGTGCGCTCATCACGCTTATGTGCTGAAGCACTGAAATGACACCGAGCCGTTCCTACCGGAGACAGGTTACGCAGTGACGAGTCAGGCACATAAGACACAAGTTAGATTCATCTAGGTCAATGCCCACTGCAACTGAGCGAGACAATATGATCAATGACCTGATGGAAGAGCACATGTCCCAATCAGCCAGCGTCAGCATGCAAGGAACGCTTAAATCGATCCCTTTAGACAGAACGATGAAAACAATCACCGGTGGCTTGCACAAACAGCCCTTTAATTGGCGCTACGAGTCTGAAGATTGATCGACTATCCCACCGCCCACATTTGAGAAATGGCCTGTGGCCCCTAGCATGTGCGCACACACACACACACACACACACACACACACACACACACACACACACACACACACACACACACACAGATGCCCGACCCCATTCAACGGCCCTTCTACTTCCATCCCAGCCAACCCTCCCTCCTCATCAAATCGTCCATTATGATATAATCCGCAGTGCTGCGCAGTGATCTGAAAAGAGCTCTAATCTCAAAAACCCTCTCATTAAGACACTCGTTCACTCACTCATTTATTCATTCACTTGCTCACTCACTCACACACACTCTCGCTCACTCACGTCTTCACTCACTCATTTACTCGCTCGCTCACTAGCTCACTCATTCACTAACTCACCCATTCACTCACTCCCTCCCTCACCAACTTGCTCACACTCACTGGTTCACTTATTCACTCACTGACTCACTCTCTCACTCACTCATTCACTCACTTTCTTGATCGCTTGCTTACTCATTCGCTCTTACACTCACTCCCTCACTCACTCACTTACCGGGAAGTAGAGGAGTAGAGAGCCGAACAGGATGGTCTCTAACAGCAGGAGTCCTGATGCTCGGATCCTCTGAGTGAGGGGGGAGCAGGCAAGTGGAGGGAGTAAGAGAATAGCGGTGGGGTGAAAGGAGGATTAGGGGGTGAAAATGGAGGTTAAAGTTAAACACAAATGCTTGTCAGAGGAGGTCAAGCAGATGTTGGGCTTATTTACAGTGTTTTACATTCAAAAAAGCCCGAGGCTTTGAATGAATTGCTCAAAGGAAACCGTAGAGTCTCTCTCATTATAAGATTTCAAACCAGAATAAGTGGCTGTCATCGCTTGAGTCTTTTCTGCTTTTAATGACTCACATTGAGGGTAATTGCACAATTGTAAAAATGAGAAGATGGTTCATTTTAGTGCTCTGGGGGCTGACAATATTAAAGAAAGCAAAGAGGAGACAGTTTAAGGTAAAGAACTGAAATGCTGTTTTCGTTTATAAAGAATTTAAACATGACAATAAATAAAAATCGATAAAAGTAGAATCGACTCTTGATCAGTGTTTGTTGTGGTGGCTGTTGCAGTGGAGCTCGGCTATAACGTTAGCGTTTATCTCACACCTGCCCCTGTTAACGTTCGCTTTGTGCTCCCAGTGAGGGTTACACTAATTAAAAATAAGAATCTGTAATGTAGAAAATTTGCAACCTCTGATGCAATTCCGCCCAATCATTTTGTATTGTTGCGTGGGCTGAGATGGGGAGAAGGGTTGTGATAGTCTGTGAAGGAGTGTGAGCTGTGAGGGACAAAGTTTCTCTTATTGCAGAGTCATACAATGCTTACAATACGTTCAAACTAACCACAACACCCAAATTTGGCAAAGTGCAAATCAATGAAAAATGAATGGAAAGATGTGATATTGCACAAGAAGCTGGTGTTTCACCCTGAGACAAGCATAACGTTATTTACTGATTGATTTTTGTAGTTGGCAAAACAACGGCAAGCCAACATTCTCAAAGTGAACATGTGTAACTTAGTGGGAACTCCAACAAGAGGAATTTTCACTCAAGATGAACATCATGCAATTCAAGCGAGCAGCCTAATTGCACATCTTTGGGTGAACAGCAGTTTGTTGCACCATATCACCTCTTTATGTTCACTTTTCACTGACTCGCACTATGCCAAAGTTTGCCACAAACTGGCCAATGACCGCTCTTGCCACTGGATGAAAATAGGCCATGCTGATGGACAGCTCAAAATTTTGAACATTTTGACAGTGATGCTGACCGTGCATCATTTTTAATGTGCAAGTAAGTGACCTTTTACAAATTCAAGCAAGTAGGTATCCATAGGTGGTGAATCAAGGACAGGAGGGATGTAGAACCCAGCCTAGCTACCAAATAAATAAATAAATAAATAAAAGTATCACACAGCAAAATTTAAAAAAAAATAGCATGTCGCCAATTCCCAACATTATAGATTCTACTTTGTAAAAAGATGACAATTATAGCAAATCTATGCCCTCTTCCTTTGAGCAATGGTGGTCTGCAAATGACACAACTAGCGCAAATAATATCTCCCATGTTATAAAACACTCTACAATATTATAACTAATCATATTAAAAGAAATCACTACAATATTTTAACTTATCACACATGGCTATACATTTAATGACAATATTGTTTATCTGGCTAACATGGCCAGCTCGGCATCAATTTTTCTGCCTTAATAGTCATGAAATGATGATTTAGGTGTGCCAGCACACCTATCAGCAATGACAGACAGACAGACAGACAGCAATAACAATTGTCAATAGTACTGACAGTGCTGGTTCTTTGGCACACCTAATTCCAACAGACCCATTATTAATTTCGCTAGTTGCAGCTGTGTTTATCCTGCTATGCTTACATCACCAAGAGAAGTACTAAAACGAGCCTGGTATGTTTTTAACCTTTAGCTGGTTTTTAACCTCTAGATGTCAGCAAACTCACTAAAATGGTCTAGGGTGTAGAAACTCTTTAAGGTCAGACATGTTCAAAAAAATCTAACCTTCACAGTTCACATTTTACATAGTGACACCAATGAATGTGAACTCCACTTTGTCGTCATGGAGACCGCTGTCACCCAAAAAGACCTAACTCACTCGGCTGCGGCGGTGCTGGTAAGCTGCCAGCATGCTGACAAAGACCAGGAGCATGAAGAAGCCCTGGACGGCCAGCACTGCAGACCTCAGAAACCAGTCCTCCTGCACCCAGCAGGGTGCGCCATCCTGACAACTCTTGCACCCTGGCCAGCACGGGAGGCAGATGGGCATTGCGGGGTAACACATGCCGTCACCACGCTCCTCACCAAATTCAGTGTCATTCCCGTTTTCAAAACCACCATCTGTAACACAAGCAGACATGTATATTGTCCTGCATATTCACATAAAAAAGCACATTTAGTCCACAGCTTCCATTTTTGAACTCTCTTAAATTACCTGTTTTAGAAAAAAAAAATCCCATTAAGTTTTCAATATTTCTAGAATATCAGTTGTATGAATGTGTTTTCGCGGTGCCACCCAATGACGCAAAATGGGTGACAGGGCCTTCTCCATAGCTACCCCCTCCCTCTGAAACTCCCTCCCCAAACACAACTGAGACTGCGCTGATCTGTCCACATTCAAATCATCCACCAAAACGCACCTCTCCAAAATTACTTTTAATGTGTTATTAATGTTGTGTTTTTTATGTTTTTGGTTTGTTGCATTTATGTTTATTGTTACATGTATACATATACTACTCCTGTCCCAAACGAGTCAGTTAAAGTTCAATCCAAAAGTTATTTACTGGTACAACTCCTTTCTTACTAACTGAATACCTCCAATCAGGACTAATGTTAGAGCTCCTCAAGGCTGCACTAGCTCACCTGTGTTGTTCACATTGTGCACTGCAAATTGCACCACCTATATGTGCCCAACCAGTTTCTTTTAAAATACTCTGATGATGCCACCTTACTGTCTCTTCTGACTGACAGCAATAATTCCAGACTGCACCAGTGTAATGTTGACTGGCCGATTGAATGGCACGATAAAAAAGCTCTTAATATCAACACTAATAAGACAGAGGAAATTATTTTTTACCTTTGTCCTAATCGTTGGCTGCCTCCTGTGACAATTCACTACGTAGAAATTAAACAAGTCTCTTCATACAAATACTACCTGAGTGTCATGGTAGATGCCACTCAATCATGGACTTCTCTATAGAATTTATTTGTAAGAAGACACAGCAGTGCATTAACTTTCTTCATAGACTCAGATCTTTTGGAGCCAGTAGCCAGATTACTTCTCTGTTTTGTTTTTTTAAATCAGATATTCAGAGTATCATGCTGTACTGCAGTGCAGCCCGGCTCAGCAGCCTATCTGTGAAACTTAAAACTATATGATTAAATCCAAATTTGTGCAAAGATTATTGGTCAACCTGTGGCACTCCTTTCAAGTAACCCACAAGAGCATACTCAGATGTGCTAGCACTATCTCCTCTGACACCTCGCACGTTTGAAACAGAGAATACCAGGTTCATCTTCTTTTTTTGGATTTCCCCCCCTTTTTCTCCAAATGGCCAATTACCTCACTCCTCCGAGCTGTGCCGATCTCTGCTCCACCCTCTCTGCCGATCCGGGGAGGGCTGCAGACCACCACATGCTTCCTCCGATACATGTGGAGTTGCCAGTTGCTTCTTTTCACCTGACAGTGAGGAGTTTCACCAGGGGTGCGACTAGGCGCCCCGACCGAACAGAGGAGGCACTAGTGCGGCAACCAGGACACATACCCACATCCGGCTTCCCACCCGCAGACATGGCCAATTGTGTCTGTAGGGACGCCCGACCGAGCCGGAGATAACACAGGGATTTGAACCGGCAATCCCCGTGTTGATATCCAACAGAGTAGACCGCTACGCCACCTGGACGCAAAGAGAATACCCTCTAACAGGCAATTTAGAGTCCCTCAATTTAAACACAACAGGCTGAGGATTCTTGTACACGTCAGTCTATTCTGTTGCTAAACCAAAATCAGTGTGCTGCTAACTGATATCTGAATCCAGAGGATATAATGTGTTATGTATGTTTTTCATGACTGTTTGATGTGTTTTGTATGTCTATGGTAAGTGTCACATGTGTAATTGTATGTTTAATTTGTGTGTTAACGTCTTGAAAGTAACTGCCTTAGAATGCAAAATTAATTTAAGTGCAAACGGACAATAAAGTTGTATCGTATTGCATCGTATCATATCGTATATGTAAAGTGTTTTGAGTACTTTGAAAAGTGCTGTACAAATAAAATGTATAATAATAATAATAATAACAATAATAATAATAATATAGGGTAGATGTCAATCAAGTAACATCTGCCCTATAGTGCCTCAGGTCCATAGTTTGGACCCGGCTCTACAGGTTGTAAAACAGTAAACGTGAAAGAAATAATAATTATTATTATTATTATCATTAAAAGAAGCACCATCCAAAAATGTTTTTGGTTTTATTAGTCAGTGGCTCAATCTATTAATTAACCTATGAATTGGGTGTGACTTTTTTCACATGCACTTTTTTAAGATGATCTCATTGGGAATCTCACTTCTCACACTGAGGTGTTAAGCCAGCAAAGATTTAATCCTCTCAGTCACCTCATTTTTCAAACTGACAGGTAATTTGCGAAAACAGAACAGAGGATGCTAGCGATACGGCGTACGGCTTCAAAACTGTCTTGTTGAATTAGATGAAGGAATTCAGCATTTCTCGATTTATGCAACAGAGAGGAATATTAGGGAACCGTAAAGCATTCACTTGAGAAAAAAAATGTTTGCCCCGTTTTTCTGAATTAACGAGATTATTATCTCAGAATTTTGAGAAAAGTTTTCATGGGAAAAAAATCTGCTGTTTTTCTGAATTAACGAGATACCTTAACTTCCTGAGTTCAGTAAAGTTGGAAATATATTCACAGATTCGAACTTCCCGGATCAATAACTCAAGTTGGACAAATAACATTGGTCTCTATATGTAGAGCCAGCTGTGAGGCCTATGCGTAGGAACCATCTAAAAAGTGCACACCGAAAAGAAATACGAAAATAATATTCACTAACTTCACTCTTATACAGTGTCATGTCCCCCAAATCACTTCACATTTCAATGGGCTCCCATGGGTTATACTACAACACTTAGTTTGGAAAAATGTGCTTTTCCATAATTTTGGGGAATTTTTATTAGGAAAAATATTCAATAAATTCACTCTTATTGTTGGACTATACAAATTGACTTGACTTGATTCTTATACAAAAGGTATGCAAAAGGTATGTGCACTCGTCTCATAGCCGGCTGTACATAGAGACCAATGTTATTTATCCAGCTCAGAGGATGGCTCATTTTGGTGAAAATTAGGTTGTAGCTCCATGTTGTAGCTCCTGCCTGCTCTGGGATGGGTGTGATGGTGCAGCTGGGGATGTTTTAATGCAGATCCACTGATGCGGTACAATTTTGTTGTCCATTTTGGCTTGCAATTGCACTGGCTGGCTCAGACCACATCTAAGCACAGATGCAGGTGCATTGAACTGTTTTCATGCAGCCATCTAGGCAAGGACGCAGGGGACTATCCATCCAAATGTGTGTTAATGGATTTTAGCCTGCCCTGTGATGGCTTGGCAGCCTGTCCAGGGTGTCTCCCCGCCTGCCGCCCAATGCCTGCTGGGATAGGCTCCAGCATCCCCGTAACCCTAACAGCAGGATAAGTGGTTTGGATAATGGATGGATGGATAGGTTGTAGCTCGTTGTCTATCTTATTATGGTTTGTGTATGTGGTCCACCCCCCCCCTTTCTCCCCAATTATACTTGGACAATTACTCCACACTTCGGAGCCATCCTGGTTGCTGCTCTGCCGATCCTGGGAGGGCTGCAGACTACCACATGCCTCCTCCGATACATAAAGAGTCGCCAGCCACTTCCTTTCACCTGACAGCGAGGAGTTTCGCCAGGGGGGTGTAGCACATGGGAGGCTCATGCTATTCCCCCCAGCCCCCCCGCTGACTAGACACCCTCACCGACCAGAGGAGGCGCGCTAGTGCAGCGACCAGGAACCATACCTACATCGGCTTCCCACCTGCAGACACTGCCAATTGTATCTGCAGAGACGCTTGACCAAGCCAGAGGTTACACAGGGATGCAAATCGGCGAACCCCATGTTGGTAGGCAACGAATAGACTGCCACGCCATCCGGATGCCCATCATTTGTGTTTTAACTATGTTTCAGAATCAGGATCATGTTTATCGGCCATGTAGGTTTGCACATACATGGAATTTGATGATGATATGTTTAATTAAAGCGTTGTTCTAGCCCAGTCCATCTCTGAGTCGTGCATTTGGGTCCTCCATTCCTGCTCCTGGAGTGACAGGACCTAAGTTGTTTACACTTGACTTAAATAATATTTCTATGTTTGCTGATGACACAAATTTATATTGTTCTGGGGAGGACATGAAAGAATTGTTGAAAACGGTTGAAAGGGAATTCAGAATGTTACAAAATGGCTTGATATTAACACGTTATCACTAAATGAAAATAAAACAATTCATGGTGTTCGTGGTTTTAGGGTTAATTGTGAAATAAAACTGAAGTTAAATGGGGCTGAAATTGAAAGAGTATTTGAAACAATTCTTGGGACTGATTGTAGACCATAAACTCTGTTGGAAGCCAAATATAGAATATATTAATCAGAAATGATCTAAATCTATTGCTTTCTTTACAAAACAAGGGATCTGCTGAATAGGAAATATTTGCATACATTGTATTGTTCATTGATAATGCCATATGTCATACAGTGAGGTTTGGGGGAATGTTTATAAAACAAATATAGAACCTATAATTAAACATCAGAAAAGCACTATTAGAATCTACTAATCCATTATTTATACAGTCCTGCACCTTAAAATTCTTAGAGATTGTGTATTTAAAAACATTGGAAATATTTTTTTTTAATTAAGAGAAGGAAACTGTAATTTAAGAGGGTTGTTTATTTTTGAAACATGTAAAGTGAGAACCTGTAAAATACAGATGTGTTTCAGTTTGGGAGTCAAGTTATGGAATGGTCTTAATGATGAGTTGAAACTGTGTAGCTTGTTGAGTTTCAGAAAATCTATTTTACAATGTAAAATAATTAAGGATTACAACTTAATATATATATATATTTTTTGTAATTCTGATACTCTAGGTTAACTTAAGGACTGTATAGGATAGGCAACAACAAGCCTTGGGCTTCAGCCTATTTCTTTTTGGGTCATTGAGTTTTGTTGTGTGAAATGGACTGATGTAAATATGTACGATGATGTTTGACCGAAATAAATAATTCATTCAATTAGACTCCGGTTTCTTGGCTCTCTGTGTACTTAACATAGAATAACAACACAACAATCTTCAGATATATACACAAGGATTGACTTATAAAGGCAAAATAAGAGGTGACAAATTGCAGTGGTGCATAGAATATATCAGAGATGTTGAAATAGATGTCAGCAGGTTACTAATAACCACGCCTGAAGTAGATGGACATGACAGCGTACCAGTATATGTACAATGTACAGTACTGAGTCTTCGCTCATGAGTTACACAGACATGTAATCTGTCCTCCTGCCAGTTATCCATGGTGATGGTGGTCGCCACCTGGACACTGCTTGGCATCCTCCTCATCACATTCTTTATATATAATCCAATGATTCAATTAAATTCTTTAATGAACAGCACAAGGCTGTTTCATGCCATAAACAATCATCAGCTGTCAATAAAATTCATTGACATGTATGTGTATATTTTATATATATAGAGCGCCCCCCCCCCCCGGAAACCATCAATGGTGTCGGTGTTGGTAAGAGTGCTCAACAAATGGGGAGCAGAATATTAAGATAGATGTAGGAGGAAAAACAAAAACAAAAAAGTAATTCATAGCAGAACAAGGCTGTGTCGTGCACCATGCACTCATCAGCTGCCAAGGTGGTTAAACAACAAAGAAGATACAGCCAATAAATACCATGCTGCCCCGCACTGTAACTAGGGGCATGGTGCGGGGCAGCATACTTCACAGTTTGACTATTTAATCTGATTGGCTGTATGTAGTAAATGAGTGTGTGAAGACATGAGTATCAAATAAATATCGGCAACGAGAAGCTGAAATAGCCCCTTTTAAAACGAGAAAAAGGGTAAAACTGAATTCTACCCTTTATCCTTACAATTTTTGAGTAGATAGCAACAGTCCAGTTTTAAATACTGTTTGAGTGGGTGTATGTGTGTATTTAAAAGGAAGGATGAACCATAGCATCGCCTTTAATTTGGTCAAATGTCAAACAGAGTGAACCCCTATTAGCACTTAGGACAGCAGTAAACTATGTTGACAAATCAAATGTTTTCTTGTTTTAGCCATAACACTGGCAACAACATCTATCGTTTTAGTTTAGGTTATTTAGGACCTCGCCCGAGGATTCTCGACTTGATGATGAGGAGGGGGAGGAGGAGGAGGACCTTAGGATTAATAAGGGGCTGATGTTGCATTCACATAGACAGTAGACGGACAACCAGAAACCAGATCCTGAATATTTTTCAATCAGGCAGCAACAGAAAGACAGTGTTGAATACTGTACACCGCAACTCCTGAGAGAAACTTCCGTCAGGAGTTCAGTTTTCTCAACTTTTACCATCTTGCCATGGCGGTGGAACAAACAAGAGGATTTTTTATTATTATTTTTTTTGGTCACAAAAATGGATATGGAGCAACTTATGCTCTTGGTACAAATGTTTTCATGACTTGACATAACAAAATGATGTGTGGAGACTGATGAAAACTTAAAGTTCCACACAAGTGTTTTTTTTTTTTTTACATTCGGTAACATGGATATAACATAAATAATCTCTGAAGGACTGATTTATCAAATGAACCTCACTGGGGAAATTTACTTGTGATACAATGACATATTTCTCTGTGCCTAATCACCATGGCAACGTTTTTCTGTATACTGACATCGCCTGCCACTGCAGTTGGCCGATTTCCGCTGATGGCGACCAGAATGACTGTTTTTTTTACAGCCAACATGTCAACTCAGCGTTATGATTCCAACGTCCTTATGGATAAGAAGGTTTTTAGACATGAAGAAGCTAACTCACTCACAAACTGACATTTAGTCACACATTTAGTTATACCACCCGTGTATATTTTCTGCACACCCACCACTATCCTCTCTTGGCCTCTCTCTCGTATTCCATCACATGGCGTTACCTGTGTGGTTTCATTCGAGGTAGGATTACACAGAAATGCCATCGACAAGGATGCCAGCTAGGCTTGCTCTATTACCTTTAACATGCTCGTTTCTCTCAATAAACCAGATCCAGATGAACTGAGTCAACTCTCTGATCACACAATGGTGTGTGTTGCATCTATGGCACTATGCGTCCTTGTTTAAACTGCCCATCTTTACATTTTATGGCAATATGAAAGAGGATTTAAGACATCTCCAGTTTGGTTAAGTAACTTTTAAAAGTAAGTGGAAACTTTAGCTAAATTCTGGCCACTTTGGGGGAAATTAAACTCGAGTGGTGCTGAGGTTTCTGCCATGGACTGAAGTTAGTGACCGTCTTACCTGTGTCCTCAGAGGCCATTGGAGGACTGTAGTATCCCTCTTTGCAGCGGCAGCAATACTGTCCCAGCCGAAACCCCTGGCCCGGAATCGGCTCACACTGTAAGAGATATCAATTTCTTCTCTTTACTTTTTGTATTCGCATTTATTTTCTCCTCCCATCTCACCAGTCTGTATTCTAGCATCAGTCAAAGGTCTCTTTCTCCTCTACCTTTAGCACAAAATGTGGCTCCTAGGATGTTAACTGATGTAAACAGATATAAATGTAATTATCATTATTATTATTCTACTCATACCACCCTGATCCTCAAACCTATTTCGTTTCAAAACTCACTTTTAAAGGCTGGTTCGGCTTGGCTGAAAGCCTGTTGATTTCCTCTCAACCAATGTGCGGTCCCATCTTTAGGCAAGTTTCAAATCCAAAATTTAAAGGATAATTCCGTTTTTTTTGTTTTTTTTTCCCGTTTTGTTTGGGTTTTTTTTTTTTACAACCTGGGTCTTATTTTCCATTGCACATATCGGTTATGATATCATTTTACTCACTGGCTTCATTTTGGAGATTTTGGACTCAGGACCACTGCTTGACACAGAAAATATTACCAAGGTTGTAAAAAAAACAGAATTATCCTTTAAGATAAAAGCAGCTTATGGACTTTGAAATGACCAAGGACAAAAAGCAGGCAAAATCAGTGTCTTTTTAAGCTGCTGTTAAGAACATATTCTTATTTACTATTGTTTGATTTTCCTCTTATAGATTAACTTTTGTTATGCTATTTTTGTAACTGTACTCTGTATTTTTATATATATTTTTTTAGCTGTTGCTTTTTTTGTTTCATGAAAGTGACTGCTTGTATGGGCTTTTGAGCGTTTTGCTGTTATTGAAATGGGTTTGACACACATTTACGTGGTCTGTTCTTTTAGATAATTTCTACTTCTATTATTACTTAAACAACAATAATTTAATGACCGAATTAATCATTTTGCGACCAGGAGCCCACTGGTTCAAACCCATCAATCTACCAACACCATTATTGTTATTATTATTTAAACCCCCCCCCTTTCTCCCCAATTGTATCAGGCCAATTACTCCACTCTTCCGAGCCATCCCGGTTGCAGCTCCACCCCCTCTGCCGATCCGGGGAGGGCTGCAGACTACCACATGCTTCCTCCGATACATGTGGAGTCACCAGCTGCTTCTTTTCACCTGACTGAGGAGTTTCGCCAGGGGGATGTAGTGCGTGGGAGGATCACGCTATTCCCCCCGGTCCCCCCCGCCCCCGAACAGGTGCTCCGACCAACCAGAGGAGGCGCTAGTGCAACAACCAGGACACATACCCACACCCGGCTTCCCACCTGCAGACACGGCCAATTGTGTCTGTAGGGGAGCCTGACCAAGCCGGAGGTAACGCGGGGATTCAAACCACTGATCCCCGTGTTGGAAGGCAATGGAATAGACCACCACGCCACCCGGAGGCCCTTCACCAACACTATTATTAAGGTGCAGATGAGCAAGGTCTCCAGTGTATACAATGGCCAACCAATGTAAGACTGGTTTCATAGGGCATTTTATGGTGAGAATGTAGTATGTAAGTCATTTATGAATGGGAGGCAAAGTTGTGGAAAAAGTGAACGCAAACGAAAGATTCCCTTGTTAAATAAAGGTTAAAAAATGGAGTTGAATCTCTCTCTCTCTCCCTCTCTCTCTCTCTCTCTCTCTCTCTCTCTCTCTCTCTCTCTCCATTTCTCTCTGATATTCATTCTAGTTCATCTTTCAGGACACACACACACACGCACACACACACACAAATGCTCTGTTAATCTAAGTTAAAAGCTAAATGGATACATAATGCCTGTCCCAAGAGCATTATCCTTTTTCCAGGGAAATCCTGTCCAGTGCTTGAGCAGACACCAACACACACACACACACACACACACACACACACACACACACACACACACACACACACACACACACACACACACACACACAATCTTCACACTTGCTAAAACACAAACAGACACAGACATAAGTGTACATGCGCGCACGCGCGCACACACACACACACAGTCTGGCCTTCACACACATACATACAGACCCATTACTTGCACATCAAATGCTAAAAGATCTAATGGCACACAGACAGGGTAAATATTAATGTACTGTGGATTATCATCTGCTGTCTACTTAATTCTTCTCATGGTAGCAGAGTAATTTAACTGATAACCGTGGTATTTCTGTGGCTAGTCATCTGTCACGTTTATGTTTACAACAGTGGCTGCCATGAGCGGCGACGAGACAAAAATGCCGATTAGATAATACACAACGTAACGCAATTGTTTCATTGACAGTTACTGTGATGTTAATGATAACTGGAGGTTTTAAAATGATTTTAATATTTTACGTACCTGACTTTGTAAGAAAAGATTGACTTTGTATTACAATGCTATTATTTTTCTTGTCAAGGAATGCTTGTATCTTGGCTTGAAAATTTTCAGCACTTTGGAATAGAATGGACTTGGTCCTTGTCTTGGAAATGTTTTATTTATTTAATTTTATTGCAATAGGTCTATGCAAATTTGGACTGACTGACTAATTTTGAGGAACATGTCCCCGATCCATGTTGCAACAATGTCAAGTTCACAACAATATGCATCTTATCTCTACACCAACATCACCAAAGTAAATAAAAGTTGAAAGTATGTGGTCAGGACAGAGCCAAAATGGCTACAAACATTATTTATGTTATAAAAGTTTTTGTCAGATTTAAAATACAATGCCGATTCACACACAAATAAACGTCCTACTAAGATACTTTCTATTGCCGGCAAGTTGACGACAAATACTAATCGTAAAATATCCAGATCATAAACCTATCTGTAGATGTTGATTTTAATGGCTAATGTCGAGTAGGACTTGGCCAGGAAAACGTTATGCATCATATAGAGTTTTTTGACATCATAGCTACCAATTGGGGGTGTCATGATATACCGGTATTGACGATAACTGTGATATTAAAAAAACATGGAATATTGATATCGTGTCGATAAAACACATTTGATAATATCATGACAAAAAATCCATCCATTATTCCATTCCACTGCCTCTTAAGTCATTTCTGTTTCTTTACATTCTCACTTTGTCTCCCTCCCCCAATGCCCCCCCCACACACACACACACCTGACATGACTTCATGATGCAGTAACTAGCTAGCTAGCTACTACCTACTACTGCTGTGCAAAATCATGTCATGAAAAATGAAAAGAGGAAAAACTCATGTAAGGACATGGTCAGTGGACATTAAATCACAGTATATCACAGTGGTTAGTTGTCAGCCTGTGGTCTCACACACAAACTCTCTGTCCCCTCCTACCCCCTGAGTGATTTTGTTTCAGTTGACATTGTATTGGTGGCAGATGTTGCGCCTTGTGGCTCTTTTGTTTATCAGTTCATCTTGATGCCTTTTCACTATCCATTAAGTGCAGTTTTTCTTTTTGTACAGTTATGGGTACAGACTCTCTCTACCTCCCTACACTCGTATTTTGAGTGTAATTCGTTTCCCAAAAGAGACTAAACGCACAATAAACAAAGTTAAAGATGAATTTGACTGATAGCATTATTTTTTTAAAATTCTATAGACACTACGTTAATATCATTATTGTGAATTTTTTTTGGCTACGATAATCGTGTAGTAAAACTCTGATATCGTGACAGCCCTACTACCAACTGGTTAAGAATTAGGAAGGTAGCAGGGAGCTGAAGAAGAAGCAAAGTTGTTGTGGCCAACAAATGGACATGGCAGACCAAACTCAGAAGACCTTTGCCAACACACAGTACAAAAACTAAAACTCAGGTTCAGTCATGATGTTTTTGTTCGACAATGGGTGAGACGCTCACCTAACAACACTGCGAACTCTGAATAAATTTGAAACGATCTGTATAATTTTTAGTGGTCAAATCCCAGCGCAATTGCCAGTATTGACAAAGCTGTCGACAAGCCTTACAAAGCCAGCCTATAAAATTCACTTCGCTAATTCTGGTCTGGCAAGGCTCAATAGGAATATGTTTGAGTTGGGGGTGTCACCAATGGGAGTAGACCAAAATTACTTTGCAGGAAACTGGATCAGCCTTTAATAAATCAGTTCTTCAAAAACCCATGACATTTCCGCATGCGATAGTGTGCTCATAGTAAACACCACTAACGCTCGCAGGTCAGTCCATGTAGCTAGTTATTATGTCTGTACACCATTCTTGCCATCTTTGTAAATGTATTTGTTGAAACTAAGTCTGCAGCAGCATCAGTGCTAACCTCTCCTAGTACAGCCATGGTTGTTTTCGAAAAACCACGCTATTTATTGTCGTCGTCCTCAAAACCACTCCTTATGGTGATTGGTCCGGGTTCCAGCGCCCTGGACTCTTAATGGATGCTTTCCAGACTGCAATACACAGAACAAAAACGGAGCTTGCGAGATTTAGGCTGGCTTTGTGAGGTTAGATGTCAGTTAAGTTTAACAAAATTACCACCTTTAAAATTGTGGCTTTCAGAAATTATGTCTCAATTGACCAATCACTGTGCTTCTCAGCAAGGACAACTGTCAGACAAAAACCATGAATCGACAAAAAGAATTGTGATTTATTTATTTATTTTTTGGAGTCGGTCACATTAGTTATCCACCTATCTATCCATCCATGCTTCTGTATTAACCAAAGGAATTACAAAGCAGGACAAGTGACTCAGGACCATTGTCGAAGCGGGTGACCTAGTACTCTGTCTGCAAAACACAGGGTAAAATGGGGATTTGAGGGGTTTTTTTTTTGGAGGGGGGGGGCTTTTTCCATTTGTATTTCAGTACTCTGTGAGATCAGTGCATGAGGGAGAAGTATGTCAATATGGCTGGATTATCGCCTTAATCCTGAAGATCATCATGCTGCCCGCCACCCAGGCCCACTATCTTTAAATAGAAAGGGTGAGATGAGAGGGAGAGGATTGGGTTTGGGCTGACAGTTGAGCAAAAATAAAAAATAATAATTAATCAAAAAGGCGATGGAAGTACATGGGGAAAAGAGGAGTGGAGGTGAAAGGGGGCAGACGAGAGGGCGGGGATGTTGATGGGGTTATGAAAACATTAGTAAACGACAAAAGACAAAACACAGAGATGAATACAGAGCCAAAGGGAATTTAAACCGCTTTTCGGAGAGGTTATCCACAATTTACAGTCTGTCTGTGTGATTTTTAAGTTGCATTTTAGGTTGGGAACTCTGTGGGAGAACTGGAATAGAGTAAAACAAGGAGGTATAAATGCTCCAAGTTGCAGGCAGTTGCACAGAAAAACCCTATGGTTTATAGTAATAATAAGGTCTTGCTACATATTGGTTTAAGTACAACTGGAAAAAAAATCTTTTTCTTTCATTTTGGTACAACTTTTTCAAACGAATCTCTTAGTTACACCAACATTATTTTTTTTTTGGGATCCCCCCCCCCCCTTTCTCCCCAGTTGCATCCGGCCAATTACCCCACTCTTCCGAGCCATCCCGGTCGCTACTCCACCCCCTCTGCCACTCCGGGGAGGGCTGCAGACTACCACATGCCTCCCCCGATAGCTACGTGTGGAATCGCCAGCCGCTTCTTTTCACCTGACAGTGAGAAGTTTCACCACGGGGACATAGCGCATGGGAGGATCACGCTATTCCCCCCAGTTCCCCCTCCCCCCTAAACAGGCGTCCCGACTGACCAGAGGAGGTGCTAGTGCAGCGACCAGGACACAGACCCACATCCGGCTTCCCACCCGCAGACACGGCCAATCGGGTCTGTAGGAACACCTGACCAAGCCGGAGGTGACACAGGGATTCAAACCGGTGTGATCCCCATGTTGTTAGGCAATGGAATAGACCACTACGCCACCCAGATGCCCCAAAGTTCTGTATGAATGCCATGAAGACAATAAAATGTATCGTAGTTGATAATCTCTGCAAAAGCAATTTTTCAACTAGCAGTGCTTTGCTGGAGAGCTGGGGGGCGGTGGTGGCTTCCTTGCATGTGCACATAACCTGATTAGCATCGAGTTAGGGATGCTGCTTAGTGGTGATTGGTTGTTTCATTCAGACCGAATGGATTTTTTTGCGAATCAGAATACAGAACCGGAAGTAGCCAGAGAGACCGCATTTTTTCGCAGTACGTTAATTTGATGGATACCTGTCAGTATATAATGGGAATGTCACTAAATATGACAAAATGGTGTTAAAGGAAGCTACCTATAGCAGCTTTAATGTTTCTCATAGCTTTGACTTTGCTTTTATGCCATTTTAATGTTTTTTATGTTGCCCAACTGATCTTCTCAAAAGTGTGGAGGGAATTTCAAAAAAGACATGCGATCAGCTCAGACAAAACCCCAAATCAGAATCATCTGACATGGTCAACTGATTAGCATATGTATGTTTTTATCATGTCTATAGGTCACAACCGAAAAGAGCTATCGCTGGACGGAAAGCCCAAAGGGAAACTTAGGCATTTTTGACGTTAACTTGAGGTAACACATCTTTACTTTGTTTTTATTCCTCTTCTTTTTAGTTTAATGTGTTTTAAAGGGTCAGTAGTCACGGGTTTAGGTTTCGTATCAGCCAAAACTTTACCCGTGAATGCCATGAAGTCCACCTCTGTACCAGCAACACATATGGCAGGATAAAAGATGAACGGGAAGGCCTTTTTCAGTTTGCCTTCCCACGCAGTTTCCCATCTTTGGCTTGAAAGCTAGGATGTCCTTTGGGTTACAGGCAGCCCTAGCTTTAAGATAAATGCAGTTGATTTGTCAGACCATAGCGTTCAAAACCCCAATTTTTAGAAAGTGGGGTAAATAAATACGGAATGATTTCCAGTCCACTGCAAAGATACAGTTGAACAAGGCATTTAACTCCCTAACGCATTTTTTGTTTGAAGTAGTATGTTTTCTGATGTAAATCTATGTAAGCCTGCAACCACTGCTCCATACCCATACAAATACCCGCATTTTAATAAATACTGCTGTTTACTTAGGTAAGCTTCTCAGCTGCTTCCAACTTGCACCACTGCAACTTGAAACACGCAACATACTTGTACATAACACACAAGTGCATGGCTGATTCCCGTACATGGGCCTTCAAACTACTAAAGTATCAATATTTTGAAGTTAACATATTGGCTGCAGGTCCTATTTTGGTGCTGGGGGGAAAACAGTTTGAGCAATACTCTACTGATCACTGAGCTGACAGATTTCTCTGCACCCATTCCACAGCAAGGTCAGAGGTCATCTACAGAAAAGCAGCCTGAAGTTGGTGGGTTGTCTGTATCAATGGCATTTGTAGGTCTCGGGGGTCAAACCTGGGTCATTTAGGTCATAGGACAATGTCTGTAGCAACAAAAAAAAAAGAAAAGAAAAAAAAGCAGTTTACCTCCATGGTGGTGCGGTTGCATTGGTGTGTATTGGCAAACCAGGCATCTCCCATGGCGCACTGGTCAATGTCCAAGTTCTGAATGTTGACATCCACACGGATTACACCTCTGGTGGGGAAATACACAGGTGCACGCATACAAACACACACACACACACACACACACACACACACACACATTCAAATTTCTCCATGGATACATGCACACAGACACAAAGCCCAAACATTCTCACACAAACAGTTGGACACATACATGTACAAACAAACACATACAACACGTACATGCACATGGAACCAATGAAACACACATTTAGACCCACACACAATCTCTCAAACACACAAACACTCAAACATATATACATAGATACACACACAGACACATCCATACAGATAAATGTGAACATACAAACCATTAGACATACACACAGAAGCACATGTGCACACACACATGCATGCACACACACAAACACACATACACACACACAGGAAGAAAGAGACATCAATTTTATAGTGAGGGAACATCTTGCAGAATATGCACAATATCAGGCTGGAAGCTTGATAAGAGAGCTTCTTTTAAAACCATATATATTTATATATAATCTGATTTTATTGAATCATCTGCGTTTCAGCCACATCCCCTGCAGCCCCGACGTTTCCTCCACAGACCTGCATGGCTTTAAAATGGCTTCTCTTCCAACTGTCAGATTTTATCCAGCTGTCTTGATTCAATCACTTTTTTTATTCCTAATGCTTACCAAAACACCCCCAGTGCACTGGTGAAGAAGATCACAGGGGTGGTTGATGCCAGTTGTACTCGTTTTCTAAAAATCCAGGGTGGGATGTGGAAAATTAATATCGCTGCATTAAGGGCTGAACTTCCTAGCTGCAGAACCACTCCAGGTACTGAGAAAGTCAAGTTTCATCAGTTTCTACAGCACTTCATAAACACGAAGAAGTTTGTAACATAGTGCTTCACAAGAGATAAGAAGCATGTTAGGAGCACAAATAAATCTAATAGGAAATAAAAACCAGTAAAAAGTAAATGGAAACTAATATCTCAGACAGAAGGAAAGGCCAGTGAATAAAATAGGGTTAAAGACAATGTTTTTTAAAAATTTGAATGTGATTTTTGGGGGGGGGGGTTCTCCCTTTTTCTCCCCAACTGTATCTGGACAATTACCCCACTCTTCGGAGCCGTCCTGGTCGCTGCTCCACCCCCTCTGCCGATGCGAGGAGGGCTGCAGACAACCACATGCCTCCTCCGATACATGTGGAGTCGCCAGCCGCTTCTTTTCACCTGACAATGAGCAGTTTCACCAGGGGGATGTAGGGCGTGGGAGGATCACGTTATTCCCCCCAGTTCCCCCTCCCCCCTGAACAGGCACCCTGACCGACCAGAGTAGGTGCTAGTGCAGCGACCAGGAGACATACCCACATCTGGCTTCCCACCCGCAGACACGGCCAATTGTGTCTGTAGGGATGCCCAACCAAGCCGGAGGTAACACGGGGATTCGATCCGGTGATCCCCGTGTTGGTAGGCAACGGAATAGACCGCCACACCACCTGGACGCCCTCAAGATGAATTTCTTTTAAAGTTTAATTCAGCTGATCTGGTGGGGAAAACATATTCCAGTTTCAGTTAGTTACAGAAAAAGCCCAGTCACCCACATTTTTTAACCAGGACCTTGGGACCACCCGGAGCCCCTGGCTGGCAGATGTGGCAGGACTATGTGGAGAGAATTACAGATTGGAGCAAAATCTTTTAAGGCTTGACAAACACATAGTAGAAAAGAAAAAACAGATTTAAACCTGAAGATTCACATACAAACCTTATTTGGTATGTTTTTGATTGCATATTTTTTTTGAAAATTAACGTGTTTTCCAAAACGGTGACGAAGGCGTACGAGTTTAAATACTTGGGGTCAACTGTCCAAAGTAATGGGGAGTGCAGGAGAGAGGTGAAGACGAGAGTGCAGGCAGGGTGGAGTGGGTGGAGAATAGTACCAGGAGTGATTTGCAACAGAAGGGTACCAGCAAGAGTTAAAATAACAGCTATGTTATATGGTTTGGAGGCAGTGGCACTGACAAAAGAAAGGAGGCGGAGCTGGAGGTGGCAGAGTTGAAGATGCTAAGATTTTCATTGGGAGTGATGAAGGACAGGATTAGGAATGATTATATTGTGGCAGGATGAGGAAAAAACACAGGGGACGAAGGCAAGTTTGCTGTTTATTCCTCAGCTCCAAAACCAAACTACAGCAGGAACAACCCTGCACCAGCAAGCCCGGGAACGTAAACCACGCCCCCAGCTCACAGTCCTGCTGGGTGAGAGGCATAGCCCCTAGTGTCCGCCACACAGCCCCCCCCCCCCGAACACCCAGAAGGGACTCCTGGAAAGAAAATTAGTGTCTCACTGGAGGCTTAAGCAGCCTGCCATAACGGCTGCGCCGTCCCTCAGCCAAAACAGTAGGTGAAACACTGTCCAAAGTCGGCTGAGAAGCAGAACGCTGAACCTGTGAAGACACTGCCGGGGTCCTGGAAGGAGGACGGCCCCGACGGGGAACCTGGGCCGGAAACACAACTTCACCTGCCACCCTGTGCGCCGGTTTAAGCCTATCAAGCGTGACACGCTCCCTACGCCCACCCATATCCAGCACAAAACCCTTAGGACCGGTCTCAAGAACCCGCAATGGGCCATCGTATGGGGGTTTGGAGGGGCGAGCGGTTAGCATCATGCCGTACAAAAACAAAACGAGCCGACATGAGCTCCGCAGGCACGAACGACCGCGGAAAACAATGGTGAACGGGGCCTGGAACCCGAGTGCTGTTGGACAAAAAAGGATAAATGGCCGGATGGGGTCGAGGAGCGGAACTCCCAGGCAAAAATTCCCCAGGGACGCGGAGCAGCTGACCGAGCATCAGCTCAGCAGGCGAAGCGTCGAGGTCCTCCTTAGGAGCCGAACGCAACCCGAGCATAAGCCAAGGTAAACAATCCACCCAGTTACCATCCGAGAGCGCAGCACGCAGCGCTGCCTTGAGCGACCGGTGAAAACGTTCACACAAGCCGTTAGCCTGAGGATGGTACGCGGTAGTGCAGTGTACCTGCACACCCAAGGATCGTGCAAGTGCCGACCAGAGCTCTGATACGAACTGGGGGCCCCTATCTGAGGTGATATCTGACGGAGCACCGAAACGGGCGACCCAGGAGGAAAGAAAAGCGCGTGCAACATCCGAGGATGTTGTGGAGGACAGAGGGACAGCCTCTGGCCACCTGGTGGTCCGATTCACCATTGTGAGCAGGTGCGTAAAACCCTGTGAAGAAGGTAGAGGGCCCACCAGGTCCACATGCACGTGGTCAAAACGTCTGGCCGGGATCGGAAACGGTTCGAGGGGCGACTTAGTGTGCTGGTGGACCTTAGCGCGCTGGTACGCTACACATGCAGCTGCCCACCCCTTTACGTCCTTGCAGAGGCCAGGCCAGATGAACTTGGAACCGACCAACTTCACCGACGCCCGAACTCCAGGGTGCGAGAGGGAGTGAATCGAATCGAAAACTCGACAGCACCAGGCCACTGGAAAGATGGGGTGGGGACGGCCGGTGGAGACATCGCAGAGGAGGGCAGGACTGCCTTCCTGCATCACAGCGTCCTCCAGCTTGAGGCCGGTACGCGTTGACCTAAGGGCAAGGACGTCTGGGTCGCTAGGCTGGTCGGCAGCCATAGTGGAGAAATCCACACCGAGGTGCACAGGACACACAAGCACACGCGACAGACAATCAGCAACAGGGTTGGACTTCCCGGCCATATGCTGAATGTCCATTGTGAACTCGGAGATTGCCGCTAGGTGGCGCTGCTGACAAGCAGACCACGGCTCAGTCATCTTGGACATGGCGAAAGTCAGCGGTTTATGATCCACGTAAGCCGTGAATGGGCGACCCTCCAGCAGGAAGCGGAAATGCCGGGTTGCAAGGTGCAGTGCCAGCAACTCCCGGTCAAAAACGCTGTACTTGCGCTCGCTATCTCGCAGTTTGCGGCTAAAAAATGTGAGTGGCTGCCAGGCATTCGCCACACGCTGTTCGACCACAGCCCCCACGGCTATGTCAGACGCATCGGTTGTTAAAGCTATGGACGCCATGGGTGTGGGATGGGCGAGGAGGGCAGCGTTAGCCAGGGCGCACTTAGCTCCGTCAAAGGCCTGGACCCGTTCGGGAGTCCAGTCGACAGGGTCGTTAGCCTTCTTAAGCCGCAGGGCTTCGTAAAGTGGCTGAGGAGGTGGGCCGCGCGAGGGAGGAAACGGTTATAGAAATTCACCATGCCCAAGAATTCCTGCAATGCCTTAACAGAGACTGGGCGGGGAAATTCCGCCACCGCTTGCACCTTAGAAGGCAACGGGACCGCGCCTTGCGGCGAAATGCAGTGACCCAAGAAGTAAATCACCGGCAGTCCAAACTGACACTTGGCCGGGTTGACTATCAGGCCGTGTTCGTCCAAACGACGGAAAACCTGTTTCAGGTGCGCCAGGTGCTCTTCATCTGACGGACTGGCCACTAATATGTCATCGAGATAAACGAACACGAAATCAAGGTCACGCAACACCGAGTCCATCAGCCTCTGAAAGGTTTGCGCAGCCCCCTTCAAGCCAAAAGGCATGTGCATGAACTCAAAAAGCCCAAATGGGGTGATCACTGCTGTCTTGGGCACGTCCTTTGCGCGCACGGGAACCTGATGATAGCCGCGCACCAGGTCCACCTTGAGAAAATAGTGGTACCCGCCAGGCGTATGGAAAAGTCCTGTATGTGTGGGATGGGATAGCGGTCATTGGCGGTGACGTTGTTCAGGCGGTGAAAGTCGCCACAAGGCCGCCACGACCCATCCGCCTTGGGCACCATGTGAAGCGGTGAGGCCCACGGACTGTTGGAACGCCTCACTATACCCAGACGCTCCATGATGGCGAACTCCTCCTTGGCTGTAGCCAATTTTACCGCGTCGAGGCGCCACGCACGCGCAAAAACTGGCGGTCCCAGAGTGGGAATGAAATGTTCTACCCCGTGTTTAGTAACCGCGGTGGAAAAGGCAGGCGTAGTCACCGATGGGAAAACCACCAGCAAACGCTGAAAAACATCCCCTAATGCTAAAAAGTTAGCGTGTGTTAACGGCCCGGCTCTCCCTGTCTCGCACGGAACAGTGGCGAAAGACACAGCATCAATTAAACGGCAGTTTGCAACATCAACCAGCAGACCATTAGCACACAGAAAATCCGCGCCGATAATAGGAATGTAATGGCGGCCACTACAAAGTCCCACTCAAAATGGCGCCCGTGGAAACAAACAGTCACCAACCTTGTGCCAAACGTTGCAATGGACGAACCGTTAGCTGCACTTAACTGTGGGCCGCCGCCTTCGGTCGACCTGTCTGTCTTAGCAGGAGGGAGTAGGCTCTTTTGCGAGCCTGAGTCCACCAGAAACCGTCTTCCTGACATCGTGTCCTTAATGAAGAGCAGCTCACTACGTCCGCCAGCGCCCACAGCTGCTACTGAGCGCTGGCCCTGGAGTTTCCCGGCGCCTCAAACGTGCACGGAGGGACGCAGCGCCTCGCCTTGCCGCTGAACCGCTGGTGGAAGAAACAGAGGCCTCTCCCACGCCGTCTCCAGGCAGTTACTCCAGCCACCAGCGCCGGGTCCACATCCTCTGACACCGGCTGCAGAGGCTCAGATGCCACACTCCGCACAGAGAACTGTCTGGTAGCCAGCAGAACCCGATCGGCCTCCTCAGCCAAACCTCGGCAGTCACCAGCGGCCAGACACGGGGAGTTAGCCAAAGCCGCGCGCACAGGAGACGGAAGCTGGTGCAGGAAAACGTGCGGGAAAAGGAATCCGCCTTCGTCCGAGCCTAGCAGCGACAGCATATTGTCCATGAGATCCACAGCCATCCCGTCACCCAAACCGGATAGGGAAAGGATTCTATCTGCCCTCTCTGCGGCAGATAGGCTGTACCTCCGGAGCAGAAGATGTTTGAGGGCCACGTATTTATCGTGTTGCGGAGGGGCGCGCAACAGCTGCATGGCCCGGCGTGTGGATTGCTGGTCCAGGGCAGCGACGACCAAATAGTATCTGGAGTCGTCCGCGGAGATTCCACGCAGGTGGAACAGCGCCTCGACATGCTGGAACCACAAAGCCGGGTCGCTCTGCCAGAACTCTGGGAGTTTCACAGCCGCGGCGAGAACGGCCGGCTGTGAGAGTTGGGGCGGCGTGGCCGAAGTGGATTCACACTCATCTTCTGCTCCGAACATGTTCAATTCGGGGTCACCAATGTGGCAGGATGAGGAAAAAACACAGGAGACGAAGGCGAGTTTGCTGTTTATTCCTCAGCTCCAAAACCAAACTACATAGTCCATGGGCCAGAGCCCAAAATTTCCTATTTCGGTACACTCCAGGTGGCAAAACTTACTTATAATTTTTGAAAGGATCCATGTCTGTAGATGATATTTTGGTATGATAACCATTCCTGAGTGGCAGCTGTATCACAGTTATCAGCTCATGAAGTTTGACGCTGGTGCATATCCTGGTTTAGCCTCATGGTCAGGACATTTTTCAATGTTCTATAATATTGTCTTTGGTATCATTTTAAAGGGGACCTTCTTAGCTTTCATTCAAGCCCTGTTGTGGATATTTCTCACAAATATAGAGGTCACTTGAGCTCTTCAACCCGTCAATAACACACATCTTTCTGCAATGTTCGCCTAAACTATATACTTTCTTTTAGCCCTGTGGCATCTAGGAATATCAGGGACACAAAACACAAAAACTGGAATACTCACAGGACTGTAAAGATTCAGGAAATGTATAATATACCCATACTATTTCATTGTGTGAGGTGATTGTGAACCTTAAATTAGAAGGGCATTATTACTAAGAAACTAACTAGACCAAAGCCAGTTAGTCCATGGGTCAGACCAGATATCGATATCACCCAAGGTGACACAACTTCACTGGTGCCATTTTATTTGGTACACTAACAGAAGTAAAATAATACATGATAACCTTTCCAAATGAGCAGCTATTTCATTTTTCTTTCAGGAAACCTGTTTCTGTGCCTCTCACGATTGTGTATTTTCCCAGATTTTTACAAATATAGCATTTCAACACCCCTGGTACTGATTAGCCTAGCTTAAACTCTGGGACAGTTCTTAGTTGGCCAACAACCAAGGATAACCAGTACTGTGTACTTCCATTCATTGTGCTAAGCTAGGCTAACGTGCAGCCAGATAGCTTTCTACTAAACACATATAGAGGAAACTGGTATCTATCTTCTTGTCTCACTCTGGAGAAGATTGTAAGCTAATTTCCCATAATGTTAGCATGTTCTTTTAATGTATATGTTAATATGATTAGTTAAAGTGGCTACGAGGAACTTTCATCTTGTGTTGATTTTAGCAGCCTCAAGTGGACAAAATACAGCTGTTGCATAGCAACTAGGTAATGTATCTATTTGTGGCTATGTAAGATAAATAATGGTAATATGACGCTGGTGAAGCAAAGTAAACTTTGTTTTAGTAGTGTTCATACACCTAAGTTACATGTATTTGTTTGTATGTGGCAGGTGAAAACTGACTGAATATGGCCACTGGTGAACAAGCAAGTTTTTACCCAATACCAAAGCGCCCACGGGTGGAGTGCATTATCCACTGTTCTGATGATACAGATAAGCTGGTTTCACTACAAAGTGTCGACTCATGGAGAACTCTGCTCAGGGCAGCTCAGATACGAAATCATGCACAAGTTTTGAAACTGGCAAAAGACATTCCTGAGGGACAGATTCCAGCAATCTACTACCACAGAAAGTGTCGCAGTATCTTCACTATGAAGCAAATTCTTGATGGCCTCCTTGCAAAAGAAAAGAAAAGTTGTGTCTCTGCTGAAGAGAAACAATCTAAGAGAGTAGCTCGACATGCTCCAAGTACATCTAGGACTTATGATGCAGAGTGCATATTTTGTCAGAAAAACAGCAAATATTCCAAGAGACAGAATACGAGAGAAGTACTGGTGCAGTGTCGAGAACTGCGAGCTGATGCAAAGATCAGGAGTGCAGCCACAAAGAAAAGGGACAGCAGAATCCTTGCCATTGTGAGTAGAGACCTTGTAGCAGCTGAAGGGCACTACCACAGGTCATGCTATAGACTTTACACCAAAGAAGAGGTTTCCAAAGGAGAGGTTGCCAGCAATGAAGATGATGATGCTGCAGCCTAGTATGAAGCTGCTATGAATAAGGCATACAATGAGCTGTTCCTCTTCATCAGGATGGAGCTTTTTGGCAATCCTCAAGTGATGACAATGACTGATCTCACTTCTAGACTGGTAGCTTCAATGAACTCCCAAGGCATTGCCCAAGTCAAGGAATCAACCAAGAAGCACATAAGGCGAAACCTGGAGAGTGAGTTTGCTGGAGCCTTGCAGATATTCCCTGATGAGAAAGGAAAATTCCTCCTCTATCCCGATAACTTGTCCATGAGGGAACTTGCCAAAGAAAATCAGTCTCTCAAAAGGGAGCTGCAGACCCTGAAAAGTGTCAGTGCACAAGATGTTATAGCCAAAGCAGCCATCAAATTGAGAGCAGACATTAAAAGTCAAGATGTTCCTCAAACCTGGCCGCCTGAAGTCAAACCAGAAGCAGAATGTCCTACCATTCCAGAGTCGCTCATTATCTTCCTGTACTCTCTACTCACAGGCTCAAATGATCCTGATCATGCATCCCAGAGAGTGCAGTGCCTTCTGTAGTCATTTGGCCATGACATAGTATATGCAGTGACATGTGGAAATACCAAGCCTTCCAAGCACATTGTTCTGCCATTCAGTGTCAAATCGTTGACAGGAAATGTAGAGTTGATAAACATCCTCAACCGACTTGGTCACAGTGTGTCCTATTCACAGATGGAAGAGATCAACACTGCCCTGTGTCTCCAGAAACTCTCATCATCAGGGAGTGGCATTGCCCTTCCAGCTAACATCCATCCTGGCATATTCACAACTTTAGCCTGGGACAATATCGGCCGTCTTGAAGAAACTGTCAGTGGTGAGGGAACATCTCACAGAGTCAATGGGATTGCTGTGCAAGCAAAGCCAGTCAACCCACTTCCTGTCCAACCCATGCCCACTGTTCCCAAAACAAAGAAGAGAAGCATTGATGGACCCCCACCAATGTTACCAACTTACAATGCTGGACAACGGGTAGGGCCACCACAAAGCAAAAAGTCAGATGCCGATACTGCAGCCAATACTAAGCTTGCCAGAGAGAAAAACCTTCTTTGGGTCCTAGCACGCATGTCACAACAAGAAGAACAGTCAGTCAGCAGCTGGACAGGCTTCAACATCCTGACTCGAGGAGAGATGACGGTCATCCCCGACAATATAGGCTATCTGCCTACCATCAAAGCTCCAGCGACACAAATGTCTACTGTCAGCGAGGTGCTTAACCAGTCACTGAGCATCATGCAGTGCTTAGGCCTGAGGAAGATTGTCTGTGTCTTTGACCAAGCCCTGTATGCGAAGGCTGTCGAGATCACATGGAAACACCATGACAAGTTCCATGATATCATCATTAGGCTTGGGGTATTCCACACCATCTGCACACTGCTGGCAATAATAGGAAAGCGTTTCCAAGATGCTGGACTCAAAGACCTCTGCATTGAGTCTGGCATGATTGCAGAAGGCTCAATTGCTGGTGTTATGGATGGCCGCAAGTACAACAGGGCAGTGCGACTACACAAGATCCTGTATGAGGCTCTCATGCGACTGACCTTGAATGGTTTCCTGTCCTGGTTGGAAGAAACTCACAGGAATGACATGGTTCACCTGAATGAGACACTGAAGACCATTGACAGCCTTGGGAAAGAAGTCTCACAACATGCTTTGAAGGAGGTACTCGAGAACAGCTCTTGTACACGCATCATGGATCTATTTGAAGTCTACCGTGAGTTCCTTAGAGGTGGAAACGGCAGCCTCTCGAACTTCTGGATGTCCTATTTGGACATGGTTGAAATCTTGTTGGGGCTCATCCGAGCATCCAGAGAGGGAGACTGGATGCTACACTTGGCTAGCATTCGAGCAATGATCCCATGGTGCTTTGCTTATGACAGGATGAATTATGCACGCTACCTCCCCTACTACTACGCCCAGATGTCTGAGCTGCCCATCACACACCCAGATGTGTACACAGAATTCATGGAAGGAGGCTTCTCAGTCCAACTGGGCTCCACCAATCCCTTTGGCCGAATCCTTGTTGACCAAGCTATAGAAGAAACGGTGAACAAAGACACCCAAACAGCTGGAGGGACAAAGAGATTCAGCTTGAAGCCAGGAGCTGTGACCAAATATTATCTCACAGCTGAGTATGGAAGCATGTACCTCAGACAGCTGAGAGACCTGACAGGTCAAGGCAGGCGCAAATGGTCTCATCCAGATCTACAGAGTCCAAGGATCAAGAGAGATGAAGCAGATGTCCAGTCTCTCATGGACCTTATGGAGAATAACTGGCTCAATCCTATGTCCCCTGATGAGATTGATTTGGTTAGCCTCTCCACTGGCAACATGGCTCCACCTGATGTGACCATAGATCTCTTGAGAGCTCTTGAGAAAGGAGAAGAGGCCTACCAAGCATTCCAGCAAACAAGGTTAGATGCAGACCCACCACCTGTGAAATTCCACGACAAGATGACCAAGCAAAGTCTGAAAACATTCTCCAATGTCAGCACAAAACAAGCTCATGGAAAGAAAGCACAGGATGTGGTTCTGAAGGCAGATAGAAACCTTTTCAGTCACATGATCCTGGTGGCTGAAAGCAGGAAGGTGAATCTGAAGGATGTCCTTGCCTACCCATTGGGCCCACTACCATGGGCACTGGCAAATGCTGATGGGTCCTTACGAAAAACAAACAAGGCTGCACTTGCCAGAGAGCTTGAAAAGAATGTATCTCCTGCAGAAGACATCCCAATCCCATCTACTTCCATCATTGATGGGATGAGCCTGGTCCAAAAAATGAATGGCAACAACAAAACCTTTGCACAGGTGGCAGAGTCAGCCTTGACCCAGGTCCTCCATGAGGGAGCACAGAGTGGGAGGATTGATGTTGTTTTTGATGTCTATCACTAGACTTCGATCAAAGATGCTGAACGACTGAACTGGGGTGGAGACATCACTCTCCAGTACAAGAATCCTGCAGGGGGACACCACGTCCAGCAGTGGAGAAAATTTCTGTGCAGTTCCTCCAACAAGACCAGTCTCATCAAGTTTCTGGTGGAAGAGTGGAAACTCCCACGATACAGAGCTATGCTGCATGGCAAGGTGTTGTACATGACCTGTGAGGAAACCGGCTACAAGTTGACAGAAGATGGGTGTGAGGAAGCAGCAGAACTGCACTCCACACATGAAGAAGCTGACACCCGTCTGCTCCTGCATGCATTGCATGCAGCAAATGCGGGCTCAAAGTCAGTTATCATCACAGCTGAGGACACTGATGTCATGGTGCTTTGTCTTGGCTTCCAGAAGGACATCACCTGTCCCATCTACCAGAAGTGTGGGACTCAGAACCGCACACGGTTTGTCGACATCACCAAACTGGCAAGTTCACTTGGAGACAGCATCTGTGACAGCCTAATTGGCTTACATGCCTTCACAGGCTGCGACACTTGTCAGTGCATTCGCTGGTCGAGGGAAGCTGAATGCCCTGAAGATAGTGAGAAAGCACACTTCCTGCCAAGAGACTTTTAGTCAACTGGGACAGACATGGAATGTGAGTGATGAGCTGTTCCAGAAAATTGAGCAGTTCACCTGTCGGATGTATGTTGCTAATAGCAGCACTGCTGAGGTGAACAAACTGCGTTACCAGCTCTTCTGCACCAAAAGGGGAGAGGTTGAGTCCAGCCAGCTGCCACCATGTAGAGACTGTCTCTTTATGCATGTTCAACGAGCCAACTATCAGGCAGTAATATGGAAGTGCTGTCTGCAGGCTAACCCTGTGGTGCCAAGCCCTACTGAGTATGGATGGACAGACGATGAAGGCAAGCTGGTCATTTACTGGATGCGCTCCCCACCTGCACCAGATTTGGTCTTGGAAATGCTAACATGCAAGTTTGTGCATTCATGCAAAATGCCAAGCTGCATGTGCCTGTCAAATGGACTTCCATGCACAGACATGTGCAGGTTACAGACCTGCAGTAACCAAAAACAGCAGGATGGTCCAGAACTGGACTTTGAACTTGGGGAGTCAGATGATGAGAGAAACGAGCAGTTTGATGAATGACAGTGTGATGATTCTGATGGTATTACTGTGGTAGTAGTCTATTGATGCACAGGATGTTGATTCTGGACTTGGTTACCCAGAGCTTGATAACAATAATGTAACCATTTTCACATATACCCATTACCCTACCCATTACCATTACATATACCCACTAATGATATGGGATTACATGTATCATTGACTAAGTATATGTAAATGTCAATGTTGTTTAAAATATTAAAATAGTTCATTACCTCACTATGGTATTCCTTTTTATCATGTATTTTGATTGTGTATTTAAACAAATGTATAGAGACCAGTTTGTGACCTAACTGGCTTTGGTCTAGTTCTCATTTAAGGCTCACAATCACCTCACACAATGAAATAGTATGGGTATATTATACATTTTCTGAATCTTTACAGTCCTGTGAGTATTCCAGTTTTTGTGTTTTGTGTCCCTGATATTCCTAGATGCCACAGGGCTAAAAGAAAGTATATAGTTTAGGCGAACATTGCAGAAAGATGTGTGTTATTGACGGGTTGAAGAGCTCAAGTGACCTCTATATTTGTGAGAAATATCCACAACAGGGCTTGAATGAAAGCTAAGAAGGTCCCCTTTAAAATGATACCAAAGACAATATTATAGAACATTGAAAAATGTCCTGACCATGAGGCTAAACCAGGATATGCACCAGCGTCAAACTTCATGAGCTGATAACTGTGATACAGCTGCCACTCAGGAATGGTTATCATACCAAAATATCATCTACAGACATGGATCCTTTCAAAAATTATAAGTAAGTTTTGCCACCTTGAGTGTACCGAAATATCGTCTGGCCCATGGACTATACAGCAGGAACAACCCTGCACCAGCAAGCCCGGGAACGTAAACCACGCCCCCAGCTCACAGTCCTGCTGGGTGAGAGGCGTAGCCCCTAGTTTCCGCCACAATATTAGAGGGACAGCTCAGGTTGGACGGTTTGGAGACAAAGCAAGAGAGGCAAGATTGAGATGACTTGGTCATGTGTGGCGGAGAGATGCTGGGTATATTGGGAGAAGGATGCTGAATATGGAGCTGCCAGGGAAGAGGAAAAGAGGAAGGCCAAAGAGGAGGTTTATGGATGTGGTGAGGGAGGACACGCAAATGGCTGGTGTGACAGAGGAAGATGCAGAGGACAGGAAGAGATGGAAACGGATGATCCACTGTGGCGACCCCTAATAGGAGCAGCCAAATGTAGTAGTAGTATCTTTTTAGAAAACAGCTAATCCATGGATATCCAAATCACGAATGCTTTTGTGGATGCTCATTTTAATGGTTTGTGTTGGGAAGGACTTTATCAGGGAAAAATGAAATGACACATAGCATTATTTATCTGCATGATAATAACTAAATGCGGAATAATCAGGCAGGAAGCTGCAAGTCTAAAGAAGAAGCGGTGAAGTTGATGTGTCTTAACAAGGAGATGTAACAGACCCAGCTCAAGAAGACCTTTACCAACACATACTACAACTACCAAAGCTAAAACTTGGGTTCAACTATGGATTTTTGTTTTTTTTTTGTTCAGCAATGGCAGAGACGCTCACACAATAGCACTGGCAACACTAACCATGCCAGTCACGTGTTTTTGTGTGAATTTTATCATTTCAAATAAAAAAGGCTTAAAGGAAAGCAAATATTGAATAAAATCCCCCAAATCTGCATTAGGTCTTTTACAGTCGCTTGGGCTGGATGCAATTTCGTTCAATAAAAAGAAATTCAATAAATTGCAGTGGAAATGCAATAACTTAAAGTGACCGCATGTCTTTGAGCTGCAAGAGGAAATCATAGTACCTGGAGGAAACGCATGCAAACAAAATATGCATATACACTGACCAGCCACTTTATTAGGCACACTTGTCCAACTGCTCGTTAACGCAAATTTCTAATCAGCCAATCACATGGCAGCAACTCAATGCATTTAGGCATGTAGACATGGTCAAGACGATCTGCTGCAGTTCAAACCGAGCATCAGAATGGGGAAGAAAGGTGATTTAAGTGACTTTGAACGTGGCATGGTTGTTGGTGCCAGACGGGCTGGTCCGAGTATTTCAGAAACTGCTGATCTGCTGGGGTTTTCACGCACAACCATCTCTAGGGTTTACAGAGAATGGTCCGAAAAAGAGAAAATATCCAGTGAGCGGCAGTTCTGTGGGCGAAAATGCCTTGTTAATGCCAGAGGTCAGAGGAGAATGGCCAGACTGGTTCGAGCTGATAGAAAGGCAACAGTAACTCAAATAACCACTCATTACAACCGAGGTATGCAGAAGAGCATCTCTGAACGCACAACACGTCGAACCTTGAGGCAGATGGGCTACAGCAGCAGAAGACCACACCGGGTGCCACTCCTGTCAGCTAAGAACAGGAAACTGAGGCTACAATTCGCACAGGCTCACCAAAATTGGACAATAGAAGATTGGAAAAACGTTGCCTGGGTCTGATGAGTCTCAATTTCTGCTGCGACATTCGGATGGTAGGGTCAGAATTTGGCGTCAACAACATGAAAACATGGATCCATCCTGCCTTGTATCAACGGTTCAGGCTGGTGGTGGTGGTGTAATGGTGTGGGGGATATTTTCTTGGCACACTTTGGGCCCCTTAGTACCAATTGAGCATCGTGTCAACGCCACAGTCTACCTGAGTATTGTTGCTGACCATGTCCATCCCTTTATGACCACAGTGTTCCCATCTTCTGATGGCTACTTCCAGCAGGATAACGCGCCATGTCATAAAGCTCGAATCATCTCAGACTGGTTTCTTGAACATAACAATGAGTTCACTGTACTCCAATGGCCTCCACAGTCACCAGATCGTAATCCAATAGAGCACCTTTGGGATGTGGTGGACCGGGAGATTCGCATCATGGATGTGCAGCCGACAAATCTGCAGCAACTGCGTGATGCTATCATGTCAATATGGACCAAACTCTCTGAGGAATGTTTCCAGTACCTTGTTGAATCTATGCTACAAAGGATTAAGGCAGTTCTGAAGGCAAAAGGGGGTCCAACCCTGTACTAGCAAGGTGTACCTAATAAAGTGGCCAGTGAGTGTATATGCAAATTACACACCGATGCCCTGGAATTGAATTTAGGACCCTCTTTCTGCAAGGCAATAGTGCTAACCATGCCCCCCTCAGAGTAAACATTTCAGTGATTTATTTATTATTTTGAAAATTGTTGAAATTAACTACCATGCTTTGAATGAGGTTTGACATCCTTGAGTCCTTGTAATTTAGCCCATATCCACATTTGGGCACTTGGCCCCTTAATTGCTAAAGCTACATAACCACTGGTGGGACACAGTAGCAACACGTGTTCCGTTTTTATTGTCGTGTTGATAAAATACTGATGATTAACTGTGATGTTTTAAACATTTGAGTTTTGGTATTTTGGAAAATTGGTTGTGCAGGCAGGGTGGAGTGGGTGGAGAAGCATGTCGGGAGTGATTTGCGATAGAAGGGTACCAGCAAGAGTTAAAGATGGTTGTGAGACCAGCTATGTTGTATGGTGTGGAGATGGTGGCAGTTATGAAAAGACAGGAGGTGGAGCTGGAGGTGGCAGAGTTGAAGATGCTACGATTTTCATTGGGAGTGACGAAGAAGGACAGGATTAGGAACGATTATATTAGGGGGACAGCTCAGGTTGGATGGTTTGGAGACAAAGCAAGAGAGGCAAGATTGAGATGGCTTGGACATGTGTGGAGGAGAGATGCTGGGTATATTGGGAGAAGGATGCTGAATATGGAGCTGCCAGGGAAGAGGAAAAGAGGAAGGCCAAAGAGGAGGTTTATGGATGTGGTGAGGGAGGACATGCAGGTGGCTGGTGTGACGAAGGAAGATGCAGAGGACAGGAAGAGATGGAAACGGAAGATCCGCTGTGGCGACCCCTAATGGGAGCAGCTGAAAGTAGTAGTAGTAGTAGGTTGTGCCGCAATTACCAGACTATATGTGCAAAGGATGTTGGGATATCTGTTTCAGACAAGTATGAGTCTAGTAAAAGAACATTGTTGAAAAGTACGGCCGTCTCATGTTTCATAATTTACTGAATAGTAACCCCAAAATTTTGAAAGGGAAGTAACTCTGTGTGACACATTTGCACAGGCATGTCCTGGATTACCATGGTCAGCCAATAAATTATTTTGCAGTTTGACAAACTGAATTCAATAATAAACATGGGAAAAAAATCTAAATTCCTCACATACTTTGGAAATGCTAATGCCATTTGAAGAGTACTTTTATTGGCAAATGTTGTGATGAATTTTGCACAAGTTTGAGACTTTGAGACGAGGAAACTGGTTTACCTGTAAAACATCCTGAAACACTTTAGGTCAGATCAAAACATTTAAAAAAAAATCACTAAAACTGGAATAGAGAAAGAAATGTTGTGACAGCAAAGTTGTGGTGTGTACCTCAGCTCATATACCATAATGCAACAGAATTAAGACAGCATGAATCTTAACACTTTACACCTGAGTACCAGCAGTGACATCATCAACATGGGACAGACTGGGGGAAATGATCCAACTTTAATGCAGCACATCACAAGATAACAACAGACTAATCTTTAAAATGTTTCAGCTGCCTACCATCACAGACATCTCTGGTGTGAGAAGCCATGCTTTTGCATGTGTTATACATGCATGTGTTTGTATGAGTGTGTGTGTGGGGGGGGAGCATATATGGGTGTGTGTGGGTCTGTGAATGTAAGTAGATTTTTTTTAATAATTGTATAGTGTGAGTCTGTTACTGTGTGTTTCTGTGAATGAATTTAAGTGTCTGTGTACATTTGTTTGTTCATGGAAGTGGATGTGTGTGTGTGTGTGTGTGTGTGTTAGTGAAACTGCACGCCTATGTGTGTGGGAATGTAAGTGATAGAGTTTGCATGAATATTAGTGTATCGAATATCATTAGTCTATATATGCATGTTTATATATATATATAGATATATATATCTATATATATAGATATATATATAGATATACACATACACACACACAGTGCATCTGGAAAGTATTTTCATACCCCTTCACTTTCCCCACATTTTGTTATGTTACCGCCTTATTCCAAAATGGATTAAATTCCTTTTTTCTCATCAATCTACATACAATACCCCATAAAGACAAAGCGAAAAAGGTTTTGTAGAAATTTTTGCAAATTTATTAAAAATAAAAAACTGAAATATTGCATGTACATAAGTATTCACACCCTATCACACTATTTGGGGTATTTCTCCCATTCTTCTCTGCAGATCCTCTCGAGCTCTGTAAGGTTAGATGGGGAGCGTCGCTGCACAGCTATTTTCAGGTCTTTCCAGAGATGTTCAATGGGGTTCAAGTCTGGGCTCTGGCTGGGCCACTCAAGGACATTCACAGACTTGTCCTGAAGCCACTCCTTCGTTGTCTTGGCTGTGTGCTTAGGGTCATTGTCGTGTTGAAAGGTAAACCTTTGCCCCAGTCTGAGGTCCTGAGTGCTCTGCCGCAGGTTTTCATCAAGGATCTCTCTGTACTTTGCTCCATTCATCTTTCCCTCGATCCTGACTAGTCTCCCAGTTCCTGCCGCTGAAAAACATCCCCACAGCATGATGCTGCCACCACCATGCTTCACTGTAGAGATGGTATTAGCAAGGTGATGAGAGGTGCCTGGTTTCCTCCAGACATGACGTTTGGCATTCAGGCCAAAGAGTTCAATCTTGGTTTCATCAGACCAGAGAATCTTGTTTCTCATGGTCTGAGAGTCCTTTAGGTGCTTTCTGGCAAACTCCAAGTGGGCTGTCATGTGCCTTTTACTGAGCAGAGGCTTCCGTCTGGCCACTCTACCATAAAGGCCTGATTGGTGGAGTGCTGCAGAGATGGTTGCCCTTCTGGAAGGTTCTCCCATCTCCACAGAGGAACGCTGGAGCTCTGTCAGAGTGACCATCGGGTTCTTGGTCACCTCCCTGACCAAGACCCTTCTCCCCCGATTGCTCAGTTTGGCTGGGCGGCCAGCTCAAGGAAGAGTCCTGGTGGATCCAAACTTCTTCCATTCACGAATGATGGAGACCATTGTGCTCTTCGGGACCTTCAAAGCTGTAGACATTTTTTTGTACCCTTCCCAAGATCTGTGCCTCGATACAATCCTGTCTCGGAGGTCCACAGACAATTCCTTTGACTTCATGGCTTGGTTTCTGCTCTGACATGCACTGTCAACAGTGGGACCTTATACAGACAGGTGTATGCCTTTCCAAATCATGTCCAATCCATTGAATTTACTACAGGTGGACTCCAATCAAGATGTAGAAACATCTCAAGGATGATCAGTGGAAACAGGATGAACCTGAGCTCAATTTTGAGTGTCATAGCAAAGGGTGTGAATACTTATGTACATGCAATATTTCAGTTTTCTATTTTTAATAAATTTGCAAAAATTTCTACAAACTTTTTCACTTTGTCATTATGGAGTACTGTGTGTAGATTGATGAGAAAAAAAAGAATTTAATCCATTTTGGAATAAGGCTGTAACATAACAAAATGTGAGGAAAGTGAAAGGGTGTGAAAACTTTCTGGATGCACTGTGTGTATATATATATATATATATATATGTGTGTGTGTGTGTGTGTATGTGTATGTGTATATATATGTATATATGTATATGTATATGTATATATGTATATGTATATATATGTGTATATGTATATGTATATGTGTATATGTATATATATAGAGAGAGAGAGAGAGAGAGAGAGAGAGAGAGAGAGAGAGAGTGAGGGGGGGTATTGGTGCCCCTAAGTCTACTAGTGTTTCTTTGTTAGCCAGTGTGTGAAAATGTGTGTTCCTGTCTGTGTTTGTTTTATTTTGTCTATGCGTTCTATGTGTGGTAATGTGGGTGTGTAGGCTATGTGTTGTGTTATTGTCCATTTCTGTTATTGCATGAGACTCTATGTATGTGTGTATGTGTGTGTATGCGTGCCTGCACAAGTGTGTGTATGTATGTGTGTGAGTATGTCCGTGTTTGTCTGAGTATGTGTGTGTGTGTGTGTGTGTGAAGTTCTCTACCTGAACTCGGGGGTGAGGTCAGGCTTAAGGCCGTAGAAGGAGGCGGACAGGGTGAGCCTCCAGCTGGGCAGGAAACGGCCATCCTTGCAGTCCAGGAAGGGCGCACTGGCCCAGCGCACCCCGCTCCGGTTGGTGACGTAACTGTCGCCTCGCCCCCATTTGGGCGTGTCCAGGGTGCTGAGGTCATTGACGAGGATCCGCTTGGACAGGGTGGCCGACGGCTCTCCGGGGCGCTGGAACTTGAATGCCGTGAACCAGCTGTCATCGGGGGCCGGTGCTGGGGGGTGCAGGCTCTCCCAGGCCTTGGACAGGTCCTGCAGCAGGATGGTCTGGACCTTCGGGGCAGCGTCCCTGGAGGCACCCAGCACTAACTGGGGCGCTGCAGCTGCTGGGTCAGCATCAAAGGTGAGCAGTGCGTGCTCAACGCGTGTGTCGGCCTGCAGGAGTGCGCGCACCGCGGCGTGGTACCACTCCATATCCTCATACACGCTGCTCTCGCGCAGGTCGCTAGCTTGGAAGGCCATGTTGAAGAAGTTAGCCGTGTTAGCGAGGGCGTCAACGGCGGGAAGCAGCGGGCCTTGGAAACTTGCCGGTGGTGGGCCGCTCTGCCCGGGGACGCTGTAGGGCCGCGGGCACCCCGCCGCTTCGAGAACGGAGGGGTCCCCGCTGTATAGGAACGTCTCTACTGGCGACCAGTCCTCTTCCTCCTCCTCCTCCTCCTCCACTTCGTCCACTTCCTCTACTTCTGCCACCTGGACTTCTGGCGGGGACGTCACGTTCGCCGCGGAGTCCGTGCGGTTCTTCGAGAGGTCAAGGGTCGGCGGTTGTGCGCGGGCAAGCCGTGGGAGCAACAGGAGAAGGAGCAACACGGGAGCCATGAGTCAGGAGTCAGGAGAGTGTGTGTGTGAATGGCGAACGATCCAGTTTTCCCTCCTGTAATGTGATTTCCTTGTCAGGCAGAAATGCAAGTGTCACATCTTGGTTTAGGTCTTTCTGTTATTATGATTTCCACATCTGCCGGCTGGAGTCACGCTGAAAGAGGAGGAGCTGCAGTAGCAGCAGCAGGTGTCTGCGCGGGCGGCGAGTCGTTCTGCGGCGCCGTGGCTTTCTCAGCACACGGGTCCATCTGATACACACCAGCGATGTACAGAGCCTTTTTATGCACACGTGCGTAATTCAATCCATGTGTCTCAGTAGGATGGGGAGAGAAAAGGGGGAGGGGGGCTGGGGCTCCCCTCTAAACACTCAGCATCTCCGCCGCCCGCGGTTCTCTTGGTGTCTTGCGGCGCATTAGATTCTGTTCTCCTCCCCGCGCTCCCAACAACTCCACATACTCACGCAAAGCAGGATGACGCCGGAGTGGAAGAAGGGAGGAAAACAGGAGAGAGGCTCCGCACCAAAGCGAGCGGGGTGTGCGCAACACCTGGGGTAGGAAGGAGGTTTAAGGGAGAGAGAGACGGTAAATTGAATAGTTCCCTCCCTCCCTCTCTCTCCTTCAGGATTGTTTCTGGCTCTTCAGACTCCTCTTTTGGTCTGAAGCTTCTCTGCGAAAGTGTTTCTCATCCTTTGCCGTTGGGTGTGATAACCCTGCTGCCCAACCTCCCCCATCCCCTTCCTCTTTTCACTTATCTCTCGCTCTCTCTCACCCTCTCTATCGCTTGCTCTCTCTCTCTCTTCTTTCCCATTCTCTGACCCGCCCTCCCTGTCTCTTGTGTGCACACACGTTGTTGCCTTCCCTTGTGAGCTCTCTGTCCCACCTCATCCTTCTCTCTCTCTGTCTGTCTCGCTCTCTCTCTCATTCCCTCTCTTGCCCTTTCAGTCATCCCGTGATCCCTTCCTTCTATTGAGTAAGAGCGCTCCGTTTGTAGACAGTAGCACATCTGTCGGCGACAGACTGTGTATGTGTGTGTGTGTGTGTGTGTGTGTGTGTGTGTGTGTGTGTGTGTGTGTGTGTGTGTGTGTGTGTGTGTGTGTGTGTGTGTGTGTGTGAGTGAGTGTGTGAGTGAGCGATAGCAAAAAAAAAACATTGCTCACCTCATCCACTCTCTCCTGACCCGGGCGGTGCAGGAGGGGTTAATCCGTCAAGTGCGCAGGGATTCTCGATTCGATGGGCGCCCGAATACAGCTTAACCTTCATTCCTGCAATCCATCATCATCTGCTCTGAGCACACACATAGCCACACAAATACTCACGCACACACACATGCAGGTGTGTGTGTGTGTGTGTGTGTGTTTGAGGGGGGGGGGGGTTGTAATAGAGATCCATGTGGAACGTTGTCATAATGTTTGGAAATATGAATGAAATACGTAACAAGATTGACACAATATGTTAGACCTATACAAGTATGTTGTAATGTGCTTAAAATATTAGGCAATACCCCTAAATGTAAATCAAAAAAATATTAGGTAGTACCCCTAAATGTAAAGCAGGGTGCCAAAGCATACTTGTAGATGTGGTGCATCGTGAGCGGGAGCACAGGCGCACTTTGGGTGTGCAAGTGTGTGCGCGCATATGGATATCCAGATTGACATTCACCATTCACAGTGTACTAATGTGTTGGAGTCTGGATAAGCAAGACTGGGGGGGGGGGCTGAATTATGCAGTGAGAGAGAGAGAGAGAGCAAGAGAGAGAGACAAAGGGAGAAGCAGATACAGAAAGAGAGACCGAAGAAACCAAAGGGAGAGTAAATGAGGCAGATAGGGAGAGGAGAAGAATAAAGGGAGAGAGAAAGGGAGAGAGTGATGGTGGGAGGAGACAGCTTTATGATGTAGAAGGCAACTCCAATCATGGGGTGGGGGGGTGTCATGCAGGAGAGAATCCTTGTTTTGGTGGCCATGGCAACGGGTTACTGAGAATTCTCCACACACACACACCTCACACATACACACACACCACTCAGGACTTTACTGCAGAGAGACAGTACTGCAGTCAGGCCTTAGGCTAGACCGTCACATGGTGTGTGTGTGTGTGTGTGTGTGTGTGTGTGTGTGTAGCTTGGGTGTGGATGGTGAAAGAGAGGAAAGATCATGAAAAATAAGTAAAGCTTATGTGTGCACCTGAGTCTCTGTATCTATGGGTGTGCTTCAGTGTGAATGTGTGTGTGTGTGTGTGTGTGTGTGTGTGTGTGTGAGAGAGAGAGAGAGAGAGAGAGAGAGAGAGAGAGAGAGAGAGAGAGAGAGAGTTGGTGAAAGACAAGAAAACAAATACGTAAGCGCCTGAGTGTACCGGTGTTTATGAGAGGGGTTTTCATCCCGTGTGTGTGTCCGTGTTTGTATGTGTGAGCGTGTGCTTTTCACATTGTGCGCTCGGGGAACGAAGTGTCACTTGGTCCCTCTGTTGGTTCGTCTGTCTGCATGTGTTTCCCAGTTGAGCTGCAGAAGGGAGACAAAGAAGTACAAAATGTTAACAAAAAAATATGTCTAATTAAAACTCCAAGCCCATTCGTTCTACAGTATTTTATGAATTGGAGAGCGCGGGAGAAGGGATCAGGAATCATCCTCAGAAGCTGACATTCCTACAGAACCATTATTGGTGCATTGTGTCTCCACAGTTGTCGTGCATCACTACTTAGGATTCAGCCAGTTCAGCTAAGTAATGGATTCTTCCTACTTCGAGGCTTACCACAAAATATGGTAATTACAATACTGATAGTGATAATAATCCTATTAATAACATCAATCATATGAACCTTACTTATACTATATGACTCAAAAACTTTAGGATTAGGGTTGTATGAAAATAATGTTACAAAATACTACAAAAAGAAAACTGAACAAACACTGAATTAAGGAGTAACAACAGGTGGCACCAAATAACATGATCTAAATATCATAAACTGTAAACATAACACATTTCTAAAACCGAAAAGGTAGAATTGCAACTGAGTAAATAGGGGGGGAAAAATACACAAGCACACACGTAAACACATGCGGCGTCTTATTCCATGTATGGTTCATTACATTGCATTTTCATGCACAAAATACGCTATTTCAAACAAGTTGTCCAAATTGTAGGTATATCCTCAGAAAGAGACTCTTCACAGGCGGAGGCACATAAATGCACTAAGTGGGCATTGTGTCCCATCTTGGTACACTACTGCTTGTTTTAATTACTGTGACCAGTTGTTTTGCCATTAGAGGACCCATTTTCTAGAAAACACTGGTTGTTTTAATTTTTAAAACTGACCATAAAACATTTTTTTTTCAGAGTTGGTTAACCAGTTTAGACTACTTAAACCCCTCTATCAGAAACCCATTTGAATATATGAACAGGCTAAATTCAAATTATGTAAAATAATTCAATGTCCACACACATGTAAACATATACACAGATATATAAATACCCATAAACAGCAAATGTCTGCTCAACCACCTGCTATATTACCATGGTGACAGAACAGCATCGTCCATCTTCTGTGACCGGCCTCTGGCACCATCTGTTTGTCAAATTACGTTAATACACAATGTTTCAGGCCCATAATCTGGAAATCAAGTAGAAAATAATGCTGGTTTTTTTTTCTGACACAAGGCAAGTTTAGTCATATAGCTTACACAAAGGTAATTCAAAGTGCTTTACATAAAGGCATAAAAATACATTAAATAAGAGATACAGAATAAGATAAAGACATTTTAAAAAAGATTAAGAAAAAATTACAAGAAAATTAAAAATAAAAAGTTAAAAAAAAACATTAGTCCAAGTGCAACTGCCAGTAGGCTGAAGATTCAGTGAAACGAGTCGGGGAAGAAGAACATGGGAGCTAACTAAGGAAGACGGGAAAAGTTTGAGTGTGGAGCGGTTGAAGTTTGATTGTGATAACGGTAACCAAAAGGTTAGTAGCTGCAAAACGGAGTAGTGTGAGTTCGGGTAGGCTGTCGAGACACAAGGAAATGGACGACGGTTGCCGTGTTTTGAGGTGAACGGACCGTGCTGCAGTAGGAGCGGCATCATCAGCGAACCTGTTCAGCAAGTTTGGATGTTTCTCCCTCCCTTTTCTCCCACCTCCCTCCTTCTCCCTTGTGTGCACTTCCAGGTCTCCGTGTTGATGGTGGTCACCACTTGGACGCTGCCTGCCATTCCCCTCATCACATTTTCTTTTTATTAAGCCATGCAATTTTTTTTTTTTAACATGGTGATGGTGGTCACGTGGCTTGGTCCTGGACTGTTTCGATGGTGTCTGGACACTGCTTGGCATCCTGTGCATCATATTCTTCATAAATTTTACAAGTCCATTATAATTGTGCTAACATCTTTCAATGTTATATTGTGTAAATTCCGTAAACACAACATCCATTGCACGTTGTCCGTCTTGGGAGAGAGGTCTCTCCTCTGTTGCTCTCCCTGAGGTTTCTTCGTATTTTTTCTCCCTGTTAAAGGTTTTTTTTTTTAGGGAGTTGTTCCTCATCCGACGAGCAGGTGGGTCTAAGGACAGGATATTGTGTTGCTGTTAAGCCCACTGAGACAAATTTGTAATTTGTGATATTGGGCTATACAAATAAAATTGATTTGATTTTTGATTTGAAAGGAAATGGAAATAAGTATTTAACATGTCAACATTTTTTCATTAAACATATTTCCAGTGCAGCTATTCACATGAAATTAAGACCAGGCATCTGCATTAACTCAACAAGGCATCGCTGCTAAAGAAATAATAACATTCCAATCAATAAAACAAAGTTAGGTTCGTTAAATTGGAATGACAGGGGAAACAAATTGAACACACTAACTGAAATGTACACTGCTCAAAAAAAATAAAGGGAACACCTAAAAACACAATATAGACCTCGATGAATGAAATATTTCAGCTTAAAATCTTTATTTATTAGACAGAGGAATGTGTTTAGAGCAACATAACCTAAGAATGATCAATGGAAATCAAAATCATTAGCCCATTAAGGTCTGGATTCAGAATCATACTCAAAATCAAAGTGGAAAATGAGAACATAGGCTGATCCAACTTCTGTGGAAATTCTTCAAGACGATTCAAAATGAGGCTCAGTAGTGTGTGTGGCCTCCACGTGCCTGTATGCACTCCCTACAACGTCTGGGCATGCTCCTGATGAGACGACGGATGGTCTCCTGAGGGATCTCCTCCCAGACCTGGATCAGGGCATCGGTCAACTCCTGGACAGTCTGTGGTGCGACATCGCGTTGGCGGATGGTACGAGACATGATGTCCCAGAGGTGCTCGATTGGATTCAGGTCTGGGGAACGTGCAGGCCAGTCCATAGCATCAATGCTCTCGACATACAGGAACTGCTGACACACTCTGGCCACATGAGGACGAGCATTGTCATGCATGAGCAGGAACCCAGGGCCCACTGCACCAGCATATGGTCTGACAATGGGTCTGAGAATCTCATCCCGGTACCTAATGGAGGTCATGGTACCTCTGGCTAGCACGTAGAGGTCTGTGCGGCCCTCCAAGGATATGCCTCCCCAGACCATCACTGACCCACCACCAAACCGGTCATGCTGGAGGATGTTGCAGGCAGCAGAACGTTCTCCACAGTGTCTCCAGACTCTCTCACGTCTGTCACATGTGTTCAGTGTGAACCTGCTCTCATCTGTGAAGAGCACAGGGCGCCAATGGCGAATCTGCCAACCAAGATGTTCTCTGGCAAAGGTCAATCGGGCTGCACGGTGTTGGGCTTTGAGCACAGGCCCCAATTGTGGACGTCGGGCCCTCACACCATCCTCATGCATTCTGTTTCTCACTGTTTGAGCAGAAACCTGCACATTAGTGGCCTGTTGAAGGTCGTTTTGTAGGGCTCCGGCAGTGCTCCTCCTGTTCCTCCTTGCACAAAGGACCAGATAGCGGTCCTGCTGCGGGGTTGTTGTCCTCCTGCGGCCCCCTCCACGTCTCCTGGTGTACTGGCCTGTCTCCTGGTACCTCCTCCATGCTCTGGACACTGTGCTGGGAGACACATCAAATCTTCTTGCCACAGCATGCATTGATGTGCCATCCTGGATGAACTGCACTACCTGAGCAACTTCTGTAGGTTGCAGATACCGCCCCATGCCACCTCTAGTGGTGAGGGCACTAGCAAAATGAAAAACTAACCAAAGATCAGCCAGAAAAGATGAGGACAGGCAAATGGTCTGCGGCCACCACCTGCAAATCCATTCCTTTTATAGGGGTTGTCTTGCAAATTGTCTAATTTCCACCTGGTGGAAATTAGACAATAACCAACAGGTGAAATTGATTCACAAATCAGTGTTGCTTCCTAACTGGACAGGTTGATATCTCAAAAGTGTGATTGACTTGGAGCTACATTGCATTGCTTATGTGTTCCCTTTATTTTTTTGAGCAGTGTATTTAATAGTAGTAGAAGGTATTACTGTTAAGGGAGACAAGGACCCTGGAGTTATCAGTTGTTGTTAATCTGCTGTATGTTGGTACTGTAGGTGCCAGTATGCACCTAAATGTTGGTATTGCAATCCGCCAAAAAAAAAAAAAAAACACAAAGAAGAAGATCTACTTCCGGTTCCAGCTGATTGTTTGTTTGTTTGTTGCTGGAGGGTGTGCAAGATGGGGGCCAGAGCAGTTGTGTATTATTGCACCTGAGCAACATTTAGGGGTTACCATACCCAAAAGTGTGTTATGTGTATAGCAGCTTTGGTCACGGAAATTGTTCAAACATAATATACATACCGTCATTAAGTGACATTACTTGTTTACTCGAATTACCTCCGAACGAAGTTTAGTCTGCTGCTAACTTCTGCTTGTTAACTGACTCGCTTGCTAGCTAACCGTAATTAAATAAATGTCCAGCAGTGGCGCTGCTATGAAGCGGAATTCCTCCAGACCGAAGAAATCTGCCAAACAGCAACTGGCTTTTGCCTCTGAACTTTCTGAAGACGAGATGAAATTGGGGAAATTGCTCAAATCAAAAAGAAAAGCAAACAAGAAATAATTACAAAAATCCTGGATTTTCTAAAAAGGTAGAACTATCATTAAATGAGGTATTGGAATTATCCAAATTACAAACACAACTAGATAATATCTGAGGAAAAAGCAAGGGGAGATTTTATAAGATCAAGACTTAAATGGATGGAACATGGTGAAAAAAATACTAAGTATTTTTTCAAATTTTCAAAAAGAAGAAATGCCCTCAGTTAACAAAATTTGTATTAAGAATATCCAATGAGAATCCTGATGATATTTCACAGTATGTTGCCTTTTTATCAAACATTGTATACATCTACTCACCCATGTCCATATCAAATCCAGTCATTTCTAGTAGATAATGTCTCCAGTAATGTCAAGAAAGTTGATAACCCATTTAAAGGTTTGTGTGATGATCAGATCACTATTGCCGAAATCAAGAAAAGTATCTAAGCTCTTAAGATAACCATTCCCCTGGAAGTGATGGTCTTACCAGTGAATTTTATAAGGCCTTCAGGGAAGAGCTAGCTCCATTCCTTCTCTCAGTAATTAATGAATCCATCCATTATCTGAATTGCTTATCCTGCTCTCAGGGTCGCGGGGATGCTAGAGCCTATCCCAGCAGTCATTGGGCGGTAGGCAGGGAGACACCCTGGACAGGCCGCCAGGCCATCACACAGGGCCAACACACATATACACACTCATACCTAGGGGTAATTTAGTATGGCCGATTCACCTGACCTACATGTCTTTGGACTGTGAGAGGAAACCGGAGCACCCTAAGGAGACCCACGCAGACACAAGGAGAACATGCAAACTCCACACAGAGGACAACCCGAGACAACCCCCAAGGTTGGACTACCCCGGAGTTGGAACCCAGGACCTTCTTGCTGTGAGGCGACCATGCTAACCACTGCGCCACTGTGCTGCCTAATTAATGAATCGTTAAGAGAAAAATAACTACCTGCATCACTTAAACAAGGAGTTGTCACACTAATTCCCAAACCCAATAAAGACAAGCTACATATAGATAACTAGAGACCCATTGCTTTACTAAATAATGCCTGTAAAATATTTGCTTTCATTCTTAGTAGAAGATTGAAAATAGGATTAGAAGAAATAATTGATGAAGAGCAAACTGGCTTTATGCGTGGTAGGAGCATTCACAACAACATTAGATTAATTCTGGATATGATTGATTACAACCACCTCATATTGGATGAGAGCTTTGTACTATTCATTGACTTCTATAAGGCCTTTGATACTGTTGAACATGGTTTTTTTATTTAAAGTAATAGAATTTCTTGGTTTCGGTGACTTTTTTTAAAATGCAGTCAAAACACTATACTACAATGGATGCAATAGCTCAGTAAAACTGGTTCATGGAACTACACAACGATTTCAACTTCAAAGGGGTTTAAAACAAGGCTGTCCAGTCTCCCCATTTTTATTTTTGTTAGTCACTCAAGTAATGGCATCCCATATCAAAATGAGCAATTTTCAAGGGATTTCAGCTTTGGGGAGAGAATTTAAAATTTGTCAGCTGGCAGATGATACCTCATTATGTCTAAGGAACAAAGATGAAATCCTCAAAGCATTACAGTGCATTGAACATTTCTCTGTTGTATCTGGTTTGTAGATGAATGCCAAGAAATATGTCCTTTTCCCACTTAAAGCTTGTAATTTGTCTCATATACATGACATAGAGGAAAAAGATACTGTCTCATATTTGGGGATTGCACTTTTCAAAGATAAAAAAATACATACAAAATTGAATTTTGACCCAATCATTATCCAAACCAAAAGCAGGTTCAATTTATGATTATCTAGATTTATCATTACAAGGAAGAATTCTCTTATCAAAGGCTGAAGGCCTTTCAAGGTCTGTATATGTATCACTTTCTTTAGATATCCATCCATCCATTATCTGAACTGCTTATCCTGCTCTCAGGGTCACGGGGATGCTGGAGCCTATTCCAGCAGTAATTGGGTGGCAGGCGGGGAGACACCCTGGACAGACCGCCAGGCCATCACAGGGCTTCTTTAAATATACCAACTGAAATTTAGTATAAAGTACTTAATTCACAATGAATGAATTTTATCTGGAAGAATAAACCTCACTACTTAAAAAGAAAGCTTTTGTATAACAGAAAAGAAAATGGCATGGACCTTGGCCTATGAGCACAACTTCTCTCCACACAGATATTACATATGGAACAATAAAGATATTCAGTTTAAACAAAAAACTCTGTTTATCCAGAAATGGTTTGACAACAATATCATTCAAGTTCAGCAACGTTTGAATAAAGATGGGTTACTGTTGTCTTATGGTGAATTTCTGAAAAAGGTTGAATTACCAGTTACACCGAAATAATATGCATTAGTGGTTGATGCTATTCCAAAAGGTGCTATACAGGTTCTGAAAAATTCTCATGATGATACAACTCAGTCCTTAGATTGGAGAGGGAATATCTTCATTGGTGATTTAGATGTCCTAAATAAAAAAATGTAGTAATAAACAAATCCGGAATACCCTTGTAGAGAACAATATTCCCCCTATGCAAATGTTCTGGTCTTCTATTTATGGTGACTTGAATTGGAAAAAGGCATGACGAATATACGACAAATACTGTACTTACATTAAAATGAAAGAGGTGTCATTTAAAATTTTACATAGAATCTATCCTGGAAAGCACATTCTGGAAAGTTTAAACTGAATATTAATTATTCTTGTGACTTCTGTGGTTTGAACAAAGGAACAATTTCTCATTTATTTTTCCATTGAATGTATTCCAAAATATTTTGGATCGATATGCAAAACTTTATATCTAGGGAAACGAGTCAAATGGTCATGTTTTATGGTAGTGATATTCTAATTTATTTTTAAAATAACTCAGTGGACAAAAACGTTAGCTTTTTAATCCAACTGTTTATAATATTGGCAAATTCCATATACATAAAATGAAATGGACAAATAGAAAAACCAAAGTTTACCTTACTTCTAATTGATATTAACCTTTATTGCAATTCTCTAGTCAAGCTGAAAAATAGAAAAGCAACAAAGACCTGGACAATATTTGAAACGTAAAATTACCAACTAATGCTAGTTAACGATTAATCTGTGCACCTTAATTTATGTTTTTTCCCTCCTACGTATTAGTTTGCTTCTCTTGATTGTAAAAAGCTTCTTGCACAATCCCTTTTATTTTTATATAACTGATTTCCCTGGCAATGCGTTTCCTTTTTTATTCTTTTTGCTCTTTAAACTTGTGTATATGTTACTGTTGTTTGTCTTAAAGTTATTAATAAAGTTTTGATGAAAAATAAAAAACGTAGCGTGTCTCACAACCATCTTACCTGTAATATTTGCTAGTAATATTTGATTTGCTAATGTCCCTTACGGCTTTCCGTAGCGCCACAACAAAGTCACGTGATGTACGTAACAACGTCAGTCGGAATCCGGTCGGTGAATAAACACCCAGCACGAGAGAAGTCGTCCTTGCTTTATTAATGTTATAAGTTAACATAGCCAGAGGGCACAGATCATTACATGGTGTCAGAAGTGGGATTTAAATACCCAATATGGATTCGTACGGCGTTCCAGCTCCACGGATGGACTGGGAATCGGCGAACTTACCTGAAGCATGGAGACGATTTCGACAAACAACGGAGCTAATGTTCAAGGGCCCCCTGCGCGGGAAGAACGAAGAGGAGAAATGCAGCTACCTCCTGCTCTGGATAGGGGAAAAAGGGCGCGATGTGCACAACACTTGGACACTCAGCGGAGAACAAGCCAAGAAGCTAGAAACGTACTACGATAAGTACACTGAGTACATCGCCCCCAAAGCAAACCCGATTTATGCCAGATATAAATTTCATGAAAAGATGCAGGGAGACAGTGAATCCTTCGAACGATTTGTAACTGAGCTAAAGCTCCTAGTCAAAGACTGTGGCTACCCAAATGCCGACGAGATGGTCAGGGACCGCATCGTGTTTGCCACTAACTCACCCAGAGTGAGAGAAAAGCTACTTAGCCAGGGAGCTGAGCTAACGCTAGAGAAAGCCATAGATGTAGCCCGCTCACACGAGCTAGCAAAGCAACAGCTAAAGTTTATGGGCCAGGGCAGCACACATGAAACGGTGCACGCAATAGGCAGAAAGACTTACAAACCGAACGCACCCAAAGCAGCTAACGCTAACTTCAGACAAAGGGAGGGTAACGTTAGCACCGCCGCCAGGGCGTGTAGCTATTGTGGAGGGCTACACGGCGCTAAAGCCACTTGCCCAGCGAAGGGTAAACAATGCATTAAATGCAAGAAGCTCAATCATTTTGCTAAAGTATGCAAGTCTAGCTCCCAGGGACAGACAAAGTACTACCGCGGCACAGTACATGCCGTCAGAGAGAACCCAGAAGAGTACACCACTGACAGAGAGCAGGGAGAACTGTACTTCGACAACATTACAGTGGAGAGCACCGCTGTGGGAGAACAGACAGAGCTGTACATAGACTGCATCTCAATAGAGAACAACAGAAAAAGCAACGAGCAGGCTTACGTAGAGGTTGGAATTGGCACACCTCCACAGAAGGTAAAGTTTAAACTAGACACTGGGGCACAGGCCAATACTATTCCCACCAACCTGTTCCAGGCGCTGTTCAAAAATGTGACACTGAAACCAGCAATACACAGACTCACTGAATATGGAGGAGGCGCGCTGAGCGTGAAAGGCACATGCAAACTCAAATGTAAGTACAGAGACAATGCAATGATGCTGGACTTTTACGTCATTGACACAAACGCCCCACCAGTCATGGCAATGAAAACATGCCGTGACCTAAACTTGGTAAAAATAGTGATGGCTGTGAGCGAGGAAAACAATGTCACATCACAGAGCATAATGGATGAGTATGCAGATGTTTTCCAGGGAATAGGAGAGTTCCCAGGCGAGTGCACCTTCCGCGTCACACCAGATGCAACGCCGGTCGTCTGCCCGCCACGCAGAATCCCCATCGCCCTACGCAGCAAACTGAGGGACGAGCTTGACAGCATGGAGAAAGGCGGCATAATCTGTAAGGTAACAGAACCCACAGAATGGGTGAACGCACTCGTTATTGTTGAGAAGCCAAAGACAGGCAAACTTAGAGTGTGTTTAGACCCCAGAGCTCTTAACAAAGTGATACAACGACCTCACTACCCGCTCCCCACGCTGGAAGACGCCACCACAAAGCTCGCTGGAGCTGAGTACTTTAGCGTGTTAGACGCGCGGTCAGGCTATTGGGCCATCAAACTGAGCACTGAATCCTCAATGTTGACGACATTTAACACAGTGTTTGGCAGGTATCGTTTCCTCAGACTGCCATTCGGAATCGTGTCCGCTCAAGACGAGTTCCAGAGACGCATGGATGAAACATATGAAGGATTGGACGGTGTGACGGCCATAGTGGACGACATACTAGTGTTCGGCAAGACTAAAGAGGAACATGACCAGCGTCTCAGAGCGATGCTGAAGCGCACAAGGGAGCGAGGGGTGAGGCTCAACCCCGACAAGTGTCACATATGCGTGTCCGAGGTAAGCTACTTTGGCCACACGCTCTCACACGAAGGCATCAAACCAGACCCACACAAGGTGAAGGCGGTCAAGGACATGCAACCCCCACAGAACAAAGCAGAGCTGGAGACAGTCCTCGGCATGATCAACTATCTCGCCAGATTCGCTCCACACCTCTCACAGATAAACTCACCCCTCAGACAGCTTCTGAAACAGGACAGTGAGTTTGTGTGGGATGCAGTCCAAGACAAGGCGTTCCAAGAGATGAAGAATCTCATTACACAGCACCCAGGTCCTGTACTCTCATATTTCGACCCGCAGAAAGAGCTGCGACTCCAAGTGGATGCATCCAAAAGTGGCCTTGGGGCTGTCATGCTCCAAGATGGCAAACCAATTGCCTATGCGTCCAAGTCACTCAACAGCACTGAAGAAAACTATGCACAGATAGAGAAGGAGCTCTACGCTGTGGTCTTCGGCTGCAAGAGGTTCCACGAGTACATGTACGGACGAAAAGTGATTGTGGAGTCAGACCACAAGCCTCTGGAGGCAATACTAAAAAAGCCACTGGCAGCAGCACCACCCCGGCTGCAACGGATGATCCTGGCGCTCCAAAAATATGACATCCAAATCATCCACCGCCCCGGTAAGGACATACCGGTGGCCGACACACTGTCACGCAAGTCAATAGAACACCACGACAGTGACCTACAGGAAGGGATGGAGGCCCAAGTGCACACAGTCCTCAGCAACATCCCTGTGAGCGACACAAGACTCACAGAAATCAAGCAGGAAACAGCGCAAGATCCACAGCTCACCGCACTCAGACGAGCCACACTCACTGGCTGGCCAGACACAAAGAAAAAGTGCCCGCCCAGCATCCAGGAATACTGGAACCACAGAGCAGAAATCTCAGAAATGGACGGTATCCTGTTCAAAGGTGAGAGAATCATTGTCCCCCAAAAGCTTCGCAAGGACATGATACAGCGCATCCATGCCAGCCACCTTGGCGTGGAAAAAAGCAAATGCCGAGCAAGAGACTTACTGTTCTGGCCTGGCATGGGGAAACAGATCGAGGATGCGGTAGCAGACTGCAGCATATGCCAAGAACGGCGCAGCGCAAATGCAAAGGAACCAATGATGTCACACGCCATACCCGAGCGGCCGTGGCAAGTGATAGGCACAGACCTATTCACATGGAACTCACAGGGCTTCATAGTCACTGTGGACTACTACTCCAGATTCTTCGAGCTAGAGAGACTTTACAGCTGCACCTCATCTGCCGTCATCATGAAGCTGAAAGCAGCAATGGCTCGACACGGAATCCCCGAGACTATCATCAGCGACAACGGTCCGTGCTACAGCTCTGGTGAGTTCCGCAACTTCTCACAGACATGGGGTTTCTCACACACCACCACAAGCCCCCACTACCCACAGAGCAACGGCCTCTCCGAGAAGACTGTCCAGACGGCCAAACGCATCCTGAACAAAGCCAAAGCTGAGAACAAAGACCCCTACATGAGCTTACTGGAGTATCGCAACACACCGGTGGACAACCTGAAATCACCGGCACAGCTACTGATGAGTCGGAGGCTGCGGTCCATTCTCCCATCAACAGCAAAACACCTGCAGCCACAGATTGCCAGTCAGGAGGATGTTCACAAAAGGAGAGAGGTATGTCAACAGCGCCAGCAGGCATACTACAACCGAACAGCCAAACCTCTGCCCCACCTGCCCGCAGGCACACCAATCCGCTTCCGGCAGGAGGATGGATCCTGGAGACCTGCAACTGTGGAAAGACCAGCGAACACAGACAGGAGCTACCACATCCAAACCAAAGAAGGTCAGATCTACCAACGCAACCGTCAACACCTGCGACAAAGCAGAGTGAACACTCACACTACACACACACACACTTCACAGCAGACTGTTACCAGCGCTAACAACAACACACAAGCCCATCAGCAAGAGCATGCTGAACCTCCAGACACGAACAATCAGCGACAACCAGACACACAGCCTGGTTACACCACGAGGTCAGGTCGAACGATCAAACCAAGACAAATCCTTGACTTATGAATGTTAAAAAAAAGAGAGAATTTTACACCAACCTGTACTATACCTGCTATGTTTTGAAAAGAAATATTTACAGCGTTCACTTACCTTGTGTACCTACCTGCTGTTTGCAGTTACCAGTAATGAAATGAAAGAAAAAAAAAGAAGAAATGTTATTACGGTGTCACATTTAGACAGTGAAGGAAATGTTTTACACTACTTTGTTGCAGTCCAGTTATATAAGAGTTCCACTTTCATATTCTTTCTTATTAAGATTGTATTCGCTTATAAACGTGCTCAACGTGGTCTGTATCTCTGCAGAGAAAGCAGCACTTTTCAGAAAAAGGGAGATGTAATATTTGCTAGTAATATTTGATTTGCTAATGTCCCTTACGGCTTTCCGTAGCGCCACAACAAAGTCACGTGATGTACGTAACAACGTCAGTCGGAATCCGGTCGGTGAATAAACACCCAGCACGAGAGAAGTCGTCCTTGCTTTATTAATGTTATAAGTTAACATAGCCAGAGGGCACAGATCATTACATTACCTTAGCTTCAACTCTTGCTGGTACCCTTCTGTCACAAATCAGTCCTGACACTCTTCTCCACCCTGCCTGCACTCCCCGTTACTTTGGACAGTTGACCCCTAGTATTTAAACTCATACGCCTTCGTCACCATTCCACTATCAATCAATCAATCAATCAATCAAATTGCATTTTATATAGGGCTTTTCTAGCTGCAACAGCCACCAAAGCACTTTACAACTGTCCTCCCTCTCATTCACGCATAACTAAATAAATAAATAAACAGTTCCTCAGCCAACGGAACTAATGGCTTGGGTTTTTTTTAGCACTTCTTAGCACTCGTTTTAGCACTTCCACTTCTTATTTATTTGTTTAACATTTTAACCCATTGATCTCAGCGGTTTCACTAGTCTTTTACCATTTTATCTCAGCTCCGTTGGTTTTACGAGACATCCCTGCTTACTTTCCTATTGACGACAATTTCCTTACTGACCTAGCTACTTGCTTGGCTTGTTTTAGCCTGGTGGCTAAGCCAACCAAAACAATTATGCCACCTTTGCCCTGTGAGGACCGTGTGATACTCAAGAAAGCAAACAAAAAGATTGCTGACCTTAAAGAGGATATTTGACGGCTTTCGGATGTAAAGAAAGGCTCCCCTTCTGACCAACTTCATGGACGTGGCCTCTGGGCAGTGCAAAACGGATTGCCTCTCTCCGTGCAACCATCCAGGACACAGTTCTGTGGGACCTCTCCACTTGTCCACGGCTTTCCTGCTGCTCGACACCTGACCACCTGGGCTGACGTGGTGGTCCGCGGTCGAAGAGACTCGGACAGGGCTGCCTCACCTCCTTGCCTAAGCCTTTCCAACCGCTACACGACCCTGTCTGACGACACTCTGGTCCACCCAGCTGATGTTCCTGCAGTTCCGATTCGTCCCAATCTAGACCCCTCTATGAAAACGGCGCCTGCCGTCGCTGCAGTTTCCCCACCATCAGTAGCTAGCAGTGTTCATTTGGCTCGCCATCACACTGTGAATCAACCCAAAACCACAGCCCTCATTTTGGGTAATGACCCCCCTCTTCCCGTCATAAGATTCTGAAAGAGGCCGTGTTCAGACGCTCTGGACGTCTTTTTTTGCCCTGAGCTGGCAAGGAAATCCATACTGAGACCTAGTGTCACTGCCTCGCCACAACTCTCGCCTGCTCAGACACCCCATCCCCAGTCAGCGATTTCAACACTGGAGTGTGCACTCTACTGCCACAAGAACCGGGAGCCGACATCTCCTTGTCCCCTTTTGTCCCTAGCCACATTGATAGTTGGGGATTCCATTTCAGGAACATCCGTTTCTTCAACGCAGCCACGTGCTGATTCCCTGGAACCATGGTCCCTGATATCCTAGATAAGCTCACGGGGCTGCTGCACTCACTCCCGTCCTCTACTGATCGAGTGATAGTTCATGTGGGGGGACAAACGATGCAGCTCGTCAGCAATCTGAGCTGACCAAAAAGGACTTTAACAACCTTTTTGAGTACTTTTGGAAAGTCTGTTTTTATTTTCAATCCTATTCCCATACTGACTCGTGGAGCAGGGTGTCTCAGCAGAATCCTCAGCCTCCACACTTGGCTCCAGTCTGCCTATTGACAATTTTAATCTGTTTTGAGATCATTTCTCCCTCTTCAAGACTAACGGAGTCCACCCAAACAGGCCGGGTAGTCGGATGCTCGCGGCCAACTTTACAATCCGTACAGTTGTCTCTATAATGTGACTAACTGTTTACATCCAACACTCCTTTCCCGGAACCTCCATTTCCGCCTTTTATGGTAACCCACAGTATTGTTCCCTCCGCTAGCTCCCCCCACTGGCCTCATCTGTAATTAACCTTCTCACCACGAGTTTTCCCCACACAGAATATTATTAGGCACAGGGCTTCTCGTCCACACAACATATCCAATGGTAGAAACAGTAACAACCTAAAATTTGGAGCCAGTGTCTGCAATTTACATCCTATATGCTGTATTCCCGTTTCTTTTCCCTCTGCTTTGACACCAAACAATTTTTGCCTTTGGAATGTGAGATCCCTTGGCAATAATTCCTTTATGATTTTATTGTTTCTAATGATCTAGACTTTTTTTATAATTACTGAGACATGGCTGTCCCCAGGGGACACTATTCCCCTGATTGAGGCTAGGCCCCTTGGGACTTAAGTGTCATCCTGTTAATTTTGGTAATTTTATCTCCTTTGAGGTTTTAAGTTTCCTAACTACTGGCCCTCCCCATTTACTCTGCATCTTAATTTATAGGCCCTCTAATTCAGTTAGTTCTGAGTTTTCTGACCTTCTATCCATCGTCATGCCTAAATATGACAGGGTGCTTATTCTTGGTGATTGTAATATTAATATATGCTGTCCTTCCCATTCCCTCACCTCACATTTTTTAGATCTTATAGACTCTTTTAACCTCATTCAATGTGTTAAAGGGGCCACACATTCCAAAGGTCCCATCTTAGACTTTGTACTCTCATCTGGTTTCTCTCTTGAGTGTCTTAATCTGGTGGCTATGCTTGTAACTGACCATAACGCCGTTGTTTTAAAAGTTCCAACACAGCTCTCTATTCATAGTCTCTACCCTACAATATGCTCTCACATTCTCAATGCTGGTTCTGCTATTAAATTCTGTGATGTTTTTAATTCATCATCCTTTAATTCCACTATATCCCCTCTCAATCCAGACGCACTGTTAAATTCATTCAATAATAAGTGCCTATCCATCTTTGACCAAATTACACCGTTTAAAACTAGGAAACAAAATTCAAATAACCTCCCCGGCTGAACGATCACACTCGAGCCCTTTTAAGACTGTAGAAAATCTGAACGACAATGGAAGGTCAACAAGTCCAAAATAGCACATAAAACCGTTAAAAACCAAATGTTAATTTACCAGAAAGCAGTTAAGGATGCGAGACCAGTTTATTTCTCTGAACTGATATCTAGAAATAATCACAATTCTAAAGTTCTCTTTAGAGTAATTCTTCTTCTTCTTCTTTCAGCTTGTTCCTTGTTTCTCAGGGGTTGCCACATTGTGTATGTTGTAATGTCCTTATTTGCCCTTGTACAGCTCTGAATGACTGCAAACACTGGCAGATGGTCACTTGTGTCATTTATTATTAGCCCACATTACTTTCCTATCAATTAAATTAGTGAATATATTATCAATTAGTGTAGCACTGTGAGTTGTTATTCTGGTTGGGCGTGTGATTGAGGGATACAGGCTCATACTGTACATTGAATTAATGAATTCTGTAGTAGTATTGTGTTCAAGTGGGTTTAACAAATCAATATTGAAGTCCCCACAAACAAAAACCTTGTTCTTATTATTTGTTCTCATACATCTCCAATAACGTTTCTCTAAATGTATCAATACATGATCCTGGAGTTCTGTATACACAGCTTATTAGTATGTTTTTTGATTTCTCTAGTTCTATTACTACAGTAATACATTCCATATTGTCTACTACTTGTGATATACTATTATAGTTTTTGTCAATGTATAAAGCAACTCCTCCACCCTTTTTTTGATTCCTGTTCATAGAATACATCTCATATCCTTCAGTGTCGACCATGGCAGTTTGTTCCTCATTAAGCCAAGTCTCAGAGATTGCTATTACAGCGAATTGATTCTTCAGTTGTCTTAAACAGTGTTTGATCTTTGAAAGGTTTGAATTCAGGCTCCTACTATTGAAATGTATAATTGATATTACTCCATTTATTTTTTACATTTCTGTTAAACTGTTCCTCAGTATAGTATTCACAATGGTTGTGTGTGTTGATGTAGAAATTGTTCTCAGGATCGATATCATTCTCCATATCATGTCCTTTATGTTCAGTGAATTCAAAGGTTTTCAGTCCAACTGTTTCATAATCTGAGATCAGTACTTGTTGATTAATATCTCCAGTTGGAGATGAATGACATGTGTCAAGGAGGCTTGTCATGGGTTGCAATTGTCATGGGTGTCAGAATTATTACCTGTGCTGTTCTCCAAGGGTTGTCGTCTCTGATACTTGTCCAGCTCTGCAATGTCCTTGGTGGCCAGCACTTTAGCTTCCTCTGGAGATCCATTCAGTTTTATGAATACTTTACAGTTTGTTGTCCATGTTGATTGAATCTTGGTTTGTTCCTTCAACATGCGTGATTGTCTGGCGATGTCCGCGTTTTTCTTCGTCGGGTGCTCGTTGAGATACACAACGCTTTCTTCTCTGCTTGAGCAGTGCTGTTTTTGTTTTCTGCTTCATAAAGCGAATTATTGTGGCTGGTTTCACGTTATTATATTTTTGGGGACGAGGATGACACGCCTCGATGTCTCTGCTGTCCACTTTTATCCCCTTACTGTCGAAGAAGGTGATCACTTGCTGCTCGAAGGAGACCAGGTCAGGCTCGGTGGGCTCTGGATCCTTCGCTGCAGCCCTGGCGTAGGACCGGGGCTGGGTTTCCAAGCCGCCGATAATAAGGTCATTTATCTTGGAGTATTGTTCCAGGTCTGCCACACGGCCCTCCAGTATGTTTTTTTTTATCTTTGTCGTCATTTTGTCTTCTCAGTTCCTTTATTTATCCTATCATTTATCAAGTCCATTATCCGTTTCTGTTATTTAGAGATTTTTACAATCGCTTCCGACATAAAGTTTAGAGATTTTGTTGAGATATGACACCAGTGTATTTGTATGACTCTGTGTTACTGTATACTATTATTTTGTTTACAGTCAGTGATGACTTTGTCCACAAGTGGGGGGTGTTGCGCTTGCATGCGCGGATTGATTACGTCACTGAGACGCTGTTCATTTTCTTCTTCCCAAAACGACCGAATAAACGGAGGCTGCATTTTTCCCTCCAGCAGAAGTTCGGTAGTCAGTACGATTCTTAATAACGGTTTAATAATTCACTTCATCTGCACAGAGACAGACATAAAGTATTATTCTAGTCTTCTAACAGGTTATGGGCCCAGATAACGTTGGATTATTTAGTAGTTTGATAAAAGAAGTACACGAAGTGTGATAACCTCGGATGGCGGGATGCGCGCAGGTTAGCACGGAGTAGCAAGTTAGCAAGTGTGAAGCTAGTTAGCATCGAGAGAGCCTATCGGGAAGCTAATGGAACGCTAAGCTAAGCTAACGCTACCTAGGGAGATGGAGCGGAAGAAGAGCAGATGGCCCACATTCAACGGACAGGCCGATGAGTATGAACTGTGGGAAGAGCGAATGCTCTGTTGCATGCATGGTGTGGGGCTGAAAACCACCATCCTTACCGAGCCCGTGGGACCTTTGACAGCGGAAGAGCAGGCCCTAGACGAGGAGCGGAACGCGGACGCCTACTGCGCATTGGCGCCTTTATTGGACAACACAAGCTTGGGACTGATCTTCAGAGAAACGAAGAACAAAGGTAGAGAGAGTCTACGGGTGTTGCGGGAACATTACATTGGTAAGGGCAGACCCCGGATTGTCACTCTGTATGTAACATTGACTGGGCTAAAGAATGCTGATAATGAGACGATAACCGAATACATTATCCGAGCTGAACAAATCATTACGGCTCTCAAAGGGGCGGGAGAAGCACCGAGTGAGGGTGTTATGTCTGCACACATCGACAGTGCTGCATTTGATTTGGTGCTGTTCTATTGTGCTGGGATCGATTGGTGATGCCTGCGGACTCTGGGTTATTTGATCGGGTCTGCCTGTGATGCTGTGTCAGTCTAAATAAAGAATGCATCGTGTCCTGACGTGATTTCTAAATACAATATTGGCGACGAGGATGGCTGATATCTCTCTCCCACCACCTGCCCCCTTCCTGGCATTACCTGGCGAGCCTCCGGTACCATGGACTCGCTGGCTACATAGTTTTGAAAATTACATCATCGCCTCAGGGCTCGACGACGTGAGCCAGGCTAGGAAGACGGCTCTGTTGCTACACTGCTTGGGAGCAGAGGGTCATCGTGTGCTCGGGACTCTGGGGAACGTCACAAACTTTGACGAAGCTGTGGGACTTATGTGCACCCATTTCGCCGCTCCACAGAGTGCCCTCCTTCGGCGATTTATATTCCGTCAGCGACACCAACTGCCTGGTGAGTCTGTGCAGCAGTTTGTAGCTAATTTGCGAGGGCTAGCTAGCTCATGCAAGTTTGGCGCGCTTCAGAGGGCTTAATGATGGCCATGGTGATGAGGGGGTTACCCGAGAGATATAAGCCATTCACTCTAATGGTGACACATGGCGACAGTGAGTTGACATTGGGACAATTTAAGGCCAAATTGAGAAACTTTTGAGGCGGCTGAAGATGTGGCTAATGCTACAGCATCGGACGAGACGTCCGAGAGGGTGATGAAGGCCCTCGCAGCGCCTAAGAAAAAGCCAGTGAAACGCTGTGAGGGAGATGATGAACAAACGGTGTGCTGGCGATGCGGTGACAAAGGCCATTGGAAAACGGACTGTTCACGCAGCGTGTGGTGCAGCTTCTGCCGGGTCAAGGGTCACACGGACAAAGTGTGCAAGAAGAAGGACCGCGCTGATGGAGCCAGGTGTGCACGCGAGCAAGGTGGCGGCGGCGGTGGTGGTCACGGAGCACGTCGAGGTCAGGGACCGGGGAATGCTGCGGAAGAAGAGAACTACATCTTCAGAGTGCAGGCTGGAGAGACCAGCTCAGCAGGACCAGGACGACGGCAACAGTTCAAACCAGGATTGATTGTGGACTGTGGGGCTTCTTCCCACATAGTCAATGATAAGAAGAAGTTCAAGAGCTTTGACAGCTCGTTCGAGCCAGAGAAACACTGCATGGAGCTGGTGGACGGTAAGCGCACCTTTGGTGTGGTGCAGGGCAGGGGAGATGCTACGGTATGTCTGCTCGACAGTGAGGGGCGACGGTGTAGAGTGACACTGCAGAATGCACTATATATTCCATCGTACCCCCAAGAGCTCTTCTCTGTGAAGTCTGCGACAGCACACGGAGCCAGTGTGTTCTTCGAAGAGGGCAGAGATGCCCTGATGTTACCGGATGGTACCAGGTTTGACATTTTTGTACAGGGGAAAATGTACTATTTGCAAACTGAATGTGTTGTTGAAAAGTGCCATGATATAGAAACTTGGCATGAGATAATGGGCCACTGCAACTATGACGATATCATAAAGCTACAGGATATCACTGATGGTATGCATATAAAGGGTAAAGTGTGTAAACCTGACAAAGAGTGTGCAGTATGCATAGAAGGGAAGTTTACCCAAAACAGGAACAGGAAACCTACAGACAAAGCCAAGACACCACTGGAGTTGGTAAACACTGATTTAGCCGGTCCTGTGGCAAACGAGTCCATGAATGGTTTCAGGTACATGCAATCATTTATAGATGTGTGCGCAGGGGCAGTGTGTGTTTATTTCTTAAAAACAAAGAGTGACACAGTGCAAGTGACCAAGAAATTTCTGGCAGATGTAGCTCCCTATGGGACAGTGAAATGCATAAGGTCGGATAATGGAACTGAGTTTACAGAAAAGGAGTTTCAAACCCTGTTGAGACGGAACAAAATAAGACATGAGACGTCCTGCCCATACTCTCCCCATCAAAATGGCATTGCAGAGAGAGAAGGACGCACACTATTCGAGATGGCAAGGTGTATGCTAACAGATAGTGGTCTACCAAAGAGCCTCTGGCATTATGCTGTACAGGAGGCAGCCCACACCAGAAACGGATGCTTCAACAAGCACACAGGCACTACGCCATACACGGCAATGACAGGAAAAAAGTGCAACATGGCTAGAATGCAAAAGTTCGGGACAGAATGCTATGCTTACCAGCAGGACAAGGGAAAGTTAGATTCTAGATGTGAGAGGGGGCGTTTTGTAGGACACGACAAGAACAGCCCGGCCTACCTAGTCTACTACCCTGACCAAGAGAAAGTACAGAAACACCGACTAGTTAAGTTTGTACACAAGGCAACTAGTGAAAATGAGACTCAGACACCAGGTCTGCACCCAGAAGACTGGGTAAGAGAGAGAAAGTCTGTTGAGACAGCTGCAACTCAGCCTAGAGTACAGAAAAATGTACAGACTGACGGTACACAGTCAGCACCCGAGGATGATGACGAGGAGCACCCAAGGGTGACGTCACAAGCCTCAGCCAGTGGGAGGTACCCCCAAAGGGAACGCAACCCTCCGAGATACCTGATTGACTATAGTCAGGGCGACAGTGATGACAGTTCACTCACTACTATAGATTATGCATACAGGGCAGTATGCGGTGTCCCTCTGACCTTTAAAGAGGCCATGGAATCGCCAGAGTCAGAAAAGTGGTCCAGGGCAATGGACGAGGAAATGGAGTCTCTAAGAGACAACAAAACATTCACCCTTACGAAACTGCCAGAGGGCAAGAAAACATTGGGAGGAAGGTGGGTGTATGCGATAAAGACAGATACTGCGGATAGACGCAGCACATCAGGTTACTGTGTGAGCATGAGCAGGGGAAGTGCACTTATCTCTTGGAAAGCCAAGAAACAAGCTACTGTAGCACTTTCTACGTGCGAGGCGGAGTATTAGGCTCTGGCTTTAGCCATCCAGGAATGTATTTATGTTGAACAGTTACTGGGAGGTATTGATTCATATGAATACAAGAGAACAGTGGTTTATGAGGACAACCAGGGGACAATAGCTTTAGCGAAGAACCCGGTGTGTAGGCAACGCTGCAAACATGTGGATATCAAATACCACTTTATAAGGTCTACCATGAGAGGAAAGGATGTCATTGGTGTATTGCCCTACAGACGAAATGGTTGCGGATGTAATGACGAAGCCCGCATCCAAGGTAAAACTGAAGACATTTGCTAAGGCAATGTTTGGTGTGTGAAATGTGAGTGGTATGGGTTATACCAAGTTTCTTTTCATTTTGTTCTATGAATATGAAAAGGTATACAGTAAGCATATGATTCATAAGTGGGAGTGTTGAGATATGACACCAGTGTATTTGTATGATTCTGTGTTACTGTGTACTATTATTTTGTTTAGTCCGTGATGACTTTGTTTGTCCACAAGTGGGCGGTGTTGCGCTTGCATGCGCGGATTGATTGAATAATCCACTTCATCTGCAGAGAGATAGACATTAAGTATTAGTCTAGTCTTCTAACAGATTTCTTTATGTCTTCGGCTTCCTCGTCTGTAATTGTACTTGCCTTCTTTGGTCCCATCTTGTGCCTCAGTGTGGAAATCGCAAGTTAATTTGGTAGTTAACTTTAACACTACCAATCATTAGAGTTGATCCCATCCTCGTCGCCAAAAAGTTGTTGTATCTTATGACGAATGGATTGTCTACAACATCTCAAACTTCGTTTCAACATTTTACTGACTTAGCGCGGAACCATTACACGTTACATCCGCATGTCTTCACGTTGTATCAACACCGAGCTTCCGGCCGCCGACGCCGCTAACTCTTATTCTACGGTTACAGAACATACACTCTGAACAGCATGACAAGATCGCCGTCTAGTGGACTTTTCAGTAATACAATGATACAACGATACATTTCATTTAGCAGCCGCTTTTATCCAAAGCGACGTACATCTGAGAGTTAATACAACACAAGCAATCAAGAGGCGACAACGCAAGTAAGTAATAACCCATCTCATTACTCTGCAACAGAGTAATGAGATGGGTTATTCCTGAAATCATTTTCAACCCATTTTGTGCGATACTGGACCCGAGGACCTGGACACGTTACATTCACATGTCTGACGCCGACAAATCATTTTCCCCAGGCGCTGCACGGCAGCTGCCCGCTGCTCCTAGCTACACAGCTAGGATGGGTTGAACGCAGAGGAAGAATTTCCCCACGGGGATCAATAAGTAGTTGTTGTGTAGTCGGTTCATTCATTGTTCATGCATTGCAATACCACCACGCCACCAGAGGGCGCAGTAGCCTAATGATTGTTGCTGAGTGTAGTACGGTGCTGAGGGTGATGAAGAAGTGAGTAAAAAAGAAAGGAGTTGAAAACGTACGGTGCTCGTCTCTTGCCTCGTTATTATTTTACAGCTATACTAATGTGATAAAGTCTAGTATAGGACAAATTGGCGACGAGAAATGGCGACTGCAGCTGTGCCCTTACCTGCTTTATTTCTGCCGTGTGCCGGACAACCTACAATTCCGTTCGACATGTGGGCTAGGATGTTCGAGAACTATCTGCTAGCCATTGATGCGGATGGTGATGACTGGCCAGACACGAGGTTACGTGCACTTCTTTTACATTGTCTGGGTACAGAGGGCCAGCGTGTGTTTTATACACTTGCAAATGCAGGTAGGACTTACAAAGAAGCAATGATGGCACTGCGTGCACACTTCAACCCAGCCATAAATGTTGTGGTGGAACGTCATAAGTTCAGACAGAGAATACAGAGACTGCAGGAGTCCATTACAGAGTACGTTGCCGCGCTGCGCGACCTTGCCACAACATGTGGGTTTGACAACAGTAGAGACGAAATGATACGTGACTAGATCATCGAGCATATCCATTGTGCAAAGATACGCGAGAGACTGCTAGGACAAGCAGATGCAAATTTGACACTTGAAAAAACACTCCAGATTGCATGCCAGGCGGAAGCTGCCATCGGGTATGCGCGCACGCTAGGTTCAGAGTCCCAGGTTCCCGTGCAAGCTGTAACGGCGAAGCCTAAACGTCCATTCAAAAATAAAGGGAAATACAACCGCTCTGCAGAGCCTGCAAACGCCACTCCAAGACAGGACAGATGCTGTTTTAGGTGTGGGTCGTCTACTCATCTTGCAAATGCTCCAGACTGCCCTGCCCTGAAAATGACTTGTCGGAAATGCAATAAAATAGGTCATTTTGCCAAAGTTTGTAAATCTTCTGAAAGGTCAGGTGAAAAGTCTACCAAAAAAGTAGGTGAAGTTGTTGTGCAAGTGCTGGGAATTAATGCAACCCAACCAGCTCAGAAAATATCATGTGAAGTGACTATTAATGCCAAGTCAACTTCTTGCCCAGTGGAGCTAGTGGTGGATACGGGCGCCGCTGTGTCCATCATTCCTGAACCCGTCTACAGAGAGCATTTCAGCGAGGTGCCCCTGACAGAACCAGAGGTTAAGTTAGTGTCATATACAAAGTCAGACATCCCAGTAATAGGCTGTCTATCAGCTACAGTGCAACACGAAGATACTACAGTTCCGGCTACACTATACATTGTGAAAAAGACAGGTACCGCTGTCTTGGGTATGGACTTATTCAGGGCACTGAGACTTTCTATAGTAAATAATACTGTGCTCTCAACTGCGGCTCCAGTGACAGAGGTTAAAACTGGACCAGTGAAACTGGGCTTAGCCAAGGGTTTTGTCCACCGTGTTAAAGTGAAGGAGGGCAATGAAGCAGTACAGCCCGTCCAACAGAAGCTGAGGAGACTTCCCCTCTCCGTGAGACAAGCTGTCTCCACAGAACTTGAGAGACTGTTAGAAATGGACATGATAGAGAGGATTGATGCATCTCCATGGGTTTCACCCATCGTGGTCACGCGACGGAAGAATGGTGTGGTGAGACTGTGCGTGGACTTACGTGAGCCTAACAAGGCTATAGTGATGGACAGTTACCCACTTCCACACATGGATGACTTGTTCTCCGAGATGAGCGGTGCTACTGTATATTCTTCCATAGATCTCGCAAACGCATATCATCAAGTCCTTTTAGTGCCAGAAAGCCGGGACTTAACTGCATTCATAACGCACGACGGACTTTTCAGGTTCGAACGGGTCCCATACGGGCTGTGCTCCGCCCCAAGTGCGTTCTCCAAGATGATGTCGTTCGTACTTAAAGGCCTCAAGGGGGTCCAGTACTACTTGGACGATGTCATAGTGTATGGCAAGGTCAAGGAGGACCACGACTGCAACCTGCAGGAGGTGCTCGCCGCTATCAGGGGCGCCGGCCTCCAACTAAACGAGGAAAAATGCCAGTTTAACCGGTCCAGCCTGCGGTTCCTTGGGCACACGATCTCTGCCCAGGGCCTGCGGCCACTCACCGAGCACGTCAGAGCCATTACAGAGGCTCCAGTGCCAAGTGATGCCACAACACTTCGCTCATTTCTAGGGCTCACGGCGTGGTACCAGAAGTTCGTAAACAACTACGCGTCGCTTGTGGAGCCTATGCGAGCATGTCTGCGTGAGGACACATTTCAGTGGATTTCAGCAGGTCAGGAGAGCTTCGAGGCGGTGAAGGACCGTATTGTAAACAGCCCAGCGCTGTCCGTCTTCGACCCCAGCCTCCCCACCTACGTGTCTACGGACGCATCCGATTATGGCTTGGGGGCCATACTGACACAACTACAACCGGATGGGACAGAACGTACAGTTTCATGTGCCTCACGCACACTTAACCCCGCTGAACGCAAGTACTCCATTGTTGAAAAGGAGGCATTGGCCTGCGTGTGGGCCGCTGAAAAATGGAGGACCTTCTTATGGGGTACTAGGTTTACACTACGCACGGACCACCAGGCTTTGACCACACTACTTGCAACAAAAGGCCTGGGCCGCGCAGGGATGCGTATTGCGCGTTGGTCTGCGAAACTACTGTGCTTTACATACGACGTGGAGTACCGTCCTGGCTCACAAAACCAGGCGGCCGACTGCTTTTCCCGGTTGCCCCTCCCTGCAGACGAGGATACAGAGCCAGTGACCGAGCCGGAGCTTGTTGCTCTGTTGGACACAGAACTGAAAGCTCTTTCAGTAAAAGACTGTACGGAGGCATGTGAGGCGTCCCCTGAGCTCACAGCTCTTAGAGCACAGATAAACAGGGGCTGGCCTAAGACAGCTAAGTCCCTACCAGACGAGCTCAAACCATACTTCGCCACGAGAAATGAACTGTCAATACAGGATGTGATTATTTACAGGGGACCTCACCGACGACTTGTGCCAGTTGCCCTACGGAAGCAGCTGGTGGACTTGGCACACGAGACACACCAAGGGGTGGTCCGCACCAAACAGAGGCTACGGGACTTATACTGGTGGCCCGGTATGGACACGTGTGTGCAGGAGACTATCCGCTCATGTGGATCGTGCCAGATGAATGATAAAAGTGCCAAGACGCATTCTGCTCCTCTCCAGCCCATCCCACTCCTGGATGCCCCATGGCAGAAAGTGGGGATAGACATAGTGGGACCGTTCGAGTCAGCTACTTGGGACTGTCGCTTTGCTGTGACGCTGACTGACTACTACACAAAGTGGCCAGAGGTCGCTTTCACTTCAACTATCACTACCGCTGCAATCACTACCTTCCTGTCTGCTGTGTTCTCCCAGTTTGGAAATCCTATCGAACTGGTGAGTGACAATGGAACACAATTCACCTCTACCGAGTTGGCAGACTACCTTGCAGCAAGAGACATTAAACACAGTAGAGTGTCTCTTTACTATCCACAAGCGAATGGAGCCGTGGAGCGCTGGAACCGCGTTCTCAAAGAAACACTACTCTCTGCCTAGCAGGAGAGAAGGCCATGGAAGCCATATGTACAGGATTTCTTGTCCACCTACCGTGCTACCCCACATGGCACCACCGGGGTGTCACCGTATGAACTCATGTACAACCGACTGATGCGCACCAAAGTGAACATTGGCCCTGCACGAAAACCTGACCCACGGTCGGAGGAACAACTACGCAGTCGGGTTGCTGCCAAACAGGAGGCATCGAAAACCTACACTGACAAGAAAAGGGGAGCACGTGTGCCTAAGATCAAAGAGGGAAGCTTAGTCAGAGTGAGGAAACCTTTCCATGTGAAAAAGGGACTGTCTTAAGTTTCAGAGACCTACCCGAGTGATACGCAAAGCTGGTTTGAGTGCTTATCTGGAGGATGGGCGTACATGGAACGCTGTCCACCTCTCTCTGGTCCCTGAAAGCGGAACAAACAGGGAATCCGATCCAGAGCCAGTTGACAACCCTGCTCCAGTGCCGGAGTCGGCCCGACAACCTGAGCCGCCCCAACAACCAGTTGGCACTGGGGTCATGGACAGACCTGTGAGAGTAAGAAAGGAGCCTGCTTGGCTGAAGGACTATGACCACTAGTTAGTCCAATGGACGGTGAGAAATGAGGAGAGAATGAGTGGATGTGAAAATGGGAAAAAAAATGTTGATACTAAAATGTGAAAAAAAAACAAAAAAAACAATGCTGTGACTAAGAAAAAAAAAGAAATGTTTGTTTTGCACTGATTTTGATTGATACCAGGTTACTGTGATTTTAGTGCCTTGTGATTGAAAGTGCCTATGTTACACTGACTAACATTTTTGGGATTACAGGTTCAAGATTTCCTGCTATATTTTATTTACAGTAATATTACAGTAGAACTGTGGTCCATGGTTATTGTGGTTGATGGTTATTATAACATTTCTATTGTGGGAAGTTGTGTTGATGCTGATAGCACTTGAGTTATTGTACTACTGATGTCTGTGACATGGGACATAGTATTTTCATGTACGGGTAAGCTTCTTAAGAGAGGGGGAATATGTTGTGTAGTCGGTTCATTCATTGTTCATGCATTGCAATACCACCACGCCACCAGAGGGCGCAGTAGCCTAATGATTGTTGCTGAGTGTAGTACGGTGCTGAGGGTGATGAAGAAGTGAGTAAAAAAGAAAGGAGTTGAAAATGTACGGTGCTCGTCTCTTGCCTCGTTATTATTTTACAGCTATACTAATGTGATAAAGTCTAGTATAGGACAGTAGTAAAATAAATAAATAAAATTATAAGGTCTGGGTTATCTCGCCGCACTAATGCTAGCCAGGAAGCGGACCAAGCTAACCTCGGTAGCTAAACTAGCTAGGCTTGGCGATTTGCCGTCTCGCTATTTCAAGTCTGTTCTTTGCTCGTTGTTTCAATCCATAGGTCAAAGCCAAAATATAACAATCAGTGAATCCAAGATCCGAAATCCAAAAGCAGTTGTTTAAGGCAAAGACAGTCAAAAGCCGGGTGACACGAAGTAGATACACAGTAACACAGCGGCCGTATGGAAAATCCGGATCAGGAAATCCCTCTTATTTGTCAAAAACTGAACGTGAGGAAATGATTCGACTCATTGCAAAAAAAAAAAAAAAAAAAAAAGATGCAATTCTGGCTGACGTGAAAAATGCCGGATATTTCACGTTTTATGAATACTAACAGTGTTTTCAACAATTTCCAGTCTGGTTTTAGAGCACTTCATAGTACTGAGACAGCTCTTGTCAAGATGCCTAATGACTACTGCTGACTGCAGACGGAGTGGAATGAATGCTCAATTTTAGTTCTTTTAGACTTAAGTGCTACCTTTGAGACAGTCGATCACAGTATCCTTTTACATCACTTGGAGACTTGGGTAGACATCAAGTACTCGGTTCTTTGTTTATAACACTCACACCTCTCCAACATCATTCTGGGTAACTCTACTTCCTCAATGGCTCAGTTGGGATGTGGTGTCCTCAAGGTTCAGTTCTTGGCCCCGTTCTGTTTTCTACATGCATGCTGCCTCTTGGCCAGGTTATTCAATATCATGATGTTTTAACATTTTTATGCTGACGACACTCAGTTATTCATGCCACTAAAACCCACAGATCGTAGCAGCCTAGCAAATCTTAAAACTTGCCTCTCTGATATTAAATCCTGGATGTCCCAAATTTTTCTCAACTTTAAAGTTAATTCTGAGGTAATTCTGTTTGGTGCCCCAAAAGGGCTTATGGAATCATAAGCCCTTTTAGTATTAAGCAGGCTGCTTGGAATCTAGGGGTAATATTTGATGCTAACCTCTGTCTTGATAACCAAGTCAAAAATGTTGTTCAGTTACATTTCTTCCAGCTCAAGATAATGTCTAAAATTAGGTCATTTTTATCAATTGCTGATCTACAAAAGTTGTACTTGCTTTTATCCATGATTATTGCAACGCACTTTATTCAGGTACAAGCCAGGGCTCCTTCCACCATCTCCAGTTGGTACAAAACACCACTGCTCCACTACTGGGACAAAGAGGCCTGATCACACCACCCCTGTGCTTGCCTCCCTGCGCTGGCTACCTGTTACATTTTGAATTGACCCCCCCACCATTTTTCTCCCCAATTGTACTTGGCCAATTACCCCACTCTTCTGAGCCACCCCGGTCGCTGCTCCACCCCCTCTGCCGATCCGGGGAGGGTTGCAGACTACCACATGCCTCCTCCGATACATGTGGAGTTGCCAGCCGCTTCTTTTCACCTGACAGTGAGGAGTTTCGCCAGGGGGACGTAGCACGTAGAAGGATCACGCTATTCCCCCCAGCCCCAGCCCCAGCCCGAACAGGTGCCCTGACTGACCAGAGGAGGCACTAGTGCAGCAACTAGGACACATATCTACATCCAGCTTCCCACCTGCAGACACGGCCAATTGTGTCTAGGGACGCCCGACCAAGCCGGAGGTAACACGGGGATTCGAACTGGCGATCCCCGTGTTGGTAGACAATGGAAGAGACCGCTACACTTCCCTGGATGCCCATATTTTGAATTGATTTTAAAATTTTATTTCTCACTTCTAAGGCCTAAAACGGTCTTGCTCCTAAATACCTCTCTGATTTATTGACCTGGTATGCGCCCTCTTGACCATTAAGATCCGCAGATGGAGCCCTGCTGGTTATTTCCAGGTCATGGTTTGTCACAAAGAGTGATGGGACTTTTGCAGTTAGAATCCCATACTATGGAACTCTCTGCCTACTGAACTCAGTCACACTGTCTCTAGTTTCTTTTAAATCTCTTGGAAATGTTTGATATTTGTTTTTATTTATTTATACTGTTTTTATTTTTATTCCTATTTATGTGGTCTTATTCGTTTATTGTCTTTACCTCCCTCCTCTTTGCTCATGTCCTTTGGTCTTATTCTTATTTTTGCCTAGTGTGGTTTTATTTCATTTGTAAAACACTAACATTTTTAAGAAAAGTGCTATATAAATTAAGTTTATTATCATTATTATTAATCTGGACAGTGTTGCAAAAATTTGGCAAGTGACTGCCTTGTTTGGTGACAGCTGTGAGCAACTCGTCCATTTCTTTTAGCTTCAGCCTCAGATTGTCGAAAACCATCCTGCAAGGGGGAGGTGGAGGCAGATTGGAGAGAATTTGGTGTTTGTTGGCTGTTGTCACAGTTATGCGATTGATGGGAATGGGTAGGCCAAGTATAATAGCCACGCAAATGTGTTCTTCCATGTCCTCAGCTAGGCCTAGCAAAGGAGTGGAGCAGAAGGAGTAGCAAGACAACATGCTGGGTTTTTTTGGTGCATTTTCCACCTTTATTGGATAGTGATAGGTGAGAGAGACAGGAAAGGCAGGGGATGACATGCAGCAAAGGGCCCGAGCCGGATTCGAACCCAGGCTGCTACGGTAAGGACTCAGCCTTATGTAGTATGCACTCTACCAGATGAGCCACCGGGGTGCTCCCAACATGGGTTTTCTATCCTCATCACTGTCCTTTGCCTCATGGGCTGCTGGGCAGGAATTAGGTGATGGTGGGGAGGAGAGGACCATCTGTATCTCATCACCGTCCCCGTTTTTCATGTCATCTATAGGAGGGGGAGGAACAAAGCAAATGGGATCTTAATTTGTGTCTATATCCAGCTAACAGATAACTAAAGTGAGAATTGTAATAGTGAAGTCATTCAGCATGTTTTACAACTGAACTAGAAATCTACGTATATGTACCACTGCATTATTTCATAAGAATAACATTCAGGTGTTCTGTTCTCCTGAAGCTGCAGTGACCTGTGTTATGGTAACAAGTCTCTGTTTTTCAAATAAAGTCTCACAAGAAGGGAGCTGAGCTGAACAGAGAAAAGAAATCTCTCCATTACACAAGGGGAATATTTTCCCCTTCCCTCTTCTGTATTCCATCCTAAGTTCACAGGCAAGGCCAAAATGCTAGATTGCTTCTCCTGGTGCCAAATTGAATTGAAATTGACACAGCTTTAAAGTTGGCATATGCTTAGCGATCTGGAGCCAGAAACAGACTAGCAGGTTTGGAGCAGGTGCTCACTGCCCACAGTCTTTGGCAGTAGAGCCAAGTTTCTTGCTTTCTTTTTCTTTTCTTTTTTTTGTCCACTGAAGAATACGCATTACTACATTTGTTGAGCTTAAGCAATGAATAAAATTGACTTGACTTGACCAAATGATGTCACACAGCGGCTACAACAAGCGTCGCTACTGGCTCATTATAAGCTTGGTTATTGCCATAACCGTCTTAATACCCTTGAATGTGCTGTGGCTCATATGATCCATTATCAGAGGTGGAAAGTAATGACACTACTCTCATACAGTAGCCTACTTGAGTACATTTTCCCTGTAATATTACCTTTTGAGGTATGATAAACTAATGGTACTTTGAGTTCCTGTATAATAAAATATTCCACTAAGCTATTTTCATTGTGATAAACAGGGTACAAAAATGGCTTGATGAAGAATTAGTCAGTCTCGAGCGTTACCGACACTGGCTGTTTTCAGAGATTTACATTGCCAAAAGACATTTGGTTTGTTGTACATAGCCTACGTTTGTCGAGGCTATTTCCAATGATATAAGGTATGACAACTTGTAGGCCTTTTTTTATATATTGTATTTTACTTGCAGGTTTGCTTTATCCCCAAAGCATTAGCGCTTTCACCTGAGTAGGAATTTTCAGTACTCTACACTTCTGACCTTTATAAGGGTAACAGCACACATCCACAACATACATCAGTTTTTTAAAGGCTGCATAAAACGTCTCTTGCAGGTGTATGCATACACACGCACACGCGCACACGCAAAGCACACGTTTACAGCTCGCGTCATGGACCCCTGTATAAAATGCCATCATGGGGCTTGGAAGCACGAGCTGGCAGACGCTGGGCGCACAACGCAACGGATTTGCGGAAGTGCACAAGCGCACAAGCGGGTGGGGCTTGGATGGGAACAGAGAGACAGACCGTGGTCATTGACCGTAGACTTCACTGGCTTTCATTCTGGAGCAAGAAAAAAAAACAAAAACCGTATGTCTGACCCCGAGGCTCGCCTGCGTTACAAGAACAAACGGGATGTATTTAGCAGCTGTCGTGCAGGGACGGATGTCAGGATGAAAGAACGTCTGAAATAGTTTTACATTTTGCTCGGATAACCTATTTATCGCGGTTGCCTCTCTCATTTTTTTTTATTATAATAGGAAGAGAGATCCATGGTCGCTATGTGAGGTGCAGATCGCTCTATTCCCTTCGCGAACTGAGGACTAATTATGAACAACGCGCAAGATATGTCGCCCGATTTTGTCTTGATGCGCCTGGTCTCCGCGGCCGAAGATGACCGCCTGGACGAGGAAAACGGTAATTTGTCGTCGGGCGGAGTGGTGGGAGGACTGGGTAAGGAGATCTTGGCTCACAGCGGCATAAAAGGAGACCCGTCGACAGGCCTCCCCCATACGGTGAACAATGCCCAGCCGAGCGGCGGGTTAACGGCTGCACCTGACACCGCAGCGATGGCGACCGGAGCGTCGCTGTCCGGTACTCCTCATCCTCCTCCTCCTAATCCTCCTCAACTGAGCGCTCCGGAGGCCCAGGGCTTCGAGTTCGCTCCCAGAGGCGGCCTACGGCCTCAGCTTCTGGTGTTTCCCAATTTAATGCGGGACGCTGATGGGCTTTTGGACCGCGAATCGGACCGAGGGAATCAGGACAAAATCCCGGGCTCGACCTCCTCTAACACGAGCCTGCCTTTGCCTTTCAATAACAACGTTGTTCTGAGCCCCGGCGGAGCGCAACAGCAGAACCGCTTGGACCAGACCTGGAATATGGGGCTGCTCCCCCAGGTGGTGGCCGGGGAGATGGAGGGGGGTGCGGATGTATGTCGCCGACACCGTCTGATCACCTCCCCTCCGGAGTGGCCCTTGTTGTCGGATAAATCCGGTCCTCTGGTAACCATGGAGTCCAAATGGAGCTGCGCGGCGGGGGACCGGGAGGGAGCCGTCTTCGAACTGGCCCGTCGGTTCGGAGAGCTCGGGGTCAGCGCGGTCCCGAAAATGTTGTTCAAAAATGGGGAGCTGGCGCAGTGTTCGTGTCAGGGGCCGGCGGGAGCGGGGATGGAGCCCGGAGACGACCCGACCGAAACCAGCGACGCCTTGTTAGTGCTGGAAGGTTTAGGGGGCGGGGATGTCGCCAGCCTGGGCATAGCGGGGGAATGCCCGGAGGACGCGACAGATGACGAGAATGGACGCCGTGCGTTTTTGCTCAACAGAAAGAGGGAGATAGTTCAAAAAATGTCCGGGGCTTTCTCCCTTGGCAGCTTTCAGGCGGAGCTGAGCAGGCAGCAGGTGGAGGTGATGGGCCGGGAGCCGCGGGCGGCAGCGGCGGCGGCGCTCATGGACACTCAGGTGTGTGGCGTCCACGGAAACGTGAACGACCGCAGCTCTCATGTCGCCGTGGGAGATGTCGGGGTACTTCTCAGGGACCCGGACGTCTCGTCGCTGTCACCGACGCCTTTACAGAGTTGTACCAGGGCGGCCAGCCCGAACCCCAGCCGGGCATCCACCCCTCGGCGGCGGCCCGAGCGGTGCGCCAGCGCGCCGCGGACGCCCACGGACCGCGGAGGCGGCGTGGACAAAACGCTCAAGATCCCCGCCAAGCCCAGAAAGGGGTCGTTAAAGAATCGCTTGAGTAAACTTTTCCGGACTAAGAGCTGCAGCGGCTCCAAGCATCTGCTTGACAAGAGGCCCTCGGTGACCTGTTCGGTCTCTTCCGCCGGAAGTCTGATGGATGTGGCCAGCACAGGTGGTGCTGAACAGGACGTAGACAGGTGAGGAGTGTACTACTGGTGTTCACTGAGGCGGCGTCTAACAGGGTTTGTTTAAACAAACATAAAAGCTCCAAAAACATCAAATACAAAGTGTTAAATACCAAAAAGTCCCAGTATTGTCTTACACACATCTATTTATCTATCTATCTATCTATCTATCTATCTATCTATCTATCTATCTATCTATCTATCTATCTATCTATCTATCTATCTATCTATCTATCTATCTGTCTGTCTATATGTCTATCTATCCGTCTATCTATCCATCTATCTATCACTTTCTTCATTTTTTAACAAAGCATAATTCAGGACTTCCCCCTCAAACTAATTCTAGTAGTTTTCTCTGCTTCACACTGATGAGCCCTGTATCTAACACTGGTAGTTTCTGCTATTCTTCCCTGTTGTTTCTCTCTCTTGCCCCCCCCCCCCCCCCCGGCATTCTCCCTTCCCTCTAGCCACAGCCAGCCTCGACTGACCAGGGCCCATAGTGCCTTCTCCCCCACATCCCTCTCTGCCTTCACCGGTAAGGGATACTGGCTCATATGGGTCTGTGTATATATCGGTTGACGTCGAGTCAGGTTTATCACAATTTCAGCCATTTAGGTGAACAGATGAAACAAATTGGGGTTCTAATGGGCAGCAAGAGGTTAACAGTAAACATCTAGTGGACAGAAGCAGCAGTCCTTGACATTACAGTGCATGCAACGGTGGTAATATAGTGCAACATTACAATACAGTTATCACAGAACAAACCGTTCACTGAGTGCAATATGAAACCAGAGCAAACTTAAGGACAGTGCATGCAAGTATTGTAGTATATCATGGTCTGTACTGTTAAAATTGAGCTATATCAGTGTATACCAGGAGCATTTGCATTTTGCAATATGAATATTTTCTGTAGAAGCCCTTTGAAACCAACGCTCGGGATATTCTTTGAGGCAGCGTTTTATGTAACGAGACCGTAAAGATTCTCCGAGATTGGTTAGCAGTCTCTGTAGCCAATTTAGTAAGTCTGTAAGTATGCTTGGAGGTTGTTTCAAGTACAAACCAAAGAGTTATGGCGCAAGCACAGGAATCAGATATAGGCCACTTTGAAAAGTAGATGTGAACAAGCAAGCGGTCAAAGAATTCAGATGTAGGCAAAATATCAGAACTGGGCATCAAGACCTGTGGTGTAAATGTAACCTCAGCGACCTTATTTACATGTGGCATTACGATGCCTTTGTGAGCCAATATCAATTCCATTGTCCTTATTTGCGTTAAACATGTAAATGTGAATGCACCTGAGAGATGTTGGGGAGTGGATAGTTGTGCGATTGTTTAAACCATCTAAGGGGGTAAGTTCCACACTCATTGTGGTCGCATGTTAGCTGAAAGTCAGACAAATCTCTTGTCTCTACTCCTCCCAAAAAATTATGGCCCCTGAGACGTCCAGGTAGCATAGCGGACTATTTCGTTGCCTTCCAGCATGGGGATCACCAATTCGAATCCCTGTGTTACCTCAAGCTTGGTTGGGCGTCCCTACAGACACAATTGGCCGGATGTGGGTATGTGTCCTGGTCGCTTCACTAGCGCCTCCTCTGATCAGACAGAGCGCTTGTTCGGGGGGTAGAGGGAACTTGGGGGGGAATAGCATGATCCTCCCATGTGCTACATCCCCCTGGCGAAACTCCTCACTGTCAGGTGAAAAGAAGCAGCTGGCGACTCCACATGTATCGGAGGAGGCATGTGGTAGTCTGCAGCCCTCCCTGGATCGGCAGAGGGGGTGGAGCAGCGACTGGGACGGCTCAGAAGAGTGGGGTAATTGGCCGGATACAATTGGGGAGAAAAAGGGGGGAAATCCACAAAAAAAACCCAACTAGGATGAATGGTATGTGGAAAGTTAAGGTCTGTATCATAAGGGTTGTTGAGAGGGCTTGGCCCCTCACAGATGGTTGGACTAACACACAGGTACCTAACAGCCAAGTTCATCCAAGTACCTGAGTAATAGTATGATGTAATTGAGATATGTTTTAGAGTTTAAAAAATATATTTATGCTCACAGGAGCAACCTCATTCTGAGCTAGAAATATCCGTGGTCAGCGTTTTTTTCCAAACCCACATCCACAGGCATCCTCGTGGAGCCATATAGAATCACCCAGAACGTCACAAAATTTCAGGAAGTCACAGAAGCACAGTTCCATAGATGACACTGAGGCCTTCTCATTTTTCACCTATTATTGCCCTCTCCTCTCTCTCTGGTTTTCCTCTTCCCTGGTCTTCTGTCAGGTGAGACCGTTTCCCTCTTGGATGTGGACATTTCCCAGCGAGGCATGAACACGCCACATCCGCCGACACCTCCGCCTCCCCCACGCCGAAGTCTCAGTCTGCTAGGTACCCGACATTCATCCCTCACTCCCTCCCTCTTTCTTTTTATGTCATGACTCTCTCATGTTCTGTATTTGGTGTTATCTTTCTCTCTCTCGCTCTCTTTCAGTTTTCCCCCTTTTTTCACTTTTGGCTTATTGTGCTCCGTTTACCTCGTTCATTTTTAAGCGTCTGACTTTCAGCCTTTCTCCACTCCTGTCTGTTATCCTATCCTCTTGCATGGCAACACTCCAGCTCTGTCCTGTTGAACCCAGTGTGAATATTCTGGATATGCCGGCTGGCTGTGTGTGAAGTGATGATGTCAGTTCAGCTTCTTCAGGGCACTGTACATCCGCATCCATTGACTTGACTTCTGACTTTGGCTATTCTAAAATCAGTTGGACCACTGGATCCCACATGCTAATTGCTCCAGCCTTAAAATTTGTTGCATATCTCAAGTGCAGATGAAACATGCTGGAGTTGTTGGATATTTTGAAAACTTTCTATATTTAAAAATGATATCATGATACCGGCCATGGCACTGATGTTGTGTTATCCTTCTCTGACACATCAGTTTTTCTTGTAAAAGTTGTATCTGGCATGGTCTTTAATCTGGCCTGCACAGAAGCCATATTCTTCTCTATGTACCCATGTACATAATGGTTTTCACGCTTCTTCTTGCCTGTTTTAATCTCTTAAAAAAAGATGCATTATCAGCAATTGATATTGGCATGATGGCTCATGATGTAGGGTGACACGATGTAGGGTGGACAGCAGTGGAAAGAGCTGGAAGGGTCATTGGCAGAAACGATCTTAAAACGGTGTTTCCTACTCTTTTTTTTCTGTCACAGCACACCACTACCCACTATGATAGAAGGATTTCGAAATTCCAACACAAAACCTTATTTCCACCAGTAAACATATGAACTTATTTCATTTTTTATATGAATAATTAGTTTTTAAGTGGAATTTGATTTTTTTCCCCCCATGGCTAACCACTTGAAAAACTGCATTAAAACTAAACTGCGGCGTTTTCCATGAAAACAGATTTGGATTGGTTTACAGTCATAATTTCCCCTGTGCAGACGTAAAGGATGCTGTTAGACCTGACTGACTATGTGGACAAATGTTATTACCTTCAAAGATGTTTGGAAAAAAGTTTAATTTTTAATATGTAGAATGCTTTGATGTTTACATTATAAAGGTCCATTTTTTTTAAGATTCTTTTGGCATGTCTGCTTTATTTGATAGTTATAGTAGAGAGAGATAGGAAAGGCAGGGGGAGAGAGGGGATGACATGCAGCAAAGGTCCTGTGTTGTATTTGAACCCAGGCCGCTGTGGTAAAGACTCAGTCTTGATATGTGTTACAAGCTCTACCATGTGAACTACCATGGTGCCCCAAGGGTCCAATGTTAAAATCTGGATTTCAGCGCAGCGGCTTAAAGGGAACGCTTCCATGGCGTTAAGAGTTTTTGTTATGGTATGGTGACCCACTTTGCTCAGTAGTGCTACCAGATGCCAAAAAGTCCACAGTTCATCTTTAGATTGTTAAAATCTAGGTGGTGTTAGCACTCTTTATTGGAACTTTAAGATCTACTAGAATTCATTTCAAGAGATTAAAAAAAGAAGAAGTCATAATCGTGTCATAATGAAAGGAAAAATAGTCAAAAAAAATCATTGGATGTTATTAGAGGCATTGTTTTCATCCTCATGCAATTTTCTATAGAATAGAAATGCCGATGAATCTGGAATGGAACTGCAGAGGTTCATAAGGTCCTTCCTATCTGGAAACATCATCACTGCGTCCTTAACAAACCAGTCTCTGATTCAATGCAAAACTTCCATCTGGATTTCCCCTATTGCACAAGAATGTAACAGTCCTACTTAAATAAAAGCATTACAACTAACAGGTTCACAAGAATTTCACAATTTTGAACTGAATTCAATTGTAGTTCTTTGTAAGCAGAGCATGGCCTACGACCCGAGAGGCCAGGAGGTATTTAGAACTTAATATTTCAGTCTAAAAATATGGCTTGGTAAAAGCTTTAATTGGTTGCTGTTTCAGCGTGTCTAATTTCCACAAATTTAACCTACGCTTAACTTGAATTAACATGCAAATTATGTTTTGCAACCGTATTGTAATTTTTAACAGGATTGTTGATATTAACTTACCCAAAATGTTAGTACTGCTCTTGTGAAAATATATCTGAAGCCCCTTGAGAAACTATCATCGTGGTTGTCAACATACTTAAATCAATTGGGGGAACAAATCTGCTTATGTTAATAGATAACATCATTTAATACCCTGATTTCACTGGACAATCAATGAATTGTCTGTCATCAGTCTGTCAGTTGGAGTGTTTTTGAATAGCTGCCTAGCAACATTGTGCAGGTTAGCAAGCTAGCTAGCTATCAATAAACAGTCTTATGAGCTCAGGGCCACGTCAACTTCCTGAGACTTGGCTATGCTCAGAGGTGTGCTGGAACAGTTAAAACAAATCAAATGATACCTCTAAAGTAGGAAAATGACACTCCTAACTTTAATATTCCATAATAAAACTTGTCTGACTGAATTAAAATCATTGGGCGTCATTCATCAATTGTTTGTACTTACAAATTTGTTCTTAAACACCCATGGAATTATTTTTTACTCTCAAGATGGTCTGACAGAGCGAAGCCAGATGATTATTTTTAGTTCCTTCCCCCTAACATTTAATGTCTACCTCTTTCAACGAGCAATCACACAGGCTTGCAAAGAAATTAGTGTTAGCCTATTGGTGTCTAAATTCAGGGGTTACTCAGGTTCTACACTGGCCTCTGAGACAAACTTCAGGGCTAAAAAATTCCATGGGTGTGGAAGAACAAATTTGGACGTCGAATGATTGATGAATGAGGCCCATTGCCTCCATTCCCACCCATACTAAAAATACATGTACCATTAATACTGTAGTCCCTCAGACAATACTGGCCACCAAATGGTTGCAGCATGAAATATTTAATTTTGCAGCTTAGATCCAACAAGTATGAATTTCTCTGTATTTTCTTCTGAAAATTAGTTTGGTCAGTGATGTGGAAGTTCTCCAAGTCAGACAGACTCCATCAGAGACTGTCTGCCTCTGCAGCAGTGTTGAAAAAGACTGTTACTACATAGTCTTCCTTGAGTCTGAAATCCATTCCTTCCTTCCTTCCTTCCTTCCTATTTCTGTTACTTTTTCCACATTCCTTCTTTCCCCATTTCCCTCTTTTTTCCACCCGTCCTTCTTTTTGCTTTATCCTTTCTTCACCATTTCTTCCTTCCTTCATCTCCATCCTTCATTTTTGCTTTTTCTTCATCCATCATTTTTTTCTTCATACATCTTTCATGTTCTTTCACCAATCACTCGTACCTTTCTTCCTTCATCTCCATCCTTCATTTTTGCTTTTTCTTCATCCATCATTTTCTCCTTCGTTTTTTTCTTCATACATCTTTCATGTTCCTGTTCTCTTTCTCCAATCACTCATTCCCTCCTCCCTTCCTTCCTTCTTTCCTTCTTTCAGATGACATAGGTGGGCCGCAGCCTGGGCCTTTCTTAGTGAGTGTCATGGGGGCGTCCCTGCAGTCCCTCCCCCTGCCTCTTCCCCCTCCTCCCTCCTCCCACACCACCATTCAGCACAGTCTCAGCCTCAATGGTAAGAGTGCAGGGGGCTATTGGGGCGGGGAAGACTTTTAGGGTTGGTTTCCTGGACACAGATTAAAACTGGGCCTGGATTAAGCTAAATTTTGAATGGGAGAGTCTCCCTACAAAAGTAAATTTAGTGCAGGATTAGGCCTTGTCTGTGTCTGGGAAACTGGTCCTTAAAGTCCTAATTGACTGGGGAAAGACTCTGCATTACACATTTAATGACCGACTTCAGCATAATTACAATTGTAAACAAGGATACTGGATATGACTGCTGTCATAGAAATGCATATACTGGTGTCTGGGTAGCATGGTGGTCTATTCCATTGCCTACAAACACGGGGATCGCCGGTTCGAATCCCCGTGTTACCTCTGGCTTGGTCGGGCGTCCCTACAGACACAATTGGCTACGTCTGCAGGTGGGAAGCCAGATGTGGGTATGTGTCCTGGTCGCCGCACTAGCGCCTCCTCTGGTCGGTCGGTCGGGGCGCCTGTTTGTGGGGGAGGGGGAACTGGGGGGAATAGCGTGATCCTACACGTGCTACGTCCCCCTGGCGAAACTCCTTACTGTCAGGTGAAAAGAAGCGGCTGGCGACTCCACATGTATCAGAGGAGGCATGTGGTAGTCTGCAGCCCTCCCCGGATTGGCAGAGGGGGTGGAGCAGTGACCGGGCCAGCTCGGAAGAGTGGGGTTATTGGCCGGATACAATTGGGGAAAAAAGGGGGGGAAATGCATACACTTGCAGATAAGCTTATATTTATCCAGAGTCCAGCCGTAAAAATCAAATTTTTCTGATGTTATCGCGACGATTCTGGCGGCCAAAGGCTTGATCAGGAGGCGAGCGTTTTCTATCTTAAACCACCACACATTGCAAGATAATGTGCCAGTTGTCCATGGTGACCTGTTCTGTTTTACACAGACCAGTGCAGACTTGCCACGATCCTCAAAAACTAGTCATTATGGCCAAACCGGGGTTATGGTCATCTGGTGTGTTCACAGCTCGGTTGTGTACCATGCTCAGAACTGGGAGATGGCCAAAAGTTAAATCAGATGTGTCAGAGGTGTTTCTGAAATGACCAAAAGTTTGTGAACACTGACATTATAATATTTTCACTATGGAAAAGAAACAGTATTATTTTGTAAGCAATGTTTTTAAGATGAATTATCATTTGAAAAGAAACCTGTTATAGGTAATTTTATTTTTTGGTAACTGCCCTTCGTTATGTTATTGTTTTTCGAAGTAATATTAACAAATAATTATCCGTAGTCCAAATTTTCTCTCAAACGGGCAAGTATTTTGGACGAGCAGGTGTCACATTGTTCAGACAGTAGTCTCATTTTGCTATAAAACTCTTCGTTTAGGTGTCATTTGCTCTGGAATTGCTTGTAATGAATGGAAGGAAAGAAAAGGCTTGTTTCTTTACAAGTGATGCTTGAGGCACCTGAAATCCATCATCATTATGAAAGGGTTTTTGTTATTCCTGGAAAAGTCTGAGCAGCATAATGTTTAATGACGTGGGTCCTGGATAAAACAAAGATATTATGAGACTCGCCTTGTTCTACAAGGGAAAATACGGTAGCTACAGGGACAGGTCTTGGTGACATACTAGCTGTATTTCTATTACGCTACTTCATGCAAGTATTGGCGCTTCTAACATGAAAAGCTTAATAAAGACAGAGGTTTTTAAGTTTTTGGCCGGTTTTCACTGCTCGCAGTTCCCCATCGTTGAACTTTGTGTGAAAATGAAAGGGCAAAACTGCTTTGAAAGCGGAAATGATGCTATTTTTCCCCCCTTTACATGGAAGGTGAAATGAATCTTGGCACAGTTTTCTGTAGATGTGACCGCCCCTTGACAGTGAGAGGGGTGCCATGTGTAATTCTACTTGAATCCTGACCTCTATAATGCAGCAATGTCAACGATGGCTCCAGAAAAAGCAAGACAAACAAACTCAAATAGGAAGGTAGCAGATGTGCAGCGCTTTTGCCGACAAAAGCGATTTACCAGAGTCCTCAGTATATATTTCTTTTTATCAGTCACGACAAATCAGCCGTCCTTGCTCTTGTGTTTCTGAATACAGAAAAGGGAGGAAGCAGTGTGTGTGTGTGTGTGTGTGTGTGTGGGGGGGGGGGTTAAGTAATTTGTTCCAGCCAGAACCATTCAGCAACACCTGCTGATATTTACTAGTCATATTATACTTCAGGAAAGCTGAAATACTGCACATGGTACATTTAAAAAAAACCCCAAAAAAACAGGTAACAGAGGTTATCTAATTTGTGTTTGAATGTTTTTTTTTTATTCTTTTGATATTTGTATGGAAACATAGCTATTCAAACAGTGGACTCTGAACTATGTGAGAATAAGAAGCCTGTATGCAGGTTTTCATTCCAGCAAATTAAGTGAAGACTGTGCAGTAGTCACATAATACTGCATTTTGCTTTTGCCACTATGTGCAAAGATAGTTATCGCCAAAATTTGTTTTAGCCCCATACCAACTTGATATTTTCCAAAGAAATAGATTCTCTTAGATTTTTAGATAGACACTTGTAGTCTTGCCACATTAAGAATGATGTCTTATATCCTGTGTGTTTGTTTATGTATCCCAACCAGAAAAAAATCTTATACGTGAAAACCCGATATGAGTGAAAATAAAAAACTTGACTTGACAACGCAACTTGACTAGACTCGAGGTCCTCCAATGGCACCTGACCGGCGATCGCTGCAGCGGACTACACAAATCCTTCTTTATGTGACCAAACGTAACAAAGTGTGTCTGTTTTAGATGCGTTCCTCCGGGCCTTGCCTCATGCGAACCTAATGCAGGCGGACACCCAGCCCCCAGCCAGGCTGGCCCCGCCCTCAACGCTCTGCCCTTTGCGGAGGCCCGACGCCAGCAACTTCACTGCCAGTCTGAGAGAGCTGGAGAAGGTACGGTGCAATGTGTGCATTTGCATTTTCACGTGCTTCTGCCAAAGAGACTGTGGGACTTAGCATTTGTGTTCATGCATGTTGTGATTGGAAATAAGGAGAGGGTCCAGATCAGTCAGGCCCACCTGGGCCACCAGCTGGTCCTGATGGAAGGACCAGCTTGAGCCCTCCGTCCTGCATCACCTGTACTGTCCTGTGTTTGTGACATGGGGGGAGGGAGAGAGTGAAAGAGAGAGAGAGGGGAGATTGAGGGTACGTTTACACAGCAGCTAAATACAGACACAATAATGCTAGACACAATTCGGTTGCCTACCAACATGGGGATCGCCGGTTTGAATCCCCATGTTACCTCCGGCTTGGTCGGGCGTCCCTACAGACACAATTGGCCGTGCCTGCGGGTGGGAAGCCGGATGTGGGTGTGTGTCCTGGTCACTGCACTAGCGCCTCCTCTGGTCAGTCGGGGCGCCTGTTCGGGGGGGAGAGGGAACTGGGGGGAATAGCGTGATCCTCCCACATGCTACATCCCCCTGGTGAAACTCCTCACTGTCAGGTGAAAAGAAGCGGCTGGTGACTCCACATGTATTGGAGGAGGCATGTGGTAGTCTGCAGCCCTCCCCGGATCGACAGGGGGGTGGAGCAGTGACCGGGAGAGCAGCAACTGGGATGGCTTGGAAGAGTGGGGTAATTGGCCAAGTACAATTGGGGAGAAAAAAAAGGGGGAGGGTAAAAAAAAAAACCCCACTAAAGCATCCAAAGTTGCTGTCAGTGTTGGTTTATCACAGCCTGATGGAAAAGCTTACGCCTCCGGTTGCTTGATTAGTCAGGTGAGATAAAAAAAACACTTCCAGAAGCTGCTGAAGTCACCGTCTTTGGTTTGATCTAAGGTAGCAGGCGTTATTCATGGATACGGCGAGACTGGCTGATAAAGAGAATTATCTCTGTTTACTTGTTTATACACGCAGTGCTCATTTCAGTCCACTCTGCTGTAATGTCTGCAACACAATTTGAGATTCACTTGCATTAGTAAACACAGCTGTCAGTCCCAAACACTGACAGTGTGAACGAACGGAGCCAGAGAGAGAGAGAGAGAGTGAGAGAGAGAGAGCATTCTTTTCTACAGGAGATCTAATATTCAGCATCCTGTGCTAGTACAGGACACCACCGAGCAAGAGCAGCTTTGATTCAATGCACAATAATGACTTTTTGATTGGATAGAACGAGACATAACCAAGGCTCAGCGTTTTCGGTTTTTATTTTTCAAAGCCATCCAATTCAATTTCGTCACAAGAAGACACTGTTACATAACCTCACACAAACAGGAACAACTTTTGGATCCGTGGAAACATAAATCCGGGTGAAAATCCGTTTAAACCGATCTGCTCCTTTTGAAAAAAAATCTGGGTATTTTTCGATGAAAATCGGAAAAAAACGAAAACGCTGAGCCTTGGACATAACTCAGAGAAAAGGAATTTGTGAGAAAAGATGTTATTTATAAAACTGTCAGGACAATGTTTTTTCTAAACTCTCCCTAAACTCAAATACGGCCGTCATAAGTGCCCCGTATGGGTAAAATGTTTTGGAAAACCACACTTTCAACTACATAAAGTTGAAACTTCATAAATCAACAGGTACATTAACATCAGCTTAAAAAGTAAATTCAGGGTGAATCAAATCAGCTGCAGCCATTTTTGTCAGATGTTACAAGAAGCACTTTTCATGCTACATTGAATGCGGCAACAGGTTTGGACATGTGTGGAGGAGAGATGCTGGGTATATTGGGAGAAGGATGCTGAATATGGAGCTGCCAGGGAAGAGGAAAAGAAGAAGGCCAAAGAGGAGGTTTATGGATGTGGTGAGGGAGGACGTGCAGGTGGCTGGTGTGACATAGAGAGATGCAGAGGACAGGAAGAGATGGAAACGGATGATCCACTGTAGTGACCCCTAATGGGAGCAGCCGGAAGTAGTAGTAGTAGTAGTTTAATGCAACAACAAATCGCATATGATGTCATGTTGCTTACCTTTGCTGTTACATGAAGTAATTGTTGCAATTCAAATCATTCTCAATGACCAGTTAGTTATATTTAATCCCATTTGATATGGCTATACCATTAGCTAGCTAGCTAGCCCAAGATTTTAATACATGTGAGACAACAGCTAACGCAATCTCTGCTGGAATAGCAAATATTGGGAGCACGTCAATGTTCCCTCAACCCTGTTTCATTGAATTTACCTAAATTTAACCTAACCTACCTTAACCTCAACCTCTACCTAACCTGACCCTGAACCCAATGCTTTCATAGCTAACCTGTTCAACAGCTAACCAACAGGGCTGAGGGAACATGTGGCTGACCCTGCAAATATTTCTAACTCTAGCTAGGGGGTTAATGTTGTTGATCAGCGTTGAGTAAAAGCTGTATAACATTGCAATGTTAGACAAAAAAATAAAATAAATGGACTTTTTGCCTAGCCTGCTGTGGCATACAGCTCTTGATCAAATTCAGTGAGCATTAGCTATAACGCTAAATGAATGGGTTGATATATTTAACTAAAAATGCTTTAACTAACAAACCATCATCTAACCACAAACGTAGATTTTTTTTCATAAGCGGAAGATGTCTGTATGTTGATGAACATCATTATCTGTATTGGGAAGATGAACAGCTCTCAGATGGTTACAACTAATTTGCTGCCGTGTTGGGGGCAAGATGAAGATGGTGTCGGACGAGGCAATTAAGGAGCAATTCAATGGCAAGCAACAAAACTGCTAGTGTCTTTATTGTGCTGATGTGTCACTGGAATTATAATAGTCATCTTGAAAGTTCATTGGACATAGAAACAGTAGCTAAGGGAGGTGAAGCATTTGCAAATGGTCAGTTTTCTAGTTGTTACTATTGTAAATTGTATCTCCAGGTATCATTAATGTGGATGCTGAATGTGACTCTGTTGGGCTCCTACGAACTGTTCTATTAAGGATTTATTCATATTATTATGATATTATCAATATTTTTATGTTGTGTATTAATTTAGAAATGTAACTATCATATTTTCTTAACCCAGCCACTGAGAATGCACAAGCAAGTGCATTCTTAGTTATAATTCATTGGTTATGTTAAATAATAATGTATAAAGTGTGGTTTGGTTCTGAGGTCCTATTGACCACTAAATATTTTTAACGAATTATTGATATGTTTTTACTCTTTTTCTTATTTTCTTAAAATGAAATGATTGTATTTTATTACCATGACATTATCATTCACTTAACCTGATAAATCTGTATGCAGTGCGGTTGGTACTGGGGTCCTATGAACTGGGAGGATGCTGAGATGAAGCTGAAGGGGAAACCAGATGGTTCCTTTCTTGTCCGGGACAGTTCTGATCCGAGATACATCCTAAGCCTGAGCTTCAGGTCCCAGGGAGTCACACATCACACACGTATGGAGCACTACAGGGGTGAGACATGCACACACACAAGTTGAGTCATAAATGCAGCATATGTATGGAGCACACAGGGCAAGTGACATGAAAATAACATTTTGGTTGCACACATTCACTTGCTGAGCCACAAAATTATATGCACAATATATATTGGTGTACAAAACACAAGCACAAATCCATATGGTTATGGACATATACCAGATATGTATCACACCTGTGGTATGTTTTTATATATGCACGTATGTATTATATTAATTATGTGGTATATTTTTTAGATTTGCGCAAACATATATTTTCACTTATTCCCAGTTATGCATTAATGAGTTCACCCAGTGAAAGAAGGTACAGCCTGGTAGTAATACGCTGAAAGACAACTGATGTGAAAACGCTGGTATGCAGGAACTTTTAACACAAGGGTTACCACGAAACACAGTGCTCTTTAATATTGTGGCAACAACACATTCCAAGTGCATCTTTTCTCATGCCGCTAAAGAGGTTTTACCAAATGGAGACAGTGCAGGCTGTCACCAAGACATTGTAAGACAACTTTTACAAACCACCTGTGGACAGAACCTCCTTACACCAACAGTATCATGAACTCCCAAGGCAGGGTGTTGTCAAATATTGCCAATATCAGCATATTCCAAGACATGGAAAGAAACAAGTGATGCACACAGGGAGGACATCAAGTACGCAAGGGGGGGGGATGTACCAGTGTATAAAAGGAAGGGACTGAGCTTGCAAAAGTCAGTCTGCTCTTGAAACTACCTGGGTTTGTTGCTGTTGTATGACTATATACTGCTGCAAGGACTCAAGATTTTCAGTGACTCGATGTTTGACTTTCTGGAAATCAGAAGAACCAGGGGAGGCCAAGGATTAAAAATCCTCCGACACACTATAGAATAACAGAAGATGTTGTGTACACAATAACGTGGCAATTTACATAAGGGAGCACACAAAGACGCCCAAATGTTCACTGACTAATATAGTAATCCCTAACAGTACATGCATATCTGAGGTCTTGCGCACACAGTCACACACACACACACACAAACACTCATGTATAGATAAACACTCACGCACACCTAATGCACAAATACAGTTCTAACTAAATTAGTCAATCACTGGGTAAGATCCATACGACCATGCCTGCTGCAGACACATTCATCATGCAGATGATGCAAACCCATACCGACATGTTCACATGAACACAGTCATGTTTGAATTTGGGTCAGTAGACAGACCTCCAGACAAACATCCATTCTCCAATGGTGAGATCACTGGCTCCTTGTCGTGTGCCACCGAGGAAAAAGAATATGCAGGATTTCAACACTCGCCCAGCACTGCATCAGTTGTGAAATGAGGTAGAATGTGGAAATAGAACGACGACTGCGCACGTCTTGGGCTTTGATGCCACATTGTTCAGGATTGTTGGTTGTCATCGCAGTCTCATACTAACAATTTAAGAAATGAAATTTTAACGTGTCCATGAACACTCACCTGTCATGCTAATATATTACATATCCATATCGATAATCACATCCTCTAAGGTGTTATTGTTTAAAGCCAAGTTAATTAAATAACAAAAAACTTGCACAATATTTAGTTGCTAGTTATCTTTGCCAGCGCCTGGGTGGTGTTGTGGTCTATTCCGTCACCTACCAACATGGGGATCGCTGGTTTGAATCCCCGTGTTACCTCTGGCTTGGTTGGGCGTCCCTACAGACATAATTGGCCTTGTCTGCAGATGGGAAGCCGGATGTGGGTATGTGTCCTAGTCGCTGCACTAGCGTCGCCTCTGGTCGGTTGGGGTGCCTGTTCGGGGACTGGGGGAACAACAGTTACCTAGGGAGTGAAAGTTAACATTTTTTGAAATAGTGGTGAGCATAGGCCAATGCGTGTCCTTAGATTGTGTTGCCGTCATGATTAAATTGCTATTAGATATTTCTCACAAACACTCAAACAACATCGCATTTTTTGTAAGCCAGAGGACAAAAAAAAAAAAACTAAACCCTGAAAAACAGTAAGCCAATGAAGGTAGCAATGTAATTTTAGAGCAAAAATCCTTACATACGTTTCCTTTGGCCATCTCTAGGGACTTTCAGCTTGTGGTGTCATCCTAAATTTGAGGACCGCTGCCACTCAGTAGTGGAGTTCATTGAGCGAGCCATCATGCATTCCAAGAATGGCAAATTCCTCTACTTCCTCCGATCCAGAGTGCCAGGTAAAATATATAAGTTACGTGTTCGTAGGAAACCCAACCTGATCACAAAATAAATGTGATTTGCTACGAGAGAGAGAGCTCGATAAATGGAGCAAGAGATGGAATGTATGTAACTGTACATCTCTGAATGTGTATATCTGTGTGTGTGTGTGTGTGTGTGTGTGTGTGTGTGTGTGTGTGTGTGTGTGTGTGTGTGTGTGTGTGTGTGTGTGTTAGTGAGCATTTGTGTGCATCTTAAAAAATATTTCAAAATATGATTTTCTGTGTTTTGTTTTTGTTTTTAACAATTACATGATAATTTGGGGTTCAATTCTGTGTATTTTACATGTGCATGTCTGTATTATGTATGTGTGTTGATTCCTTTTTTTGCATGTTTGATTTTTCTGTTTTTATCTGTATTGTTGAGCGTTCAAAAAGATCATTAAGGGGCTCAATATTAAACTGCCTGGCTTATGTAATTCACAAATTGACTTCAGTGTCGACACATTGTGCACAAGCCAACAGAGACTGACAATGGACACAGTAGCCTAGTATAGAGTCTGACAGGGGGTGGAAATTATTCAGCATGTTACTAAAGCCACTCATCAGTATGGCAATGTCCCTGTTCTGGCCGTGTCCTGGGGGTTGAACATTGATAGGGTTTTTCAGTCTGATATCCCCATTTCTGATCATTACTGTGTGTTCTTTGATGCTCTTCTAACGACAGTCAAAATCATGACGGATTATACAATTCAAATGTGGTATCTAGACACTATATTAGAACTTGTGTTTTCCTGAGCTTATAAGTTCATCTGATCCATCTAGTTGTGGATGGAATGGTTGACACCTTAAATAGAATTTTAGTTTGTCCACTGAGCATAGTTACCACACCTAAAGTTAAAAAGAGGTTATGTCATGAAGCATCACCATGGAGAAATAGCTCTGTTTGTGAACTAAGGAGATCATGAAGAGCAGCCAAAAGGAAATGGAGAAAAACTAGACTTGAGATCCAACGCAGAAGTTACAAGGATTCCATCGCTGCCCATAACAATCTGTATGCACTGCAAGAACGACCCATTAAGAATAGTAACAACTCTAGAATTTTATTTTCCATTATTGACCGACTGTTAAATCCTACTCCTAGTGCTCACCTTCTCAGCTGAGCTTCTACTGCAAAATGCAAAGAGTTTTACTAAATTTTTAACAATAATATTTCAACCATCAGAGCTTGTGTGGTTTCAAACACTCGTGGCCTCTACTGTCATTCCTGCAAAAGACAGGTGACCGTGAGGAAATTCACAAGTGTTTGTCCTCCAGAATTTTATAAGACTGTATCTTAGGGTAAATCCTCCACCTGTCATCTTGATCCTGTCCCTACTGCATTTTTTAAGTATGTTTTTAGTTGTATCTCCATGGGAGAAGGTTGCTGAATATGGAGCTGCCAGGGAAGAGGAAAAGAGGAAGGCCAAAGAGGAGGTTTATGGATGTGGTGAGGGAGGACATGTAGGTGGCTGGTATGACAGAGGATGATGCAGAGGACAGGAAGAAATGGAAACAAATGATCCACTGTGGCGACCCCAAATGAGAGCAGCCGAAAGTAGTAGTAGTATAATTGTTTCTCCAGCTCTGTTATGAAAATTATGAATACATCTTTTGAGACTGGAATTTTCCTAACTGTCTTTAAAACTGCCATCATGAAGCCACATAAAAAAAAATTGAAATCTAGACAGTGGGGTTTAAGTAACTACGGGCCCATAGCTATAAGTCACTACTTGAAAAAGTTATTTGTAATCAAATTTGCAAGTTTCTGAATGAAAACAATATACCGGAGAAGTTTCAGTCAGATTCTAGAACCAATTACAGTACAGAGACTGCTCTTACTAAAATAGTCAGTGATCTGAGACTTAGTATTGATACAAATAAAGTCTCAGTCCTGGTTCTTTTAGATTCAAGCACAGCATTTGACACAATTGATCACAATATTTTCTTAAATCCTTTTGAGAACTGGGTTGGCCTCCAAATGTGCTCTCAACTGGTTCTGCACATACATAAAAAGGAGGACGTTTTATGTTAGTCTTGGGGATCATGTGTCAGAGAAATATGACATCTTTTGGTGTTGCACAAGGAAGCTGCCTTGGTCCACTGCTTTTCTCACTATACAGGGTTGTCATCAGGGAAGACAATGTTAGCTTCTATAGCTATGCCTACAATACACAATTATATATTTTGGTCTAACCAAATGATGCAAATTCCATTAGTTCCCTGACATCCTGTCTATCTGAAGTCAATAAGTGGATGAGTAATAGCTTCCTAAAACTAAATGAAGACAAGACCGAAATATTCTTACTTGGCCCAAAAGCCAAGAGGGACGTGCTTGTAGAAAGACTGTGGAATTTGAGTCCACAGGTCAAATCAGAAGTAATAAACCTCGGTGTCATTTTAGACTCTGATCCAACATTCAAATCCTATATTATTAACAAGGTGACCAAAATAGCTTTTTTTTTCCATCTTAGAAATATTGCCAACTTTAAGCCATTCCTAACCTGACCGGATGCAGAATACCTTATTCAGGCCTTCATTTCAAACAGATTAGATTAATGCAATGCACTCCTTACTAGTCTCCAAAATCAGTCAATAGGGTACAGCTAATTCAGAACTCTGCAGCCAGACTTATAACAAAAACAGAAGAGAAAACAAATCAAAATGCTGCCAAAGAAAAATTGTGCAATTATGGACCAGGAAGGTGAGGAAATAAAGAAATTGCTTGACTTAATGTCGGAAGAGATTACAACTATCTCTAAACAGAAAATGATAATGGATTTGATAGGAGAGAATGCGGAGAAGGATTAGGGGTGGCCATCTTGGAATGTCGAGTATCGGACCTGGAGCAGTATTCCTGCAGACAATCTAATTGTTAGCAGGTTTGAGACCCAGCACCGGTCATATGCCGGGGCTGCAGTAGCTTCGGGTGGAGAGCCCACCAAACCTGAACTGGACTCCCTTGAGCAACAGGTGATCACGTTGACAACAAATGCATATCTGTGGACATCAACAGTATTGAGGGATGTCATCCTCTCCCCTGCAAAAACAAAAGCGAGAAACCTGCAATAATAATTCGCTTTGGGATCAGACAAAAAAAATGCACTGCTCAGATAAGGGAGAAAGCTGATGGGATTCACTGTGTATGTGAACCAACACATGACAAAGAAAAATGCTGACATTGCAAGACGGGCAGTTCCTGAGAAAACAGAACAAGATGTGGACAGAAAACTGCAAGGTTTTCATTAAACTGAATTGGTCACCAGAGGAGGCAAAAGTGCAGGTCATGAGGGAGATTGCAGAATTAGAAAAGTGCCAGTGACAACAACTCATGGGAGAACAGCACACCAAGGTCATGATATAACTGAACATTACTCATTCAAAATGGGTGATTACTTGAACTCAGGATAGCTCACTAAGAGCATAGAGAGTGACTGCCTATGGCCTGGAATGATGATGGAACCTTATAAGGAATTGGATGGATAAAATTGTCAAACAGCAGGAAATGAGCCTTGCAAAGAAGGTAATATCATTTTTCCATTCAACAGCACTGATGACGATGAGATCAAGTGGATAAACTTGCAAGAAAGCTGCAGAGGGCTGGAAGGCCTTTATGAAAAGTGTGATGGTTTGAATCTCAAAACTTTCAAATACACTGAACATAATATGTATGAATTTGAACAAAATATTGACCCCAAGAATAATTTCTTCAACAACCTAAACAACAATTGCTGTCACGACACAGATGATCAGTTTAACAGGAAGGTTCAGACAGATCACGAAATGTCAATTGTCCACTTTAACAGCGGGAGTCTATATGTAAACTTTCTAAACATCAGAGAAAATTTAAGTCAATTCAAGAAACCCTTCAATGTTATGGCTATTTCTGAGACCTGGCTCAGCTCTGAGAAGGGTGTGGACTTTGAGTTGAATGGATACGAATTGACTTAGATGAATAGGGAGAACGAAAAAGGAGGGTGTGGGGCTCTGTCTGTGTATCTTCTTTCAGCTGCTCTCATTAGGGGTTGCCACAGCGGATCTTCCGTTTCCATCTCTTCCTGTCCTCTGCATCTTCCTCTGTCACGCCATCCACCTGCATATCCTCCCTCACCACATCCATAAACCTCCTCTTTGGTCTTCCTCTTTTCCTCATGCCTGGCGGCTCCATCTTCAGCATTCTTCTCCCAATATACCCAGCATCTCTCCTCCGCACATGTCCAAACCATCTCAATCTTGCCTCTCTTGCTTTGTCTCCAAACCGTCCAATCTGAGCTGTCCCTCTAATAAACTCATTCTTGATTCTGTCCATTTTTGTCACTCCCAATGAAAATCTTAGCATCTTCAGCTCTGCCACCTCCAGCTCCACCTCGTCTTTTCGTCAGTGCCACTGTCTCCAAACCATATAACATAGCTGGTCTCACAACCATCTTGTAAACCTTCCCTTTAACTCTTGCTGGTACCCGTCTGTCGCAAATCACTCCTGACACTCTTCTCCACCCACTCCACCCTGCCTGCACTCTCTTCTTCTCCTCTCTTCCACACTCCCTGTTACCTTGGAGTTGACCCCAAGTATTTAAACTCATATACCTTTGTCACCTGTACTCCTTGCATCCTCACCATTCTGCTGTCCTCCCTCTCATTCACGCATATATATTCTGTCTTGCTGTTACTGATTTTCATTGCTCTTCTCTCCAGTGCATACCTCCACCTCTCCAGGCTCTCCTCAGCCTGCTCCCTACTCTCTACAGATCACAATGTCATCCGCGAACATTATAGTCCACTGAGACTCCTGCCTGGTCTCGTCCGTCAAACTATCACCATTGTAAACAAGAAAGGGCTCAGAGCCGATCCTTGATGTAATCCCACCTCCAACTTGAACCCATCCGTCATTCCTACCGGACATCTCACCACTGTCACACTGTCTTGCCCTCATACATATCCTGCACCACTCTTACATAGTATTTCTCTGCCACTCCCAACTTCGTCATACAATACCACACTTCCTCTCTCAGCATCCTGTCATATGCTTTCTCTAAATCCATAAAGACACAATGTAACTCCTTCTGGCCTTCTCTTTACTTATCCATCAACACTCCCAAAGCAAACATTGCATCTGTAGTGCTCTTTTGTGGCATGAAACCATACTGCTGCTCGCTAATCATCACTACTCATCACATCATTACTTTACAGCACAGTGACCCAGTGGTTAGCACTGGTGCCTCACAGCAATAAGGTCCTGGGTTCGAACCCAAGGCCACCTCTGATCCTTTCTGTGTGGAGTTTGCATGTTCTCCCTGTGTCTGTGTGGGTTTCTGCTGGGTGCTCCGCTTTCCTCCCACCATCAAAAAGACATACACATTAGGGTTAATACTCCCACCTGTGCCCCTGAGCAAGGCAATGGAAAGAATAACTGGAGTTGGTCCCCGGGTGCTGCAGCTGCCCACTACTCCTATGCAACAGGATGGGTTAAATCTAGAAGACAAATTTCTTTGTAATCAAAACCAACTGTACAATGACAAAAATAAAGTTTCTTTCTTCTTCACATTTTTATTATTTTCATATTCATCAATGGTGCTCCATTTTTATGTGTCTGGTTTCGGTGGGTCATGTTTTAAAACGTCAATCTCTCGTGGTGCCATTTGTTTGATTGTTTGAGTAACTACATTGTGTTATGCAGGCCTACAATCTGCAAATGTATTTGAGCGTAACTGGGTCTCGTCCCGGGAGAAACTGACTGACTGTCATTTTGTCTGAGTAGCTACTTTGTGTTAGCAGATTCAAAATCTGCAGGAAATTAAGGTGAGCTTGATTTTATTCTGCAAGTGCTGTTCCAGTGAGTCTTCCCCCGTTAAACTAGTTGCAGTTATGAATTATTTCACCAGTTCGTTATTTTATTCCTTTATGCTTTTATCTTTTAATTTCCATTTTAACATTTTCTTTTCATCCTAGTTACTATTGAAATATTTCATTTTGTATTGTTTTACATACTTTTGAATTGCTTTTAATTTTCACTCTTTCTTTTTGATTGAAATTGTATTTTTTCTGCTTGTGGTTGTTTTGTTTTGTTTTTTGTTCTTTTTTTGGGGGGGGGGATTTTTGGAATTTCCCCCCCCTTTTCTTCCCAATTGTATCCGGCCAATTACCCCACTCTTCTGAGCCGTCCCAGTCGCTGCTCCACCCCCTCTGCCGATCTGGGGAGGGCTGCAGACTACCACATGCCTCCTCCAGTACATGTGGAGTCGCCAGCCGCTTCTTTTCACCTGACAGTGAGGAGTTTCGCCAGGGGGACGTAGTGGATCACGCTATTCCCCCCAGTTCCACCTCCCCTCCAAACAGGCGCCCTGATCGATCAGAGGAGGCGCTAGTGCAGCGACCAGGACAAATACATCCGGCTTCCCACCCGCAGACACAGACAATTGTGTCTGTACGGACGCCAGACCAAGCCGGTGGTAACACAGGGATTCAAACCAGCGATCCCCGTGTTGGTAGGCAACGGAATAGACTGCTACGTTACCCGGACGTCCTGGTTGTTTTAATTTTAGTTAGAGCTGCATCTCATACACGAGAGGTGCTGTATAAATAAAGTTATTATTATCATTGTTATTTCAGGGCTCCCACCGACCCCCGTGCAGTTGCTGTACCCTGTTTCTCGCTTCAGTAATGTCAAGACCCTGCAGCATCTCTGTCGCTTCTGCATCCGGCAGATGGTTCGCATCGATCACATCCAGGAGCTTCCGCTGCCCAAGTACGTCCTATCACCTCATTCCTATTGCTCGCTGTTTAGCGTCTGCTTGCCAAAAGTTAAAGAAATCTTTCACTAAGATAACGCTCACTGCCAAGGTTGTGTATTTGGGGTACTGCAAATTTGCTAACATTCCTGCAGCACTAATGAATGCATTTTAGTCTCATGATGTTCTTAAAGCCACAATCCTGAAGACAGTTTTTTTTTTGTTAAACTTACTGACTTGGTAATCGCAGTGTTGTCTGAGCACTCAAAATCCCAGAGATACAATATCCAAAATGACCCAGTCACCAGTGCTGTTGTGTAGCACCTTCCCTACCGCCAAACCAAATTACACGGTTGGACCTGAATTTTTCTTACTGATGTTGTTAGTACATGTCGGTAAGGGTCTGCTACCGGCTTGTGCAGTCGTATCTGATTGTTAAGACACAACAACTTCACTTCCTCTTCAAACTCACCTTTACCTGCCTACTTCTTATTCATTTGGCTGCTATGATAAAGATGTAAAAAAACTATGCACCCTGCCGTTGTTTATGAGAAAATCTTATCAGACACTAACCAGTAAAATAAGCAACTGCTAAAGGTGTCATGATTTAGATATTTGTAGATTAGCTATTATCTTAAATATGCCAGCAAGAGAAAATATGAAAAAGAACATTTTTCATATTGTAACAATCCCGCATGAATAGTCTCGGCAGCCCCTGGTTAACGGGTCAGATCCTTTAGTCGACTGGTTAACGTTGTCACTCACGGTGCGGGAAATACGGGTTTGCGTCCCAGCTGTAGCGGTGGTTCCTGGACTGCCCCCCTCCTAATTCGCTACAATATGTGAGCCCTCAGGATTGAAGTTCTCATATGTTATATTTTTAAAAAATTAAGTTCAGGTGTTTTTTGTTTTTTTTATTGACACCTAAGTCATTTTACACATACTAGGAAGTTGTCTTGGTGGGGAATGTCAACATAAAGACACAAATACATGAATAAAATGTTTGAAAGCTTACGTATCTGGCGATATTAATTGGAGGGCACCTATATGTCCAAGAATATTGAAACATAACTGTCTGATGTGGCAAATATCTAATGTCGAGTCATACAGCTTTTTTTGCAAATACAAATATATTGAGTAAACATGTTTGTTTTGACTAGGAATTTATTATTTTTGTACCCTTATATAGTTTGATTTTGTGACTGGTTCCAGGGTTTCTTTTTTTGTTCTTCTTTTTTTGCATTTGTATTTATTTATCTGTACCTCTGGCTGTCTCCAGACCGCTGATCTCCTATCTGAGGAAGTTCTATTACTATGACCCTGAGGAGGAGATGTACTTGTCAATCAAGAGCATCCGTCTGGGGGCGGGACCAGAGCAGCAGGCAGAGTCTCAGACGTAGCAGCAGAGGTCTTCTCAGCTCAAGTGAGTTATCTTAGACTCATATGACTCAGAGTAATTGGACCCTGTCATTACATCTTCTTCTCGCCAAACTATGAAATTTTGTCATTCACTGAGTGTGATTTTTTTAGGCACACTGGGTACTTAGTTCGTGTAATTATCCCCGCCAGGCGGATAATTTCAATTACAGGGGATAATTTCAAGTCGCGTTTGGTCACGTGTGTGTGTGTGTGTGTGTGTGTGTGTGTGTGTGTACCTACGTACCTGTAACATATACAATAATCCACATCGTTTTTCCTACCCATCAAAAACCATTAAAATTAGCCACTAAAAAAGCGTTGATGTTTCAGATATGTATTCATGCATTAGATATCGTGTTAAATATGCCAGCAATATGAAGTGTCAAAAAGACATTTGATTTGAAGGGATACACTGGCGTTTTTTGCATTTTTAACCCATTAACTAGGGTCTAAAAATATCATATAATTTTAATTTGTCTTTTTTTGGGGGGGATATCCCCCCCTTTTTTTCTCCTCAATTGTACTTGGCCAATTACCCCACTCTTCTGAGCCATCCCGGTCGCTGCTCCACCCCCTCTACCAATCCGGGGAGGGCTGCAGACTACCACATGCCTCCTCCGATACGTGGAGTCGCCAGCCGCTTCTTTTCACCTGACAGTGAGGAGTTTCACCAGGGGGATGTAGCAATGGGAGGAACATGCCATTCCCCCCAGTTCCCTCTCCCCCCGAACAGGTGCCCTGACCGACCAGAGGAGGCGCTGGTGCAGCGACCAGGACACATACCCACATCTGGTTTCCCACCCGCAGACTTGGCCAATTGTGTCTGTAGGGACGCCCGACCCGGCATTGTGGCGCAGTGGTTAGCATGGTCGCCTCACAGCAAGAAGGTCCTGGGTTCGAGCCCCAGGGTTGTCCAACCTTGGTGGGTCGTCCTCTGTGTGGAGCTTGCATGTTCTCTCCATGTCTGCATGGGTCTCCTCCGGGGGCTCTGGTTTCCTCCCACAGTCCAAAAACATGTAAATCAGGTGAACTGACTAAATTGTCCCTAGGTGTGTGTGTGTGTGCGTGCGTGCGTGTGCGTGTGTGTGTGGGCCCTGTGATGGCCTGGCGGCCTGTCCAGGGTGTCTCCCTGCCTGCCGTCCAATGCCTGCTGGGATAGGCTCCAGCATCTCCACGACCCTGAGAGCAAGATAAGCGGTTCAGATAATGGATGGATGGGACGCTCGACCAAGCCGGAGGCAACACGGGGATTCAAACCGGGATCCCTGTGTTGGTAGCCAACGGAATAGACCACTACACTACCCGGACGCCCCCATAATTTGAATTATTGCCGACAATCAGTTTTGAATGTATTTTTCCTACCTTCCAGCCAGTCTTTGGTTTTCATTCAATTTTACAGTATTAAAATCAACCAGCTTGAAACTTGGTTGAGGTATGTAATCCATCACAGTGACCATTCTGTCAGCGTTATTCTTTTGTCAGAGCTACACTACTGCGTTTGAGTGCACATGGACATCCACATTTTAAGAGTCAGCTGCTGAACAGCATGCATTCAGGAGCTATGTTGTAATACAATGAAATTCTGCAGATAAACATCGTACACCGGCGTAAAAAAAAGATCACGTAAATTCGGTAGCTTCTTGTACTAAACACTCGCTGTTTGGCAGCCAACTTTCAAATCTCGGACGGCCGAGCACATCGATACACGTTATCCATCAGACTTTCCACAGTAATCTTTGAATGGAACCGCATTGTCCCTCAACAATAGCGTAACAATGACAAAAAATAACATTGACAGCATTTTCCCTGTGATGAATTATCTATCAGAGTCAATCTTCAAGTCTGTGCAAGTCGATTTTTCACAAATGAATGAAAAACAATGGCTGGTGTGAAGGTAAGAAAAACGCATTTATCTGAAACACCATATGGTATGCTTTGGAAAATGGTCAGGAGTAATATAAATTATAGTACGTAGTAGACGGGCTAAAACATGCCAGTACGCCGGTACGTCCCTTTAAATTTGCAGGATTGCAGCTTTAACTACATGAAGCATCGAGTAACTTTGCTTTTAAACCGTGTGATACAGTTTAAGATTTTATCATTTACTTAGTTCACCTGTCTTGTCTTGTCTTGTCTTGTCTTGTCTTGTCTTGTCGTGACTCTAAACCTTGTATCCCTCTCCAGGTTTCTATGTGGAGGACTGAACTGTACTGGCCTGTCAGTCTTCCAGCATGAGCCAATCGCAGTCCTCAGAAATCTCTGCATCCAGCGAGACCCAGATGACTCCGCTCCCCCATTGACTTGGACTCACTGAGGAGGGACGGTCGGGGCAGTAGGATGTAGGGGAGACTGTCCACAGGAGGTGCACAGGCAGGGAAAAAAAGACGGGACAAAAAAGAGACGCAGCCTCAGTGGAGAGAAGACTGAAGATGTCCCTCAGTCTGCAAACACACTGGAAACAAAAAAGAGGGCTTGAATTTTGAACTTTTACTTTATTCGCACACAGCTATTTCCTGTACCTGAAAAGAACTCAAGTGGAAAAAACAAAACAAAAAAAAACAAAACAAACAAAAATATAATGCAGTTGTGTGTTTGTACAACAATCTATCCTTGTTTTCTCTTCTTTTCCAGTCAAAATGAGGGCTGATGGACTCAGGGGCCACAGTTCCACTTTTCGTTTCAATGCGACTTATATCATCCGATCACACCAGGATGCATTAAGTAAGAAGTCTGGACTCACAAACATTCTTTCTTTTTTCTTTTTTTTTTCTTTTGTTGCTAATTTGTTGCAGAATCTTCAACTATAGATGTCAGAGAGGTGAATCTTCCCATTATGTTTGGGATTCTTCACACTCAAGATGTGATCCAGCCAAAGTGAGCACACGAGCAATGTAATGTGATGGACAGAGAGCATGTTGGGGAAACATGGACAAAGATTTTGAATAAATCCAGCCGCAGGAAACATGCAACAGCAGCTGTCGAGCTAAGCGTGGACCCCAAAGTGATCTGTTTTCATCACATCTGATCCCAGAAATCCTATTTCAGAGACTGTCTTGAAAAGCCAAGTGGAACTGATGCCAAATAAGCCCACAGGGGCAAGGCAATAGAGGCCTGTCATGGAGTGTAGAGTGTTTACTACTGGTTACTCCCTCCCACCATGTTTGATAGAGCACAATAAAAAGTAGAGACTAATGTCATCACTTCTGCCTCCTTGATCCTAGTTTCAACCCATTAAGGCTACTATAAAGAGTTTTCTTTGTTTTAGGGTGCAAGTGAGGATGTTATCATTTCTCCTTTTTTGTTGTCACTGCACCAATATGACAATGTTATGCATGGTGCTGGGCAATATTAAAAATAATATTGTGATAATCACAGGGAATTTTATATGGTATCAATCGCAAAGTCTGATTACATATGCAAAAATACCATATTCAAGAATCCAGCTCAGGTTCATAACATTGAAATGTTTGGTCATGTAAAGTGTAATGTCAAATTAAAACTAGTTATCAACTAGTACTTCCTCAAATAGAGGCCTCATTTTGTGAGAAATTTTAGGTAATAGACTCTTGTCGTCAATTTAGAAAACAAAATTTCGTATCACGATATGGCGATTCCGAATTCCAAACCGATACTATACCACTGAAAGACGAAACGATGATACTGATAACCACTCTCCAACCATTCCATGGCGGCCCTCTATTCAGTGGGGGAAAACAGAAGTTGGGTATATTCTTTTATTCCATAAGTTATGTATAAAATCAATACATACACGGCTTCACATCTGTTTCAATTCATTTGTCTGTTAAGTCTGTTAACAGCACGTAATTATTATGTAACGCATAAAAACTGTTCATCAAAACTGATGGGAAAAAAACTCACCCAGAGAAATGTGGGACATTATAATAGACCAAACACACTGCAAAGATGACTTGTGTGTAAAGAACGCCTTTGTCTCTTGGATGGTTTTCTCGTGGAGTTCAGACTGCTCTCATTACCGCTCGTAAAGAATGGAGCCCACATCTGGGACAGTCTTTCACCCTGCTCATAGACATCCAGAGGACATAACAGGTTTTTATTTAGATGTTTTAGGAGCTTCCTCTGGTCTCTACTGCATATTAATTTAACACTTTTTTTAAAGATTGGTTCAGCGCCACTTCATAAGACTGGTAGCCTTAGGAGCCTAGCTGTAGCTGTTCAAAAAAGACCAGCTTTTTATATTTGACCACTGGTGGTCAATGACAGTGCACACGTTTTAATTTATCAACATCGCAAATTCGTGAACAGACAGTAGAAACAAAATTAATGTTTAGTTTTGATGCATCAATTATCATAACCAGCAGACATATGTGTTATTGCTCTGGACATAGATAAACAGGGTACAAGAGTAGCTAATTTCTGCATTTCTCCCACACTGCCCTGCCTTACAGTGTATATCTCTGCCATGTCTGTCAGTTTTTTGGTTTTGTTTTTTGTTTTTTACTGCTCAATTGTACTTTACTCATTCTGTTTCTTGGTATCCTTAAGGTTGGCTATTGCCTCATCATTTTCAGTAAAAAAACAAAACAAAAAACGTGTTGTTTCGTTTCAGTTATTCCTAAAACTTAATATTTCAACAATGAGCCTAATAAATACACTATATGTACAAAAGTGTTGGGACACCTGGCCATTACACCTACAGGAGCTTTTATGACATCCCATTCTGAATCCATAAGCATTAATATGGAGTTGGTCCCCCCCCCCTTGCAGCTGTAACAGTTTCCACTCTTCTGGGAAGGCTTTCCACAAGATTTTGGAGTGTGTCTGTGGGAATTTTTGCCCATTCATCCAGAGGAGCATTTGTGAGGTCAGGCACTGATGTTGGATGAGAAGACCTGGCTCGCAATCCCTGTTCTAGTTCATCCCAAAGGTGTTCGATGGGGTTGAGGTCAGCGCTCTGTGTGGGCCAGTCAAGTTCTTTCACACCAAACTCACCCAACCATGTCTTATATAATGGACCTTGCTTTGTGCCTGGGGGCACAGTCATGCTGGAACAGAAAAGGGCCCTCCCCAAACTGTTCCCACAAAGTTGGAAGCATAGATTGTCCAACATGTCTTGGTATGCTGAAGCATTAAGATTTCCCTTCACTGGAACTAAGGGGCCTAGCCCAACCACTAACCCCTGAAAAACAACCCCATTACATACCATTATCCCTCCTCCACCAAACTTTACAGTTGGCACAGTGCAGTCAGGCAGGTAACGTTCTCCTGGCATCCGCCAAACCCAGTCTTGTCCATCAGACTGCCAGGCAGAGAAGCGTGATTCATCACTCCACAGAACACATTTCCACTGCTTCAGAGTCCAGTGGCAGCGTGCTTTACACCACTCCATCCAACGCTTCGCATTGTGCTTGGTGATGTAAGGCTTGCATGCAGCTGCTCGGCCATGGAAACCCATCCCATGAAGCTCCCGGCGCACCGTTTTTGTGCTGATGTTAATGCCAGAGGAAGTTTGCAACTGCAGTTATTGAGTCAACAGATCGTTGGCAACTTTTACACACTATGCGCCTCAGCACTCGTTGACCCCGCTGTGTGACTTTACATGGTCTGCCACTTTGTGGCTGAGTTGTTCCTAAACGCTTCCACTTTTCAATAATGCCACTTCGGCTGACCATAGAATATCCAGCATGGAAGAAAGTTTATGAACTTATTGCAAAGGTGGCATCCTGTGACAATACCACGCTTGAATTCACTGAGCTCTTCAGAACGACCCATTCTTTCACAAATGTTTGTAATGCAGACTGCATGGCTAGCTGCTTGGTTTTACACACCTGTGGCAATGGGTCTGAATGAAACACCTGAATTTAATGATTAAGATGTGTCCCCCAATACTTTTGTACATATAGTGTAGCTCTATCAAGTGTCTGCTAGTTTCAGATTGACAGTTGTCATTTTCCCGCCCAGCGCCCATGTGGTTTGAATAGCAAATGTGCTCGCCCCCATCTGAGCGCCCGTGGGCGTGTTGGTCGTAAACAGCGCCGTGTATAGGAGGGTTTCCATGCAACGTCATCACAGAGATGCGTGCGCAATTAAGGGGGCAGAAAGCAGCTATAGCGCAGAGATTTTAACCGAGATCGAGCTCAGATACAGCAGAGATAACGCGCAGTTGTTGTGCAATAAACTGCACAAACCGCCAAAAGGACAGGTGGAAAATGTTCAACATTTACATTGTTGAACCGCCTTGGTAGCGCTCAAAAGATTACGCATCTCATAATCTTTTGAGAGCTACCAAAGCGGTTTTGCCCCCTGGCTGTGCACGCACCCAGTAATGTTTGTAAACAGGAAAGCCGAGAGCTGGTCGTAAAATGAAGTGTGGTTACGCATATTACTGTCTCGAGGCAGCGGAAAGCGATGTGCGCGGGCCTCATCTATAAAACTGCGGAGGCTTCACGTCAAAGGGTTGCGTACGGACTAAACAAAGAGCTTACGCACAAAAATATTTCAATTTATAACACAGTGCGCACGCACGTCCTACGCCGATTTCCCTTTTTAAATCACATTCAACTCGAAATGTGGCGTTGTAGCGACCTACTTGCAGGTTACGTATTCACCACGCGGGCCAGGGGCGGTCCGTTTAAGACAGTGGGCGGGGGCTAGCAAAGGGTATTGTGGGTAGACACGAGGCTGAGGTTCAGCAGAATGAATTACTGACTTAGTTTTAGTTGGAGGAAATAAACGACCACACGGCCGTGTGGTCAAAAGGAGAAGTGGTCTCGTTTCCTTTCTTTCATCCTCCACAATATATGTGTGTATATTGTTTGGGTGCCTTTGACGGTGGTCAGATTGGTAATTTTCCGTGTTAATATCTCCCACGCCCCCCCAATTATTCACAGTGCCCCTCTAACAATTTTGCCCTGGAGCCGGGGCTAGGCTATGTACTGGCAGGGAGAGACTTATGTACTCGGCTCTCCTGTTCGCATGTGCCCGGAGGAGATAGAGGCATGGATGAAGCTGAACTTTCTACAGTTAAACAGCTCTAAGACAGAAGCTATCCAAATTGGCACACCTCATCAGATCCAGTCATCATCCATCACCAGCATTACTTTCTCCGGTCAAAACACCCCCCTCTCCACATCAGTCACAAACCTGGGGGTTAAAATGGACCCCCACCTCACCTTTGAGAGGCACATCAAACAACTCTGCCAAAAGTCCTTCTATCATCTCAGGAACATCTCCAAACTCCATCCCATGCTCTCCCAGGCAGATGCAGAAAAGCTCGTCCATGCCTTTGTCTCCTCCAGGCTGGACTACTGCAATGCACTCCTCATCGGGATCCCCAGCTTCTGTCTTCAGAGGCTCCAGTACATCCAGAACTGCGCTGCTAGGATCCTGATGAGGGTGCGCAAGTATGATCACATCACTCCCACCCTGGCTCCCCATATCTTTCAGAGTTGAGTACAAGATCTCCCTCCTCACCCACCAATGCATATATGGAAATGCCCCCTCCTACCTCAAGGAGCTCCTTGCACCAAAGACCTGCACACGTACCCTTCGCTCCTCTGATGCCAACTTCCTCCAAGAAGCAAAGTGGAAGCTGATAACCATGGGGAAGCGGGCTTTCTCTTCAGCTGCCCCCAGGCTGTGGAATGCCCTCCCAGACCACCTCAGGGCACCACAGTCTGTGGAAACTTTCAAACAACACCCCAAAACCCATCTGTTCACCAAAATGTTTTCCTAGCCAGGCCACCTCTTTTCCCATGCCTTTTTTAAATGGTTTTGACCATGGACTCTGTTTCACGGACTATGATTACGGATTCTGGATGACCGTACTTTCGCTGCCCCTGTGATTGCTGTTTCACTAGCACTGTGTACTGATTATTGTAGATGTATTTTATCCATTGTTTTATAGCACTTTGAGGTTTCTATGAAATGTTAAGTGCATTTACAAATAAAATGTATTATTATTATTTATTATTATTATTTCTGCTAGCCAGCAGTGAAGGTTGAGAGTGAGACGTGACAGGCATAGAAAACTACACCAACACACTAGATGCTTCACAACAACCTGACTTCTTACATAAGAATGTCAAACACACAAACGAGGAAACTTATAAATGAGGAAACTGGTTTTAAATCAAGGGCGCATTATTAATATAGTGTAGGTGCAAAACGTGCGATGTTTAAAAAATATGGCTAAGGGTAGCGTTCTTTCCTACTAATTGGCCAATCTGCCACTATATAATAGAATAGAACTTTATTTGTCATTGTATGAGTACAACGAAATTTGAAAGTGCATTTCTTATCAGTGCAAAGATCAATATAAAAAGAATAGAAAACATAAAACACACACATATTAATTTTTACATTCTACTGGACACCACCATATTGCACAAAAAGTCAGGAATCAAGACTTAGCAGCTTTTAGTGCAGCTATGGCTCAGGGATAGAAGCTGTTCTTTAGTCTGTTTGTCCGAGCTCTTATTGTTCTGTAACGTCTGCCCGAGGGCAGCAGTTCAAACAGATGGTGTCCTGAGTGGGATGGGTCCTTGAGGATGCCATTGGCTTTTTTGAGGCACTGTATAGGTCTTCCAGGGAAGGGAGTGGGCATCCAATAATCTTCTGGGTGGTGGTGATGACTCTCTGGAGCGCTTTCCTCTCTGCTACTGTGCAGCTGGCAAACCAGACACAGATGCAGTAGGTCAGTATGCTCTCTATGGAGCAGCGGTAGAAGGACACAAGCGGTGAGGTGGTAAGGTGGTTCTTCCTGAGGATCCTCAGGGAGTAGAGTCTCTGCTGTGCCTTCTTAACCAGCGCTGTGGTGTTAACGCTCCAGGTCAGGCCCTCCTCTATGTGTATGCCCAGAGACTGGAAGTCCGAGACACTCTCCACACAGTCCCTGCCAATGAAAAGGGGATGGCTGCCCGTTTTGTTCCACCTGTAGTCTACAATCAGCTCCTTTGTCTTGGAGGTGTTGAGGATCAGGTTATTTTCCCTGCACCACACAGACAGCCGCTCCACCTCGTCCCGGTATGCCGACTCATCCCCCCCAGAGATGAGCCCCACCACCAGTGTCATCTGCAAACTTGATGATGGTGTTGCTGGAGTGAGCGGGGGTGCAGTTGTGTGTGTACAGGGTGTAGAGTAGGGGGCTCAGCACACAGCCCTGTGGGGAGCCAGTGCTGAGGCTGAGGGCTGAGTAGATGTGGGGGTCCTACTCTGACCCTCTGTGGGTGCTCAGACAGAAAGTCCTTAATCCAGAGGCAGATGGAATAAGCAAGGCCCAGTTCTGTCAGCTTGGTCACCAGTCTGTGGGGGAGGATGATGTTGAATGCAGAGCTGAAGTCCACAAACAGCAGCCTGGCATAGCTCCCCTGCTGCTCTAGGTGGGTCAGGGCGGTGTGGAGAGATGTGGCTATAGCATCCTCTGTGGATCTATTTGCTCTGTAGGCAAACTGGTGTGGGTCGAAATTGGGTGGGAGGCTTGAAATTATGTGACTCCGAACGAGTTTCTCAAAGCACTTCATTATGATGGGTGTGAGTGCCACAGGTCGGTAGTCGTTCAGGCTGCTGACAGTGGACTTTTTTGGCAGTGGGGCTATGGTGGAGGACTTCAGACAGGGTGGGATGGAGGACTGGGATAGGGACTGATTGAGGATCTTGCTGAAGACCCCCGCCAGTTTGTCCGCACATTCCTTCAGCACCTGTCCAGGGACGCCATCGGGACCCGCAGCCTTCCTCGGGTTCACCACCCTCAGTGTGTGCCTCACTTCATGCTCCTCCACCGTGAAGATGAGGCTGCTGTAGGCTGGTGGATGGAACGTGGCTGCCTCTGGTGGCTTCTCCTCGAAGCAGGAAAAGAAGATGTTAAGCTCCTCTGCCAGTGAGGTGTCACCATCAGCGGCTGTGAGGTTGCTGGATTTGTAGCTGGTGATGTGCTGAACCCCCTGCCATACCTGCCTTTTGTTGTTGCTGTTGAAGTGGTCCTCAATTTTATTTTTGTAAGCTGCCTTGGCCACTCTGATGCCTCTTTTCAGGTTGGCCCTGGCAGCACTCTATTGTGCCCCATCACCAGACCTGAGAGCAGTGTTCCTGTCCCTCAGCAGGCTCTGGACCGCTTTTGTCATCCAGGGCTTCTGGTTGGGATAAACCCAGATTTGCTTGTCCACGGTAACAGTGTCCATGCAGTTCTTGATATAGCACAGGACAGTTGTGGTATACTCCTCCGGGTCCTGATGTTCAAAAATATCCCAGTTAGTTCTTTCAAAGCAGTCCTGCGGCTGATGAGAGGCACCTTCAGGCCATGTTTTAACAGTCTTAGTTGTGGTAAGGGCACTTTTCTTGAGGGGGGTGTATGCCGGGATTAGGAGCAGGGACACATGGTCAGACTGGCCCAGGTGTGGTAGTGGTTTAGCCCTGTAGCCCTGTTTGATGTTGGAGTAGACCTTGTCCAGTGTATTTGCTCCCCTAGTAGCACACTTAATGTGCTGATGGAATTTAGGGAGCACTGCTTTTAAATCAGCATGGTTAAAGTCTCCCGCTATGATGTGAACAGCCTCAGGATACATGCTCTGGTTGCTGCTAATGGTGTTATGTAAATGTCCAAGAGCTGAGCAAGCATTAGCATCTGGTGGAATATACACGGCAGTTATCATGACCACAGTAAACTCCCGGGGAAGATATATGGGCCTGCATTTAACAGTCACGTACTCCAGGTCCGGGGAGCAGAAACTCTGCAGTAACAGACTGCTGGTTCTGTAGTCCTATCTTTAGGAGATCGAATTGGCTGTAGATGTTGTTCGCCCAGCAGAATGTCGTCAAGACAAGCAACAAAACATACAAAGACAGCCATAAAACGCCGATAAGAAGAGCACTGAGCTGCTGCACCTATGCGCGCCGCCACCTTGGCGCAAGCGGACCTTAAAAAAAAAAGGGGGGGGAAGTGCAAGCGCACCTGGCTTTTAAAGGGAATGGGAGGTGATATTCTGATTGGTTTATTTCATGTTACACCCAAAAAACATGACTAAGTACAACCCCTTTGCGCCTTATTCGCGCTCAGATTAGCTGCCGTTAAACTAGCAAAAGTGGATTTGGACACGTCCTAATAAATTTCCGCCTTGCACTTTAGAGCATGCGCTTTAGGTCGTTTAAATGGGGGCCCTGTGAGTCTGTAGCACATATAGATGGACTTCCTCTGTAACTGGGGGTCACAGTCCAAGTGGTTTCATATGCCAAGACTTCATCAGTAATCTAAATACGTTAGGATGTTAGCCGGCCTTTTGGTGGAAGATTTCCAGTGTAGTTTAAGTTTCAGGTTTGTATGCAAGCTGTCGGCGAGTGTGATAAAATCCACTTCCATACGTAATACGCCTAAATTATGCTGTTTGTTTTCTAGAGGGACAGGGTAAGGTTGTGAAGACTGTTAATGCCGGTAGAAATGGCACACTGCAGGTCGACATGAACGAACAGGTTAACTAAATAATAAACTCAGTGCACTTTAACAATTTGTGCGGGTGTAGAGAGACAAGCCACAGAGGGTCGGTGGTCATCTGAATGAGGTCAGCGCCTTGTTTGAGTTATTGTAGTATTCTTATACTAACATACTAATGTGGCCCCACACAGTGAACAGTTAGGACAGATGTCAGGTCTCTACCTAAACCCATCTCATCTCGTCATCTCATCTTCAGCCGCTTTTCCGGGGTCGGGTCACGGTGGCAGCAAGCTAAGTAGGGCACTCCAGATGTCCCTCTTCCCAGCAACGCCCTCCAGCTCCTCCTGGCGGATCCCAAGGCATTCCCAGGCCAGATTGGACATGTAGGCCCTCCAGCAAGTTCTGGGTCTACCCTGGGGTCTCCTCCCAGTTGGCTGTGCCCAGTAAACCTCCAAAGGAAGGCGCACAGGAGGCATCCTAATCAGATGCCTGAACCATCTCAACTGGCTCCTTTCTACCTAAACTCACCGGCCATAATAGGCTGCAATTACCTGAGTGTTGACACAAGCAAATTTTATACGTTAGAAAAGAGGAGACACGCATTCAGTTCATGGAAAAAGGTTTATTATAAAAAGGGGGTGATTGTTGCAATGGAGGACCCGAAGAAGGAAGAAAGGAAAAATCATTAAGTCCAAGTCGAAAACCTTTATTTTACATTACCAATGAATGGTTAAAACAGCTAAATAGCTGAAGTACCAATCAGGGGTGGGTAGTCTTATCCAGAAACGGCCAGTGTTTTTGTTCCAACCAAGCAGTTACATACCTGATCCCACTAATCAACCAGTAGAGTCTTTGCTGAGGAACTTGATTAGGAGACACAGGTGTGTAATTGTTTAGTTGGAACAAAAACCTTCACCCACACTGGCCCTTTCTGGATAAGATTGCCTACCCCTGGATGAGGTAGAACACATATACTACTGGGTAGCCAGTAAATAGGCAGGATTCTTACTGCGGGGAGATTCTATCGTAGACCCCAACAAAAACCACCACACTGCAACTTGGACTGCAAAAAGGTAGATCTACAAAATGATTAAGGTGACCACCCACCAACCTTCAGGCCTACCACGTTACATGCAAGGAGGGGTGTGTATATTGCAACCCACTGAAAATGTAAGAACGTCACAGTACTAATTATTTACATTTTACACCCAAAGTGATCCCATTCATGACATTGTCCATTCTAAAACCCAGACCCAGTCTGAGTTGATGCAAATCCTCCCCGCAGTGTAACATCTCTAGATCTTCTCCAGATATGTCAAAACATTCAAATATCTCCTGGCAGCATCCAGCACCATCTTGATTCTTTCCGACTTCCCCTTTATTTCAGCAGCGTAATTTATGACCATTGCAACGAAGGCCAAAAATCTTTTCTTGTCCATTCATATATTCTAATCAGCCCCATTCCTTTTCTACTGCGGTTCTTTTTACACTTCCATCATCTATTAATTTCTCTTAGCAGCTTCGGCGGATGACAGTCCGATTTCTGCTCTCATTTACTTTCTTTTCCTTAATTCTTTTGGACACTGCTGACCCCGTATGTTTTTACTTGCAGTGGAGGCACTTCACTTGCGCTTTCTCAACTTTACAACCTTCAACATTGCAGTTGTCCTTCCCACATCTTCTGACCCCACTACACACTACAGCAACATGTCTATGTTACTGACAACAAAAACATCTGAGAGGATGTCTTTATGCATGTTCAATAATCCAGGTAAGAAAATCAAAGAAAGTGGAATCAGTTCATCTGGATTCGTTTCATCAATCATCTAAGTGACCTCTTCAAACTGACTGCAGGTATCCCCACCCTTATAAACAATATAGTGGCATAACGAGCGAAACCAACGATCAGTTTCATATGCAAATATGGGCATGACCAAGTAGAGGTTTTTTTTGTTAGCAAATTTACAAAACACAGTGGCATGGTACATTGTCTTGAGAAGCCTCAAAATGGGCACATACGAAACAAATGGGTATAACAAGAGGTTAGAAATTCTAACCTCTTGTTATACGTTAGCACTGGTTTTGCTCTTAAATGCTTGTTTAGATGCACTTATGACCTCTAATGACTAGTAGTTTTCTCCCTGCGAACTTCCCGACCGCATGTTGGTCCTTGAAACCCATACTTTCTCTTGTCACAGCTATCCCAACATAATACGTTGCTGGGATACCCTATTCTCAACGAATGAACAGAATCACTTGAACAATCTGATGTATTTTTATTCCTTCCCTGTTTCTTTTCGTACCCTCTCATGTCCTCATTTCCATTTTCAATTTCTCGCTCCAAATCTGACGCCATTTTCGCAATCGAACTCCCTCTCCAAACGAATCTTTGTCAGTGAACCAATCTTTTGCACGAATCTTTTTAATGAACTGATTCTAATCGTTCAGTAGAATGAAAAGAACTGCTTTACCCATCACTATTGAGAAAGCGTTGTCTTTAAGCTCATTGCTCAAGATGGATGTCATTCTTACTCGAACCGCCCATTAAAAATCACATTGGGTGTAAAGAACGTCAGTGAAACTTAATTCCTGCTGTAATAGGGTATTTGCTTTTCATTCGTTTTTTCACTAGGGCCGCCCTAGCTAACGCATTCTCGATATCTCATTGGTTTAAGTGTCATCCATCGATGTCTGCTAAGGATTTCCACGTTGCGATTGGACAATTTAAGTTTCAATCACAAAGACAGCTAAAGGCAATTGGCTCGTTCGGGAATCGTTCAACAATCCATTGTCCGTGGATTGGTGCACATTCGCGGGCGGAATCTGCTATGGGCTTGCTCTTGAAGACTCACGGAGAGCGAATGTCGTCATGAGCGGTGGGTAGGAATTAAAACATTGGTGTTTATATTACATTGTACTTCGTAAAACATTATATCAGCCTTGAGTAAAATCACGCTGAATATGAGTTATCATTTGCAATGTTTGGTTGGAGCTGGGATATTGTGCTAAGCAAAAAAATAATGCACTTCCGGAAAAGGGCAGCCTTTTTTTCTGTAACGTTATCAAAGAGAGTTTGACTTGCTAGCTACCCGTTAGCTGGCCAAATATGCTAACGGCATTAGCTAGCCCCTAGTCCATACAGCAGTCGTCTGTATTTAGTTGCAACATTAGCAGTGCATTTCCGCCACTTTGAGTCCACGCTGGAACACGAAGCTACTTGTACATTACAGCTAAATTAACGCAACCATCCCTCGCTGTTTGTGAAAACGATCAGGCAGCTGGAGTTTTCGGTTCTGTTAACGCTAGCTGCTAGCCACTTCAGCAGCTTGGATTGTTTTAAACGTTTGCTAACAAATGTTAGCCGCTCGTCTCTAGCGCACAGTAGTTATAAAACCAACTGTATTTGATGGCGGCGTAATATATCAGGCCGCGGTCAACCAGGTTTTCCTAATCCCGCATTACTGGCAGGTTTAAAGGCACATGGGCAGTGGTATTCAGCGGCTCTTTATCGGGTTGCAGTTGTGAAAATGCATATGTATTCTGCGCCTCGGGGTGCGGAGAAGTTAGCTAGTGACTGAATACATAGACCTTGCAATCTGCCAAAATTCATACACGTTGGTATTTCTCAGAATATGCTGGCCAACAGCATAGTACAGTAATTTAGCGGTTTGATAAGGCTGGTCCAAGTCAGTTGGCCATGCAGCGAAGTCAAAGCATCCGTAATTCACAGTTGTGTTCATGCTGTAGCCCTCCTCTAATGCGCCTGATGGCACCACGGGTGGATCAATTTAGGCTTTTTATAGAAGCCAAAAATTAAGATACTATTAAAAGCAAACTTTTTTGTGATTTATTGGAGTCCCATTCCCCCCCTTAAAACCTGCTTTATAAAGAATTAAACAAAACCCTGTCCAATCATGTCCAAATCAAAAAAAGCGTCTTAGTACCGAAGTCGTAGTACAGACGAATCCTTGTATGCGTCTCTTACCGGTGTTATGTGCTGGTAATTGTGGTTGTCGTTTGTTCACCTGTTGTTTGATTTTTAAATAGCTGTCACTTAATGACATGAATCATTTATTTACCCACGAACGCGGCCCACAAATGGATTTTATTACAATTTCACGATGAATCACTCATAAGTATTTACTTATGTCAAAACAGTGGTCTGACACGACAGAACAAAAGAGCGTTGCTAGATTAAATTCAAAGTTTAAAGATATATGTCAATTATTTCCTGATTTCCTTGTCACCGAAGTTAAAATGATATGTTCTTCAAGGTTTTTTTCTTTTAAATTACCCATAGCGAAGGACCTCATATTCAAAAGGATATATTGAAACCAAAATTTAAAACACCTCGTGCATTATTGCTTCATAAAATATTGCTCAAATGCATCCAAAACTGGTTACTGTTGGGTGTGCCCGATACTTCAGTTTATGTAATAGCTAGTTAAATTAGCTATTTTAATTAAATTGGCCACAAAGAATGTAGAGCTTGGATAAAGATTTTACATTCTCTGAAATTAAGCACATTCCACATTAGTAGTCTAGCTTCATATGATTTTTGTTTTTGTTCTATTGATCAGTTTTTGTTTTAGTTTCCTTATATTTACATCTTTGTTCATTTTTTTTCTAATTCACTTCCAAATTCTTTAGAATTACGGCAAACCTTTGATTTCTGATGAATGTGCTCTATGAATAAAGTGATCTGACTCCATGGAGGCATAATGCAGCAATAAGTAGTGTCAGAGTATTTCATCAGAATATTTATGGTTATTTGTTGCTTGTGTTAAGGAACTTGCAGAACACCTGAGTGTAAGAGGTATTCCCAGTGTTGGCAGAAACTTTCCATCATGAAGCTGCATAGAATGCATCCTTCTTTTTTTTTTAGATGAAAAGCACCTCATGGACCTGTCATGTAACTCACTCACACACTTGCTCACCCATGTTTAGCAGGGTGAAGATTCTGCACAAGGGGATGCTGACCACATGCACAGCACCAGGGATACTATGTAAGAGTAGTGCCTTGCATCACTGTATGTCATTGTTATCCAAATTGGAGAGGTACCTTTCATGTCACCCCAGAGCATGCAGCAGTTTGAAGGAGGGTGAGGCAGCAAGGACTGGCACCCTAGTCAGCTTCTTATATGACTTTTTTGACACTGGCATGTGTTTAGGAGCTTGGTGAACATTATCAGGCTGTAAAGTTTACATGGCTAAATACAATCTTTGATACAGCTCAAATCTTGTGTTAGCCAGGGTATGCTAACAGTGATTATATCCTTACTGTGATTATGCTAATATTGATTAGACGATCAATGTAAGCTGTAAATATGACAGTTGCTGTTGTCAAGAGTATTGCCTTAATTTAGTTTGGATCAGAGTACTACTTAATGCATGTATGCATGACCACTAGTAATCCATCATAAGGATCCGGCCACAGGACTTGTTTATTTTTTGTGCCGTCACCTCAAACTGGTGCAATACGATTAAACTTGTATGTGTGTTTCCTGTTTTTTCTTTTTATCTTTAGTAGATATATTCTCAAGGGAAGCTGTTCTTTAGGTCAAACAAAGAAGAGAAAATCTCACTAGTCACCTGCTGGAATATATTTAGACCGTTGGTCTGTTTCACAGCTGTTTCAACCTCTTGACCATAAATAAGCAGTTTCTGACCCCTATACCCCGGATTTATTCTTCTCTCTAAACTATTTGTAAGCTGTGTCTGGCTTTTTATGCAGACCCTCTTAGTAGAGATATGACTTGAACAATTGTAGTGTCATATTATTGTCATATATTGTCATACATTTTATAATGAAATTTGTTTTTGCCTTTCTTTGCTTTGGGTTCAGTAAGCCATGAAAAAGTCTAAAATGACTTCATTTCTAACAACTACTTTGCTCGAAAGGGTCTTGAATACAGTTGAATATAACACTTCAAGTCAGTTCAAGAGGCCTTGAAAATGTTGCCAATTCTCTTGTGCAGTTTCCTGTTGAGAGGTCGGCTCAGTCATATGTATGACCTTAATGTTAGGTTCATGTTCAGTTTGTGGAATCGTTCTTATAATTCAAATTCAGCTGCTGGCATTATAAGTGTTATAGATGTTTATAAAACCTTGTAGTCACCGTTTGATTTTCTGAGTGGATGCAGAAGCACTATGTTTTGCACTCTTAGTGTCTTTTTCCTTGTCTACTCGTTTTAGCCCACTGGTGATCTTATCAGGGAGATTATGATAACGCTTAATATTTGAAGTAACACAGCAAAATAGCTTGCTTGCTGCCCATATAAGTTCTTTTATTTTTTACTTGGGCTATTTCAGAAAATATTATATAAAAGTACTTTTAAGTCAAAATTCTTGCTCAAACTAACATTGAAATGTTTCCTCAGATGGTTTTATTGTCCTTGCTGCTAGAAATAATCTCCAGAATGGCTTCTTATGGAAATTGACCTTTAGCAAAGTCCCGCCCCCCTTAGTTACTGTTGTTATGCCCATCAAGCGTTTCAGAACTATCCAGGAAGTAGCTGGAAAACACCAAAACATGAAGGAAGAAATCAGCGCATTGTGTGGGTAAAAGTAACAGTAATAATACGTTAGCTGTATTAGCTATCAATAATAGCTAGTAGCAAGCTTAGCTTAGAGCAGACAGGTATTTTTGTTGATTTTGGATGGATTAAGCTGGCCATGGGGTCTGCTATACTGCAAAATCTATTGCCGACATTGCGCTTCTTGCGTTCTGGGTTTCGGGAAGGGAAAGAAAATTACACCCCCTCCAAACTTTTCAGATATCTAGTATCCGATTTGCAGATCCCATAGGCACACCGTTTCAGCATTTTGTTGTGTGTCTGAAAGCTTGACAGACCGTTGCTGAGGTAGGATTGGACAAGCACCGTTCTGGGGCGGTACTTTGCGAAAGGTCAATTGAACATTTAAAAATGCAATGAATGTAAAAAGTAGCTCAGTCAATTATATTTTTGAGAAGACCTTTTTTCAGTAAGTCGACATTTGAATCTGACAATCGTATTCTGTCAACAAGAACAAGTTCTGTATTACAAGGTATCCTATGCCTGTGTCGTAGTTGTTGTAGCCTGTATTTAGGTCCTCTGTGTGTGTTTGTGTTTCAGAACAACAGGACAGTATGGCTGCCACTGTTGCTGTCAGTCCCAGCGAATATCTCCAGCATTCTACCACCTCCTCACAAGTGAGTACAATGGTATGTGTCCCAGCACTCCCAGTAACCTCAGTACTCATTAAAATTTTGTCAGGATTGTACTTAATCTGTAATGCATGATAAAAAAAATATCTGCACAGTTCTGTGCATGGATACCATGGCTCAAATGTGTAGAAACATAAACAAACTGATCAACTGTAAAATAATGTCTTTATGCATGGTCAATAATCCAAGTAAGAAAATCACAAAAAGTTGAAATCAGTTCAATAAGCGTTGTGTCCAGATGAACTGATTCAACGTTCTGTGATGTAAAATAATAATGATGATATTTGCAATAATAATAATAATCTGGTCTGTACTTTTTGAAGACAAATGTTTGGCTTTACCTCCACAACCTAGACACATACAAAAATACTTACTTAACCTAGTCTACATTTAATATTTGACTAAAAATATTAATAAATATTAAAACACATAAAAATCATATGCTGTGACGTTTACCAGCTGGATTAAATTGGATTCAGCTAATAACTTCAAAAATGACATTCTAATTTGTTGTTTGATAAGTGTTTTCAGAACAGAATGCAACTTGATTGATTGACACACATTTGTTAGAAATTTTACTTACAAGGCCAACCTGATCTTTATCATTCTTTGATATGATTATCATGAATTTTCTCAAGTTAATGTAGCACACAGCCTAGTGCAGATAATAACCGCCTTAATGTATTGTCAGACTACGTTTCAGACGTAGCCCCATGTCCTACATTTCACAAATTGTATTCAACACCATGTCATCACTTCCACTAATGAGATTAAAATAAACTCTATTTGACAAACAACAGAATCACGTTTTTGCAAAAATCATGGCCTTTTTTGTTAGCAAAATAACTGTGTTTATATTTATATCATTGTTGAAATTCTAAAAGGCCAGGCCAGTAAAATTAGTTGATGGGGAAACCCTGCAAATCACTTATACTGTGTCAGTGCCTGATCAGCACTGTGTCAGTGCCTGATCAGTGAGTTTGATTCTCGTTACATTTCCATGGTGCTTCTCTTAAAAGTTGAATGCAAACGTACTCCCCCCTCCCCCAAATGGGCACAAGTCAATCAGTCAATCAAGTTGCATTTTATATAGCACTTTTCTAGCTGCAACAGCCACTCAAAGCACTTTACATTTCTGGTCAAATCTGAATTTCAGACAACTGATATCATAGAACACAAGCCGTTTTCTGTACAATCGCTACCTATTTCGTATGCGTAAGGCCACTGAAATGTGACTAAGTCTTAAATTTTGTCCCCAAAAAATTTATACAGTTGCTGGAGGAGCAAAAGTTGACTGTGGATAGTGTCAGTGAGATAAAAAGCAATACAGCAATGGGTATTATTTTTTCTAATTCCTTTCAATGGCAAGTAGTCCTCCATCCTTCTATGTTTTGTGCAAAGAGAGTAGGGCAGGCCTAGTCAACTGGTGGCCCGTGGGCCAAATCCGGCCCGAGGATTATTTTTTTCCGGCCCTTTGATCAATTTTTATTAGAACATTGAAAATTATAATGCATTTTGGTGAGAAGGTTAGAGATGATCATAATATTTTAACAAGTAATTCATTTTTTTCCCATCTGCCAATGTGATGTAAATTGTTTTGAATGTATCTTTAATTGGGGCCTTTTGATCATCAGTATTGGTGATGGTGAGAAGTGACTCATTAGATAAAATAAACGTAGCCTATATAAATGGATAATTGTATGAAATGGTTGCCCTATTTTGTATGTTACATAAACACATTGTTAATAAAAACGTTTGATACACAGTATTAAGGGTATTTAGTGTTGTTTTTCATGTTCACATATAAGTGCTAAGATCCAATAATTACTCTGAAAAAAGTTTGGCCCTCTTACCATTTACATTTGAATATGCTGGCCCTCATAAGAAAGTAGTTGACTAGCCCTGGAGTAGGGCTATGTATGTATTGGCAAGAATGTGGCAATACGATTTGTATCACAAGTGTCACGATTCAGTATATGTGATCTATTATCAGAGATGGGCAGTATTTCAATTAAATGTATTTAAAATGCGCATTTAATTACTTTTGAGCATTTTGTAATTTGTATTTTGCCAGACAGAAAACAGTAAGATGTAATTTGTAACAAAACATTTAAGAGCTTAAATTTGAAATACTTAAAATACATTATTTAAATATAATTTTATTCTCAAATAAGATAGGTTTAAACTGTAGAAAAAAACTGAACAACAATTAGCCTAATCTCAGTCTTTGGCAAAATGCAAGTGAATCACGTGACATGTCCTGTCGGGTCCAGCAGTGCACTCATTGTGAACTACCATATTTCATTTGTGTTCCTTGTGACCAGTAGCTTGAGGAAAGAAGCTGCTTTGGTGTTTGGTGAAAATTTCCCCTAAGATAAAGGTACGTAATAAAAATATGATCAGATATTGCATGCTAAGGCAAGCTTTCTGAATGACTCTAAAATACAACAGAAGAAAAGAGCAATTAGCAAATATACTTACTAGCTAGTAACGTTAGCATACCAGCTAACATCACAGACATGCTCAGGCAGCCTGAAACAGTGGTATCTCGGGGTTAGTCATCATATGGGAAGCTTCATTAGCAAGATTAGTTGTTAGCAACTTCTGTAACTAACTCAGGACAAAAATAATTTCTAGCATAGCTACATTTAGGCGTTTTAGAGTGTCCATTCTTAATAGCTGTCAGGGAAATAGCTTGCGCAATCCTCTTGAGGATAAGGATAACATTTTACAGTGCCAGAGGATGCCAGAGGTTAATATTCAGGTTAAAAAAATAAAATAAATAAAAACTCAGGAAGCAAGTCATGTATCAATTAAAAATCTTTCATTCTGATCTTTAAAGCTAAATGTTGTTTATCTTTTTGTGCAAAACGTATTACAATATGGATTATAGAGTTAATAGTGAATTACTACAGTGAATTACTACTACATAGTGAATTTATGCCATTCCTGGATTTATTAATTTTTTATTTTGATATACTTTACTGATCCCCATACGGAAATTACACTCTGCATTTAACCCAACCTAGCTGTGTGGCTAGGAGCAGTGGGCAGCCGCCGTGCAGCAACCGAGGACTAACTTCAGTTCATCTTGCCATGCCTCAGTCAAGGTCACAGAGAGGAGTATTAATCCTAACATGCATGTCTTTTTGATGGTGGGGGAAACCAGAACGCCTGGTGAAAACCCACTGCAGACATGAGGAGAACATCCAAACTCCACACAGAGGACAACCTGAGATGACCCACAAGGTTGGACAACCCCGGGGTTTGAACCTAGGACATTCTTGCTGTGAGGCAACAGCGCTAACCACTGCGCCACCTTGCCGCCCATGCTTAAGTAACACAGAATGACTGCGTTTTAGTGTCTATTATGTGAGTTGTTAATGTTTTTTGAATGCTGTTGGTTTTAAGTTGCAACTAGTAGGCCTAATCAATTTAATGGTATCTTTATACATTGCGCTTTAGGTAGAAGTCAGTCATCTCAGGTGATGCGTGGCAATGAACCATCACAGCCTGGCCAGGCTGGCCCATCATATGCCACATCTACAGAAGAAGAAGCCACACCAATGCTCAAATGTGCAATGCTGGATGGGAAATACTTCCAAATAGTGAAGCAGATCCCATATGGAAAGATAGAGGCTGAGTGTCAGCTGTACACTGACAAAAAGGTCATAATATGAAGACCTTTTTGATGAGAAAGATGATATCCGTTGTACTTGCGTTGGTTTTAATTCTGCCTTGATGCCAAACAATTTTGACCTCTTGAATGTGAAATCTCTGGGTAATAAATCCGTTATCATTAATGATTCTATTATTATATGCCAACAGTTTTCCAGGCGATTGAAAAGGATGTGGTGGTCTACCATATCAAAAGCAAAACTCTGTGGGGCGCCCCCAGTGGCTCACCTGGTAGAGCACATACTATATAAGGCTGAGTCTTTACCACAGCGGCCTGGGTTCAAATCTGGCCCGGGCCCTTTGCTGCATGTCATCCCCTCTCTCTCGACTATTGCTATCAAATAAAGGCTGAAAATGCCAACCAAAAAAAAGAAAAGAAAAAAAAGGCGGAACTCAGGTCGAGCAAAATTACAATCGAGCAACCACCAGAGTCAGTGGTGAGCAGCAAGTCATTGGTAACTTTAATGAGAGCTGTTTCTGTGCTGTGGTGGGTACGGAATCCTGATTGAAATTGCTCGAAAATACTACAACTATTCATGTGTGTGATTAGTTGAAGAGCAACAGACTTCTAAGATTTTAGATAAAAAAGGTAGATTTGAAATTGGTCTAAAATTGCTTAAAACAAGAGGGTCAAGAGTAGGCTTCTTCAGGAGAGGTCGGAGTATTGCGTGTTTAAAACTAGATGGGAACAAACCAGTAGACAGTGAGCAGTTGATAATGGAAAGAATTTGTGGGCAAACAGTGCGAAATACCTCTTTCAGATATCTAGTAGGGATGGTGTCCAGTTGAAAGGTGGAAGTGTTAACGTGGGAGATGTTGCCCAGCCACAGCAAAGCAGAGTTGGAAACCCTTCACTTTCTGGAGGACCCCAGAAAGGGCCTTTCCTCACTGGATTCATATCCACTGATCAAGCTACTCTTTGTGAGATTCAACACCACTTTACCAGCATCGGCACCAGTTGAGTGTTTCTTCTCCTTTGCAGGCATGATTTACGACCCTCACAGAAGGCGATTAACAGCTGAACTGATGGAGAAATTAGTTGTGCTGAAAAACAACTAAAACTTAAATGTAAAAAAAAAAGGTTAGATATTAGTTTTGCTGAAAAACAACTAAAATGGAAATGGAAGGACTGCAGTGTTAAGGGGGTACACAAAGGAGTATTTTTTTTAGGTTGTTGGTATTGAGGGGAAGGGGGGTGCTTCTCTTTCTCCTGTTTTGCACTGTAACATACTCTGCTGTAATGGTACTGTTATGTGTCTGTTGCACTCGTTCAATTGGTTGCTTGTAAAGTTTGAGATCTCAGAAATTTACTTACTCCACTGCACTTATATTTACCACTCTTGAAAAAGGCATCTGCTAAATGCCCAGTCTTATTGTCATCTGAAGGAACTAGTGCATCACTGTGGCCTAACTGTTCAGTTCCCCCAGTTGCATTTCAATGGGCTGTTCACTCAGTCAGTCAATGGTCGCTTTGACTGACAGAAACCACCAGCATGCACCCCTGAATTCACAGCCTCCCACCTCCAAGATATCCTGATTGGCCTTTTCAAATCTATTATGTGGGGAAATTAGCAGAGCTCATCTTTTCAGGGTGGGGGGTTATGGTCAGACCCATATTGAGGCTACTAAATGCCTAAAATGTGATATCAGTTTGTAAAGAATGTATTTTTGTATTTTCAAATTACAAATTACTTGTATTTTAATTAAATACATTTTCCCATACCAGTATTTTGTATTTTATTTTGATACATTTGATGAGCAAGTATTTGTAATTTGTAACAAGATACTTTTTGTTGTATTTGTTCCCATCTCTTATCTATTATGATACTACAAACTGATATATTTGTTTGTTTTTTTAATAGAGAAAACACCTAAATAAGCAAAGTGTGAGCAGAGTAATCGAATCCATATCTAGTATGGCACAGGTAACACTTGCTGTTGTGATTCTGTACAGCCCTGTAACAATACTGCACCTGCTGCCTAGTGGTCAGAGATGTGAACAACACAATGAAGTAGTGTCACTATCTCATCTCTTGCGTAATCTTAAGAACTGATGCAGTGTTTTTGAAAGTCAATACAATATTGTGAAAGATGGTATGATACCCCCTAACACAGGGAGTTTTTCTTCTCTTAAAACCAGCCAATGAAAACAAACCTGATCCGCAATTGAATTTTGTCTTTTCAAAGTTTGTTTAAAATTTGCTTAACATTTTGATGGAATCATATCTAGCTTCTATCTCTCAACAGGACCCTCAACCCTCTCCACTGGCTCTCTTGGCTGCCACATGCAGTAAGATCGGCCCTCCTGCTGCCCAGGCCCCTATCACTGCTCCTCCCGCCCAGCCTCAACCCCGGAGACTTCTTCCCATCAAACCAGCTCCTATTGCCCCTGCTCCGCCCAAAAACCTGGGTTTCCTTTCAGCCAAGGGTAATGTTATCCAGCTTCCCGCTGGCCTAGGCTCCACCAACCCTGGCAGCCCCATTGTGCTCACCATCCAGAGCCCGGGCCGCACTAACGCCTCAACCCCCACCAATATCCAGTACCAGGTGGTGCCCCAAATTCAGGGCACACAAACCATTCAGGTGATGCCGCAGGGAGGCCAGATCCAGCTCATCCCAGGCACCAACCAGGCCATCATTGCCACACCTATGACCATGCCCACCCCGGCACCTGCCACTGCTCCAGTCACGCCGCAAAAGACTGTGGCCATCAAGCCCTCACCCAGGGGAAGGAAGCCCAATAATATGACCTCCAACATTGTTCAGCTCCCCAGTGGGCTCACGCTGCCACTCAATGTGGCTACCGGGGAGGTGGGCGGGACTCAGATTGTCACAGAGACTGCCACAGCCCCTCCTCCTGCTCCAGTGAAGGGACGACGTGGAAGGAAGAAGAAAATGGTTTTGGCAGCTCAGCCTCCTCCTCCTCTACCTCCACAGCCAGTCTCCCCACCCCCTGAGCAGATGGAGACCATACTGATAGAAGCCACTGATAACATCATTCAGGTATGTGTGGCTTTCCAGTAGAGTTAAAAACACATGCTTGTGTTCTCAAACACACCAAATGTTTTCCATAGTCCGTTGTGCAGTGCAGGGCTCCAGATGGATGTAATACCACTCACTCACCACTGCAACCCCTAAAAAAATCTGATCGCTATTGTTTATTTCATGCTAGTCACCAAATGAGAGCTGTCCTCAACAGTAAATGGGGGGGGGGGGGGCGACAACTCAGGATCAGTTTGTCTAGGTAAGGCTGCCAAATTTTCAGAAAGGTGTTGTATCCTTTTCTAAGACTATATCTTTTCAAGAGGAATACAGCTGTTCATTTCTGAAGACAATCTATCAATGAGGAGAGGGTAATCAGACTTCCATGATACTGTTACGCATTTCCTGGCTACACATAAATTGATTTCCATAAATGTAATTTGGGAATTGGTTGAGGATCTACTGACACTTATGAAATTCCCCAGTAAGCAAAGTTCAGGATCTAATGGAAAGGTAATACCTGTACTCTTGTTCAAAGTGTTATAGAAGTCTTACCAAAAGAGCCTCACCTTTGTACAAAACCAGGTACAGTGCATGAAGGAGCCGACCTCTATACAATATCTGAAGCACATTTCTGACAATTGAGGTGGATTGAGGAAATTATAGTGAACCAGTCTGTATCGGGCATTAATGGTAGCTGACAAACTACCTTGATATAAATCTGACCAGAGTTGTTCATCAATTGCTATGTTCAGACCTGACTCCCATCTCGCTCTAGATTTGTGTAGATTTGGCTTTAGGCCCTCATTCTAAGGAGGAGTAAGTAAGTAAGAAGTGCATTTTAGAAATAAATTTGTATACAGTTCCCTCAAGAAGCAGTTTCTCCACATCAGTAAGTACAGGTAAAGTCATTCCAGGGCCCAGGTTGGTTCTAAGACAAGATCTTAACTGAAGATGGCAGAAAAATGTCTTGTTGGACAAGTTGTATTTCCTCTTCAATTGTTCAAAGGACATGAGAAGTCCTTTTTCGTAGCAGTCTTCCAAATGCTGGATCCTTTGTGATGCCAAGTCTCCAGAATCTTGTTATTTAGAGTCATGGTTATGAGTTCATTTTGTCTCAGAGGTGGTTTTGGTGACACTCCCATTTTCAGTCCAAGACTTCCATGAGTCTCACCATATTTTAATCAAATGCTTTGAAATATGATTGTCTGTCCTGTTGGGTATAATTCTGGAGTTGCACTTATGAATAAAATCACAGGATACCTTTTCTTTCAGGGCATGCAATCCAATTTATATCCACGAGGGGACACTGTTGCCCTCAAAAAAGGATGAAATAAGGCCGCTTTGATGGCCGAGCGGAATAAACCGCCGTTCTTGCAACCCGCTCGTCATGTGGCTGGGAGGTTCGTATCCCAGACTCGCCGTAACTGGTCACGGTCAGAGCGTCCACAGGGTAAGGCATTCATTAGGCCACCCTTACCCGAGGGATAGTGGGTGTAGATTGGTGTAGTGTTCGGGGACTCGTTGTTCTCCAGCGACCCCTCTGGCCCATCCGGGCGCCTGCAGCCAAGCAACTGAAAGCATTCTCCCTACGTTTCCTTCGCGGCCTGAAGGTAATGCAATCCGTGCAAGGCTTCAGCGTGTGAACTAGCGAGAGCAGCCGAAACAGGTTTGAAGGAAACTGGTGTTACGACTATCTCCTTCCTGTGGAAACGTGAGCCAGGGGAGTTATTCGACAAGAGTTCCGGCCATATGCCATTGGGTTAATCGGGTGGGATAAGGGGAAAAACTAGAAATGAATTTATTTTAAAAAAAAAAAGAGAGAAAAAAAAGATTAAATAAATGGCATTTGAGCTGCCAAATAATTGAAGGCCCCCTAATTTATAATCCCATATTAATTTCTCTATAGATACCCTGGACACTTAAAAATTCCATATAAAATTCCATATAAATTGTCTAAGGTTGTCTAGGTTGTGTTTTACTGCTAGAAGGTCATTCATAAATTGACATTTTTATCTAGTTTTTATGCACAACTTTACGTAACTTTTAACAACTTTGCTTCGCCAAAAATTTTGGTCAGCAGCCGTCACTGGTTTGAACCTATGTTTTTTTAGAAGGAATAATTGAATGTAATTTTTGGCCAATTTTGACAGCCCTAGTGATTGTATTTATTTTTCCGATAATTTTTTATTGGAATGAACATTGAGTGTACAAAAAAACATACAATGTATATGAAAATGATTGTCCCTTCAGTTTTTGGTAATCCCCCCCAACCCAATCCTCACCCATTGCCGATGCAAAAAAAAAAAACCAAACATTAATTACAATAATAACAATTGTAAGAAATTAAAAACTTTGGGGGCATCCCGGTGGCTCATCTGGTAGAGCGCGTACCACATAAGGCTAAGTCCTTACCGCAGCAGCCTGGGTTCGAATCCAGCCCCGGGCCCTTTACTGCGGGTCATCCCCTCTCCCCTGCCCTTCCTGTCTGTCTCTACTATAGCCATAAAATAAAGGCGGAAAATGCCAAAAAATTACATCTATAAAAAAATACAAACTACAAATAAAATAGGTTAGAGAGCTTTACATCAACAAGACGCATTCAATCATCTCCTAAGTACCAAGTTCAGGAACATGAGGTACAGCGCACCATATAGAAAGGAACTATTAAGCCCAATTTATGCTCCAAATGTCGGCTAGCAGAAATGTCTGCTAGCCGACATAAGAAAATGTGTCATGTACACCAGTGGTTCTCAACCTTTTTGGGGTCCTGGACCCTCTGCGTATTTTTGATCTACCCTGAGGACCCCTCCACCTGATCTTGGGGGAGGGGGGTTGCAATTTGATAGAAACAGTAGAAACTGCATTTTAAATTGCATTATAGCATTTATTCACTCTTTGGGGCAAAAATAAGAGCTTTCAGTTGTAACTTAGATATATTTAACAAAACAGAATTCTTATGCAGTAACTTTCAGATATATGTAACAAAACAGAATATTTATTCAGTAACTTTCAGATATATGTAACAAAACAATATGTATTCAGTAACTTTCAGATATATGTAACAACAGAATTTTTATGCAGTAACTTTTAACAATGCAAACGGGAGCGAGATCTCTTATTAAAATACAATAAATTACACTTGTGAAACAGATGTAATTAGAGAAAAAAGTCCTGTTACCCTTTATAGTTTAGGTAGATAAAGGTCTCAGTCACATTTGAGTAAAATAATCCTATTTCTATAAATGTCATAGGATCTTTTTTTAAAGATATTTTATTTTCACGGACCCCTTGCAATTACACCACGGACCACTAGGGGTCCGCGGACCCCCGGTTGAGAAACACTGGTGTACACGACAGCCCTGGGAGACACAAAAAGTGTCTCTCATGACGTCAAAATTGTCGAGAGACATCTGTCTGCTAGCCGACATTTGGAGTATAAATTGGGCCTAAGTAGTCATTTCTGTTGACATAAGTCATGCTTATGATGTCATACATTTTAGTGATTGGAGAAAAATATCCCATAAATCATAAGTACAGTAGTCTACACTGATGCACAGCATCCAATTAACATTAAGACATATAAAAATAATACAAGTGGTCTTAATCATAGGGAAGCACTGTCAGATGGTCAAAATAAGATAAGGAGGGCTGTCAGGTAGAGTAAAATTTCTGGGCTGATCTGCGGATGGCAAATTTACATTTTTTTTCCCTCCCTTTACCCCAATTGTATCCAGCCAATTACCCCACTCTTCCGAGCCGTCCCGGTCGCTGCTCCATCTTCACATGTGTACTAGGGGAATCTGAACTCCTTGAAGGCCACCTCACCTTGAAAGCCAGTCTCTCTAACTAACAAGTCCTGTGGCTTCCTCTCTGTGGCGTTCTCCACTTCCTGCTGTTTCTCTTCGGCTCTCTCAACACCTGGGTCATCTGGCTGTGTCTCAATGTCGGCCTCATCATTGTCGTTTTTATTTTTGGGGGCAGCGAAATAGGACATAATGTCCCTTTTCCCCCCCTCTTCATTTTGATAACTATAGAGCAAAAACAATGGAGGGGAATGCACAACACTTCGGCAACCCAGAATATTAATATACTGTTGCCGGCTTGTTTTAATTAATTTGTGTTGTGGTAGCCTTTGCGCTTACATTTCACAACTATATATAGCAAAACCAATGGAGACGAATGTATAGCATGCCATCAACTCAGGTTAGCCATTCATGAAGAGAGAAACTTTCTTCCAAACACTATCGCAAAGCTCACAAGCAACCCTTTCACATGTAACTTGTTTTTATGTAATGTAGCACACGTTACGTTACACGGTTCATTATGTTTTCATTAGTGTTATTAAGCTTCTCCTAGTTTTCAGTTAGCATTTGCTATATTTTTTAACGTTAAATCGCTGCTCCCTCAAAGCTAAAATTAGCTAGAATTTTTATAATCTAGTTTTCTAATCGCACTGGTTTTAGCATACCTGCTAAACGGCTAATCACACCACTGTGACCGTACACGTGTAAAGGTTAATTAATGCAAGCTAGCTGTAGCTGTTAACGCTGGCCGCTATCAAGTTAACTAGTCAACAACATTTCCTGACCACAAGTCTTACCTTGGAACAGTTGCACAAATAAAATAGTTTTGCTCACCTTCAATTCTTTGCGGTAGTCTTGCAACGTTTAGCTTTGATTCTTGCTTCTGGTCAGAGCTGACGTGTGGCTGGTAGCCTACTTTCGCGCTTCAGCCAGCCAGTGGCAGTGTGCCGCGCTAAGGGATCCCGCTAGAATGTTGAGCCACATTTTTTGCGTCAGCGCCGTGTCATCGCAAGAAATCGACAATTGTATTATTAACGTAGACTCTTCGTTCGGAGGGGGGCCACTGGGAGGTCCAAACTCAGTGTTACAGGGGCCCTGGCCCCTGTCGGCCCCTCCTGAAAACCGCCTATGGGACTTAAAAACAGTGGCGCCCCCAGAAATTTTTCGTAGGGGTGGCCAAATGGGGCCACTAAAAATCTTGGGGTGGCACACCAAACCAAAAGCCATGACTGAATTTCGGGAATTCTATGATGCTCTTGTAGTATACTGTATAGGCTAGTTGAAAACTGTCAATATGAGAGTTAAGAAAAATATACATTATTGATTTTAAATGAGCAGCACCTAATGTAAAATATCAGATAGAAGCATATTATGCATAATCAGAAGCATATTGTGCATATGCGACTCGTGGCTGGGGGGGCCAGCAGGGGGGCCAGGGATAGTATCAGGGTGGCAGTGGCCACCCCTTGGGGGCACCGCTGCTTAAAAAGGACAAGGACATAAAATACGTTATAACACAGCATACTTGTTAACCAGAGTGAGGTTTTGATATGTTGTGAATTTGTTGTATGTGTAACCCCCGTGATACGCACAAGACAGTGAGTGTAGCTACATGGCGTTAACACCAATGTAGTTCCCCGTTCTTACCAGTAGAGTGCGCATACTCGTTGCAGATCACCCCCCCCCCCCGCCCCCGTTTGGCTAATGCAGGCCACCAAAGCAGAGATATCCCCGTGGTGAAATCTTTATTAGGCTTATAAGTTTCTCTAACGTTAATGAACAAGTACTATATTTAGGACTCTTGAGAACTGAAGCTTGGCCGGCGAGCATCATCTCTTCCTTTGTATTTTACCGAGCAAAGCTGTATTTTACCGAGCAAAGCAGTTTAACACTGAGTCACGTTTATAATAGCTTAGCTTAGTTTATTATGCTAGCAAAATTCACTCCGTGGTATAATTATTTTGTGGCTATGTGCAACATTATGTATCTTTAAGTGTGTTAGAGATTCTTAAAACCAATCGGAGACAGACTGAAGGTGTTTGTTGGATTCAATGTTTGATTTCATGATTTATTCTTTAAAATATAGTAACTAATGTTGCTGTGTTGTGTTGAAAGCCATAACATAGATACTAAGGTACTTTGAGTCGGTTCATCTACAGTTTTGTGCATTGTGTCATCGCAATTGAGTTAGTTCATCTACACAGCTTTGTGTGGCGTTATTGTGTCATTGAATTCATATTTTCATAGGCAGAGGAGAAAAAAATTATACAGTACAGTGTAGGAATACAGATTCTAAGTTAAACAAAAAACATGATGTTAATTAAAAAAAACTGCTGTATGTAGGTTTGTTTTTTATATATGTACCCGTTGCGAAAGTGGATTCTGAAACAAGATGGCGAGCCAGAGCCCAAACCAGTGAGCCTCGTGGAGCAGAGTGCAGGCCAGCACGCGTGGAGGGTGTGACATAAAACAGGATAACAAATTATGTGGATTTCCCACACCTTTTTATTTTACCACATGCTGTACATGGTTAGAAAACTTAAGAAGTTGGCTTTATAACTGTATAAATGACAGGTAGGTTAATTCAGTAATTAGCAAGGTAGGAGGCGTTAGTTAATCAATGGGTCACAAGACGTGACACATTCATCACTTAAATATAACACCGGTATTGTGCAATACCCAGAGCTAGCTGGGCTTCCTAGTTCAAAAAAAGTCAAATCAAATTGGCATTATTTTTTCAGAAAGGGCAAAATTTTGAGGTCTACATTATTGATTTCTTGCCATAGTTTTTCTGAATAGTGAATTTGGTGACAAAATAACAGTTGTAATACAACAATTCCTTCGTCCGTCAAATATTTTCAGCTGCTGGTTTGTCCTTGATGTTAAGTAGTTCATTTGGTTATAATGTAATAAGCTTGCATTATGTCTACCCACCACCACCACCCCAGCCATATGGTCACCCAATCTAATAACATAACTTAGACCTTGTTACCAAACCAAGAATTATCACACAGTTCTGGACACGTATGTGTGCGTCAACACAGTTTTTGTCACATTTGATAAAATCCCAAGTATAATTTCAGAATTTACAACAGTGTCAGAAGGTTTTTGTGTAATTTTATATTTAACATTAAAGTATCAATTTAAAGCCTTAATAAAGCTTTGTATTTTTCATTGGAATGTCTCTTAAAAGTCTTGCATGTAATTGTCCATTTCTGTAATCTTTGCAGGCAGGAAACAACCTTTTGATAGTCCAGAGCCCAGGGCAGCCGGCGGTGGTGCAGCAGGTCCAGTTAGTTCACCCCAAGCAGGAGACTCAGGTGGTCCAGATCCCCCAGCAGGCGCTAAAAGTGGTCCAGGCTGCATCCGCCACACTGCCCCCTGTTCCACAGAGACAGCCGGCCTTGCCAAGCCTCCAGATGGCCCCTGCAGAGCCCTCATCAACACAGGTACTCAAATTGACACCTTATGTCGAGAACACAATGAACAGAAAACAAATTTCAGTGGTTTCCAATTCTTGCAATGTCTTGGGCTCCAGAAAAAAAAAGTTGAGGATAGAATGAAAAACATTGTTTTCCTGCACTGATACACAATATGTTGTATGTCATTGTTAACCTAATGTAATATGGCAGTTTTTTGTTGTTCATGTGAAGAGTGATCATCAGTTATAACGTGTAGTACCCCATCTCAGATTCATGTATTTCAGCTGCTAGCATTAAATTACGAGTGCTGCACATTCACTTTAATATCAAATCGAATCAAATCAAATTTTATTTGTAGAGCTCAATATCACAAATTACAAATTTGCCTCAGTGGGCTTAACAGCAACATCACATCCTGTCCTTAGACCCTCTTATCAGATAAGGAATAACTCCATAAAAAAAACCTTTAACAGGGGGAAAAAATAGGAAGAAACCTCAGGGAGAGCAACAGAAGAGGGATCTCTCTCCCAAGATGGACAACAGGCAATGGATGGGAATAAGATTGAGAGAGACATTTTTTTTTACATGACCATGCTGAATGCCACACTAGCTATCAGTAGGTTTATCACCAGTCCTCATAGAGAGATTAACATGTTAAGTGTTTGCGGGAGGTGGGAAGTGTCAGCAATTAGTTTTATTTCTAGAATATCACATGGTATACAAAAATTAGGCAGCTCAGCAGAGCCTCGCAAATAGGTGCTTCAATGCAGGAAGCCCAAAACTGAGAGGTGCTTTATCGTGCCAGAACAAAATGATGAAGCAGTAGTTGTTCTCCTGCTGACCCTGATGTCTGACCTCAGGGAATGAGAGACTCAATCAAGAACTATGTTTTTAAAAAATTGTCCAAGTAGGTGTAGAAAATACTGTTGTTCACTTTGTACACAGATAAGAATTCATTGTTTTTAGCATCTAACCCTCTGTCATTTCATTCATTGTTGCGTGCTGTTGTGAAGAATAATCTTCAGCTATAGCAGCGTTTCTCAAACCTCTCCTGGAGGACCACTTGTCCTGCATGTTTTAGATCTCTCCCTGCTCCAAACACAGCTGATTTAAATGATCAGTTTTATTATTAGGCAGCTTCGAGAGCTTATAACGAGTTGATCATTTGAATCATGTTGAAACATGCAGGACAAGTGGTCCTCCAGGAGAGGTTTGAGAAACGCTGAGCTATAACATGTTGGGTTGTTGGTTATATTGCATCTATCAGCATATATCTTAATTGAACATCGAATTAAGTCTAAACCCCCATCAAGAAATTGAGTTCTAGAAAAGCATGGAATTTTGAAATAGAAAAAAAGTTCTAGAAGTCTTCATCAAAGGTTCCCAAAGTAGTTTTCCTTGTAAACACTTGGTTTTGTTTACATTCAAAATTTCTCACCGAAACACATTGTGTGTGTCCTTGAAGCCCAGTAAACATGTTCCATACACTACCTACTTCACTAGTCATTTGCATTACGATTGCTTATTTTTTCTTCTTCTATTCTTGTTATTGTCGGCTGATCATGTTACTTTGGCACGCTCCTGCCACCAATTGTCAAATTGAGTGTGAGCAAATGAAACAAACTTAAAACCTCATTCACCTTTTGTTCAATTGACATCAAGTCTTTAAGGAACATGCAGTTTTTCTTTGTAGGCTATCATGCAATTTATCATGTGGCTAACAACATGTTTTCAGCTAAGGTAATATCATAAAACTGCCAGCTGCTGTTTATTGTTTAAAATATGTAAATTAGCCTATTTAGTGTTACTGCAAGTTATTTTCATGACCAAAACATGTGTGTGATGTTATTCTATGTTGGTTTTACAGTGCACAACAAAATGCATAGCATTTACCAATCCTATGCTCTTGTATAACAAATGGAAGATAGAAAAGCTGTTCATCATTGGCACCAATTTTCAGATTTTAGATGATACAAAATAAAAATGCATTATATAGGTGTCTTACAAATTTATTACATGAAGTTTGATTTTACTTGGCTGTACTCAATATTTGCACTCGCTATTTTGATAGACATTAGTATCTTTTTTTTGGGGGGGGGGCCCTCCCTTTTTCTCCTGAATTATATCCGGCCAATTACCCCACTCTTCTGAGCCGTCCCGGTCGCTGCTCCACCCCGTCTGCCGATCTGTGGAGGGCTGCAGACTACCACATGCCTCCTCCGATACATGTGGAATCTCCAGCCGCTTCTTTTCAGTTGACGGTGAGGCATTAAGCCAGGGGGACGTAGTGCGTAGGAGGATCACACTATTACCCGCAGTTCCCCCGCTCCCCGACCAATCAGAAGAGGCACTAGTGCAGCGACCAGGACATATACCCACATCTGGCTTCCCACCCACAGACACGGCCAATTGTGTCTGTAAGGATGCCCGACCAAGCTGGAGGTAACATGAGGATTCGAACCAGCAATCCTCGTGTTGCTAGGCAATGGAATAGACTGCTACGCTACGCCCAGATGCCCATACATTTGTTTCTAAGACAGTTTCCTACTTTTCCTGCCCAGGAGATGGTCTTGAGGATGTCTAAGGCTGAAATCAGGGAACAATTTCTAAAAGTTGTTGAACATCAGCCAGGACTTCATCTATAAACTCCATTATCCTTCTGTCTTCTTTGTTCTATGTTATGGTCAGGTTTTCATTCTTTTCCTTTGTGGCAGCAGTTTCGCTCTTGGTGGTCAACATAATTCTCTTGTTGATGTTCTTATTTCTTCTTATTTCCTGGATACATATTGATGCGGCTCAGTTTCTGGTTTGGTAGTTCCTCTAGTTTTTTGGGGTTTTTTTTTGCAGATATGTGAAATATGTTACCCCGTGCTCATGGTGTGCATGCTGTGTGCATTGCATGCTGGAAGAACACATGATTCAAACAATATGGGGACCCACTGTTTTGTTGCACCACTAGTGCCAAAACTGCATTGGTTACCTTTAACAACCCCTGATTATTCCCAAACATCACATTTTAAAGTGGTCAATTTATGGTCCCACCACTCACTGATGTAATTCTCCTTCCAAAATTCAAAGCATTTGTAGAATACATTATAAACAAACACCTTTCAACACTTGTTTGTTTTGAATATCAACGCATTTGCCAAGTATCACCCGAACTTTTTCTTGTAGCACTCAGTTGTTGGCTGGAAAATACTATTATAGTTATCATTTCATCATTATTTGAGGCCATGAAATGTGTTGAATGTTTGTGTATGTCATTACAATCATGTGTTACCTCTAATTCCATCTTGCCCCACCCAACAATACTACCGACATATTCTACAACAAGTGTTAAAGGGAAACGTCACCAATTTTCAACCAAATTTCCATGTATTAATCATAGTGGAGGTATCTCTATAACATACACAATACTTTCCCAGTGTCTGTATCGCTTTAGCCCTCTACAGCAAACTTGCTTACTACAAGGCAGATTGGCTGAGTTGTTCATTTTCTAATCTCTGCTGTTGAGAAACTCTTATGCAATGGATACTGGTACATGTAGGCAATATAGAATAGCTCTCTAGGCAGAAGAACATCATCTCTCTGTCAGAATGAATTACGCCAAAGTGGTTATAGTGTTAAGAGATGATAGACCACCAGCACTTACTTGATGTGCAGATTTTTTGGTGGTGAAATTTCCTTTACAATGCATCAGTGAGTATCATCTGTCACTCTAGGCATGAGCATTTAAAGATAGATGCGAAATGATGTGAAAGTTCTTGTGCCTCACTATTCAGACAGAATGCCAATTCAGACAACAAGCTAATCTGTCAATCTATGTCCTGATTTGATGTACTCTTAACCCGGAGTGGTTATGATGGATGACAACTGTTACTCTATCATGAATCTGTTGGCTCCCTTGCAGCCATTATCATTCATCCAACTACTGAAACCAACTATTAGCGTGATGATTAGGTGAGTTCGGCCATATCATTGGTGGCTACCAAGGAGACACCTTTCTTCACTGGCTTTGATTAAAGAGATGCTTTGTCTTTCCTCAGATCCTAATCAAAACACCATCAGGGGAATGGCAGACCCTTCAGCTCCAAGAGACGATCTCCACAACGACCACACCCTCTACATCAGTTACCACCACTGTCTCTCCAGCAGCTGGCACCAAGAGGACACAGGCAGGGGGGGGTCGGAAAGAGAGGACTCTGGCTAAGATTGCCCCAGCTGGGGGGATGATTGCATTGAACACGGCGCAGCTCTCCTCGGCAACTCAGGCTGTTCAGACCATCAACATCAATGGGGTTCAAGTGCAGGGAGTCCCGGTCACCATCACCAACGCTGGGGGTGAGTTTTAGCACGCGCACATGTGCGCGTGTGTGTACGCATTGCCATACTTCTGGTCTGACCCGTGACATCCCACCTTTCTTGAGAGGACAAATTTTGTTTGTGACAATATTTTTGCTGAGCCACATTTCTTCAAGGGTCTATTGTAGGGTTAGGATTTCGGTTTAAAGTTAGAATTAGTATTAGGGTAAAGGTTAGAGTTAGGCATGTAGTGTTGATGGTTAATGTTTGGGTTAGGGGCTAGGGAATAGATGTCAGTAAGGAGTTCTCCAAATTATGTGTGTATATGTGCTTGTGCTGACTGTTTCAGCGAAACACAAAACAGATGTTAAGTGTTTGCAAAGAGTTGCAGAGAGGGCTTCCTGTTGATATAAAAGAAAGCTAGGTCCATTCCAAGTGATGTATTGTCCATAAATAAACTCCAGGTAAATACCGCGGCTGTCTGCCTCACAAATTTTCGCGAGGGCCTTGGCTGCTGTACTGAATACGGTGCATGATGGACAGGAGTCACACAACGTCACTTTCATTCGTTGAACATGAAATTTAGGTCAAGCTGAAACAGCAGATAATTCAACAACAACCGTGTGGTAAAGATGGCAGAGCGTTCACAACCCAACTCGGCTGCAGAGAGAGGGATATTCAAGCCAAACTATCTGAAAAGCCCCATTTAGAAATACTTCGGACTTTGGTCAGAAAAAGGAAAAACCGTGGAACCTCGAGATAAAGTCGTATGCAAGCTATGTAAACTACAAGTAGCTTACCAAAAATACTATCAAGTCGTTTATTTAAACCAGTATGAATAGTACCTAATAAAAATTAGGCAATCGAATAACACGTCAATTACAAACCACTCATCTCACTCCAAGAGACGGCGTGTTCTCATTTCTCACTCTAGCACCAACCATGGTGCAGAGAGAGAGAGAGAGAGAGAGGTTCATGGTCCCCCCCCCTTTTTTTTTTCTCCCCAATTGTATCCGGCCAATTACCCCACTCTTCTGAGCCTTCCCGGTTGCTGCTCCACTCTGCCGATCTGGGGAGGGCTGCAGACTACCACACGCCTCCTCCGATACATGTGGAGTCGCCAGCCACTTGTTTTCACCTGACAGTGAGGACTTTCACCAGGGGGCTGTAGCGCGTGGAAGGATCACGCTATTCCCCCCAGTTCCCCCTCCCCCCTGAACAGGCACCCCAACCAACCAGACGAGGCGCTAGTGCAGTGACAAGGACACATACCCATATCTGGCTTCCCACCTGCAGACCCAGCCAATTGTGTCTGAAGGGACGCCTGACCAAGTCGGAGGCAACACGGGGAATCGAATCGGGATCCCCGTGTTGGTGGGTAGCGGAATAGACCGCTATGCTACGCAGACGCCCAGGTCTATGGTCTTTAAGTAAAGTATTACAGTATAGGACATTATTTTATTTGTTTATTTTGTAATGTGTAGGTATGTAGATCTTTTAAAAGACATGTTTACGTTGAAATAAATATACCTATACAATTAGTTGTGTCTCTCATTGCATTGGTTTGCCCTCTTATGGACATACTGTGCAAAAATATAGTCGAATGGGTTCAAACCTGTGTTTTTTTAGAAGGAATAATCGAACGATACTTTTGGCCAATTTTGACAGCCCTAGTACGTTATAATGTTGATACTGGAACAATATCATGTTCAACCCTACCAGGTAGCATTAGTACCATTTTCTACCCCAGGGGTCGGCAACCCGTGCCACTTTAAAAAAAACAAAAACAAATTTCAGACCCGAGTGCCAGTTCATTTTCATAATGAGCGTTTACCTATTTATTTATTTACTGCTGCTGCTGCACACACACACACACACACACACACACACACACACACACACACACACACACACACACACACACACACACACACACTTGATTATTTGTGCAAATGTTTGAAAATTACATGGGCAAAAAAGAAAATAAATTCAATCTTACCAATTTAGTGACCCTTGTTTGTAGTAATATCTGGCAACCACTGCTAGACGTAGATCGTTGTTTACATCCACACTCTTGTCACGAACTACCTTGAATACTGACACATCTGTCAATGCAAAAGTTTGCTGGTGCCTTACGTTTTCAGTCATGTCTGTAATGCACCTCTCTACAATTCTCGCAGAAAATAATATTTCTTTGATCCTGTTGATGATGGTGTCTTGGTTTGGAGGCAAATTTGTGATATGTGTGGGCTCTACAAACAAAATTGACTTGACTTGACCTCCGAACTGCTGAGGAAAGCCTCGTCTATATACTCTCCATAGGAGAATGGCTTCCCATGTTTAGCAATGCACTGTACAACTTTATAGCTGCCATCTGTAGCTTGGTTTTTGGTAGCATATCAGGTTGTAAACATGGCTGCTTTGCTTCCCGTACTGGTTCACTGCCCTCTTGATGGATTCAGCTTTATCAGTCTTATCTTTGAGGTTTTTGTTGTGCCTTGTTTCAAAATGACGTTTTACACTTGAAGCTTGACACACAACGTTTTCGTAGCAGAGAGTGCACACAGCTTGGTCTTTTCGCGAAATAAATCAGAATTCTTTTATCTAAGAAGACTGAAAGAGGCAATTATTAGAGAATGTTGCTTCTGCCATCGTCAGTTCTTGTCATATAGCAAAAACGGAAGCTAGCTAGCTATCCTACATTTTCACTACCACTGTAATGCCATGCTCATCGGCAGATCAGAGGGAGGGGGAGGAGGGGTATGATAGACCATGTAAATTGTGTGCGCTCTATTGCTGTCAAAAACAATGGTGTACTTTGAGACTAATTATTTCAGTATTATTTTAAATCGAATTGTTCATTTAGTTCTCACACACATTCTCACACACAAACCTCTTCCTGTCTTGCTCTCTCACCCCCTTCTCTCACTCAGGCCAGCAGCACCTTACAGTGCAGACGATGCAGGGTGGAGGACTCCAGCTGGCAGGGACTCAAGGGCAGCCAGCAGTCCAGGTGGACCAGACCCTTACCCTGGAGCTGCCTACCCAGCCGGGGGAAAAGAAGCGTCGCATGGCCTGCACCTGCCCCAACTGTAAAGATGCAGACAAAAGGTGAATTTGGCTGCGCTGGAGTGTTATCGTATATTTGTATCCATATCTTGAGTAATAAAACACACCAATTGTGAGCTTTGAGAATGAGCAAATTAATTATCTTGTATGCATTAATTACTATTGATGAAATCACATGATTAAACATTATGCTGAGCCCAAATGCACATAAAAAGGCTCTAAACCCAAGCCGAAGATAGCACTTAGACCTACCTGTGGGACCAATGGAAGTAATTAACACTGACAGCAAAATGAAAGGGTGCTTATGCTGTACTAGGACGAAATGGTTTATATTAACACCTTTACTTGAATGTTATTTTCTCGTATTTTATTTAGTCAGCAGTGATTACCCTGCTCATATGGAGGCCATGTCTTTGATCGAAACCCACACTCTTCACTTAGACATGAATAGCTGAAGAAGCATTTGCACATATCAGGTCTGGACAAATCAGTTGTCCACATGCATAGGAGAGCCATTATTCAATCCTGGGTAATTCAACCTTGGCAATGCAAAGTCCAGGGGACAATTAGAAATGTTTGCTTTGTTGCTTTTCTTACGCTGTGCTTAGTTTATTGAAAATGAATGATATCAGTCAAAAACTCAAGTACTGTGTTGTAAAAAAACTTGGGGGAATGTTTTTTTTTTTTGAGTATTTTATTTTGTTTTTTCAAATAGTATACAAACTACACAGCCACACATTAATAATACAAAAATGTTCACTGTACATTAGATGTCTCAAAAATAGCAAAATAAATTGACATAATTAAAACAAAAATAGAATATAATATGAATATATAATATAAAAATAGAAACACAATAGAATGGTATTTTATGATACTACTACAGTAGTAGTATCATAAAATACCATTCTATTGTGGTTAAAGCTAACCTATCGCTCAGTCTTTTTCCTCTTTGTTTTACTTACAAGCCCGGATAAATGGCTGATTAGATTAATGGTTCTGTAGTTGCTGCATAATTTCAAGTTTCCTTTCTTTGGAAGTGGAATTGGTACCAAAGTAGTCCACTGCGTAGGCCATCTCTTCAGACTATAAATTTTTTTGCAAATGCTAAGTAAGATTTCTATAACTTTGTTGCCGCCGTTTTTGATTAGTTCTGCTGGTGCTTTGTCGTTTTCAGATGTTTGATGGCTTCTTCAACTTCGCATCTTAAGATGTGATCTTCGTCTTCTGCGCCTTTGTTCTCATCAGCTATCAGTTGGTTGTATACTTGCAGATTTTCATTGAGGTCACAATTGTAAAGATCACTGCAGTGTTCTGCCCACCTCTTTGCGATCGCTTTTTTGTCTGAGATCGGTTCTCCATTTGCGTCCTTAATAGCATATGGCTTTACGTTTTGTTCTGTAGTTAATTTCTTCACTGTTTGGAAAGCCATTTTAGTGTTGTTGTGCCTCAGATTGTTATCAATACGTCGACATTCTTGTTCAATCCATTCCTCCTTATCTTTCTTCATCACAGCTTTCACTTCTGTGTTACATTTTCTGTATTCTTCCTTGCATTCTTCAGAGCCTTGGCTTCGTGTCTTCTGTAACATAGCTTCAATGTTCTATCTTGAATCCATTGATGTTTCTTGGACTTCTTTTTACCTAATATTTCTAATGCAGCTTTGTTCATTTCTTCTGAGAATTTTTCGGTCACTTCAACATTGTCAAAGTTCCAGAGAGCAGCAAAACGTCCTTTAATTCTGGCTTGGAATTTGTCTCTAAGTTTTGCATCTTTTAGTTTTTCAAGGTCATATTTGAATCTACCATTCTTTTCTCTTTTCTGCTTTTTCAGCTGTATGTTGATGGTCATCATCACCAAATTGTGGTCACTTACTATATCAGCTCCAGGAAATAATCTTGTTTTATTTCTTATAATGCTTGATTGAAACCTTAGTATGTAGTCTATTTGGCTGTTGTTTATGCTGTCCAGTGGATGAACAAAGTGGATATTATTTTTTTTAAAAAGTCTTAGGTTATTAGAGTAAAGTCTATCAATTATAAACCCAGTTTGGTCAGAATTGACAAGACAGGGAAGAAATGTCTCCAACCTCTTGGATATCAATTTGGTTGGGAGTGCTTTTCCTGGTGGTACACAGTTTAAGAGTAACATCTTTGAAATGAACCCTACACTGTCAATGTCTGTTTTTCAACATCTTCATATTATGATTATGTAAATGAAAAGAAAGCAGCATGGAGGAATATATCTTCTTTCTTTTTTTTACCAAGAATCTCCTGCCATTGTTAGACGCCATCTGTCATTTGTTTTGTACAGCATTGGCCGAGTACTTTCCTAGAGAGCTGGCAGTGTTTCAATGAAAGAAGTGTTCCATGGACACAAGGCCTCCCTTTAGTAGTGAAAGATATTAATGCAGGTTATCAGATAGCAACATGGGGGTTACAGTGGTAACAATTTAAGTGTAATCATCTGTCATCCCTTACCACAGGCCTGGTGAGGTGGGGAAAAGGAAGCACATTTGCCATATCCCAGGCTGTGAGAAAACATTCAGGAAAACATCACTCCTGAGGGCCCATGTTCGGCTTCATACTGGTGAGAGACCTTTTGTCTGCAACTGGGTCTTCTGTGGCAAACGCTTCACACGCAGTGATGAACTACAGAGGCACGCCAGGACACACACAGGTGACATTTTAACCCTTAATCTTTTGATTTTACCGTGAGCTAATTTCCTTACAAGAAATGATGTAATTTAAAGCTACAATCCTGAGGATTCTGGGCAAAAATGGTTGAACCTGAGTTTTAGCAGTTGTAATATCTGTTGGTAAAGCTCCTGTACATTCTTAGTTTATTCTATCATATCTGCTTGTTAGTCACAACAGCTCCGCTACTTCAGACTTGCTGCTACCTAGCCTGTTCTTGTGCATTTGACTGCTATAGTGACTATGTAAAAAGCTATTCGCAATTACCATTAGTAATCACTAAAACAAGCAGCTACAAAAGTTTTCATGATTTGGATATTTGTGGATTAGCTATTGTCTTAGATGTGCAGTGGTAGGAAGTATCAGAACACATATTCTTGTGCGTGTAATACTTTGAAAGTTCCATCTAATCTGGTCAGAGTGCTGCTGCATTACATTGAACAGAGCAAATTGGGAATTTTTATGTTTGAAGTTCTAACCTCTGAATTAAATGCGTTTTAGCGCAGCAGCTTTGAGAAGCCAAGCAGGACCATGGATATTGACATAAAACAGTGCTAGACCTGCCACAAAAGCATCTAATGCAGTGGTGCCCAATCATGTACCGTGGATAGTTGTGTGTATGTAGGTTTTCATTCCAACCCAGCAATACACTATCATATTTACCCGATTAACACACCTTCAACCATACAGATGAGGACTAGTTGGTAAAATCAGCTGGTGTCGTGTTAGGTTAGAATGAAAACCTGCATACACCTGGCCCTCCATGGCACATGATCAGGTACCACTGAACTATAATGTTGCTATCTAGTCTAGATTATTATCCTGAAAAGCATATAAAGCAAATGAATAAGTGACTTTTGAACCTTATGTGATTTACCAGTTGTGCTAAAGCTGTTTTTAAAAAAGGACAGATTGTACTGTTGATGAAATAGATTTTAGTTGTATCATGAAAATTATATTCCTGATACAGTCAAGCTCTTTACAGTTCACAGTTGTACACCTTGCTGTTATGTAATGATTGACAACTCTTGAAAAAGTCAGTTGTGACGTTCAAAGATGGCATTCTCACTTGAAGGAGGTGGTCTGTTTCAGTATTACTAATAGGAGTTTTGACATGTTACATGTAGTACAGCAAAATGCAATATATCATAGTGTAATCTTGCTTTGGGACATGCTGTTGTATACCTTGCTCTCGGGACATGCTCTGCATTTTGTTTGCACTCTGAATAGGCCTGTTTTGCTGTTCAGTTTTTAAAACCGGTTTCTAATTTACACCACCACCCGTCATGTCCTTCTCCTCCAACCCCCACCCCCACCCCCTTACAGGAGACAAGCGCTTTGAATGCAACCAGTGTCAGAAACGCTTCATGCGGAGTGACCACCTAACAAAGCATTACAAAACTCACATAAACACCAAGAACTTGTGAGGGGGTCCTGTCGTGGACTTAGAGGCACTCATGAACCAGACTCCACAGAGGGAGTAGGGGAAGGTCAAAGGTCGCCATGGGTAGTGTTTTGACTGTTGTCCCATAATGGGAAGGTTTCACAAAGAAAAAAAAAACCTCCAAAAACCATCCACCTCCCGTGGCACTCCCCTTGGATGTTGGCTAGCCTGGTGTACATACCAATCCCTCCTCACAGATTCCAGACTGATTCAGCAGATGTATAAATAATATTTTTTCTAATATTTGTTGTTTTGGCGGACAGCCAGCTGAGCTACGCAAGCGGAGTACATAGGACAGGAAGTCGGGTTGAGGTGTAAGACGTGGACCTCAAGCTGACTGTAAAGACGCAGATGCTTGGCTTTGTCTTTTAAACCGCGCTGGGGGAAGGACATGTGCAGAATTCCCCAGACAAAAACACCCCAAGCCTACTGAACTCCAGTCACTTTTTAATCTCTTTTTCTGCTCCCCAACCCCCCCCCCCAAAAAAAACTTAATAGGTTTTAAATTATTGCAGGGGTCACTTAAGTTCTGTTGGTGAAAGAGAGAAGGTGAAATTTAACCCTTATTTAATGCTGTGCACTGCAAGATAGGCTGATGATTATTATCTTGGTTGAACAGTATTTTGTCATTTTCCTGCTCTTTATCAGTTTGCCTCATTTGTTTCAACATATTTGACTAGTCAGGGCATTTAAATCCCGTACACTGAAAAACAAGAAGAAATTTAACATTAAAATGGTTTTCAGACTTTACAACTTCAAGAAGCTCACATTGGCTATATTTATTCAAACTACCATGTGTATATTGACTCCAAAATGCAGTGCACTCTAAATGGGCATATGTTGTTGGTTTTATGTTAAAGTCTGAATAATAGAGATGCCACTGGGTAATAAAGAAGGAAATGCTTGTTATTTTAAAACTTAGCGTTGAGCCTCCTATTTCAACCAACAATTTGTGATGGGAGGGGCGAGCCTGCTAGAAATGTCAAGTTCTCCCTCGTGAGCCCTCCCAGGATCCATGCCAGGTTTCAGCCTTGGTGCTCACATGACTTTGACGATGCAAGAGTAAAGTGACATCACATCCTGTGCACTGGTATTAGTTCACAACTGTCATGGTAACAATGTCGTTGGACCAAGGAAAGAAATGTGAATCAGTTCATCTGGACACAACATTTATTGAGAGAAATGTTTCGTCACTCATCTAAGTGACCTCTTCAGTTTCAACTGACTGCAGGTATCCCCACCTTTATAAAAAATACAGTGGCATAATGACTGAAAATGATCGGTTTCATTTGCAAATTGCCACGAGCATTAACTAGAGTTTCAATGGCAATTGCAGCGTGTTTTGGGGTTTGAAAGGATCGGGTCCCCTGGCATAACAGAGCAATATAGTGGACGCGGTTAAGTGCAGGGAGGATTGCCGTGACTTGTAAATCAGAAAAACCAAACAGACACTGGCTAAGAGAATGGCACAACACAGAAGAGCTAATACGTCAGGCCAGCACCCCGCAGTCTACACCCATCTACAGGCCAGTGGCCACTCTTTCAAGTCAATTTTATTTGTATAGCCCAATATCACAAATTACAAATTTGCCTCAGTGGGCTTAACAGCAACACAACATCCTGTCCTTAGACCCTGTCATCGGATAAGGAACAACTCCCTAAAAAAAAACAAAAAAAAAAAACTTTGGTAACAGGGAGAAAAAATAGGAAGAAACCTCAGGGAGAGCAAGAGAGGAGGGATCTCTCTCCCAAGACGGACAATTTGCAATGGATGTTGTGTCTACAGAATTTACACAATACAACATTGAAAGAGGATAAACAGAATTATAATGGACTTATAAAATTTATGAAGAATATGATGCGCAGGATGTCAAGCAATGCCCAGACACCATCGGAACAGTCCAGGACCCAAACTACGTGACCAGCATCATCATGTAAAAAAAAAAATGATGTGGATTTATAAAAAGGATGAGGCTCAATCAGTCAATCAAGTTGCATTTTATATAGTGCTTTTCTAGCTGCAACAGCCACTCAAAGTGCTTTACATAAATATATACATAAGAATATTATATACAGATAATATAAAGTATATCAAACCAAAACTAGTTTTCAAATAATGTTCTATTCTGTTCTATTCTATCACATTCTGCTCTGCTCTATTCTATTCTGCTCTAAAATGTTATGTTCTATTCTGTTCTGTTCTATTCTGCTCTGTGTGCATATCCCTGATAAGGAGGAATGCTGGTTTGAAAGAGGAGTCAAATACCCCTTGTCCACTACATGGTACCGGCTCAACTCGACTTGCCCTTTTTTCATTTTCCATTCCTGGAAAGTACCAGCATTTTTATAACTGTTACCACTTTTCTGGTACCACCTTTGTCGAGGTACCAAAAACACTGGAGCGGGTACCAAAATCATTGCAGGCCTCTGATTGGCCAGAGAAATGTGTCACTGCATCACTGTGTCATCAATGTGCGCATGGGATATCACCCGGCATTTTTAAATACTGAAGCGATCGAAGTGGAGTTATCTTAAAAATACATTTTGAAATTGAAAACAAGGCGTCGCTATGACGGCCAGCCACACTGAGGGGGTACTGTTACAGTAATGGAAAACAATACAGAAGCGAATCGCGTTGAGTCAAGTTGAACTGGTACCATGTAGTGAAAAAGGGGCAAAAGAGGCCATCTATGTGAAGAGGGAACAACTATCCCTGAACTGTGGGAGGGGGTGGGGGGGGGCAAGAGCACATCTGTCACCAACCATTTTACAATGCTGTGAGTGCAAACATTCCCAAATCCTCTGTGAATAGTACACATTGCTATTGTAACTCTAGTTAATGGTCAGGCCCATATTTGCACATGTCGTTGGTTTTGGTTGTTATGCCGCTGTATTGTTTATAAGGGTGGGGACGCCTGCAGTCAGTTGAGACTGAAGAGGTCACTTAGATGAGTGACGAAACATTTCTGTCAATAAACGCTGTGTCCAGATGAACTGATTCAACTTTCTCTCTTTGATTTTCTTACCTGGATTATTGAGCATTCATAAAGACAATGTCGTTGGACTTACAGTAGAGTTTTGATCTGGTGGATTGTGGACTATGCATTACTGTATATATGATTGGATTTCCCGTTACAGGCCTGACTTGACAATCGTGTCATAAAATGCAAAACAAAGCAAAACCCAGTTGTCAGCTCTTGATGACCTTTTTCCATGTACATGACATTGTCATTATTTGCTATGTAATAGCTTTAATTTTTATTAACAGTTCTTTTTGATGTGCAGAAGACCAGCTTTATACTTACTGTACAGTATTCAAGTTATTTGATGTAGTTTGCTTAACAGAAACCTGTTTCTATTGTTTTGGAAATACCGAAGACGCACTAGCCTTTTTCTAACAAATGGCCGTTGCACATTTTTAGATCCGATCTTCTTGAGTAACCCTCATTGAAGATATACACCAACTTGTAAACAATTAAACTCCCTTGATCAATAAACTGTGATGTGATGAGACAGTTGTGAGCAGTTTCACCTCAATCGAGCATTTGGTTTGTTTGCTTTGGTGATCATGAATGTTTTGGCAAATTGTGGTCGTTGGACAGTGCAAATCAATGTCAACATCACCGAAGCCCGTCAGATAACGAGCACACAGGTTAACCTTGACTAATCCCCTTTTAGCACAGTGTTGTTTATATTAAAGAGCTTTAAGTCGAGTTTATTTATAAAGCAGTTTTTACTGACAGGTTTGTTAGAAAGTGCTCCTCAAAGTATAGAAAGCTAATTTACCTTAACAATTGGCGTATTCGTTGGAGAACATCTCTGGAGACCTGAGAGGCTGTCGGCAAAGATTGAAAGAGCCTGCTCTTATTTATGTGTGTTTTGTATGTCTGCATATGTATATACAGTGTGTCTGGTAGACACATTAAATGTAGGATTATAAAAACAAGAAGTAACACTGCCTAGTATTACAGCCGGCATGGCTGGACCTAAAAGCAAGTGGACTTTGTACAGTGTGTAAGGAATAAAGTATAATGTGATATTGTATAGCCTCATTCTTGCTTTGTAAGGGACTCCTAGATTCTCTCTTTTCTATGGAATTGAAGATGCCTTAGACAGCCGCATCCAGTATTTAAAAAGATTTTTTTTCTGTCTAATTCCAGGGAACAACATTTGTAGAATTTCTTTTTATTTTGTGTTTTTATTCTAATTTATGTTACATGCCAATGCCAGTGCACTGATAAAAACCCAGGTTCCAAATTTGTGACTTTACTTTTTAACTGTATATCAATATGTGGTTCCCAAATTGAGATTTTGATTATTATTTTTTGCTTTTTTGCTTTTGTAAGTGAAGTGCTTTTCCCTCTCCACGCCATTATTTCATATATTTCTACAAGCAGTCCCTGTAAACCCAGAAACCCAATTAATTTTATAAATTGTACTAAGGTGCTTACTACAGAGAGCTTGCTCCTTTTCTACAGTCATCCCCCAAATAAAGAATTCAATCAAATTTGTGTTTTTTTTGTTTTGTTTTTTGGCGTCTTGTTTTTTGAATATAGAACATTTATCCAATGTTTTCAGATACAGTGCATCCGGAAAGTATTCACACCCCTTCTCTTTCCCCACATTTTGTTATGTTACAGCCTTATTCCAAAATGGATTAAGTTCCTTTTTGTTTTGTTTTGTTGTTTTTTGCTAATAGCAAAAGAAGATCAATTAATATTTATATTTTTTATTTGCTATATGTCAGGAAAGCCAAAAAAAATCCTTATAAAACAAAGACAGCGCACAGGCTTCTCAACAAATTTTCTTTTTTTTCCCATAATAAATGGATCTTTAGGCAGTCCCAGAATAAATGCAAGAATATCTCATCTCCGATCAATACCTGCTTTCAGCCTTTTGAAGTAGCTTTCAATATTTTGCACGTATATTTATTATTATTATTATTATTATTATTATTATTAGTATTATATTTATTATAGCGTTGTTTCATGCTTGGCCCTTTAGAAAAAAAACAACCCTCCAAGTTGCGTCATCAGAAGGCGACACAATATGCCTCCACCGCTTCATGACATGACGGAGGACGTCAGCCAGATGGAAGCCGGAATTTTATGAAGGTTTATTCTTGCTGGTAATGTTAATGTACTATCGTCATAGAATTATATTCAGATAAACATGTCTTTTTAGACAGCAGTTTTATAAATTGAAAAATAAACTTGTTCGTCAAACACGTTCAGCCGCATTGAACGTTTAGCCGTAGTTGTTTACATACTGGTGCGTCCCAGCCAGGAAACTTTCTATAAGCTACTGTAAATGATTTAATCGACCAGTTTTCGTTTAATTTTAAATAAATAGGACAAGACCGTGCAGAAAAATATGAGCAAATGTAGAAATCATCATCAGTTAATTTGCTGTAGCTTTTAGTGCTGGGTGATACGGAAAATATAAATTTAGGGGCTTTTACACGGTATTGGTATATATCACGATATCTGCAAAAACGCAGTTTAAGAATCCACCTGAACTTCATCGCAGTGAACTGTTATGTTACCTATGATTTCAAAGTAAAACTAGTTTTCAAATACCTCCCATGTATATCAGACCTCATTCTGTGAGAAATATTTAGGCAATTGGTTCATATTATCAGTTTACAGAACAACATTTTGTGTCGCGACAATATCCACATTTAACATACCACTGAAAGAAGATAAACGCTAATATTGGATTACCTCCAAGCCCTGGGTAGCTTTCATGTTTGTCAGTCCCATACCCCACTTTGCAAGTGTTTCCATCCTGTGGAAGATATCTCACATTCACGCATCCATCGTGGTTAATGGGGGGGGGGGTCACTTGGACTAATTAAACTTTGTTTTTCACTTGCCGCAGTATTTCATGGATCAACTTGTATTTACCCATCTTTTTTTAGCCACACAATCACAAGCTTTTCAGAACTCCTTAAGAAAGTACACACCAGAGTTAGAGTTAGGGCTGGGCATTATATTGATGTAATATCCATATTGTTATTGTTATTGTCATGATTTAGTGAAATAACTTAAGTGTTGTTTTTCCACGGTGTTAAAGGCTGCATTACAGTAAAGTAATACAATTTTCTGAACTGATTAAACTGTTTTAGCTAAGGGAAATGAACAATGAATGTCTACCTGCTTGGTCATCATATCCACATTACTAATGATCATTTCTCAAAATTTTCTTGTGTGTAAATAGCTTATGAAAGCACTTATAGTCATCCCTGGAATATTGTTGTTGGTATTAGTCAAGAATATTGTGATATTTTATTTTGTCAATTTCATCCAACCCTAACTTGAATGAACTCTGGCCCATTTGCAGTTGCTGCCAGGAGCTATAACCAACCTTACCTACCAGCTCCTTCTGATGGACTCATTATCTTGGACAAAGAGTCATTCTTTCTTTTTTTGTTCTCCAAGTGATTTTAGAAAGATCTCAGACAAATAAGAAGAGGAATGGGTGATTTGGGACCAGCAGAGCTGATCTCAGGCCTCTGTCATACAGATGGTAAGGACCCTTTCCCTGTGTGGCACAATGGAGCTATCAGCCCCTGTTTTAACCAGCTGGTTCTTGGTGCCTTGCCTCATGCAGGGATGGCAATCTGCAGTGCCTGCTACCTTAGCATTCCCAGGTAAGTCACAATTACTAAATAACTACTTTATTTATGACAGCTGGGTTTTCAATAGTAATTAAGTTATCATTTTGTATAGTAGTAATGATAAAAATATACCATGTGGGTATCAGAACAGACAAGCTTGTTTTTTTTTTTTAGACTATTTTTCATCAAATTGTGTCATGCTGGGACAGGACAGTGAAGATGGAACTATAGAAATATAGGATGGAGAGAGAGGTTTAGACATGCTGCCATGGTATTCAGTGTCAGATTTTATCACAGGTGTTCCAGTCTGACAGCCCATTATGATACATGGTGTCCTCAGGTTGAGCTACCAGGTTACCTAATAAAAGCTTTTCTTCAGTAATGATTTAAGAAACAAATACCAAAAATATCCCACTCAAAAAGCAAAGCAGAAACATTTCTAGGGATGTACTGATATCACTTCTTCACTGCTGATATTGGTTCCGAGTACAAATCATTAAGTACTGGCCAATACTGATAGATCTGTTACTTTAGTTTTGGTGAAAATACAGACTTAGACCATTATTTTGAGGTAAACGGGCAAAATAATATAGATAAGATCAATTTTTTTCCACCATTAAAGAAATACAGGCTTCCGTGTGCCAAAAATGCAGTAAATCAAGCTATTTTGCTTTGGGTTAATGGAATCAAGCTCAGTGATGAACATCAAGGCACCTCTGAGCAAGGCACATAACTTCTAACTTCTCTGGTACTGTAGCACCTCTGCGACCAAGGGTACATTGCAGATGTGTGGAACTGAATGAACATGAAACAGGGCAATACTGCTGGTTGTGTTAGCTTCATTCCCTTTGCTATTTCTATTACACATTTATGTTATCGAAGAAAAAACATTTTGATTTTCCACATTTGCTAATGGTAGCATGTGGTTAAGTTTTATGTAATCTAATATAATCCAAAAAAGCACATGCACTTTGCTAGTCTTTCCATATGCTACCATTGATTTTTTTTTTTTAAGTGTGTTAATTTTGACAGTTTAATTTGCATTTTCTGCTCCTTAGATGCAACCTGCTCCAGACACCTCCGTCCTGTGGTTGGAACCTCAGGCTGGCTTCAGCCTTTCTGGTGGCTCTACTCTTCACAGGAGATATTGTCATAGTGGCCCTGCTGTCTCAGGGGGACATGTACCTGGATGTCCTGGCTGATGGCTGTGCCATCTTGGCTTGGCTGGTCCACCTCAGCACTATCATTGTTCTCCGGAGGTCTGTTTTCAAAAGAACCAGAGGTCCGACAGTGCTGCTACTGCTGGTTCTTTTAACATTACCAAACCTGGTAATCACCATTGTAACATACTGCTATAGTGAGGCATGCCTGAACCTCACAGATCTGCTCGGGCTGGCAAGGTTTGCATTTGCCTCAGCTCGGCTCGTCCTTATTGCTGCTTACCCACTGGCATTTGTGTTCCAGTGTGTTAGAGATGCCAGACCAACCTTGTACATCAATGCTGCAGATGGCTCCCTGGAGAATTTGTACCCAGACACAGGTGAGATGGTGGCGGAGGATGGGAGCAGCTGTGTGTCCCGACTCTTCTATCTGTGGCTGAGTCCCCTCCTCAGGCGGGGCCAGCGGGGGGAACTGGACAGACCCTGCCAGGTTTACCACCTCCCACAGAAACTGCGCACTGCTGTTGTGCGTCGATATTTTAACAGCTGCTGGGAGGCCACCCAGCAGCAGCGAGCAGGCTCAAAAGGACAACAGGATCACTGGCCCCGGCCGGTCAGCAGGAACCTTAGGAATGGCACTTGGACTTCATTATATGAGGAGGAATCATTTGAGCTTGACTGTGAAGTAGGACTGCTGAAAGTGCTCCACAAGGCTTTTGGGCTACGATACTACATGTTAGGGGTGTTGAAGCTCATGGCCAACATGCTGGGCTTTGCTGGACCACTTCTCCTCAGCAGCCTGGTGAGCTTTATGGAGGAGGAGGGGGCACCTGTCAGCCAAGGAGCCTGGTGCACCTTCGGACTTTTTGCCAGCTCCCTCCTCTCAGCTGTACTCCGAAACATCTTCATATTCGAGGTTTCAAAGGTGGCGTTGTCGGCACGTGCCTCACTCGTTTCAGCTATCTATGGCAAAGCTCTGCGGGTCAGCAGTGTTGGCCTGGCTCAGTTCACCTTGGGTGAGGTGGTCAATTTGATGAGCACAGACACAGATCGCATCTTCAACTTCTTTAACAGCTTTCACGAACTGTGGAGCCTTCCCTTGCAGTTCTCTATTGCCCTCTACCTGTTGTACCTGCAGGTGGGAGTGGCCTTCCTAGGTGGGCTAGGTGTTGCCTTGCTGCTGGTGCCGCTAAACAAGCTCCTGGCTTCCCGTATTCTTGACAACAACAAGCACATGCTGAGGCACAAGGATAGCCGGGTTAAGGTGAGACCAATTTGGATTGCCTTTACTCTACTTTTTTTAGTAGTAGTAGTAGTAGTAGTAGTAGTAGTACTAGTGGTGGTAATTGTAGTTGTAGCGGTAATAGTACTACTATTAGTAGTTGCTGTTTCAGGGATAAGTCTTTATAGTTATTGAAATAGTGGTAGCTTTAATGGTGGTAGAAATGATAAAAATTAGTAACTTTATAGAGCCATTTTAAAACAAAGTTCACAGAACGTATCACCTGTCAACTAAAACAACATATCCTAGTTTGAAATGAATTCTGACAAGTAATACACTATGAAAAAAATGGGAGTGGAAAACTGGCGACAGACAATAATAATATAATAATAATAATAATTAATTACTATTGCAACAATTTAGTTATTAAAAAAAAACATGTGAAAGATGTTCCATGAAAGCAAATTTAAAAGCATGTTTTAAGAATTGATTCAAATTGATTCAAAGTATGATAATAGCTTGACAGTGTTAGACGTTCATTTGAATGACAGCCCACGGAAAGAAACTGTTTTTATATGTGGTTGTTTTGCGGTGAAGTGCTCTGTAGCACCTGCCAAAGGGGAGAAGTTGGAACAGGTTGTGACCAGGGTGTGATGGGGTAGCAGTGATGTTGCCTGCCTGTTACACTACATGACCAAAAGTATGTGGACACCCAAACATCACACCCATATGTGCTTGTTGATCATCTCATTCCAAAACCATGGGCATTAATATGGATTTGGTTCCCCTTTTGCTGCTGTAACAGCCTCCACTCTTCTGGGAAGGCTTTCCACTAGATTTTGGAACGTGGCTGTGGGGATTCCCTTCTATTCATCCACAAGAGCATTAATGAGGTCGGGCACTGATGTAGGGGAGAAGGTTTGGCCCACAGTCGGCGTTCCAATTCATCCTAAAGGTGTTGGATGGGGTTGAGGTCAGGGCTTTGTGCAGGTCATTCAAGTTCTTCGACACCAAACTTGGCAAACCATGTCTTTATAGACCTAGACCTCACTTTGTGCACAGGGACATTGTCATACTGAAACAGGAAAAGGCCTTCCCCAAACTGTTGCTACAAAGTTGGACATACACAATTCTCCAGAATGTAATTGTATGCTGTAGCATTCAGATTTCCCTTCACTGGAACTAAGGGACCTAGCCCAAACCATGAAAATCAGCTCCAGATCATTATTCCTCTTCCACCAAACTTTACAGTTGGCACTATGCATTCGGGCAGGTAGCGTTCTGCTGGCATCTGCTGAACCCAGATTTGTCCGTCAGACTGCCAGATAGTGACGCGTGATTCATCACTCCAGAGAATGTTTCCACCTTTCCAGAGTCAAATTGTGGTGTGCTTTACACCACTCCAGCTGATGCTTGGCATTGTGCATGGTGATCTTAGGCTTGTGTGTGGCTGCTCGGCCATGGAAACCCATTTCATGAAGCGACTGACGAACAGTCCTTATGCTGATGTTGCTTCCAAAGGCGGTTTGAAACTCGGTAGTAAGAATTGCAACCAAGGACATGATTTTTTACCTGCTACTCTTCAGTACTCGGCAGTACTGTTCTCTGAGCTTGTGTGTCCTACTGCTTCAGGGCTGGGCTGTTATTGCTCCTTGACGTGTCCACTTCAGAATCAGAATCATGTTTATTGGTGATGTAGGTTTGCACATACATGGAATTTGACTCAGGTTTCATGGCTCTCTCAGTGTACTTAACAGAATAACAACACTACAACACAACAATCTTCAGATATATACACAAGGATTGAATTATACAGGTGAAATAAGAGGTGATAAAGTGCAATGGTGCAGAAATGCTGAAATAGATGTTAGCAGGTTACTTACATACATGCCTGACGTAGATGGACATGACAGAGCATACCAGTATACGTGCAATGTGCAGTACAGTATATACAAAATGGTTGGATTTATTTGACAATGGTAAGCGTTCATTTGAATGACAGCCCGTGGAAAGAAACTGTTTTTATATCTGGTTGTTTTGGGGTGCACTGCTCTGTAGCACCTACCAGAGGGGAGGAGTTGGAACAGGTTGTGACCAGGGTGTGATGGGTCTGCAGTGATGTTGCCTGCCTGTTTCTTGCCTCTGGAGATGTATAAGTCCTGAATGGAGGGCAGGTTGGCACCAATGATTTTCTCTGCAGACCTAACTGTCCGTTGTAGTCTGTCCCTGTCCTGTTTGGTAGCCGAGCCAAACCAGACAGTGATGAATCTTCTGATGACAGACTGGATTATTGCAGTGTAGAACTGAATCAACAGTTCAGTTCTACACTGCAATAATTCTTTCTCCACCAGCTCAAGAAATTCAACCTTACTGAGGCATGTTGAATTTCTTGAGCTGGTGGAGAAAGTACATCCTCTGCTGGGCCTTTTTGACGATTTTGTCTATGTTGGATGCCCACCTCAGGTCCTGGGAGATTGTGGAGTTCAGAAACCTGTAGGTTTTCACCGTAGACACCATGCTGTTGAGTATGTTGAGGGGGGCAGTGTCGGGGGACTCCTACTGAATTCCACTGTCACCTCCACTGATTTGAACATGTTCAGCCCCAGGTTGTTATGGCTGCACCAGAGGGCCAGCTGATCAACCTCCCATTTGTATGCAAACTCATCATCATCCCGGATAAGGCCAATGATGGTTGTGTCATCCACAAATTTCAGGAGTTTAACAGATGGGTCCCCTGAGGTGCAGTCATTGTGTAGAGGGGAGAGCACACATCCCTGAGGGGCGCCAGTGCTGATTGCCTAGGTGCTGGATGTGATTTTCCTCCAGCCTCACCAGCTGCCTCCTGTCTGTCAGGAAGTCTTTAATCCACTGGCAGATAGGGGCTGGTCAGTGAGTCAGATGAGTTTGGAGTGGAGGATATCTGGGATGACGATGTTGAACGCTGAGCTGAAGTCCATAAACAGGACCCTTGCATATGTCCCTGGGGAGTCGAGGTGTTGGAAGATGTAGTGCAATCCCATGTTGACTGCATCCTCCCCTGACCTGTTTGCTTGGTAAGCAAACTGCAGGGGGTCGAGCAGGGGGCCTGTGATTTCCTTCAGGTGGGCCAACACCAGTCTTTTGAAGAATTTCATGACCACAGAAGTTAGGGCAATGGGCCTGTAGTCATTTAATCCTGTGATATGGGCTTTCTTGAGGACCAGGATGATAGTGGAGCTCTTGAAGCAGGAGGGGACTTCACACCGCTCCAATGATCTGTTGAAGATCAGTGTGAAAATGAGGGCCAGCTGGTCAGTACAGACATTAAGACAGGAGGGTGACACGCCATCTGGGCCCAGTGCCTTCCTGCCTTCATAATAACAGACTTGCAGTTCACCGGGGCAGATCTAGCAGGGTAGACATTTGACTTATTGGGAAGGTGGCATCCTATGACAGTGCCACATTGAAAGTCACTGAGCTCTTCAGGATAACCCCTTTTTCAGCCAGTGTTTGTCTATAAAGATTGCATGGCTGTGTGCTTGATTTTATGCATCTACCAGCAATGGATGTGGCTGAAATAGCCAAATCCACTCACTAGAAGGGGTTTCTGAATACTTCCGGTCATGTAGTATAGCAGTATATGTTGTAATAGAGCTAGAAATGGTTATAGTCAAAGTGGTGATGGTGTGGAAGTAGTCACAGCAGTAGTTGTAATACTGATATGAATACTAATACTGAAAGAAAGAAAGAAAGCTGATTGCATGATGCTGTAAATATTGTAAGCACACAATAGGTAGATCATCAGCATTGATGTGACTAATAAGAGTAATAAGAGGATTCAAATTATAATTTATTACATCCATAAATTAAGGTAGGTCTTGGTAAGGAAAGTTTTTAGGCCTTTCTTGAATTAAGTGAGCGATTCTATAGTTCTAATGAGAGTCTGGGGTGCCTTCCATCATTTTGTGGCCAGGTGAGAGAAAAGTCTGGACCAAGAACCCAGTCCTTTTGAAAGGGATATACATAGTAACCTTACTGACATAGAACAAAGGGCCAAAAACCAGTGCAAAGACAGAAATAGAGGGGAGATTTGTGCACATCAAGACAGGTTGAAAACCAAAAGCACGACATTGTTTTGGATTCTTTGCAGCACTAGATTGCACAGGCAGGGAGACCAGTGAAAAGCATGTTGGAATAGTAACCAACAGATGACCAACAGATAACAAGAACCTAGACCAGGAGCTGTGTAGCATGCTCTGATAGATAGAGTCAGATGTTGAACAGAGCAAAGGGGCAGAAATGGGAGACAGCCGCAGTGCAGTCAGAAAATTAGAAGGGATGATTATCTGTGAATCCAGAGGGCATGATTGTGAATGCACCGAGCCTGACTGATATGTCCCTGGCGATGGAGGATTTGAAAGAAATGACCAGGAACCCAGCTTTGGAAAAGCTAAACTGGAAGTGCCGTTCCCTCATCCAAGCAGATATGTCTGTGAGGCAAGTTGTAATCCACCTTGACACCTCAGTGTCATCTGGAAGAAAAGGAAGTTGAAATTAAGAGTCATCTATGCAGCAATGATAAGAGAGACCTGGTGCTAAATTGATTGGGCCAAGCAAAATGGAATAGTGTACTAGTAGCAACAAAAAAAAAGCAGTCTAAGCACCAACTTTGTGCCGATGCAGTTGCCCACTGGGGACCGGGGTTCTTGCCCCAGTCTCATCAGATCTGTCTATGGCCGGACTCGACGAAGCAGCAATAATTGGCAATGCTGTCTTTGGGAGGGGGGCAGAGTCGGCTTGTGTTTGTCACAGGAATGCATCTCTGTGTGTCGGAAAAAGCAGTGGTTCGGCCTGGATTCGCGTTGTAACGAAAGTGGGGAGGCTTCTCCTTTGAGACTGCCGGCTGGAGAGATGCAGTTGGCAAACGCATGCAGTACGAGGGTGGGTGTTTGAACTAAAATAGGGATCGATTGGCCATTAAATTTGGAGAAAACGGAAAAATCAGAAATAAATGTATTTAAAAAAAATTTGGAGCAGTGGTTGTAGCAATGGTGGTAGTGGAAAATGTGAGCGTAGTAACAGGACTAGAGGTGTTGTATTAGTAGCAGCTACAGTAGCATAATTGTAGTGTTTGTGGTCTTGGTTGAATCAGTATTACATTGAGCATTACCCACTAGGCCTGTCAGATAGCATTTGAAATTCGAATGTACATTCGAATTATGGTAATAATATTCGAATTTGAATATGAAAATATGAAATTCGATTTTTTTGTAATATATTTTTTTAATATATTTTTCCCCCTTATTAATATTATTATTATTAATGCACACACGTTTAAATGGAAATAAATGATGGGTTCGTGAAACGTATTTTATGAAAATAAGCATTGCCTACATCCGTAGTAAAACCGGAAATTAAAAAGCTCTTGTCAGTTCCCACGCCGAGCGGGCGGGCTCATAGAACACAGGAAATGGCGGAATCCGAGAAGAACGTTGGCTCTGACCCAAGCGCTAGCACTAGCACTAGCACATCTCCTGCGAGAGTCATTCATACTATTGCATGGCTGTACCAGAACTGCAGAATGGTGTAAACCTCAAGAAAGAGATGAACAACTATGAATCTGAAGTCCCGATACCTGCCAACCAAAACCCACTTCTCTGGTGGAAGGCGTGTGGTTCCGGAAAATATCCACACCTCGGGAAGATGGCTCAGAGATACCTCGCCGTGCCAGGGACATCCGTGCGCTCTGAGCGTGTCTTTTCTGATGCGGGAAACATAGTCACCAAAAAAAGGAGCGCTCTCGAGTCTGAACACGTGGACGCTTTGGTTTTTCTCGCAAACCACTATTAGCACAACTTCTTATACTACTACAGTGAGTAGGACTCTTGATTTTATTTTTTTAAGCCCCGTGGGTCATGGATAATTTACTATGCCTATGTTACTTACGGTAAATTCGTTAACACCATCTGGCCTTTTCCTAGTCAGATTTATTTTACTTGTATGTTACTTAGAGTAGGCCCTAGTTAACATCATCTGGCCTTTTCCTAGTCAGATTTATTTTATGTTTAGGGGTGCTCAACAACAGTTTTTGGACTAATATGTGCGGACAATGTGCTGGAGTTGTATGTTGTCATAAATATGCTGTTAATAAAAACACGGGCTACAATAGACTTACTCTCTCTGTATTGATTTTTGGGGGTGATATGCAAATTCAAGGTATTCGAATGCCATTCGAACCTCAGTGTGTAATATTCGTTATTCGTTCGAGGCCTATTTTTGGCATTCGTTCACAGCTCTATTACCCACTCAGACCCATCGAGGGAGATTCCTTCATGACTCAAAAACCAAAAAGTGATGCAAATTTCTTTTCTCAGATGATGGCTGAGATACTCTTTGGAATACGTGTGATCAAGTTTTATGGCTGGGAGCCGCACTTCACCCGGAAGATCGCCGGCTACCGCAAGCAGGAACTGTCCCGCCTTAAAGCCATCAAGTACCTGGACGCCGTGTGTGTGTACACCTGGGCCGCCCTGCCTGTGGTCATCTCCATCCTCACCTTCGTCACTTATGTCCTGCTGGGCCACAAGCTGACTGCAGCAAAGGTAGGCAGCCAGGACTGTCTTAAGTGTACTTGTAACGAGAGCTGGGCATTAATTCAATATTATTGTTTATCCTCTTTCAAGATGAAATCAATTACCTAAAATTTCTAAGTCTGAAATATTTGGGGGAATATTGTTTGAAAATTAGTTTGGTTTGATATTATACTTAAATTTATCAAACAATTCAATGTGATGAACCTCAGCTGGAATCTTAAACATGTCATTTATGCAAATGTAAGCAGATAGTGTGATATATATCGATATTGTATAAAATTTCCTTGGTTTAATAATATTTTCTGATACACTCAGCACTATTTTTAACATTAAAAATATGTATTTACTACCATCATATAGAGTGCTATATCTGATGATGTATTGTTTTGAATTGATTGTAGCTAATATTACTTGTTGGTATTATTATTATCATCATTATCATTACTGTTATTATAGCTCTTGTAACTCTTTCATAATATTTGATAAATTTCATTCATACTTATGGGGAAACTGACTTTTACACCAGTAAATAGACCCAAAAAAAGAGAAACTGTAGAATTCAACAGTGAGAGACATAAAACAATGTAACAGACAAGATACTCTTTACCACACTTACTACACTATTAAAGGATACTTACAAACTACACTTTATAAACTATTCTGTACCGGGAAACAAGGATTCCCTTCAAATATGATGCTGATCCAATTAACATGTCAATCAAAATTTTAAAAAATAAATAAATGGCCACTAAGTATCACTCAAATATCCGACCCATTATCACCAACCAGTCATCCACAGTCTGGAACAGGTGAAATGAGAAATCTAGAATAAAAATCAAAAGTGCAAATAAGTATGAAAATGCAGGTGAATTACAAACGAAGCAACAACAAAAAAAACTCTTTCGTTAGCAACACAAACCAAAAACAGAAAAAAAGATAACATGAGTAGAGTACAGCTATAAAAACAAAGATATCACAGTCATGGTTGGGTTAGGTTTAGGGACGACAGGGCACTAAACCTGGTTTGGGGGGAAAGAGTGAATATGTAATAGTGAGGTTGGTATGCATACAGATAAATCATCCAGTAGAACAATAGAAAAAAATAATAATGTTAATTGTATATTTCATAGAATTATGATCCAAGGGGGCTAGTTGAAATGTGACAAAGCAGAATTATTAACAACAATGGTGGCACTGGTGAACAGTAGAGTTACAGTGAGAGAAAACATGTACAGTGAGAGAAACATCTCTCACTGTACATCAAGAAGCCCACAACCTCCACCTCTCTGCCTACAAAGATGCCCTCACCACCGCCAAGTCTGCCTATTTTTCCACCATCATTAATGATTCTAACAGTAACCCCCGCACCCTCTTCTCCACTGTAAACAACCTCCTCAAGCCCCATGCCAATACCCTCTCCAACACTACTGCTGAACAATGCAACTCATTTCTCCAATTTTTTGCTGACAAAATCGCCGCTATCAACAAATCACTGTCCCCTGCATCTGACTTGGCAGCACCTACTCCAGCCCCTCTTCTCCCAATTCCTCTTGACCTCCCTACCCCTCCCCCTGATTGCCGCCTCTCCCGGTTTCTTCCAGTTGCCCCTACTACTATCTCTGAACTCATCAGCTCATCAAAATCCACAACTTGCTCCCTTGATCCCCTCCCCACCCCCCTGAAGAAATGCCTCCCTGCCCTATGCCCCTACCTCACCAACCTTTTCAATTCCTCACTGTCCCTTGGAATTATCCCCTCTGCCTACAAACTGCAGCTGTCACCCCAATTCTCAAGAAACCTGGTCTTGAACCATCCCGCCTCAACCACTACCGGCCATTTTCCAATGTCCCCTTCCTCTCTAAAACCCTGGAACGCATTGTTGCCACACAACTCCAAACCTACATACACTCCAACAACCTACTCAAACCCCTCCTGCCCAGTTTTCGCCCACTCTACAGCACTGAAACTGCACTCCTTAAAGTACTTAATGACCTCCCCACCTCTGCTGATACTGGAGCCCTTAACGTCCTCATCCTCCTCGACCTGAGTGCAGCCTTCGATACTGTGAGCCACAACATCCTGCTCACCAGATTGAAAGATGTTGGTATTGAAGGCACCATACTCAGCTGGCTCCAGTCCTACCTCTCAAACAGGTCACACTCCATCTCACTTCACAACCACTCCTCTGTTCCATCCACAGTCACACAAAGTGTTCCCCAAAGTTCTGTACTTGGCCCACTCCTTTTCATCATCTACATCTTCCCTCTTGGTCGGATTCTCCGCCATTTCAACTTGGACTTCCACTGTTATGCTGGTCACACCCAGATATACCTCAGCACCAAATCCCCTCATAATCCATCCTTCTCTCAAATCGACTCTTGTCTGTCTGCAATTAAAGTCTGGATGCAGCAAAACCTTCTCAAACTCGAACAGTGACACAACTGAACTCCTCTTCATTGGCTCCAAGTCCACTCTCAGCCAAATCAACAACCTTGCACTCACCATCAATGGCACTACTGTCTCCCCTTCCTCTCAGGCACACAACCTTGATGTGATCCTTGATCCCACCCTCTCCCTTGAGCCACATATCTGCCAAATGGTCAAATCCTCCTTCTACCACCTTTGCAACATTGCAAAAATAAGATCCTCTCTCACATGCCCTGCTGCTGAGATACTGATCCATGCCTTCATCTCTTCCCGCCTTGATTACTTCAACTCACTCCTGTATGGCATCAGTGCTAGCCTATCAAGAGACTCCAATTGGTCCAGAAGCATCCGCCCGACTTCTAACTTTCACCAAATCTTGGCACCATATCACCCCAGTCCTAAAAGACCTCCTCTGACTACCCATCTCCCACCGGATCAATTACAAAATCCTGGTTCTTACTTATAAAGCCCTTCACAAACTGGCTCCCCCATACCTCACCGATCTCCTCTCCCCCTACCAACCCTCTCGGTCCCTCAGATCCACCTCAGCCTCCCTTCTCTCTACCCCCAGGTCCAACCTCCACGGCTTTGGTGACCGAGCCTTCTCCAGAGCAGCTCCCAGGCTCTGGAACTCACTTCCCCAAATCATTACAGACTCAGAATTCCTCCCACTCTTCCAATCTCGTCTCAGGACACACCTTTCTCCATTGCCTTCTCATGCCTCCCCATCCACTCATCCACCCCTGGTCTGGGACAGGCTGGGGACTGAGCGCTCAACCTCCCCCCTCCCTCAACCCCCCCCCCCCAACTCCCTCCCGAAGCGCATCGGACACTGCTGCAGGCTGCCCACATTCAGGGCATTGGTCGGGACTCACCTCTTCAGACTTCATCTGTGATTTATATGATTTATGATGTTTGTTTTTCTTTCCCTTTTGTATCTGTCCAAGTCGGAGAGTACTGCTGGCGTCGTGTGTGGCTGCCGCTTCTCCCTCTCCTAGCCCCCCTTCCTATTCACCCCTGTATGTCTGTGTTATGTTTATCTGTCATCTTGTTTCACCCCGTTTATTGTAAAGTGACTTTGAGTATTAGAAAGGGGCTATATAAGATTGATTTATTATTATTATTATTATTAGGTAGCTGTATCAAGAAAGCCATACAAGTTGTGCAGATGGCACAGTGTACAAGTTCATGTCAGCTGTAGTCACTAAAATCACATTTTGCATTGAAGGATTTTTGTCAATGTCATTGTCTCTAACATGGTCTCTATGTCAGTCTCCCAAGCTGTGATTGGAACTCACTAGAAGGGCTTGCTTATTTGAAATTGCCCTCACTGTGAAGGAGGCCAGCCCTTATCTTCTGAGAAAGATCAGTGTGATGAACTTTTGAGATTGCTCTGGTTCAAAAGGCGAGGTACAGATGCCACTCTCCATTTCCTCCCTACAGGTGTTCACCACACTGGCCCTGGTGGGCATGCTGATCCTGCCACTCAACTGTTTCCCCTGGGTCCTCAACAGCATCTTAGAGGCCAAGGTATCCCTGGAACGCATCCAGCGTTTCCTCAAACTGCCTAACCAGGACCTCCTTGCATACTACAGTCTGGGTAGGTGGGAGTGTGTGTGTGTGTGTGTGTGAGAAATTATTTTGCTTGTGTTTTTTGTTCTTAATGTTAAAGGGAATCGATCACAATTTTTATCATTGTATCCTTATATATTGTAAGGATAACACTCCATGAATAGCTGTAGTACTGAGCAGTCCTCTTCGTGTCTGAAATGGCAGCAAACATAGACGCAAAAGTGTCTGCCAGTGACGTCACTGGTGGACAATTCATCAATCGTTGTCTTCCTATGGCATTCATTGGCATTCAATACAAAAGCTGTATGTATGTTATTTCCGGTTCGAATCCCCGTGTTACATCTGGCTTGGTCAGGCATCTATTGCTATGTCATGACCTACTCCAGATCCTAGATGTCTCTTCCTGTCAAGTTTCCCTCCTGTGTGATTACTGGTCCCACTCTAATGCGTTCCACCTGTGTGTCAGTCTCCTCCATGTGTGTGTTTAAGCCATGTGTTTGCTCCCTCATGTTGCCAGTTTGTCTTTACCCCCGTGTGAGCATTCCAGCATTATTTTCTTGTCTTCCCAATTAATGTTTTGACCATTGCCTGTTTTTTGTGACTCTACCTTTTTGCCTGCCGTTTTGGATATCTCTGCCTGATCTGACTGAATCCCTTGTACCGACCTTTTTGCCTGATTAAACCTTTTTGGAACTTTTACTACTTGTGTCAGTCTGCTTTGTGGGTCCTTTGTTATTGTGAGACTGAGACTCTACAGATAACACTTTTTTTAGCCATATTTGGAGTGAGCTCTTTAGGACAACCAAGAAGGGACAGAGATGTTACGTAATGCACGTGACCACAACTGTCACCACTAGGAGGTGCTAAGTGAAAGATGTCAGGTTTGAATATGGGGAGTACAAGAGAAACTCTTTATAGAACTACTACTACTACTTTCGGCTGCTCCCGTTAGGGGTCGCCACAGCGGATCATCCGTTTCCATTTCTTCCTGTCTTCTGCGTCTTCCTCTGTCACACCAGCCACCTGCATGTCTTCCCTCACCACATCCATAAACCTCCACTTTGGCCTTCCTCTTCTCTTCCCTGGCAGCTCCATATTCAGCATCCTTCTCCCAATATACTCAGCATCTCTCCTCCACACATGTCCAATCCATCTCAATCTTGCCTCTCTTGCTTTGTCTCCAAACCGTCCAACCTGAGCGGCCCCTCTAATATAATCGTTCCTAATCCTGTCCTTCTTCGTTACTCCCAGTGAAAATCTTAGCATCTTCAACTCTGCCACCTCCAGCTCCGCCTCCTGTCTTTTCGTCAGTGCCACTGTCTCCAAACCATATAACATAGCTGGTCTCACAACCATCTTGTAAACTTTCCCTTTAACTCTTGCTGATACCCTTCTGTCGCAAATCACTCCTGACACACTTCTCCACCCACTCCAACCTGCCTGCACTCTCTTTTTCACCTCTCTACTGCACTCCCCATTACTTTGGACAGTTGACCCCAAGTATTTAAACTCAAATGCCTTTGTCACCTCCACTCCTTGCATCCTGACCATTCCACTGTCCTCTCTCTCATTCACGCATGCTCCTACTGACTTTCATTCCTCTTCTCTCCAGTGCATACCTCCACCTCTCCAGGCTCTCCTCAACCTGCACCCTACTCTCGCTACAGATCACAATGTCATCCGCAAACATCATCGTCCATGGAGACTCCTGCCTGATCTTGTCCATCAACCTGTCCATCACCATTGCAAACAAGAAAGGGCTAAGAGCCGATCCTTGATGTAATCCCACCTCCACCTTGAACCCATCTGTCATTCCAACCGCACACCTCACCAACAGTCTTCCTTCTTCAACTTCCATCATTTGATCTTCGGCTGTGTCTTCACTCGCTTCCTCTTCTTGGTCTCCAAAGTCATCCTACAGACCACCATCTGATGCTGCCTAGCTACGTTCTCCCCTGTCACCACCTTGCAGTCTCCAATCCCTTTTAGATGGCGCCTTCTACATAAGATATAGTCCATCTGTGTGCACTTTCCTCCACTCTTGTACGTCACCCTGTGTTCCTCCCTCTTCTTGAAATATGTATTCACCACAGCCATTTCCATCCTTTTCGCAAAATCGACCACCATCTGTCCTTCCACATTTCTCTTCTTGACTCCATACCTTCCCATCACCTCCTCATCACCTCTGTTCCCTTCACCAACATGTCCATTGAAGTCCGCTCCAATCACCACTCTCTCCTCCTTGGGTACCCTCTCCACCATGTCGTCCAACTCATTCCAGAATTCTTCTTTTTCATCCATCTCACACCCAACTTGCGGGGCATATGCGCTGATAACATTCAGCAATAAACCTTCAATTTCCAGCTTCATACTCATCACTCTGTCTGACACTCTCTTCACCTCCAGCACGCTCGACATACTCTTCCTTCAGAATTACCCCTACCCCATTACTCCTCCCATTCACACCACGGTAGAAGAGTTTGAACCCACCTCCGATACTCCTGGCCTTACTCCCCTTCCACCTGGTCTCTTGCACACACAGTATGCCTACCTTTCTTCTTTCCATCATGTCAGCCAGCTCTCTCCCTTTACCAGTCATAGTGCCAACATTCTAAGTTCCAACTCTCACCTCCACATGCCTACCCTTCCTCCTCTCTAGCTGCCTCTGGACATGCTTTCCCCCTCTCCTTCTCCTTCGCCCAACAGTAGCATAGTTTCCACCGACACCCTGCTGGTTAACAGTACCGGTGGCGGTCGTTGGTAACCCGGGCCTCAACCGATCCGGTATGTAAGTCTTATTTATGATCTGCATATTTGATTTGGCAAAGATTTTACGCCGGATGCCCTTCCTGACGCAACCCTCCCCATTTGTCCGGGCTTGGGACCGGCACTAAGGATGCACTGGCTTATGCATCCTCAGTGGCTGGGTTAAACTCTTTATAGAACAATAACTTAATATATTTTGCCAAACTTCAACAAGCTTACAACATGTAATTCCCATCTCTGTTACACTCTCCCCTCTGAATTCGGCTAAATATGGAAAACAAACAAAACTCAAAAGGAAACACCCTATCACCATGTCCCTTTAAAACATGCATGCCCATGCAGACCGGCAGTACCGATAACACCGAGGGCAGTCTGGCAGTGGCCTCGCCTAGCCTTGACTATGTTTTTAGTGTCGTTGTGTGGAGTGCGGGGAGGTGTGTCGAAGGTGTCTGGCTGGGAGAGCTGGCATTGGATCAGCTGAGGGAGCTTGGTCTGCTGCGTGCTGTGGGCCCATGGACCATGGCCCTGACCGGAGCTGTGCCTGAAGAGGAAACACTGAGGGCGGTCTGACAGGACGCGGAAGCGGGGCAGGCTAAGCTAACTGCTAGCCCATGCAGACTGGCAGTTCTGACACTCATCCTGGCTGGCATTCGTTCTCCTGGACAGTGATTTTAAAAAAAAAAAATTTTTTTAGTTTACCTATATGTGTTAGTTTTGATATATATGTGTTCTTGTAGTTGTTGTAGTTTGTGGATGTTTTTTTGTCTTTGTGTTGCATTTCTGGGCTGGGGAAAGCGATGTTTTATTTCATTTCATGTGCACAAGTGCATGAAATGAATTGACAGTGTTTCTGCTTCTGAAATCTTCATCCCCCTTTACTTATGGAATTGAATATATTATCTAAATGAATAACAGACAGCAAATTCCGCTTTAATTTGTTTGGTCAGTCTATATCAGCAAGAGCAGGCATTGATTCTGTTTTGAACACTAAGTGTATTTTGCACATCAATAAGTTAAAAAGTGGCATCTGGGTAGTGTAGCGGTCTATTCCGTTGCCTACCAACACGGGGATCACCGGATCAAATCCCCGCATTACGTCCGGCTTGGTCAGGCATCCCTACAGACACAATTGGCTGTGTCTGCGGGTGGGAAGCTGGATGTGGGTATGTGTCCTGGTCACTGCACTAGGGCCTCCTCTGGTCGGTCGGGGAGGGGTCTGGGGGGAATAGTGTGATCCTGCCACGCACTACGTCCCCCTGGTGAAACTCCTCACTGTCAGGTGAAAAGAAGCGGCTGGCGACTCCACATGTGTCGGAGGAGACATGTGGTAGTCTGGCAGCCCTCCCCGGAGCAGCAGAGTGGGTGGAACATCGACCGGGACAGCTCAGAAGAGTGGGGTAATTTGCCAGATACAACTGGGTGGGAAAAAAAGGGTGAGGGGGATAAAAAAAAAAGTCGGGAAGTCCTTTGCAATGAAAAGGTTGCTCTAATTTTTTTTTTCTTGGTTTTACACGACTCATAGATTTGTCTTAATGAAGTTTATGCTATCATGACTCAGTTATGTTTTTATTGCTTTGAAAATTACTGTCCACAGTGTCTCATGAGGACCCCTCGACAGCTGTCATTTTGGACCAGGGGATGTTTTCCTGGCAGGGGGTTAATGATCCAGACCAGGACTCAGTCGGACATAGAGATGTGGAGACGGAGACCAGACACATTAAAGGGAGTCTGCTGTTACACAGGCTCAATCTCAACATAACTACGGTACATGACAGACTTGTTACAGTGGTGCAGCTTTTGCTCTGGCACTGGTGCTGTGTTATGCCACTGGAGGGGGCTTTTAGATTTCCTTGTTGTGCATTGCAAATCCTAAATTATCATGTCGCATAATGACTCTTAACATTTAGGAACACCTCTACCCGTGCAAGACCAGTTGTTATATCTTAAAAACACTCACCTCGACGAGCCTATGACCTCATGTCACGGATCGCATGTGTTCACTACTTTCATTGTAACCCTTAAACTCAGTTTCTCTGTCACTCATACAGCACTAGCGAGAATACGAGCACTACTGCTGTCAAAACTTGTGAAATTAGAATGGTGGTATTTAGCTAAAAATCTTCTGTCCTAATCACACAAAAGTATCTCTTTATCCAGAAGTGTAGTCTTTATCCCTACATCTATGTTTTTAATCATATTATGATCATCTAAAGGGAAACTTTTACCAATACTGAAACGGGGCAGGATATGAAGCCAAACTAAAAACCAACCCAAGCACTATCGTCATACACAACATTATCATAAACAAACCCCCAAAAAAATCCTCTTATAATTTGTTTTTCAGATTCTGATTTATTAGCCAAGTAAACTGTACTTGCTCAGATACTTAGACTGAACACACAGGATACAACTCCATGTGCTAATTCCCATTTTAACAGAAATACATACAGATCTGAGTAATACTGTCTTGATCGTTTGACACACAACTGCCATGAGCAAAAGCACAAAACCATATATTGACATTTTCAAATTTTCATTTTATTCTACGTTTTAATTTTTCTTAACGAAAGTAACGGTACTGATGTTTTTGTGTGTTTGTTGACTCAGCCAACTTAACTGGGCAGGAAACATTTTGTGTGTGTGTCCTCTGTCGGCAAAGCACATCAGTATTTTAAACCTGGTGATTATGTAGAAACACTGTAACTAGTATCTAACTAATAAAAGCTACAGACTAAAATTCAACATTTTGACTTTCACTGTAAATTCTTGACATGATTAATCAAGTCACATTCCTTATCCGTTTTTATCGCTCAGATTTCATATGCATCTTTTTTTCCATCTGAAGAATATTATTAACCTTGGGGGTTGCCATTAACTTGAGAATAGTTGGTTGGTATTGACTGGTTAATATTGACTTGACAGAATTCATTCTCTCTTTCAGGGCTCCCTCATTGTTGTGGTGGGTAAAGTTGGCTGTGGAAAGAGTTCCTTATTGGCAGCCATCACTGGAGAACTCAACAGGTATGGTGCTTCTGAGCCTTTACCACATTGTTCATAAATTGTCCAGGGTGTGTGCAGCTTGCATATCCTGGTATTCTAATCAATACCACATCTGTATGTGAAGGAACACTATATTCTGAATGAAACAGAGATGAATTTGCAGTATTCATGAATCCGATAGGATTAGAGGATCCCAAATAGGATAAGGTTGGAGCTGGCATAATTCAATATCAGCATTCATGGTTTTTCAGTGGTGTTGTATCAGGATCAAATATGGATATTGTCATATCATGATACACAATATTGTTGTCTAATTTAATAACAGCAGGAATCTATTCCCTACAATTTCCCGCAAAATGAGATCTGAAATATTAGAGGGAGTATTATTTGAAAATTATTTTCCTTGTTTGTTAGATGAGCCACTGGTGCTATCTATGTGCCTCCAAACCAACACATAAAACCCATCTGCCCCAGATCCCCTAATGTCTATTTCGAATTTCACTCTTCCTTGTGCAGGCTTGGTGGTGTGGTGTATGTCAAGGGCAGAGAGGCCGGCTTCGGGGTGGCTTCCCAGGAGCCATGGATCCAGCATGCCACAGTGCGAGACAACATCCTGTTTGGCAGGAAGTATGACGTCACCTTCTACCAGGCAGTGATCGAGGCCTGCGCACTGGCAGATGACCTCAACGTAAGATTAACAAAAAAAGTTCCTGTTTTCCCATCTGCATCTTTCTACTATGTGTATATTATCTAGATATTACTTAAAATACTGACATAATGATTTGTTATTAGATTGATTTTTGTCTATTTGAGTGTCTGTTTTTTTACTGTGCTGTTATGCCTCTTGATAGTGTCTTTCATATATGGAAGTTATGGAGTTAATCCTTGTTTTTCAGACTGCAAATTAAACCATAGAATAAAAATTCTATTGTTTTGTGCACTTGCATTAAATGGAAACATTGCAATGTTATGCATTGACTGCTTCCACCAACCCATTGAGCAAATGTTATCAAGTAAAACTTTTCAAGTTCAAATTTTATATTGATTGCTATGTTTTCATATACAGGTAATTAACATTGGTGGTATGTACAACTGAAAGAGTACCAGGACATAAAGTTGATCTTTAAAAGTAGAAAAAAAAAACAGTATCTAAGAATATCTGCAAAAGTGTTTCTCCTTATCCAAGATTTCAGTTGCCAAGTACTTTAAGGAGTTAGTGACTGACTGGCATCTTCCTGTAGACTACAAAATCAGAACCAACCGTTTCACATTTAAGAGAATTTTGCAGATAGAGGGCCTTTTCGTTCTCTTTTCATTTAATATTTCACTGGAAAGAAACATACTGAAAAGAAAATACATTGAACATATGTAAAAAAGAAAGGATTAATTTGTGAATTTGGTTTGAAATGTTTGTTGAACAAGTCCAGCTTCTGTTTTTCTGTTTTTGCCAGGTTCTGCCAAAAGGAGACAGAACAGAAGTAGGCGAGAACGGAGTGACTCTGAGTGGAGGGCAGAAGGCTCGCCTTGCCTTGGCCAGGGCTGTTTACATGGTCAGTCATGTACAGTAACTGAACAGCCATCTGCTCACTGAGCAGACAGACACTGGTGTGTCACGAATAAATGTTTGGCAGCCAAAAATGTGTTTAGATCTCACGGTCCAGTACCATGTAAAAATATATGCTCATTAAGATGTTTAGGTTTGTACATGAAATATATGCTTTGCGGGCAGCATGGTGGCACAGTGGTTAGCGCGGCCGCCTCACAGCAAGAAGGTTCTGGGTTCGAGCCCCGGGGTACTCCAACCTTGGGGATCATCCCAGGTCGTCCTGTGTGTGGAGTTTGCATGTTCTCCCTGTGTCTGCGTGGGTTTCCTCCGGGTGCTCCGGTTTCCTCCCACAGTCCAAAGACATGTAGGTCAGATGAATCGGCCATACTAAGTTGTCTCTAGGTGTGAATGTGTCGGCCCTGTGATGGACTGGCGGCCTGTCCAGGGTGTTTCCCTGCCTGCTGCCCAATGACTGCTGGGATAGGCTTCAGCATCCCGCGACCCTAATTAGGATAAGCGGCTTGGATAATGGAATGGAATATATGTTTTGAAATTTTCTTAGTAATGTTTAGGAGGGGGAGAACATTAAATTGCTTTGCAGAATATATATAGTTTTATTTTTTTCCCTTAACTAAATTATATATTCACTTGATTATGCCAAATAGTGAGGTCTTAGGCTAGTTTTATTGGCATATTACTTGTTCTACAGATGCCAGTTGACTGCTGGGATAGGCTCCAGCATCCCCGTGTCCATGACAGCAGGATTAGTGGTTTGGATAATGGATGGATGGATTATGAACCTTTATTTGACCATGAAAACCAGAAATTTGACAAGTAATTTACCTTGGCCTATACAGCATCACAATAAGTTACACAATCTTCTTCTTCTTTCCGCTTGTTCCCTAGACATAGTCAGAGAGGGGCCAGTCAATTTTGGTGTACAAATCAAAATAATGAGTGAGAGCTTTATATCCAGTCACAAACTTCAACACACCATGGTAGATCAGGTCTAACATACCCAGACACTGTACAGGAGCATTCATGCGTAGTAGGTCAGAAAGTTAAAACAACCAGTCCTTTTCTAACGTCAAAGGAGAAGCAAGACCTATGCCTGAATTAGAATCCTAATAACACTTAAACCGAGAGATTTTTAATGTGATGTCTAAAAGACAAACTAATCGATCAGGGCTGGGCATCGCTGCTTATTTCCCAAATCGATTCTCTTCCAATTCACAAGGTCCCAGATCGATTCAAGTCAGTATCGATTCGGTTGGGGACATTTCAGTTGCAATGCCAATTTTGCAACCTGGTGCATTATTAAAAAATGTTAATGTTTACATTAACAATTGACCCCAAAGCAGTTTCCAGGAAAAAAATCAAACATTAAAAGATCAATTCGGGGCATCCGGGTAGCGTAGCGGTCTACTCCATTGCCTACCAACACAGGGATCACCTGTTCGAATCCCCATGTTACCACCACATTGGTCGGGCCTACAGACACAATTGGCTGTGTCTGCGGAAGCCGGATGTGGATATGTGTCCTGGTTGCTGCACTAGCGCCTCCTCTGGTCGATCGGGGCGCCTGTTCGGGGTGAGGGGAGAACTGGGGGGAATAGCGTGATCCTCCCACATGCTACATCCCCCTGGTGAAAATCCTCACTGTCAGGTGAAAAGAAGCGGCTGGCGACTCCACATGTATCGGAGGAGGCACATTATAGCCTGCAGCCCTCCCCGGTTCGGCAGAGGGGGTGGAGCAGTGACTGAGACGGCTCGAAAGAGTGGGGTAATTGGCCGGATACATCCATCCATTCATCCATTATCCGAACCACTTATCCTGCTTCCCACTTCAGAGTTTGAAATTTGTTTTTGTTAATTTTCAGCCTCATTATAAAATAGGACACTTGACAGTTTCATTGCCTTGCACGTCCGTCCATCCATTATCTGAACCGCTTACCCTGCTCTCAGGGTCGCAGGGATGCTGGAGCCTATCCCAGCAGTCACTGGGCGACAGGCGGAGAGACACCCTGTACAGGCCGCCAGGCCATCACAGGGCCCACACACACACACACACACACACACACACACACACACATTCACACCTAAGGACAATTTAGTATGGCCGATTCACCTGGCCTACATGTCTTTTAACTGTGAGAGGAAATCGGAGCACCCAAAGGAAACCCATACAGACACGGGGAGAACATGCAAACTCCACACAAAGGACGACCTGGGATGACCCTCAAGATTGGACTAACGCGGGGCTCAAACCCAGGACCTTCTTGTTGTGAGGCGACTGCGCTAACCACTGCGTCACTGTGCCGGATACAATTGAGGAGAAATTGGGGGGGGGTCCCAAAAAAAAATAAAATAAAAAATCAATTCAGGGACTTAATGAATCGATAATCGGATCGTTATGATGATGATTGATTCGAATCGGGAAACCGATTAATTGAACCCAGCCCTATAATCGATGTCGATGCTTGATGCAACCTCTCTTCTACATCGCGTGGTTGCAATGATCAGAGGATTAAAGGAGGTCTTCTTGGATAATGGGAAAACATTAACTTTGTCTTATCAGCATTTAGAACCATCTTAAGGTGAGAGAGCTGAGACTGTACCATGTCAAAAGTACTCTGCAAATATTTGCCAGCCGGAGCAAGGGTGGATGCTCAACAATAAATGATAGCATTATCAGCATAAAAGTGAAACAGAATAATAGGTATGTTTTGACTCAATTTATAAATGCTGAACAAAATTGAACCCAGTATTGTTTATTTATGATATACCTATGAAAGACCAGTTTTTGTGATTCATAAAAGTGCACTGATGTGAATTCTTTTTTTCCTTGACTAACATAACCACATTAGGAGAAAGACATCTATCTCCTTGATGATCCATTGGCAGCAGTTGATTCCGATGTGGCTCACCACCTTATGCAGAAATGCATCATGGGCATCATCAGGGGCAAGACCAGAGTCCTCTGCACGCACCGCATTGAGTTTGTGGACCAGGCTGACATGGTGGTGCTAATGGACAATGGGACAATCATCAAGACAGGTAGCAGAGATGGATTGTGTAAAAGGTGGCATTACATGTAGCCCTGTTTAGGTTAAGTTATAAAGGTTTTCATTGCCTCTGTGGGCCTTTAGAAGGTCACAAGGTCAGAACTTTGTCAGATATTACATGACAATAATTCTACTAAAGAGAGGCTTTACATTTTAAACAACTTTAACAAAAAATGGATTGGGTTAAGAATAGTTCAGTGTAATTAAAATGGTACCATAAGCTTCAGTTACTAAGTTAAACTGAATTAACTCTACGGCACTCATCCCGTTGTCCCGCTGGCCAAACCTTTCTTATCACATACTCACAGCAGCTCAAATTTTTTTTAATAAATAACATTAGGGAAATACCAACAAGTTTTAAACTCCAAACATTCAGTTAAAGGCTTTCTACTTCTTTAAACAGGCTCTCCAGCTGAAGTCCTTCCTTTGGTAGAGGCTGTGCCAAAAAACAGGAAGAACAGGAGCAATGCAAAAGAGAAAGGTACTTGGATTTTCATTCAGAACTGTCTTTTGTTGGGGGGGGGATTCATCTGTATCACCTTTTGAATGAATTACAAATGTTTTAATCTGTTAAACAACTTCCAAACTGGTCCATTACTTTTACAGTATCAAACAAGCATAGACCATAAGTTTGACTAAGATGTAAGCCTTTATCCAAAAGAGATATTGTACATGATTCTTTTTGTCAAACATTGTGATGAAGATAAGTCTTTGCTTTGGTTTCTGACATATTACCCATGGCTTTTGGTATCAAACTTAAACATTTGGCAAATTTTGCAATATAAATTATTTCAGCCTGGTATTGGGCTAAGGCCTAATTCTGGCAGTCTTTTTGATGGTAATTTTTATTCAAACCAGATGACATTGAGCAGGAAGAGGCGAGGTGTGGTTCGTCCAATGAGCTGCAGGTGGAGGATAATTCTGACCTATCAGGGGAGGAGCAGAAGCAGGTGGGCGGGCTGGCATGGAGGGTTTACCAGACCTACTGGGTAGCGGTGGGGAAAGTCCTGGCTGTTTCCATCCTGATGTCTCTCTTTCTCATGCAAGGTTTGGACTTTGTGCTTAACATTTCATTACCATCTGTTTGCCTCTGTCAACTGGTAAATATTTACATCATCAGCACCAAAAATACCATAAATTCATATATATTTTAAACACTGGTGGTCCAAGTCTTGCGATGTCGGGGGCGAATTCTACTTAACAAGATAAACAGAGAATGGAACCCTAATCCCGGTAGTGTTAGTGCAAAGCTCTACCTATTTAGGTAAATAGGACCATATTTCACACCTCTCCATTTTAGCTGCACACCACATTTAAAGTGGCTAGCAGCAATTTTAATTCGGAACACTTTTTGATTGAACTCTTTCTGCACCCCGACAGCTATCAAGTAGATGCACTAAGAAAAAATATGGTCTCTTTGGTCACCCTAGGCGCTGTAAACAGAACATTTTTTCTGTACCTGTAATTACTGCCGTGATGTGAGCATCTGGGGAATAAGGAGTTACAACATAGTTGGAGCACCACCAGGGGCAATGCTAGGATCAAACTTCTAGGGGGAGTTCAGCCCCTAATGAGAATGTGACATGCATACAGTACCTTGCAAAAGTGTTCAACTCCCCTGCTAAATCACTCATTTCATTGGATAACAATTAATAGATTAATATTTTTCTATATATGGTATTTTAATTTACAACAATACTTTTCATTGATAACCATTAAGTAACACGAAATATTTTTTAAGAAAATGAAAAATGGAATATGCTGTTTGCAAAAGTATTCAACTCCTTTCACTTTGGCAAACCTCAGTTCAATCAGGTACACAATGTTACCTTTAGAGGCAACCTAATTAGTTGGGTGGTCTATTATAGTGTATGGTTCAGAGCGAACAGTCACAGATTTCAATGTAATACACCTGTTTTAGGGAGGACCCACAGTCATTTAATGATTAGCTATGACTGCTAGACTAAACTGCACTCTAACCTACTGTGGTTTGCCTGCACTCTTCTCTGCTCCCACATCTCAGGCCTCAAATATATAAAACACTAGTCTTTATAGACTTAGTGCTTCTTAAGTAAAGAAAACTCTCTATTTGTTCAAACAACCAGTTCTTCAATTGGCCTTGCGTTGCAGCTGTTGCATTGCAAACAACCAGAGTCTGTCTCCAAACAACTGCCAACTACTGCTGTGTATTCTTTTACAGTTGAGTGAAGTAACTACCAATAACTTTGGCTTAATACTGCTGCCTACTGGAGGGTGTACAGAAACAGTAATAGGGCTTAACTGAATGCAAGACTATTAAGAATAATACTAGTTCAGTGGCACTTCTTTCAGGAAGGAGGCAGGGTGGAGCTATGAGGTTTTGCTGACAGTTTGAGGATCCAGCGGAGTTATGAGATTTAGGCACAAGCTCTTTCTAATACTTTTCATTGGTTAAATATTTGTAAAACCCACAGACAGATGTAAAGGGTGACCAATAGCATTGATTTATGGAAAAAAAAAGACTAAATATGGAGATACGACCTTTCTGCCCAACAGTGACAATTTAAGCCCTCAGACAAGTTCATAAAATCTAATGTTAGCGGGCTAAAAATGATTTCAGAAAATAATGTTAATTACAGTTTTTTTTAGGGGTGCTGAAATGAAATGTAGATGTGCTTGAGCATCCCCAAAAAGAGTCTAAAATCGCCAGTGAGCACCACTAACATTAAATGACATTAGCATTTTGTTTGCCAGTCAAGTTTATACGTTTTTAGTGGGCTAGTTGGTAACTACTACTTAAGACTTTTTGATTACTGTGTCTGAGCATATAAGAATGACAAACTCAGATTCACTATGTTAAGAAACAAAGTAGTACAGGGGCTAAGAGAGGCCAAAGCTGACTTTTTCTTGAACATAATCGGTGAAGCAAGAGGTGATGCTAAATTAATCTGGGAGCAGATTAAGAAACTGACTGGACAACATCACAAAGTAGGAAGGTAAGTGGAACTTGAAATCAATGGAAACCTTTCAAGGGACCCAGTCATAATTGTTGAGGCTCTCAACCATTATTTTAATGATTCAGTGGCCACTATTGCACAGATTTTCTGAGTGAGTCAATTGAACACTACTTCAGTGGATATTGCAGCCTTGCAGCCACTATACCCTTCTTTAGATGTTGCAGAACTACCCTTGCACATAAGAGATATTCCTGAGGCAGATGTACTAAGAACGATCAATGCTCTTAAAGCATCAAAAGCAAAGGATGTGTATGAGATGGATACTGCCATGCTTAAAGAGCTAAGCACATCATTAGTCTCTCCCCTAAAATATATTAAACCAGTCCTTCTCCCAGGCAATCTTCCCGGGTGTTTGGAAGATGGCTATTGTAACACCAATTTTTAAAATTTGGCAACCCTCTCACCATCTGCACAGGCCTATCAGTATCCTACTAGTAGTATCGAAGTCAAGTCAAGTCAATTTTATTTGTGTAGCCCAATATCACAAATTACAAATTTGCCTCAGTGGGCTTAACAGCAACACAAAATCCTGTCCTTAGACCCTCTCATCGGATAAGGAGCAACTCCTTAAGATATATAGAAGATAGCAGAGAGATGCGTTGCAAAGCAATTAACTTTCCACCTGAAGAACAACACCTTTTCCCTGTACCCGGTGCAGTTCAGATTTAGAGCTAGCCACTCTACAGAGATGGCTAACTGCTTCTTTATAAAGAAGGTTAAATCATTATTGGATAAGGGTGGTGTTGTTGGGGCAGTGTTTTTAGATCTTGGGAAAGCCTTTGACACTGTATTTCATGCTGTCCTCCTGTATTAAGTTAACTACCTTCAATTTCTCTCCAGATGCCCTTAGGTGGATAGAGTCGTACCTTTCTGACCGATCTCAAATAGTCAGAGCCGATAACCATCAGTCACTGCTCTCAGCTCCTCCACTGACGTCCCAAAAGGATCCATATTGGGCCCACTTCTGTCTAGCTTATATGTTAATGATCTGCCATCTGTATGCCCCAGGATAGACTCAAATTTATGCTGATGACACTGTAATATATGTACACAGCAATACAAAAAGCCAAGTTGCCTCCATCATAACCAATGCAATGGCCCATGTTACCAAATGGTTAAACCACTGCTTTCTACAACTAAATGTGTCAAAAACCACCAGCATGTATTTCACAAAGAAGGCTAGCAATACTGTTGAGCCACACATATTTGTACTTGGACAAAGATTAGAAATGATAAAATAATTCAAATATCTTGGGCTCATGATAGACTCAAATCTCTCGTTCAAAACTCAGGGTAAGAGGGTTTGCAACAGGGTCAAGTACAACCTAGCACATTTCAGATTCATACGGAATGTCAAACAAAGCTGCTATAATTTACGTAAATCCTATGATCATATCGCACCTAACCTATTCAAGCTGGTCACAGGCAAGTAGTTCAACCTTGAGACCACTAGAATCATTATATAAACAAACCATGAAAACCCTTGATAGGAAACCCAATAGTTTTTCACCGCTGTCTGTCATAAATTGGAAAATTATACATTTATGAGCTGGGAAAATCTCATCAAGAATGCAAATATATGTCTCATCTAGAAAATTATTCATGACATGGTTCCTCTCTGACTCGGTTGCTTTGCTAGGGAACGAGTAAATACAAATCAGATTACAAGAGGATTGACAAGAGGGAATTGCATTATCCCACTAAGAAAATCGGCTTTCAGTCAATATACCTTTTCAATTAAAGCAGCATATGAATGGAATGTTGCACCAGTCCACCTTATAGAACTCACCACTTACACTTTTCTTGACAATTAAGAACATGGCTTTTCAGACTATAAGGTTGTTGTTTTTTTTCTGAAAATGTTTCAAAATGTTCCAAAAACAGACTAAAATTGAAACATGGACATTGTTAGACTTTATCTCAATATCATATGTCTGTGGATTGTTTAACAATAAATACATAAAAAATCTTGTAGAAAGCAATATTTTACAAAAGCAGAATGCTATTTGGATAAGGCCTGCTTGTTCACCTGTCAGAGTTTCAGTTAAAGTTTGCATGTTGAGTAGAAGCACCGTTCAGTTGATTTCGAAAAAATTAAGAATGTAAAACACCAACACTTGCAATCATCAAAAACTGTGACTATGGTTAAGCTGTGCAAAAACTGGTGATCAGTTCAAGAGAGTTTGTTGGCAGACTCACAGACACCTCCAGTTCCTCCCACCTCCTGGTTAAGTAAGGTTATAAGTTTGGTGTGGTTACGTTTATATGGGTTTGGTATGGTTAAGGCAATGGTTATGATCTGGGAGGGCAGTTGTCCCTTCCAGCAGGCCATCTAGTGGCGACTGTGGAAGTGGCTTTCTATATGTGCAGGATGACTGTGGTCCAAATTTTCGATGGTCACAGATTTTGGTGCAACACCAGGATAGATGTTAGTCTTGACATGACAAAAGTGTAAAAAAATAAATGGAGGTTGGCTTGGGTTAATGTGAAAGTTGTAGATGGAAAACCACTGACTAGAGTTGATTTCAGACTAAACTATATTCCCAACTAGATTGCAGCATCATATTAATTTGACAATTCCATAAACAAATTTATTAAATCTGTCATTATTCTAATGCTGTGCATCACATTTTGAATAAATTTGGTTGCCATCTGACAAACCATGATATCTCACTAAAAAAACCTAATACTATGTGAAGCAGGCCATCTCACCTCTCATAGAGTGGAGAAGTGTGCATAGCCGCTGGTTCTCAGAGGAATTTTCCCATTCAGTCCACCCATTGGAAATTTTAGTTTTAAAGACTACCATATGATAAAATATGAAACACACTTAAGCGGTTAACATGGATTCCACTTTTTTGACGGTAGGCAATCAACAAGTAGCAGTTGCAATATCAGCAACCCAACACACTACTTTTTTTCATATTTCTGTCTCATTCAGCCTCAAAGAATGTGTCTGACTGGTGGCTGTCCTATTGGATCTCTCAGCTGAAGAACAATGGTTCCACCTGGACCAATGGTTCCTCCCCAAATGACTACGGCTCACCCCAGCTGCTCTTCTTCACACCTGGAGGACTTGTGTGAGTTGGACAGTGAATGTCACAATGAATCAAGAGCATGTGAGGAGTCACAGAATAACATTTTCTCCACTTAACTGGGAGTGTGATTTTCCTTGTAAACCGGTTGTAGCTCAGCTGTGCCTAGAATGGCACCAAAATAGGACATTATGCTTTCTTCCACAGAATGGTTCAGAGAATTTAGCTCTTTGATTTCAACTTGTTTGCTCATATTTAAAAATTTCCCCCCACAGTTTGCATTAGTTTTTGAAAGTGACCCATTTCATATCAGTGTGAACATAACTTTATCCTGAAATGCCTTAGATGTGCAAGGGAACATCAACAGTACATCTTTTGACTGTGTGTAACCACTTCACTAGTAATGTATTGAAATCACTTAAACCTTTTACATTTTTCACTGTGTATCTTATAAGCTAGCCATAATGAGATCTCGAGTAGGTATGGATATAATTGTAACCGAAGAGGAAATCAGAGAAATTTGATGAATTTTAGAATTGTTTTTTTTACATTTATTTTCATGCTCATTTTAGATTCAGATTTCTTCATACACCTACATGGACCAGTGCTATTTCTTGTATAGATAGTACCATATTAGGAATCTGTGATAATTGGGATTCATGGTGATTTAAAAAAAACAATAACAATCGTGTAAAGGAATTTCATGAGAGTAATTACCCTCCACATAATTATAAATACACAGGTATTTTGGTGCTTTGCCCTCCTAATGCAGCCCTCAAACAAGTGGTGCTCGATATTGAAAACATTATTATGATCATCATAGGGAATTTTACATGATATCTGTATATATATCATGATATCTGCTTACATACGCTAAAATACTATGTTTAAGAATCCAACTGAGGTTCATCACTTTGAACTGTTTGTTAATATAAGCTATGATATAAAACCAAAACTAGTTTTTAAATGATATTCCCTCAGATATTTCAGACCACATTTTGTGAGAAATTTTAATTAATATATTCTCATTATAAATAATTTGGAAAATAAAATTTTGTCACGATGTGACAATTTCCGAATTTCATTGATATACAATACAGTTAAAAGACAATAAACAATAAATTTTTGCTCAGCTGTCCCTCAAACTAAAATTGTTTTCAACCATCTTGTGTTGACCAGGTCTCCGCTGCCGTTTGTACAAACGTCTCCACTAGCCAACATGAGTTCGGAGGTCAGATTCTACCTGTCGGTGTACACCTCCATCGCCATTGGTAACACCGTCTTCGCTGCTGTGCGAGCCTTCCTCTTCGCCTATGGAGCCATCTGCGCCGCTGCAGTTATCCACAACAGACTCCTGGACAGGGTCTTTAAGGTGATCGTTGTCTCAGCTTTGAACCCATGGGATACGCTCTCTCACTCTCTCGCTCTCTTTGTCTTGTTCTCTCTTTCTATGGTCTCTCTTCTTCTCTCTTTCTCTCTCTCTCTAATTGTCTTTCTCTGTCTCTCCTGCTGCTCTCTCTCTCTTCCTCTTTATCTGTCTCTCTATTTTTCTCTGTCTCTCTCCTGCTCATCTAACTCTCTCTTTCCCTCTTTCTGTTTCTGTCTGTCTCTCTTTCTCTGTCGCTCTCCTCCTGCTGCTCTCTCTCTCTCTCTCTCTCCCTCTGTCTGTTTCTGTCTGTCTCTCTCACTCTTTATCTCTCTTTGTCTCTCTCTCTCTCTCTCTCTCTGGGCTAACAAGCAGAGATGAGCTGGCCCCTGTTTTTTACAGAGCCAAAAAGATTGCAAGTGTTCACAAAATTTGGCAGCATCCAAGGAGAATGATAGGAAGGTTGCCAGTTTGAAACCCGAGACTAGCAAGGAAAAGTCTGGGTGGAGTAACTAAGTGAGAAATTGTATTCAACCACATCCAAAGGAACCTTGAGCAAGGGATTTAATGCCTCATTTGCTCTATTGGAGCTGCTCAGTGGCCAACAGTAGGAGACCATAGATGGGAATGTGTAGGGGGGATTTAATGAAAAAGAAAAAAAATTCTCAATAAGCTTTTTCCTGAAGATATAATGTATGTAAAAATTGTTTGCTAATAGCCTTCTGGGCCAAATTTATTGTGGAGTGGCAGTAGATGAAGTTGATTCATTAATTTTTGCACATGTCTTATTTGTTTTGACATGTTCTCCCCTTCGGCCGTCCGAAGGCACATTTTATTGTCATTTGCGCGCAGCTCAGTCTGTAGTTGAAGTGCCTCTCTTTGTTGAGATGTCCATTGTCTGGGTATCCCTTCATCAGCTAGCTCAATAGAGGATATGCAGGGTCACCAAGAAGCATAAGGGGCACTTGTGTACATTCAGTTTCCTGTGTGTTCTACATGGAAAGACAAGAACTTTAGAGGCATTGACGTTGTGCCACAATATTAGGGTCTTAGTATTTCTCAGGAGTTAGGGTTAGGTGTGAATATGTGTGTGTGTGTGTGTGTGTGGGCCCTGTGATGGTCTAGCGGCCTGTCCAGGGTGTCTCCCCACCTGCTGCCCAATGACTGCTGGGATAGGCTCCAGCATCCCCGTGACCCTGAGAGCAGGATAAGCGGTTTTGATAATGGATGGATGGATGGATGGATGTTCGGCAAAGATACGACATAGTTGTTAGTTTATGGTTTCCCTAGTTCCCTATCATTTCACCCCAGATTAAGGTAAAGGACAAATACACTAATTAAATAACCATGGAGTGTATATTTGGTGGGGAACAATCATAGTTCATCATGGCGATGGAGCAGCTCTGTAGGTGCAACTGTCACTTTCTCTCGATTCCCCCCTCTCTCCCTAAACTTCATTTCATCTCCGTAGACGAAGTTTCCAGTCCTTAGACATTACTTCTGTTCCTTAAAAGAAAAGTAGATCATCGTAAAAGCACAGAAAACAGAGGTTGATATAAGTTATTCATGCTAAAAATTGAAACTAAAGAGCTCATACAGCTAAGATCTCCATCTCTGACAGGATTTAAGCAGAATTCCCTCATCATGGACAATTTCATGAATGCTGTCACTGAAACTATTTTAACCTCTCCGAGGAATCCCCCGCATGGCTTTTGTAAACTCTCTGACGTCAAGTTAAGCAATTTTATTTGTATAGCCCAATAGCACAAATTACAAATTTGCCTCAGCGGGCTTTACAGCAATACAACATTCTGTTGTCTAATTCGTAGTGTAATTCGTACTTGCTTCCTTCCCAATTGCTTTGATTTCATTTTATGCATTTTGTCTCTTCTGTACGTAACATAGACACCAATGGAGTTCCCCTCAATAGTGAGCCTATATCATAGCATGCAACAAAGAATATGGTGCCTTCAAGTGGCAGTAAAACGTTGGTACAAAACTGCTCACAACTTTCTCATAAATGGTCAAACATGCCTGAAACTTTTCTTATGGGCTCCTAATGTTACAAGTTATCAACCCAATATGCATTTATTTTTCATTTATTATCACTTATTCACATATGTATGGAATTTGTGTATATATTTGTGTATATCAGAATCAGAATATTTTATTCATCCCCAAGGGGAAATTGGATGTATTTATAATATGTAAAATACATTCTGAGTTCTAACAATCCAAGAGAAGTTCCATGTAAGTGTAAAAGCATACTTTGCGAATAAAGCCTAATTCTGATTCTTTAAACTTTATTTCCCCTGTCAATACTTTACTTCCTTTCTGTAGATTTCACTTTTTCTCCTTAGACTTCTTGCAGCCTGGCCAGGAAGTTTAGAACACATGAACTTACCAAAATCCAAAGCTGACTCTCAAACCTTGTGGTTACTCGGCATTTTTTCAACTTCCTGTTTTGCTTGTCCTCAGGCCACAATGACCTTCTTCGACATTACCCCACTGGGCTGCATCCTCAACCGCTTCTCCTCAGACCTATATAGTGTGGATGACAGCCTGCCCTTCATCCTCAATATTCTGCTGGCGAATATCTTTGGGCTGTTGGGAATGCTTGTAGTGATGAGTTACGGCCTGCCCTGGGTCCTTGTGCCCCTCCTGCCCCTGGGTCTCCTCTACCACCGCACCCAGCAATTCTATCGGCACACCTCGCGGGAGCTGAAGCGCCTGTGCAGCCTGACACTTTCCCCTGTCTACTCTCACTTCTCAGAGACACTAAGTGGGCTCAGCATCATCCGTGCCAGCCGAAGCACCATCAGGTTCATGCTCGGATATACATGCCCGCTAATATAGTTATTGATAGATTACTCAGGGCTTGAGCACAACTGGGCAGTCTTCTGTGTGTCTCTGAAATGCCACTTAAATTGTGAATGTGAAAACTTTCTTCCTGGTTTGCTAAAATGCTTCACTGTATAAAAAAATACAAATAACAGCGCCACATTATAAAGCTGTATGTAGATTTGATATTCACATTTTCGTATACAGTGCAGCCTATCGTCCCACCAGGAAGTAATTTTTACATTTAGGGTTGTCCACCAGTCATGTCACTGGCGCACACAATTTTGGCGGCGTTTAAAAGACACACAGAAGACTGCTGCTCAGAGTTATGGCTGCTAATGGACTGTTATCCTTGCAAAATATATGTTCTGCTATCTATAATATATAGAGAGATAATGTTGGAAATTGTAATTGTCTCCCTTTAAATTGTAAACATGTTGACATACTAAAGTCCTCATGACAAATATCTGTTAGCTTAAAAGGATCATGGTTCTTATTCTGATCTCCAGATGAACCTGATGAAGTTCTTGTGTTCTTTGTGGTTCTGTCAGGTTTGAGGAGGAGAATGCAAAGCGCCTGGAGCAGAACCAGCGCTGCCAGTTCCTTAGCGGTGCTGCCATGCAGTGGCTGGACATCCGCCTGCAGCTTATTGCTGTCACCGTGGTGACAGGCATCGGCGTGATTGCTGTCATCCAGCACCAGTTTGGTTCTGTAAACCCCGGTGAGAGGCCTTAGGCACTGCAAGCAATTTTGGTTATAGTGGATTAGTTACTTGCAGAATTTCATTCTGAAATTAGATATTCAGCTGTTACACTGGAGTATCCTTAAAATTGCATTCAGCAATATTTGATATTAACAGTTAATCAAGAGGCTCCCTGTATTGCAAAAGGATCGCATGTACTGCTGATAGCACTGAGAATCAAAAATGCGCTGTTGACAGTTTTCCTTAACCTGAGGCAGACTTTTCCTTCACTTTTTGGCTAATCGTTTACTTTAGTCGGCCTGAAGATGGCACCTCTCCCCTTACAATAGTACCAAGGATAAGCCACTTGCCATCTTCGGGCCGAATAATCTAAACAATTAGCTGAAAGTGAAAGGGGATGCGAGCAATCATCCTAAAATGGACATAGCTTTCCTTAAAATATGCTGATCACATAGAGTTAATAACAAAAATTGTGGTACCCCTGTAATCTTACAGGACATCTTTACTACTCTGTGCAAAGAGTTTTTACATTTCAAATTCAAATTACAATACCAAGCAAGAATGGGAAAAGTTAGGGTAGACGAAATAAATTATCTATCGAACAATATAAGAATTCTCCTATCTATGTCAAATTTGCAAAGTTTAACAAAAACAGACGTTGTTGTACTTTACAGTGTATAACATTTGTATGATCAACCCACTTTAATTTACTGTCAATTATGGTACCAAGATATTTGTAAGAGGAGACTATTTCTACTTTACCAGATATAGCAGTTTTGATCTGAGGTCCCTTATCTTTTCTGAAGTCAATCAGCATGTCCGTAGTTTTGTTGACATTGATCTCAAGAAAAGAAGCCTCACACCAATTAAAAAAAAATCATCAAGGACTGCACCATGAACCCTTTCAGCACCTTGCAAGAGACTAAGTAGTCTAGAGTCATCAGCATATTTGATGATGTACCTGTTGGGCTGCTGACTCCTACAGCTGTCTGTATAGAGGATGTGGAGGAGAGGGGAGAGGATGCAACCTGAGGGGAGCCAGTGAAGGAAAAGTGTTCATCAGAGAGAACTCCATTAACTCTCACTCTCTGAGACTTGTTAGTTAAAAAGTCTGATATCCACCCAGCCAGCCCCAGGTTCAATTAGGTACTGAGCTTCTCAGCAAGCAGGTGGGGCTGGATGTTGTTGAATGCGGATGAAAAGTCCACAAATAACAGTCATGTATGGCTGTTTCCTTCCTCTAGGTGTTCATAGATGAAACTGAGAGGAGTTAAGGTGGCATCCTCTATACTACTGTTTCTCCTATATGCAATTTGCATAGGACATAACAATTGTGTGGTTTTCTTGAAAATTATGCATTTCATTATCTTCTCAAAACATTAAATGTCCAATGATTAATTTATGCTATTCAACACAATTATGCTATTCTTAAACTATTTTAAACTATACTATTTTATGTTTTGATTAATTCTGTTAGACTTTGACATTTAGATAAAATAAACATTAAAAAAATCTAGGATTACTTAACCTGGCATAGTTCAGTGTCACTATTTCCTGATTTTCCTGGCAAGACTGTTTCCCTGCGTATGTCATACAATCATGGTAGTGTGGATTGCAAATATTACATCTTTTTGTAAAGGTGTCAACACAAACATTAAGATGGATGAAAACTTATGTATCTGGGTACGCGGAAAAAGATTTTGCTTTTTAGCGAGCCACAGTACAGGTTCAGTGAGATCTAGCTTTCAGAGGAGAAACAGATGGGACAAGGATGATGCAACATCCGCACCATCGCTGTTGGCATAATGTCTAGTCTTGAAAATATAGTGAGTTGTTTGAGCATATAAAGGCTGTACCTTGTGTCATCGTCTATACTTACCATATTCAATATAAATCAAGGACGGAGTGATTAGCAAACAGGGTCCAAAAGTCCTGTTCAATTTTATGTAGAAAATGGAAATCAAATGGGTCTGGATGTGCATCATCACTTTAGAGGTCTGCTCTATTTTCTCCTCTACAAAGGAGCAGAGATATGGGAGGCAATAAAAAAAATAAGTTGCAAAACTGGAACGCCTCCCATGTTTCTCTAACATCTCACTGTTTGTGTGTGTGTGTGTGTGTGTGTGTGTGTGCGTGCGTGCGTGCGTGCGTGCGCGTGCGTGCGTGCGCGTGTGTGTTGTCCCTACCAGGCCTAGTGGGACTTTCTCTGTCCTACGCCCTGTCCATTACTGGCCTGCTGTCTGGTCTCATCTTCAGCTTCATCCAAACAGAGATGCAGCTGGTGAGCGTGGAGCGCACCGAGGAGTACTCCACCTGCCTGCCTACTGAGCCGCAGCATGAAAATTCACAGGTCAGAACTAGACACGGACAAGTGCTACTACTACTACTACCACCACCACCACCACCACAACTAGTATGACTTTCAGAACAACCGTTAAAAAGTGCAAAATACAGGTCGTCCGGGTAGTGTGGCAGTCTGTTCCATTGTCTACCAGCGCGGGGATCACCGGTTCGAATCCCCGTGTTACCTCCGGCTTGGTCGAGCATCCCTACAGACACAATTGCCCGTGTCTGTGGATGGAAAACCAGATGTGGGTGTGTCCTGATCGCTGCACTAGCACCTCCTCTGGTTGGTCTGGGCGCCTGTTTGGTGGTGGTGGGAGAATAGCGTGATCTTCCCATGCGCTCTGTCCCCCTGGCGAATCTCCTCACTGTCAGGTGAAAAGAGGCGGCTGGTGACTCCACATGCATCGTGGGAGGCACCTGGTAGTCTGCAGCCCTCCCTGGATCGACAGAGGGGGTGGAGCAGTGACCAGGATGGCTCGGAAGAGTGGGCTAATTTGCCGGATACAACTGGGGAGAAAAGGGGGGGCGCAAGATAAAAATAAGTAAAGAACATTGTAAAATTAAAACAAGAAAAGGATGAAAACTAAAAGACAAGAGGAAAAGGAATAAGAGGATTTGGGGCTGTACAAATAAATTTTGACTTGAAGGAATGAGATGAAATTAAAATGATGAAATTAGGATGGACTTAGAAACGCTTGGTGAGAGAAACGGGTTAAGGGTGTTTTTTAACAAAATGACAGACTGCTCGCTTGAGGTAAGACCCACTCAAGGGTCAAACCCAGGGTCAGTGGGGTTTTCTGCATGTTACCATTAAGGTATTACCACCCTTTTCTATTAGAGGCAGTCGGCGGTCTTCATTATTGTGCATTTATTGTGTAATCAAGGTTTTATTGTTATGTGATAACACCAAGAAACAGCATCTCATGGCTGGCCCGTGATGCAACCTCTTCTACAGTGGTTGGTGTTCAGCGCTCAGATGAGTTATTGTGAATATTAATTCATTTAAAACAGTCATGAAATGCTAGTGCACTTTCAAATTCTTATTACAGTTTAACAATTCCGTGGTGTTACATAGACCGTAATGTCTTGTTATGTTGTAGTGTTGTTATTCTATATTAAGTACACTGAGAGAGCCACGAAACCGGAGTCAAATTCCATGTAGTGCAAACCTACATGGCCAATAAACATGATTCTGGTTCTGATTCTGGTTCTGGTGACATACTGGAAGTTGGAGTCTGGTTTAGTCTGGACATGCTGATTACAACCTGATCACAGCTGCTGAATGAACGTGTTATACAGGAGATACACATGAATATACAGCAGAGAGAACACGACAAAAGTGAAAAGGAAAGCCCCTAAACACATCACCACTTCGTTGTTTAGGGTCTGGTGAACGCGCTACTCTATCTTATATCTTATATGTTGTTCTGTTGTTCGGGTCTGCAGAAAACATTTGCTGGCTAGCGTCACATTGGTCTCATAAGGAGTGAAGGTCTTTGCTGTTAAGTGGATCTGATGGTGTTTTCTTCATTTTTATGTCTTCCTACTTTGTTTTTACATCTGTGTTTTTAAAATGTATGTACTTTTTGTACTGATTTTTTATGCCTTCAAGGCCAGGTCACACTTGAAAAAGACCTTGTCTCTGGCTTCTCTCCCAGTTAATGTAATAAATGAATAGACAAGATAATTGAATAAAAATAAATCAGTGATAATGAGGGCCCTGTCTAATTCATCTAATCATTCAGTTTGTCTCTATCTGACAGTAGGGACTCTATCTAAGGTGCTTGCCAGTTACCTCCAACTCTGGTTGTTTGTTTTCAGCTGCCCCTGTCATGGGCGGAGCGGGGCTGGCTGGAGTTTCGGGGGACGGTGCTGGCCTACAGAGAAGGTCTGCCCAACGCGCTGGACGGGGTGAGCCTGGTGGTACGGCCCGGGGAGAAGGTGGGAATAGTGGGGCGCACGGGCTCTGGCAAGTCCACCCTGTTCCTGGCCCTGTTCCGCATGGTGGAGCTGACGGGGGGAAAGATCTTCCTGGACGGGGTGGATATCAGCACCGTAGGCCTGACGCAGCTCAGGTAGGGCGGAGAAGGAAAGGGAAACAGGCGGTGTTATATAAGATTAACTTTTGTGGCATACTGGTAGGATTACCTTGTTTTGACTCACATGCTCTGTATTCAGCAATTCCAAGACTGGTTTATTTGAAAGTCCAAATTTAAAGATTTATTGAACAAAATGAAGTGTCTTGATTAGAAAATTGCTGTAGTAATTTATATATATATAAAAAATCCTTAATTGGATGCCTCATTTATGTTTGGGTCAAAAATTTAATTTATAATCACTGCTGTGAAAAACTGTTTTTTCTCCATCTGGCCATTCACACCTACTAAACCACACACACACACACACACACACACACACACACACACACACACACACACACACACACACACACACACACGGCTCACATGGACACACTTCTCCCTATATACAGTGCCATAAACATATATAAAGTGCCATCTAAAAAGAAATATAATATAACATAAAACAAACAATACTCAAAATATTCCATTAAAAATATTCTCTTGAATGAAAATAATATGAATAAATTTAATCCTTCATGTTTACATAACCATATCCAAATATGAATTATGGCTCTAATAGGTATAACAGGGTTTTCTTTGTGACATAACAAAAAAAATGATGAATAGTTAATTTTAGCTGTTTGCTGACCTGCTGAGTGGGTGGTTTCAAGCCGGCAGTGTCAGCCGTCCTGTAAGCTTACTGTTGGTAATATCAACACTGAGGACCAGCTTTATGGAGATTTATGGTGGCACTGCCTGATGTTCTCGTTGAATGCAGGGGCAAGTGTGCGAAGTTGGTTTGGTTAGGTTTTTCTCTTTGTTTGTTGAACTGGGTTTTCTGTGCAGCCCCCTAAACACAAACTGATCCCAACATCAGATCCTGTGTGTTACTGAATATGTAACAGATGGCAACACACAACTTCATATTCCTCGTGTGTGGACATACTTGGCTCATAAAACTGACTGTTGCCCCTTTTCCACTACCTGGTACTGGCTCGACTCGACTTTTTCATTTTCCATTACGGAAAGTACCAGCATTTTGGTAACTGTTACCACTTTTCTGGTACCACCTTTGTCGAGGTTCCGAAAAAACTGGAGTGGGTACCAAAATCAGTGCAGACCAGCTACACTGAGGGGGTACTGTTACGGTAATGGGAAACGACACTCTGCGAGTCGAGTCGTGCCGGTACCATATAGTGGAAAAGGGGCATAAGACTCTGCCTCCCCCCAGACTAAAACAACTTTGTGTGTGTGTGTGTGCCTCTGGCTCTCCCGCAGGTCAAGGCTGGCTATTATCCCCCAGGACCCCTTTCTGTTTAGCAGCTCCATCAGGGAGAACTTGGACCCGTGCGGGCAACACTCAGACCAACGCCTGCTGGATGCCCTGGACCACTGTCACCTTACCAATGTGGTCGACAGAATGGGTGAGAGTCAAGAGAGACCTTTTTAATGAGAACCGGAGGGTGATGGACAGGGTACAGCTTATGAAGCAGTTGGTGCATTTGTTTATTTTTGGTTTTTTTTTTTTTTTTTTTAAGCCAGCAGTCAAGTTTTAGGTGACATTTCACAGATTTTGCTCCACTCCTTATGTGACGGATCTTTTTTTTTTTTTAGCTAAAATGCTCTCAAACAGATTTGAAAGTTTTGTTCTCTATCTCTCAAGGACCTCTGTGGATAGTCTTGGTTTTACCAGGAGGATGGTCATTTATTTAGGTCAACCTGAAGTTACTTTTTCCGAAATTCTATGACAGGTTCCCTTGAATTTATGCTAAAATGGAGCTAAAATCAAAGTTGTTATTGTAAAGCTATATTAAGATTTTAATGATGCGCTACATGATATTTCTCATTTGGTAATCATTTAACATCACAAGTTCCATTAAAGATGGCACACATTTTGATGGACCCAACAGTTGTTGTCATCTTGAAGAACAAACTATAATAAATAATAATGATGTTGATAATATAGATTTTATTTATAGTGCATTTACTAGTCACAGTCCCAGGTCTTCTCGAAGACCTTATATGGACCTTATGTAATTTTATGTAGACCTCAACGTGAATTTTTTTTTTTCAAGAAAAAATTGCATTAATTGTTGCAAGGACAAGCGAGGGGCTTTTTTTTATTTCTTTTAAGCGTAGCACATTTATTTAAAAGTCATACATCAAAAGGCTATCACAGAAGAAGACAAGCTATGTTCACCGACGAGGTAAAGTAAAATCACTAAACAGGAAGTCCCCAGATTACGAACGAGTTCCGTTTTTGAGTCTGTTCGTAAATCGAATTTGTATGTACTAAGTCAGAACGGTTCACATCTAGCATCAGTTAGTCAAATGTTTGTCTTCGTATTTAGTATATATTTTACCTGAAATGTCATAAATATAATAATGCAGTAATAATGATAAATGTAACTACAGTACAGTATTTAAAGCCATGATTACAAGGGTAAACACATGAAAAATTGAAGTCAAAACACAATGCACACAACTATGTTTACATGATGCAACTTAAAACGGCGACGACAGCGTGGCGTTGTTCTCCCTCGGGCCAACAAACCGCCTAAAACACGCAGTGTTTTGAGCATCGCGCAAAGTAGTCCATCCAGTCATTAGTATGAACCATTGTATCTAACTAATTTTTAAAAAATAATAGGCTTTGCTTAGGTCGGTTCGTAAGTACGGGCATTCGTAAGTCGGGTGTTCACAACCTGGGGACTTCCTGTATTTGTATGCAACTCCTTTATTTCCCGGTTTGGTGCCCGCTGGCAAACAAAATGCAGAGTGAAAACAAGCCTTCTAGGGCACTGATCTGAATGGCGACAGTGTCATTCTCCTATAGCCGTCACACTATGCTGCCAAAATAAATTTGATATGTTAAAGCAAAAAGATTACCAGGCGCCACTTTAACAGAACAGACGGGTAAAATAGATGGTTTTGAGGCAACATTAAGACTCAGTGCAGTTGCTCAGATGATATATGTCTGTCTGTATGTGTGTGTCTGTCTGTCTCAGGTGGTCTGGATGCTGAGGTGGGGGAGAAGGGAAAGGCTTTCTCTGTGGGCCAGAGGCAACTGCTTTGCCTTGCGAGAGCACTGCTGACCCAGGCCAGCGTAAGACGCAGCCGCAGGCATCCAATTGATACTGACTAACTGACTTTCACCCAATGTTCTGTCCACGTTCCTCCTGGTGGCGACCCCAGCTATTCTTGACCTGCTTTAATCACCACACCCTGTTAACATGTGAAGAAATACTATAATACATGGTAAAGTCCTTACATTTACTGACACGCTTGGTCGTACCGCAGGTTTTGTGCATCGACGAGGCCACAGCCAGTGTGGATCAGAAGACGGATAAACTGCTGCAGCAGACAATCAGAGAGAAGTTTCAGGACAAGACGGTCCTCACCATCGCCCACAGGTAGAAATGTTGATTTAGCCGTATTTCAAGAGTTCACTTTCACAACTGAACATTTTGTTGTAAGTGAAGGGAAGTCATCATTCAGTGCCTTTAGAAATACAGAGGGTTTTGGTTCATGTTATAATTTTCCCAACTATGGATTTTAATTTTGGGAATTTTTGTTTTTAAGCATTTTGTGATCGTAACAAAAAGAGACACAGTGCGCACATTTCACTATCAGATGCAAAATTATTTGTATTGAATAGGCTGCTAAGCTTTTGGTCAGTAGATCAACAGAGCATGTCTGCACAACCAAATGAGCCTTTGAGCCAAATGAGTTCCAAGTTTTTTAAAAGAGTAGGCGTCTCTGTTGTTGAAAGTGAATTTTTCATGTCGGAAGAAAGCATTCGTAAGTGCATATTTAAGACACATGTTTAAAATGATTAAAACTCACTGAAAAGTTTGTCTGTCTTTAACCAGGATCAACACCATCATGGACTCTGACAGGGTGCTGGTGATGCATGCTGGGAAGGTGGCTGAGTTTGACACGCCTGTTGCTCTCAGCCAATCTGAAGAGTCCATCTTCCACAGGCTGGTTTGTGGGAAGGGACAGTGACATGATGGAATGACAAAGGACAGTAGAATGTTTTTGTCTTTTATTTTTTACCCTCATTTATCCATGAAAACTACAAATGACACATTTGCACAAGTTCCTCTGGGAGGCTGCTCAGTTCAACCCCGGTTTTGAACGTCGGCCACTGAGCAGTTCCACCAGTGCACTTTGGGGAGTATATGCCTTGCCTAAGAGCACATTGTAAGGTGGCTGTTGAAGGTCGCTGAGCTGTATTTGTTCCTTTTTCCCAGCTCATTCAGTGAAATCCAGTACTGGTGGGAGTGTGGGAGTTTGACCCAGGATCACTGCAATAGAAGAGAGTTTTCCCTCAGACTGCTACAGGGATGTTTTCTCCGGCTCTTTGTGGTTAAATAAGTTTGAGCAACAAGTTTAAAATTATCGGCTTTATCAAGATTACTTTTTAGGCAATTATTACCATTATTCGACAGGACAATAAAGATGGACAGAAAATATAGGCCAGAGAGAGAGGAAGAGATATGCAGCAAAGGCCCTGGGTTGGATTTGAAACTCGGGATGATCTGCTCAAATCTGAGCCTACATGGTTCATGGTTATCCGGTTGAGCTACCATGACGTCTGGAAATTTTGTAATTATGTAAATTATGTACTGTTGTTATTGCGGTTGAAATGCAAGGCCAGTTAAACAACATGGAGTCACCAGCTATGTGTGAAATTGTGAGTTTTCGCTTAGCGGTGACTGCTTGACACGAGGGCACAGTGGATAGGCCAGGGATCTGTTTGGCTACCTCATCTCGGAGACAGAGCCACTGACCTTTGACCCTTTATGCAAGAGTGCACCATCGGAGAGTTCAGGAGTCTTTTTTTCCACACCTACTTAAAAGGTTATCTGAATAGCCCTCTAGATGCAATGCTTTCCCCCATAATCAAAACACACTTCTATAAATTGGGTTTTATGCAGTGACGTTGCTTATATGCAGTGGGACCCTTTGAAGCAGCCGAAATTACACACAAGTGAGGTTTCTCTTTGTATACCTCTGCACAGAGAGAATGGGATGACTTTCAGCTGTCGGGTCATTCAAAGGTTTCTGGCCAGTATAGAGACCACAGTGATCCCAACATCAGTTTGTGATGTAACCGTCCTCTCTTTTTGTAATCTTTTTTTTTTTTTTTTTTTTTGGTACTTGTTTCGTTCTGTAATTCTGTTACAGGTCTGATTCTTTAAGCGAATTTAATTTACAAACTTAACTTGACTGACATAGTGGACAGTACAGTTCTCCATACCAACTTCAACGTCAAGGCTAATCACAACTGGCTGTTATCTTCAGTGATGTTCTGTCTTCTAATTACACGAGTAATCAATTTAGTCTGTTTCATTAAACAGACTATTTGACTCGACGCTTGGCAAACGTTCATATGTACAAAATTCATAATTATACCAACTCTGTCCACACAGATGTTTTACTTGATTTATTTCACCCAACTGTCAACGACTTAAGCAAGACACTGTGCATGCAGCACTTGTGTGCCTATAGGCAATTTTGGCACCAAAATATTCAATGCCTGTGTATACACTGTAACTATATTTTAACATGGAACGATGTGATATATATTCGTAAGTTGTTTTATTTTTTGAATGGGTTCTGTAAAAATGTTGTGGGAATACAGTTTAGGGGGAATTGTTTTCCTTGCACAAACCGTTTTCAGTGTTGGTCAACAATATAAAGGTTTAAGATATTAAAAAAAAGCACCTTAAACTTTTTTTATACGTTGGTGTCCTTACCTGTGTTCTGTCACGTGGTTGGCCCGGTAGTGTGTTGGTGCACGCTGGTCAATCAAATCAGTGTTTGTTCATGGGCGTGGCGGCAGCCGGGGTTGTATAATCGCCCTCTGAAGGGAACGGATTTATTTCGCTGTGTTCGTCTCTCGTGCAGTATGTGGTGTGTTCAAGTGGAGCGTTGTGGTTTTGCCCCAGAGGCTTTTCAGTGATCAAAAATGACTCATTACCTTGAACACTAATGCCCCACCCTTGGGCACAACACCCTACACAGATCAGTTTTTGTCATGTCAAGATGTCCCTCTCCTTGATGCGTTATGTCCCGTTGACATGGGGAGTGTGGTTTATGACCCCTCTCTTCTTCCCCTGTTATAATGCGTCAAAGTTTGGGGGGGGGGGCATGTTATAAAGCCCACCACGAAAGAGGTGGCGTGCTCGGTGTTTACTTTGCGCGAGCCAAGCGCGCTCGTGTGACCAAAAAACCCAACCCAAACAAAACAAAACAGCGTGGTATCCATTCAGATGGTGTGGGTGTGGACATGGGTGTGTTTACGGGTCGGTCGCACACCGCAGGTGGAAACCTGTTTGTCGACTTCGGGTTTTTATTTGTGCCCCGTTTCGCCGAGGCAGACGACCTGCCGCAGTCCTGCCGGAGTCCACCCGGACCGAAAACGACGTTACACCTCTCCGGCTCGGCTGACACCTGTAGAAATAATAATAATAAAAAAACAATGGATGGGGGGCAAAAACAGCAAGGAGGGCCACTGACAGATCTGCCCGAATCATCATGAAGTAAGTAGTTGTTTTTACTTTGTAAAAGTTGCGTGAAGTTATTTTACGGCAGTTCCCGGTTACACGGTTGGCAGAGGCGCGGTGACGTCATCACCCCCAGTAGTTTCTGTCGCGCCTCGGTTTCTATTAGAAGCTGTACGTGGGAAGTTGGGAAGTTTCGCACCGAGGTTATTTCTTGGTAACCGGGAACTGGTGGGCTGTGTGGATGGTTTTTGTGAAGCTTTTGCTGGAATTTTGATCAAAGAACAAAAAAATATGATTATTTGGGCTTCCACTAAGTACAGCCCTGTTTGCACTCAGACTGACATACAGGTCTATATTTTTTCTTTTAATATAAGTTAAAATCTTCTCTGAGGGGAATTATCTAGTCCTCGTGATGCATGTGTATTGTGTGGGTGAATGCCAGACAGTATCAAGAACCAGAATAAAAGTAGGTAGCCTATCATGTTTGCACAGTGTGTTGAATTTTGATCCCCCCCCCGTGACTTTAGTGCAGATAAATTGAGAATTTAAGGGGCTTCATAATACATACATGTAGTTCTAGAACGATATAACTTAAAAGGAAACGCATCATAATCAACCAACACACAGTCCATCAGTGTGGATTGTGTTGGGTCTGTCACCAGTGCTGCTGCACAGGCTATCTCAACTTAAATTTGTAGGTAATTTGATGTATTTTCTGCAGCACTCAATGAAATCCTCATGAATTAAGTTTTCCAGGCAGCTACAACAGCAAAATAACAATTGTTTTCATCTGTCATTTTTACTAACTCTAGTGTTGAGAGACAGTCTTAGTTTTGGTCACATGGTTTTAGTGTGCAGGCCCAATCTGTGATTTAACTGACCGTATAAAATTGAGGTTATATTTACGTACATATTTCAAGAGTTTGAGTTATAGATGGGTGGCATGGTGGTGCAATGGTTAGCCCAGTCTCCTCACAGCAAGAAGGTCCTGGGTTTGAACCCCGGGGTAGTCCAACCTTGGGGGTCGTCCCGGGCTCATCCTCTGTGTGGAGTTTGCATGTTCTCCCTGTGGATTTCCTCCCACAGTCCAAAGACATGTAGGTCAGGTAAATCGGCCATACTAAATTGTCTCTAGGTGTGTGTGTGTGTGTGTGTGTGTGTGTGTGTGTGTGTGTGTGTGTGTGTGTGTGTGTGTGTGTGTGTGTGGGTGTGGGTGTGGGCCCTGTGATGGCCTGGCGGTCTGTTCAGGGTGTCTCACTGCCTGCTGCCCAATGACTGCTGGGATAGGCTCCAGCACCCTGAGAGCAGGATAAGCGGCTTGGATGGATGGAGTTATAGATGGAAAATATGCATTTTGAGTCTTTGCCAACTAAAAACAATTGAACATATGGGCCTGTTTGCCCCTATCCTCACCAGTGTAAACAAACCTTTACAGCATCAGAAAACACCAGAGACTCAAGATTTAGTTGTTGTTTAGTGTCGGTCCTTGTGTTAAGAGACCCATCAGTCAATTTGTGAGTGAAAACAGGTTGCAGTCCTGTGTTTCGTGTTTTGGTAATGGGGCGATCCTTTGGTTTACATTTAAATTAAGGATTGTACCTTTTTAATTTTTAAATATTGATGTTTTTGAAAATTATTATTTCAACTCTTTCAAATGCTAAAGAGATCGAGAGGAGACATTCCTCTATGCCCGTGTGGCCTAATTTTGATGAACTATGTGAAAACACAACATTAGGCCAGAAGAATTAGTATCTGAGCAGATTTTTATTAAGCCTCTCACCATAGTTTGGCTGATTGTGACAATGAATGTAATAGATCATCCAGCTGATCCTTTGCAAAGTCTGTCACATGATTAAATTAGCAAAATGATGCTGCAGCATGTTGCAACTAGAGCTATAATCTGCATAGGCAGGAGAGAGGCGGGTGTGGAAACGCCCAACAACAGAAAATGTGTCATGCTGTCCTGAATAACCTGCTCCTGGTTTTCCCATGTGCCTCAAGGTAATAACTCACATACCTTCAAGGTGCAAAGCCAACAGTGTCAAGTTGCAATTTACATATGAAAATATGTCTCTATTCTCTACTGTTTATATTTCTGGATTCTCCTTTTAGTGAAAAGGGGCTGAAGGGTTTCTGAAGAAGTGTATTAAGTGTTCATAACAAAATGAACAACCCAGAGTTTGGAGATGTGCTCTCTTGTTGAACGGTTATTGTCTCTGTTGTGCAAAAAAAATAATAATAAAAAATTGCATCCTCTTTACCTTTGGTAGCCGTAAAGAGAATATGAATAACACAATCTGGATTCAGCTGGTCAGTTCATGTCACTGAAATACAGACAGTTCTTCCAGATTTAATGTACAATATAAGTAAAGCTGGGTGATATGGAAAATGTTTGTTTGTTTCTTTATTTACACATAAAAAAATAAAAAATGATACAATATATATAATTTGAAAGAAAATGTGAGGGAGAATTGCCTAAAAACCCTCGAGGGGCTTGAAAAGTGGCATTCCCTAGGCAACACACTATATAGCAAGAGACAGAGACACAGTTCAGCACAGCACCCAACAACAATGCATCCCATAAACACCCATAGTCACAAGACACACACACACACACACACACACACACACACACACACACACACACACACACAAGAACACTCATTCATGATACATGCAAGTATACCCAAACACTAACAGACTAAGAACATACACTTGTGATACGGCTTAGAGTTTTCATAAGACAACGATAAAAGAAAACAAACAAATAATATATATAATAAAAGAAAAACAAGTGATATTCATAATAGGCCTTTAGACTTATATGACAAAGGAAAATATTGGTTGGACCCAGCTTATATACCAGCTTATATAGGCAGACCATATGGAAAATATTGGTTGGTTAGAAGCAATTTCTCTTAAACTGCCGTGAAGACAAATAAAAAAAAATATAACGGCAGGGAATTTCATATTTTGGACCTTCGGTAGAATATACTAAACTGAAATTGGGAAGTACCGGAATGGGGGGGGGGTCTAAGGAGAGAAGAACTACGTGTGGAAAGTATATGAAATTGATAATTGTATGGAAATATGTCATGGAAAAAGGGGGGAGGGTTCTTTTTAAGGAACGATGAACAAATAAACCAATCTGGAGATGGTTCGCTTGATAAACACTGAGGAGACCGAATTGAAGAAAGAGACGCTGAGAGGAATGTCTTTGATATACACAATTTATTATTCTTAGTGCTCATTTCTGAAGACGGTATATGAGCTGACGTTTGGTCTGATGAGTACTAGCCCAAGCTATATTAAAATAATTAATATATGGATAAACCATTGAATAATATAACATAGTGGCGATCTCAGTGTTGATCAAGTGATGGGTTTTGCCTAGTACACCAATACTCTTGGCCATTTTCGTGGTTATGGCCCTGGTATGAGGTTTCCAAGATAAGGATTCATCAATTAGAATGCCAAGGAATCGTGTAGAACACACATTAGTTATGATAATCATAGGGAATTTTACATGATAGTGATATATTATATATCTGCTTAAATATGCTAAAATACCGTGTTTGAGAATCCAACTGAGGTTCATCAGACGAGCTGTTTCAGAATGTAAAGTATGATATCAAACCAAAGCTAGTTTTCAAATACTCCCTCAAATATGCCAGGCTTCATTCTGTGGGAACTTTTAGGTAATAGATACTCTGTTAATATGAATTCTGACAACCCAAATTGTGTCTCACAGTGTGACAATATCTGAATTTCATCCTGATACATACCCTAAAGAGATGAGATAATACTGAGTTGTTGCCCAGCCCTAATTATAAGCTTTGTTATCTTGATGAAGATATTCACCTCCTTTGAACGTTCTCCACATTTTTTTCCTTTTACACCTCCAAATTTTATGCATTGGAATATTTTGTTCACCCTTCTAACACAATGAGTTTAACACATGAACCAAAATATTGTAGCGAAGTTGCTGTTTTACCCATCAGGCACTGCGTGCAGATTGTCAGTTGTTATTAAATGTTTTGTAAGTGTTTTATGTGGTTTCATGTGTTTATGTGATTACTATTTGTTGTGGTGTAATTGTAGTTGTCATTCTGTTGTGTTGTGTAACCTTGGAACTGAAACCCTGAACAACTTTGTTGTTCGAGTAGATAAGAGCCATGTATTGTGTCACATTTCCGTAAGTTCTTGTTTCTGTGTGAGGTCAATAAAGGGGCTGCAAAGTTACCTTTGTCGTTGCTTCTACGTTCGCCACAATATATTATAAACACCCCCTTGCCCCTATAGTAACTATGCAGCAGTATTAGCTTTGTACAGTTAGATTTTTAAATAAAATGTTATAGTCTACCTTGCAAATTTGCTCCAACTCTGCATAATCAGATTGAAAACCAACAGTAACTTGATGTTGTTGATGTAAGTTGTTAATAATACAAAGGGGACGAATAGTTTCAGCTAATTTTCAAGTGTTTCATTTTGATATAATTCCGAAGACATCTTCATCATACTTTATTACACATTTTATATTTTAGAGAATTCATGGAAATAGGGAAAAAATCCCATTTAAATATTTTAATTTCACTAAATATTATGTTCCTTTATGTCCTCATGATTTGCTCATCATCTAAACACTTGCTTCTATTTATTTCCTCCTATAGGTTTGACACACAGTAATATTTTATGCCACCGTGACAGCAGCGCAACATCATGGTATGAAACACTGACAGACTGTTTTATGTGGAACTACACAAGTTGAACATTTCATTACTTTACTGTGATAGTCCTAGTCAAATTTGGATGAGAGCAGAACTTCCTCGGTGCTACTCATATGCAGGTGTGCTCGTGTCAAACCACACTTTTAAACGTTTCCCTTCAGCCAACACACCGGAGGGGGCGGAGCCTCTCCGAGGGGCTGACCCTGGAGGAATCAGAAGCGGGTGGACTGGTCATCTCCAACGTCACTAGCGACTCCTCAGCCAATCAGGGGCTCAAGAAAGGTACAAAGTCTCCGCCTGTTAATGCACCTATTTTAGGTATTGAACCAGTCTGCCCTGAATTAATAATATGACAGTATTTTGACTCAATGAAAATATCCTGAAGTGAAAGTATCTGAACGGTCATGTTTTAACAAGTTGTTTGGCACAAGAAACACCTTGGAGATTCAGCACTGACGATTCACCTGAATTGGAAGTGCATGCTTGCATTTGATCTTAATTAGTTTGGCCATTTCAGGGGGGAAACAAAAACAAAATAATTGTTCATTCCAAAACCTTTCTAGGAAATTTTTGTTGAAAATTTGTTTTGGATAGCTGCTATGGTGCAAATCTCAGTTTGCTTTGGTGGTCCTTAAACTCAATAGAGCCAAGCAGTAAAAATGCCAGGGTTAACAATAATATGTGTGTTGGGAATGAACATTTTTATTATTATTATTATTATTATTATTGTTGTTGTTGTTGTTGTTAGTAGTAGTAGAAGTAGTAGTAGTAGCCATGGTAGTATTATACATTTTATTTATTTGAACTTAATTGAGTACATTACAGTCACGTTAGGAATAAAACTAAGTGCTACAAGTAGAAAGTAGAAAGCACACAATAGGCAAAGCAAAACTTTCTCATCAGGAAATTCTTTTAAGACATGTACTAAAAGAAGTCAGAGTCTGTGATGCCCTTGGTCAGTCTGGAAGAATATTCTAGGATAAAGGATTTGATTCCAACTGTTCACAGTATTCACAGTACTTTGAATACTTGAGAGACCCTGGATAGACACATCCAAGACATGTCAAGTAATATAGTTTGTTTTTTATTGTTATGGTTTGTTTTTACAAGCACACATTTCTTGTTTTGCAGGGGATGAAGTTGTGGGGGCTGCAATTAACTTTGATGACTTATCCAAAGAGGATGTGTTAAAAGTACTAAAGTTGATGGAGCCATTTAATGATAAAGTCCAAGTCTTAACAAAAAACAACCTGAGCAAGAGCCTTGGGAACCTTGACAAATGTACCAAAGGTCCAGAGGAGGTTTGTGCACCACATATCCCATCATGTCAAAGAGGATTAACTAATGTGAATGTGAATGAATGAAATTAAAAGCAATAAATCATTTTGTTACATTCATTCAACAGTGGTTTGCAATTTCAGCAGGAACACTACTACTGGTGCAAAATTAGAAGTGAACAGTTCAGAATGTTGCTCAGTATTAGACAAAATGCAATTGATCAACATATTGATATTGGCTGAACACTTAGAAATATTGTTTTTATCATGAATAAGGTAAATACATTTAGTTCCATGGCAGCCAAAAGAAAAATAATTACCATTGCCTCTACAAAACAACTAAACAGGACCAGATGAATGAAGATGCACAGAATAGTGATATCTTACATGTTTCACCTACTGAGACTTATATTTCCAGATGCTGCAGGATTCCTATAACAGACTCTACAATGCCAAAATCAAGAAGTTCATGAAGAATGACTATCTCTGTGCTGAGGGAGGCTCAGTGAATGAGGAACCGAAAACAGACTTTTCCAAACGCAGCCGAAAAGACAACACTGAGCTCCCTCGCCTTGGAGTGGACTTTGGCATTCTGAACTCAAAGGGATCTGACATGGAAGTTCTTAATCCTTCAGAATCTGGTACCATTACAGCTTTAACTCCAGAATCAAAGGTTTCAGAGTTTGGGGTCACAGTGGAAACACCTACCACAGATGTGGACAATGGAATGATTGTCAAATCTGCCAGTGAGGACAATTCATTGCCTTACACCAATCTGAACATACCAGAATACTCTTTGACCAAAGGCTTGGATGGAACCTTGGAGGGTGATGCTAATGTTGGTTTATCTGGCAGGGATCTGAACCCTTCTCTATCTAGCCTTGACTTGAGCATGCCAGCTGGAAATAGTGCTCTTGCTTGTGCCTTGCCCAAACCGCATTTGACATTTCCGGACATAAACTTAAACAGTCAAGATGACAGTGATCTGGACAGGAGGATAACTTCACCTGAGGGAAAGCTTGCTAGGCCAACTGTTGACATCAATGCCCCAAATGTGAATATTGAAGGAACAAACAACAAATTCAAAATGCCAAAATTCAAACTGCCAAATTTAGGTCTCTCTGAACCCACTGTAAGTGGTTCAGAGAGTGAGGTAAAGACACCAGATATAAGTGTACCAAATGTGCCCTCAGGTAATATGAGTTTGAGGCCTTCAAAGAAGCTCAAAAACCCTGACCTCGATTTGGATAATCCTTGCAGTTATGTAGAATTATCCAAGGTCAGGCTATCTAGTAGACTGCCGAAAGGATCAGATGTTGACCTAGATGTTGGTGTAAAGGCTTCCAATGTGGATCTTAAAACTACTTCGCTGCACACTCCTGCCATGAGTCTGAATGTTGATGCTGATATGAAAACACCTAACTTGAAGCTCAAAAACCCCAAGACAAATGGTGAGATTGATGCAACTGTGCTGAGTCTACCAAAGGTTGACCTGAAAGCTCCAGAAATGGACATTGACTCTCCAGATATCAGTATCAAAGCCCCATCAGGTAAATACAAGGCACCAAAGTTCAAGATGCCCAAATTTGATGTTCCAGTGCTTCAGAGTGGAAATCTAGAGGAAACAGAGGTGAACTTGTCAGCACCAAAGTTTGGAATTGGAATTGTGGAACCAAATGTTGATGTTAATTTACCTTCATCTGATGTCCAAAACCCCACCCTGAATGTTGGTGGTCCATCTGGAAAAAGGCAAATGCCAGACTTTAAGATGCCAGGATTTGAGCTATCAGAGCCAAAAGTAAAAGGGCTCGAATCTGAGTTGGAAACTCCAGAATTGGACCTCTCTGGTCGTAAATTCAAAGCAGGGGTTAGCCCCCTAGACAAAAGGTTGCCTGATATTCATCTCAAAAATCCCAAGCTGGACTTTGAAGCCCCAAATATGGATATTAACTTACCTTCGGGTAAATTAAATCCTCCCTCAAGCAAGTTTAAAATGCCCAAATTGGAACTGTTTGGCACATTACCAAAGAAAAAAGATTTGGGGATCAACACAGGTGTGTCAACACCTAACCTAACTCTAAAATCCCCCAAAATAAAAGCGACAGATACTCCTCATGTGAATCTACCAAATATGGATGTCAAATCTCCTCATGTAGACCTACAGACTCCAGATGTGAACATTGGGTCACTCAGTGGAAAGTTTCAAACACCAAAACTGAAAATCCCCAACTTTGACCTATCAGGTCCAAAGGGACCAAATATGGAAATTAATGGAGATCTAGACAGACTAACGTTGCCATCAGGTAGTCTCAATGTAGATTCACCAGAATTTAGTATTGACGCACCAACGCTCAACCTCAAAGGACCAAAGAATGAGCTGAAAATTCCTGATTCTGATACTGGTAGTCCATCAGCAAAATTGAAACGGCTAAAGTTACAAATTCCTGATTTTAAACTGTCAGGACCAAATTTAAAAGGACTGGATGCAGACTTAAATACCCCTGAATTTAATCTTTCAGTCCCCAAACTGAAAGGGGGTATTGTTTCCCCTGATTTGAGTTCACCAGAAATTGATCTCAAAGCCCCAACCCTGGAGAAACCAGGTATTGACTTGTATGCCCCTGGCATGAATATTGATGCTTCTGGTGAATTAAAGATGCCTAAATTTGGGGGTTCGGGTACCATATTTAGCGCACCAAACATGGATATAAATACAGATCTGAAATCACCAAATCTGAGTCTCAAAGCACCAAAACCCAAGCTTGATATGAATACACCAGACATGAATCTTGGTTCACCCAAAGCAAAGTTCAAAATGCCCAAACTGAAAATGCCTAAATTCAGTTTGCCAAGCTTAAAAGACCCTGATGTTGACATTGATGGCAGCCTAAATGGGCCAGGGTTAGATGTTAATATGCCCAATGTCAACCTGAAAGGTCCCAAAGGTGGGCTAGAGATGCCAAATTTTGATTTGGATGGCCTGTCAGGGAATCTGAAAAAGCCAGATTTGAAGATGCCTGATATGGGGTTTTCTGGTCCAAAGTTAGACGGCCCAAATATTGACCTAAATGCTCCAGACTTGGATCTCACCGGTCCTAAACTCAGCGGGGGAATTAATCTACCGGAGTTTGGTAAGCCCACTGTTGACCTTAAAAGCCCCAAACTGGACTTGAAAGCCCCAGATGTGAACTTTGACATGCCATCAGGGAAACTGAAAATGCCAGCACTGAAGAAACCAAAGGCAGAGCTCAGTGCCCCAGATTTTGATATTGATGCTCCCACAGCTAGTCTCAAAATGCCCAAATTTGGTCTTTCAAGCACACTGCCAAAAGGACCCAATTTGGACATAAGTACAGGTCTGAAATCACCAGATCTCAACCTCAAAGCACCAAAAGTAAAGGGAGGTATTCAGGCACCTGAGTTGAACGTACCAGATATAGACCTTAAAGCTCCCAAGCTAGATATCAATTCTCCAGATATGAGTCTTGGTTCACCCAAAGCAAAGTTAAAAATGCCCAAACTGAAAATGCCTAAATTCAATTTCCCAAGTCTAAAAGGACCAGATGTTGGCATTGATGGCAGCCTAAATGGGCCAGGGTTAGATGTTAATATGCCAAATGTCAACCTGAAAGGTCCCAAAGGTGGGCTAGAGATGCCAAATTTTGATTTGGATGGCCTGTCAGGGAATCTGAAAAAGCCAAATTTGAAGATGCCTGATATGGGGTTTTCTGGTCCAAAGTTAGACGGCCCAAATATTGACCTAAATGCTCCAGACTTGGATCTCACTGGTCCTAAACTCAGTGGCGGGATTAATCCACCAGAGTTTGGTAAGCCCACTGTTGATCTCAAAAGCCCCAAATTTGACATGAAAGCCCCAGATGTGAACTTTGACATGCCATCAGGGAAACTGAAAATGCCAACACTGAAGAAACCAAAGGCAAAGCTCAGTGCTCCAGATTTTGATATTGATGCTCCCACAGCTAATCTCAAAATGCCCAAATTTGGTCTTTCAAGCACACTGCCAAAAGGACCCAATTTGGACATAAGTACAGGTCTGAAATCACCAGATCTCAACCTCAAAGCACCAAAAGTAAAGGGAGGTATTCAGGCACCTGAGTTGAACGTACCAGATATAGACCTTAAAGCTCCCAAGCTAGATATCAATTCTCCAGATATGAGTCTTGGTTCACCCAAAGCAAAGTTAAAAATGCCCAAACTGAAAATGCCTAAATTCAATTTCCCAAGTCTAAAAGGACCAGATGTTGGCATTGATGGCAGCCTAAATGGGCCAGGGTTAGATGTTAATATGCCCAATGTCAACCTGAATGGTCCCAAAGGTGGGCTAGAGATGCCAAATTTTGATTTGGGTGGCCTGTCAGGGAATCTGAAAAAGCCAAATTTGAAGATGCCTGATATGGGGTTTTCTGGTCCAAAGTTAGACGGCCCAAATATTGACCTAAATGCTCCAGACTTGGATCTCACCGGTCCTAAACTCAGCGGGGGAATTAATCTACCGGAGTTTGGTAAGCCCACTGTTGACCTTAAAAGCCCCAAACTGGACTTGAAAGCCCCAGATGTGAACTTTGACATGCCATCAGGGAAACTGAAAATGCCAGCACTGAAGAAACCAAAGGCAGAGCTCAGTGCCCCAGATTTTGATATTGATGCTCCCACAGCTAATCTCAAAATGCCCAAATTTGGTCTTGCAGGTACACTGCCAAAAGGACCCAATTTGGACATAAGTACAGGTCTGAAATCACCAGATCTCAACCTCAAAGCACCAAAAGTAAAGGGAGGTATTCAGGCACCTGAGTTGAACGTACCAGATATAGACCTTAAAGCTCCCAAGCTAGATATCAATTCTCCAGATATGAGTCTTGGTTCACCCAAAGCAAAGTTCAAAATGCCCAAACTGAAAATGCCTAAATTTAATTTCCCAAGTCTAAAAGGACCAGATGTTGACATTGATGGCAGCCTAAATGGGCCAGGGTTAGATGTTAATATGCCCAATGTCAACCTGAATGGTCCCAAAGGTGGGCTAGAGATGCCAAATTTTGATTTGGGTGGCCCATCAGGAAATTTAAAAAAGCCAAATTTGGGGATGCCTGATTTGAGCCTGAAGGGTAGACCTGATGTACCTGACTTAGACCTACCAAACATGGACCTTAAAACTCCCAAGTTACATGTGCATACTCCAGAAGTGAATGTTGGTTCACCCAAAGCAAAGTTCAAAGTGCCCAAACTGAAGACACCAAAAATAGGCCTCCCAAACCTAAAAGGACCTGACTTTGATGGCAATTTAGATGGACCCAACATAAATATCAAGACAACCAGTGACAATGTTAAAGGCCTTAAAACTGCTTTTGAAATGCCAGATGTTGATTTTGGTAGCCCTTCTGGAAAATTTAAAAAGCTCAATTCAAAAATTCCAAATGTCGGGTTTTCTAATCCAGAGGTAGATGGTGCTAACTCTGACTTCACGACACCAAGTCTTGATGTCACATTACCAAAAGGACCAAATGTGGACTTTAACACAGATCTGAAAACTCCTGATCTGAATCTCAAAGGTCCAAAGATAAAGGGTGGAATCGATAAACCTGTTTTAAACCTACCAAGCATGGATCTCACAGCCTCTAATTTAGATGCAGACACTCCAGATGTGAACACTGGTTCACCTAAAGCTAAATTTAAAATGCCCAAAGTCATTATGCCCAAATTTGATATGCCTAATCTAAAAGGTCCCAATGTTGACATTGATGGGGACCTACAAGGACCTAACCTAAACATTCCAAATGTGGATGGTGACATTCCAGAAGGAAAATTTAAAATGCCAAATTTAAATATGCCTGACTTTTCTGGACCCAGGGTAGAATCAACAGATATAGGTCTTTCAGTTCCGAGGTTAAAAGGCCCGGGAATAAATTCCCCAAATTTGGACTGGCAAAATACCGGCCTCCAAGATCCCAAAGTAGACCTGCCAACAGTTAATATTGGAGCCCCGAAATGTAATCTGGATTCCCCAGATATGGATATTAACCGTCCTTCAGGGAAAATAAAAATCCCTAACTTTGCAGCCCATGAGGCAAAAGCAGGAATTGGGGGTCCAGACATTGATATAAATGTTCCCTCTGCAAACATCCAAGGTCCCCAAACAGATCTCGATTTGCCAGACAGAAAGTTCAAACTCCCTTCCTTTAAGTTGCCTCAGTTTGGAAGTCCAGATATTAGTAGGACAGGGTCTGACATTGAGATTGGTGCATCTCTGAGCACAACAAACCTGGATATCTCTCCACCAAATGCAAAACTTAATATGACAATGCCAGAATTGACAGGAAATGTCTCTGGCACAAAGGTTAGTTACCTAAACCTTGGGTTAAACATGCCTCAAGCCGGTATCAGGAGCCCACAGCTTCATGTCAAAGCTCCGGAGCTTAATGTTGATGCTCCATCACTGAAGAACAAAGGTCTTCCCCGTAAGAGTCACCGTTCAGACATCACAAAGGCAAATATGAAAATGCCCGCCCTGGACATTGATGCAGATTTCAAACCGCATTACAATTACAGAAAGTCAACAGATTCCAAAGTCAGGTCCAGCTACCCTTTTGTGGATTCTGATATACGAAATTTATACTCTCTTGGCCCTGGCATTGATCTCAATCGTTCTGATCTTAACATTGATGATTTTACAGGAAGGGACCATGTTCTAAGAAACAGAGGATCCAAAATGGATCTTACTATTGCTGGATTACCAGATGTCAACAGAGGTCCAAGTCTCAAAGCATCAGTACCCAGACACCAAGCTCCAAATAGTTATGGGCAGGGTTTTGAGATCTCCCCATTGGATAATATTGACCCCAGGGAACACAAACATCACAGGAAAGTCCCAGTCGGGGACACTGACATGCCGTCAAAGCAGCAGCATTTAAAACAGCCTGGAGTAGACAAGAGTTTGCCAAACTTTTCTCAGATTTCAAAAAGAAAGGTGCATGATGATGCTGATGGTTACTTTGTCACTGTTTTCCCCAAACAGGCACAAAATATAAAATTGTCAAACCGCAAATCAAATACCCTTGGCAGACTTGACTTCAGTCCATCAAATATGGACCTGGAGGTTCCAGAAGAAAATGACCTAAAAGGGTCAACATTCTGGTTTTCCAAACTTATATGAGATTCAGACCAAATGTATGTGTATCCCAAAGAATTCCCAAAGGTTGTCTCCCTAAGTTACTTTTTTATTTCTGGTTTATTTATTTTGACCTATTCTACAAATGTCTTTTTATGTCTTTTTATGAAACATAAAACAAAATTCTTTTATTGCGAGATTTCTATTTTAAACATATAGATCTAGCATTATAATGTGTAATATCATCTGTTACATGGCGACATATTTGCACTTATTTTCTATGTGTTAATCACATTATAATGAGCATTTTTCAGTTTGTAAATTGGCTGCATATTGATGAATTCAATTAAAGTATAATATCATTTGGTTTGTTGCTTTGATCATTTTTAAACATTCCAGTTGTTATCAAGGGGATGATTTGAAATTGTGGACTCACTCTCATTTTACACACACACACACACACACACACACACACACACACACACACACACACACACACACACACACACACACACACACACACACACACACACAGATTAGATAAATAGCTTCAACCAATTTTAAATTTATTATTTTAAAAAAAAGGTTTTGGATCCCCCCCCCCTTTTTCTCCCAATTGTACTTGGCCAATTACCCCACTCTTCCGAGCCGTCCCGGTTACTGCTCTGCCAATCCGGGGAGGGCTGCAGACTACCACATGCCTCCTCCGATACATGTGGAGTCACAGCCGCTTCTTTTCACCTGACAGTGAGGAGTTTCACCAGAGGGATGTAGCGCGTGGGAGGATCACGCTATTCTCCCCAGTTCCCCCCCGAACAGGCGCCCCGACTGACCAGAGGAGGCGCTAGTGCAGCGACCAGGACACATACCCACATCCCGCCCGCAGACACGGCCAATTGTGTCTGTAGGGACGCCAGACCAAGCCGGAGGTAACACGGGGATTCGAACGGGCGATCCCCATGTTGATAGGCAACAGAATAGACCGCTATGCTACCCGGACGCCCTCAATTTTTAATTTTGTTCCGAAAATATATTTCACATCAAGTGCACCCCCCTTCCCCCATGTGCCTTAAAAAATGTTTTTCTTTTTATCCAAATAGTTCCCGTCACGTTGACATCTCTCCCAACATTGATCTTTCAGGTAATTGTTGTCACGCCGGGAGCAGGAACAGAGGACCCAAATGCAGACAGCAGAGACGGGCTGGTCAAGAACAATGTTTTAATAAAGCAACACAGACTTACAGACAGCAAGGAAGACTCGGGACAAGGCATAAAGCGTCCGGCATTTCTTTTTCTTTTTTTTAGGGCAGTAATCTACCTACACCCTTTTCAACCAATTATAAGTCGAGGACTTCCTTGGCTTAATGACACGGCCATACCTCGTGTGGAGACGAGGCTCAGAGTAATTAGGTTCGCACACAGAACCATGGTGAGGTTCCTGTTCCCCTTGGCCAGTGACCTGATCATCTTCGTTGATCTCAGGCTGCTGTGTGTTGGGTGTGTGCTTTGTCTTCTCAGGTGTCAAGAAGGTGCTGTCAGTTGTGTCAGAAGGTCGGTCCATCGCTGGTTTCGATGTGGTAGATCTGTGGAGTTTCTGCAGCTTGGATAACTTGCTGGTTTCCACCTACCAACTTCCGGCTGGAAGCGGATGGGCGTTCCGGTGTGCAGAGTCGACAGAGGTCTAGCAGACCTGTTGCAGCGCTGTTGCTGGCGCCGCTGGCATTTCTCTCTTCTTGCTCGCACCGTGTTCTGAGGGGTTAGCTGAGGTCGTAGCTGCACTGCTGTTGTGGGTGCAGCCGGCGGCACATTAGGATCTGCGCGGGAGATTTGAGGCCAGGGGCGTGCGCAGGAATTGGAAATAAACCTCTCATGGGGGGGGGGGGTGCAAACAAACAATGTTAAACCGCGGCATATTTAACGTTTGTTTAGTAAGTACTCGCGTTTAAACGAAAGGCATTGTCGTACATTGGTATATTATAGCATTAATAGAATTTGTATACTAACGCCATCTGCTGGGTGGGTTAGATAGAGAACTGCCTATAACCTGGCTATTTGTTGGGAACGTTGCGTGAGTTAGGCCTATTTTGTATTATGATAATACATCCAAGAGGAGGTTTATGGATGTGGTGAGGGAAGACATGCAAGGTGGCTGGTGTGACAGAGGAAGACGCAGAAGACAGGAAGAAATGGAAACGGATGATCCGCTGTGGCGACCCCTAACGGGAGCAGCCGAAAGTAGTAGTAGTAGATAATACATCAGATCAGATTGCGTATGAAAAATATAAATAAAGCACTCATTTGTGAGATAAATAAATATTTAGAAAATAAATAATAAAAAGTAACATTGAAACAGTAGGCCTGTTTAAAAAATAATAGTAACACTCATCAGTCAAGAAGTCTGCGACAAGGATGTTGAATGAAGCAATCCACTGATTCCTCCAAATTGAGTGCGCTGGTCAAGCTGGCCTCCGCTGTTAACAGCAGAAGTTTCTGCAGACGGCCTTGAGTCATAGTGCTGCGAAGCCTATTCAGCACCCGTTTCTTCGCACTGAAACATCGCTCTGATGTTGCCACCGACACAGGGATAGTAGCTAAAAGCACCTGGAGGTCAAACATTCTGGGTAAATTAAATCCATTTCCTGCTTTTTGCATAACTTCAAAGGGTCAGGGAAGCTGGCACAGTCTGTGGCTCGCTCATCTGGGGGCAGACGATCCAAGTGCCTCACGAACAGCTCATAATCCATTTCTGGCACTTTGCCCTAGAATTCTGTGTTGAGTTTGATGAGTGCTTCTTTCCCCTCTGTAATGTCTGGTGTTTTAAGTCGCTTCCCTGTAAAGAAAGACGCGGCTGTGAAAATCGCTGTGCTTTTCTGATCAAATCTCCTCTCAATCTCCCTGATGGCTGTATTCAATGAAGGGAAATAAAATTCCACTCTGTATTTATCCTCCAATATATTGAAGCTGTGGGGTGAACTAGTGGCAACATAAAATGCATCCATAGTCTTAGGAGGACGTATAGCCACTGAGGATGCACAAGCCAGTGCATTCTTAGTGCCACTCCAAAGCCCGGATAAATGGGGAGGGTTGCATCAGGAAGGGCATCCGGCGTAAAATCTTTGCCAAATCAAATATGTGGATCATAAATAAGATTTCCATACCGGATCGGTCAAGGCCCAGATTACCAAAAACTGCCACCGGTACTGTTAATCAGCAGGGTGCCGGTGGAAACTATGCTACTGTTGGGCGAAGGAGAAGGACAGGGGGAAGGCATGTCCAGAGGCAGCGAGAGAGGAGGAAGGGTAGGAGTGTGGAGGTGAGAGTCGGAACTTTGAATGTTGGCACTATGACTGGTAAAGGGACCGAGCTGGCTGATATGATGGAAAGAAGAAAGGTATGCATACTGTGTGTGCAAGAGACCAGGTGGAAGGGGAGTAAGGCCAGGAATATCGGAGGTGGGTTCAAACTCTTCTACCATGGTGCAAATGGGAGGAGAAATGGGGTAGGAGTAATTCTGAAGGGAGAGTATGTCAAGAATGTGCTGGAGGTGAAGAGAGTATAAGACAGAGTGATGTGTGTGAAGCTGGAAATCGAAGGTGTATTGCTGAATGTTATCAGCGCATATGCCCCGCAAGTTGGGCGTGAGATGGAAGAGAAAGAAGAATTCTGGAGTGAGGTGGATGACGTGGTGGAGAGGGTACCCAAGGAAGAAAGAGTGGTGATTGGAGCGGACTTCAATGGACATGTTCGTGAAGGGAACAGAGGTGATGAGGAGGTGAGGGGTAGGTATGGTGTCAAGGAGAGAAATGTGGAAGGACAGATGGTGGTGGATTTTGCAAAAAGGATGGAAATGGCTGTGGTGAATACATATTTCAAGAAGAGGGAGGAACACAGGGTGATGTACAAGAGTGGAGGAAAGTGCACACAGGTGGACTATATCTTATGTAGAAGGCACGATCTAAAAGGGATTGGAGACTGCAAGGGGGTGACAGGGGAGAACGTAGCTAGGCAGCATCGGATGGTGGTCTGTAAGATGACTTTGGAGACCAAGAAGAGGAAGCGAGTGAAGACACAGCCGAAGATCAAATGGTGGAAGTTGAAGAAGGAAGACTGTTGTGTGGAGTTCAGGGACGAGTTAAGACAGGCACTGGGTGGTAGTGAAGAGTTGCCGGATGGCTGGGCAAGCACTGCAGAAACAGTGAGGGAGACAGCTAGGAAGGTACTTGGTGTGTCATCAGGACAGAGGAAGGAAGACAATGAGACTTGGTGGTGGAATGAGGAAGTACAGCAAATTATACAGAGGAAGAGGTTGGCAAAGAAGAAGTGGGATAGTCAGAGAGATGAAGAAAGTAGACCGGAGTACAAGGAGACACCGCGTAAAGCGAAGAGAGAGGTGGCAAAGGCAAAGGAAAATGCGTATGGTGAGTTGTATGACAGGTGAGACACTAAGGAAGGAGAAAAGGACTTGTACCAATTGGCTAGACAGAGATACCAAGCTGCAAAGGATGTGCAGCAAGTTAGGGCGATCAAGGATAGAGATGGAAATGTGCTAACAAGCGAGGAGAGTGTGCTGAGAAGGTGGAAGGAGTACTTTGAGGGGCTGATGAATGAAGAAAATGAGAGAGAGAGAAGGTTGGATGATGTAGGGATAGTGAATCAGGAAGTGCAGTGGATTAGCAAGGAGGAAGTGAGGGCAGCTATGAAGAGGATGAAGAGTAGAAAGGCAGTTGGTCCTGATGACATAGTACCTGTGGAGGCATGGAGGTGTTTAGGAGAGATGGCAGTGGAGTTTTTAACTAGATTGTTTAACACAATCTTGGAAGGTGAGAGGATGCCTGAGAAGTGGAGAAGAAGCATATTGGTACCGATTTTCAAGAACAAGGGCGATGTGCAGAACTGTAACAACTACAGAGGTATAAAGTTGATCAGCCACAGCATGAAGACATGAGAAAGAGTAATAGAAGCTAGGTTAAGAGGAGAGGTGATGATCAGCGAGCAGCAGTATGGTTTCGTGCCACGAAAGCGCACCACAGATGTGATGTTTGCTTTGAGAATGTTGATCGGGAAGTATAGAGAAGGTCAGATGGAGTTACATTGTGTCTTTGTAGATTTAGAGAAAGGATACGACAGGGTGCTGAGAGAGGAGGTGTGGTATTGTATGAGGAAGTCGGGAGTTGCCTGAGGTTGCCCGAGCGTTCATCGGAACCTGGGTCGCCCGCTTTGGCACCCCATCTGACCTCTCCTCGGACAGAGGGCCGCAATTCACGTCAGCGCTCTGGGAGGAGATCGCCGCGGGTTTAGGGGTGAGGCTCCATCGCACCACAGCGTATCACCCTCAGGCGAATGGATTGGTCGAGAGGTTCCATCGCTTGATGAAGGCCGCATTGCGGGCTACCCTCAAGGACAACCGCTGGGTCGACAAACTGCCTTGGGTCATGCTTGGGCTCAGGACGGCCCCCAAGGAGGACCTCCAGTCCTCATCCGCCGAACTGGTCTACAGACAGCCACTTCGGGTCCCGGGGGATTTCCTTCCCACCGCCACAGCTCCCTGGTCCGCCAGCTGCCAACGGACTGCGCTGCAGGAGGAAGCCAGGGCTTTTGCACCGGTCCCCACTTCTCAGCATGGCGGCTCTCAGTCCTATGTCCCCACGGAGCTGCGGTCGGCGGAGTATGTTTTCATCCGTCACGACGCGCACCGCGGTCCCCTGCAGCCACCCTACGACGGCCCATTTCGGGTACGGGACACTGGAGATAAGCACTTTGTGGTGGAGGTTGGCAGCAGGCTGGAGCGGGTTTCTGTGGACCGCCTCAAGCCTGCTCACCTGGACTTAGACCGCCCTGTTGGTCTTGCCCTGCCCCCACGGCGGGGGCGCCCCCCGGCTCTGCCCCCCTCCCCCGGCGTTCCCCAGCCCCTCCCTTTCCCCAGTCCAGCTGTGAGGACTCTGCTGCTTTGCCTGCAGTTAACCAGCCCCCAGCTCCTGTTCAGCGGAGCCGTTGGGGCAGAGAGATCCGCCCCCCTCGCCACACTGACTTTTCGTGTTAAGACGAATTCTGGGGGGACGTGTGTAGTGGTTATGGGGATACATAATTCCCCTTATTGAGCTAGTAGGAACGTTAGTTTACAGCTGCTGTTTTCTCGGTTCGGGTTCACAGTGACACACTTCCGCTGCGCGGGTTTTTTGTTGTAATGGTGGAAGGAATAAATGGTGCACGTTGTGTAGCTGAAAGAGAAAGTTGTCACGACTCCTGCTTGAGCTCCTCTACACGAAACAAATAAATTACTAAAATTACTTACTAAACCCACCTATGGTGGTGGTGGTGGTGTGTGTGGTGTGAGCGAGTGAGCGAGAGACGGGGGGGGGGGGTCTACAAGGCCCATAATAAATATGTTACGCCAGTGGGGGCAATCAGGGTTACTCAGGCAAATGGGGCACAGGTGAGCAGAAACACCAATCAGGGGATGGGGAACAAGCAAGCTCCGATGGCCCAGACCACACAAGCATGACAGAACCCCCTCCCCCAAGGGACGGATTCCAGACGTCCCAAACGAACGGACCAGGAGCACCAAGCAGGGTGGACGGAGGGGGTCTGGGGAGGGCTTAAGGACCAAGTGGTTTGGGAGTGGATGAATGGGACCAGGGATCTCCGGCGGAAGGCTGAGGGCTGGACCGATGGATGCAATCGATATGGAGGGCGACCAGGATGCAGGGCTGAAGGGCCTTCTCTCTTTTTTTTCTTTTCTATTTTGTTTTTTTTTTGTTTTTTGGAAGGGCTTTTGAAGACGTTTGGTTTGAGCTTGACGCTTGAAAAATGATTTCATTCATGTTGAACGCTTGTTTCACCTCTTCACCACTAGACGGAGTCATGAGCCTGTGTTTTGTTGTCATGGCGTCATCACTAAGCGCCAACATACGCAGCAGGTCCACATGACCTTTCACGGACCGAGCTGTTAAAGACGGATTTATACGATTGAATTAACTTTTTATACGACATATAATGTTACTGTACAAATGTTCATAGACATTGCGCTTATCTGTGTCACGTTACTTCATTAAAATGTTCCGCGTATCTTTAATAACGTGTGGCCGAGATGTCGCCAGAAGAGTGAGTACTATTTTGGAGCAAATAGCACGCTAAATATGTGTAACTGTTTATTTGTTAATGAAATCAATTATTTTTCTCAGTTTGCCTCATCTTTCTATGGTGAGGGCGCGTTGCCATCCAATTTACTCCTCCCTTCTAATCTGGTGGATCCCGCAAGATCAAGTAAGTTTCATGTCTTCCCGAGATTTAATACATCCAATTTACGGACGTTATGTTGTTTTCTCCTCTAATCCCCGTTTTATGAACTATAATAATAGCAAACTTGATTTATTTAGCACCTTTCCTACATGAAATGCAGCTCAAAGAGCTTTATATGTGAAAGAAGCAAATATACGACGACACTAAGTTTGACGTTACAATCAACGATAGAGAATCAAAAATGAAAATAAATTTAAGAGCGCAGAGGATAATTAATGTAAAAATGACGGAAATAAGGAAATGTATGGCGATGATGACATTATTCTTGATGTCTAACATGCACTTGGCTCTGATAGAACAAATACTGTTACACTTAATTAGCTAATACAATGTCTGTATGCGTTCTATCAGAGCTAGCAAACACGATATACTAGCTGTCTAATCAATGCTTATGATACATGGAGACTTGTTCCACGTTGAGCTCAGTTCTGTCACACAGTATGCAAAGTCCTGTTCTCCCCAGATCATTTGTATGCATCGTGATTCAAACTCCTTAATGAATATTTACATCAATCAAGAGCACGTGGGGGGGGGGCAAAAACCCTGCAACTTATTGCAACCGTTGGGTAAAGCTGTTTTGACACCAAGTTCAGTTGTATTCGGTATATGATCTATTTATCGTCTTTCACTGGTATTGTATTGGGGAGAAATGCAGATATAGTCATATCGTGATATAAAATATTTTTTCTTAATGTCAAATCTGTTACCTGAAATTTCTGACAAATGAAGTGTGAAATATTCAAAGGGAGTATTATTTGATTTTAAAATCTAGTTTACTTTAAATACCTAACAGTTCAAAGTTGGATCCTTTAGCGTATAGTATTTTTGTATGTACAAGTAGATGTTGTGACATAGATGGATAGATAGATAGGTGTCATGTAAAATTTCCTATGATATCATGGTAATATTTTCCATATCTCCCAGTACTACTTATACTCGTCCATCGTAGACTTATTTTTTATTTTTACTTATTTTTTATATTTGTTAAAATGTTTTGATGTATTTATATGCTATTTATATAAGGAATGCAATGATGCAAACATCATAGTCCACGGAGACTCCTGCCTGATCTCGTCCATCAACCTGTCCATCACCTTTCTTGTTTGCAATGGTGATGGACAGGTTGGCGGACGGGATCAGGCAGGAATCTCCATGGATTATGATGTTTACAGATGACATTGTGATCTGTAGCGAGAGTAGGGTGCAGGTTGAGGAGAGCCTGGAGAGGTGGAGGTATGCACTGGAGAGAAGAGGAATGAAAGTCAGTAGGAGCAAGGCGGAATACCTATACGTGAATGAGAGGGAGGACAGTGGAATGGTGAGGATGCAAGGAGTGGAGGTGACGAAGGCATATGAGTTTAAATACTTGGGGTCAACTGTCCAAAGTAACGGAGAGTGCAGTAGAGAGGTGAAGAAGAGAGTGCAGGCAGGGTGGAGTGGGCGGAGAAGAGTGTCAGGAGTGATTTGCGACAGAAGGGTACCAGCAAGAGTTACAGGGAAGGTTTACAAGATGTTTGTGAGACCAGCTCTGTTATATGGTTTGGAGACAGTGGCGCTGACAAAAAGATAGGAGGCGGAGCTGGAGGTGGCAGAGCTGAAGATCCTAAGATTTGCATTGGAAGTGATGAAGAAGGACAAGATAAGGAATGATTATATTAGAGGGACCGCTCAGGTTGGACGGTTTGGAGACAAAGCAAGAGAGACAAGATTGAGATGGTGTGAAGGAGAGATGCTGGGTATATTAGGAGAAGGATGCTGAATATGGAGCTGACAGAGAAGAGGAAAAGAGGAAGGCCAAAGATGAGGTTTATGGATGTGGTCAGAGAAGACATGCAGGCGGCTGGTGTGACAGAGGAAGATGCAGAGGACAGGAAGAAATGGAAATGGATGATCCGCTGTGGCGACCCTTAACGGGAGCAGCCGAAAGTAGTAGTAGAAGATATAAGGAATGCAATATTTCAGTGTGCAATAGCTATATCGATACCCCATGTGCAGCTTTGTCAATTTACGTGGTTTTTACTGCTTTTATCACCATGTAGCAATGTTCACTGTCAGCACTACTCAACTAAATTTTCCACTATTGTTTTCCACACTATAATAGCTATAATTGCTATGTACCTGTTTCTTTTGTGTTTTGATCTGCAGTTTTTTAGTCTTATTTTTGCTGCCTGGGTTTATTGATTATCTTTTCTCCATTAACTTGTGTACTCCTGATCATTTGAGCAACTCTGACAGAAACGATCTCCGCCAGGATTAATAATGTTTTCTGAGTCTGAATCTATTAAGCTCTGAGTCCATCTTGTTTTTTACCTTCTAGCGAGACGTCCACCTCCACCAGATTCTTCCCTTCCTATCCTGAGAAAATGTGATGAGGCACCCTCTTCTCATGTAAGCCCGATACGGACATGGGTGGAGACCATGGACATACAGAAAAGTGAACCCTTAGGTTTGGCTGAGCTACACCCTAATGTATATGCGGCGCCAGCTAGGTAAGGCTAAATGCATGTTATTAGTATCCCTGTCACTATGAGAGCCAGTCAGCCCTCCAAAGTTGCATATATTTCTTTATTTTGGATTTGTGTGGTTTTTTTTAAATGTTTTACTGTTACTATACTACACCTTGTTATGCTAGTGATGATACATCCTGTTGTATGTAGTATGTATTTGTCCATTTACGTATGTGCGCCAGCACCTCTTAAGAAAACACAATAGTGAAAAACAACCATATATTACATAATGAAGCCTATTTCCATTGTCTATTAATGTTTATTGTTAATGGAATTATTCTCTTGTGGCCTTAAGTAGACTCCATTTGCTGTGACTGCAGAAAGCACAGCACTTCTCTCTACTTCACTGTGCTGACAAGAGATTTCTAAGAAAAAGTCAAAAGTAGAACGCACTTCTGCGTATCTTTAAAAAAAATTATAAATTCTCTGTCTAGCTAGTTGACTGTTAATGATGCCGAGTATGTTTAAGGCAATATAACAAATATTTTTTTCTTTTCTTCCACTCTCAGGCTTGACATTCTCCATCAAGTTGAAATATGGCAGAGGTCTTACAAGAGGATTGTAAGTGGGTTCACGGATATTCTCAGAGAATCTCTCTTGCTTTTACAATGCTTTTCCTATATGCTGTTGCGTTTTTAAGTGTCCCATGGGTGGGTACAATCTGTTTCGTTTATTGAGTGATGCCCACATACCTGGATAAATAAAGGGATAAATGTTTGTGGTTAACAGTTTGGATCTCACACCAGATCTTATCGTACACCATGAACAAGTTGAAGGTTCCGCCTACCAAATGAAATGACAGCGTCTCTCTTCCACTAAATACCAACACCAGCTTGAACTAAAGGACTTTTTCATCCTTCAGAGCTATGCCAACACAAAGACCAGGGCAGAGGTGAGGGGTGGAGGCCGGAAACCATGGGCACAGAAGGGAAGTGGAAGAGCTCGCCATGGAAGCATCAGATCGCCGATCTGGAGAGGAGGTGAGTGTTTGTTGGCGACATACTCTGTCAAAGCAAATTCGCTTTGATACAGTGAGTCTTTCTACGTCCTGTTTTTTTTTTATTCTGACAATATTGAGGATTTTTAAATATGCCTTTCTTAAAAGGAGAAACCTCTTGTGTACCACAGGCAGAAGAGTCAAATATCCTTATTTAAAGAAATACAAATACAATTCAGCATACCTATGAAGGTCTGGGATGACCTGTTAAGCCTGGAAATGAATTTGATCATTTCCCGGCCTCTCCAGGTCTTGAAAGTGTGAGGAAAAATAATCGGCGAAAACTGTGGTGCTGTCTGACATGAGTACCCACTTTAGAGTTTGAAATTTGTGTTTGTTAATTTTCAGCCTCATTATATAAAATAGGACACATGACAGTTTCATGTTTCATTGCCTTGCACATCCATCCATCCATTACCCGAACCGCTTACCCTGCTCTCAGGGTTGCGAGGATGCTGTAGCCTATCCCAGCAGTCATTGGGTGGCAGGCGGGGGAGACACCCTGGACAGGCCATCAGACCATCACACAGGGCCGACATACACACACACATTCATACCTAGGGATAACATCACAAAATATATTCCACGTGAAAAAAAGTGATAAAACTACACAAAGTGAAGTATGGAATTAAGAAATGAAAAGCAATGTTCAGATTTGAATACTGTATAATGGAGAAGTCGTCTCCATTTTCTTTTGCACTTCTAAACTTCTTATATTACCTTTTATATTCAATATGAATATACAATAAATTACTGCCACCCTAGTAGTCTCAGTATTATATAGATTTAGATTGCTGCAGATTAATATGGCCAATTCAACCATATGCATTACTGGACAATGTGTAATCCCTGCTAAGCAATAAGTATCAATAGGCAGACGGAGCCCAACAGATCGTGCTGTTCACTCTTTCTTGATCTGACAGTTAGTTTAGCACCATTGTGTGACAGAAAAACAGCCCAACTCCAGAATTTGACGTCAAATTGAAGTGAAAATCTCTGTATCTTTTGATTTCAGGTGGGGTGTCTCATGGACCCAGAGGACCTACTAGTTACTATTATATGTTGCCCATGAAAGTGCGTGTGCTAGGACTCAAAGTAGCGCTCAGCTCTAAGCTGGCTCAGGTAAATAAAACCTTTTCATTCATGAAAACAAGCCTTTTAAATTAGTTAAATTCAACATGACATTGCATTACAAATGAGTGAAAATCTATGTTTCATCTATTTGAATAAATGTCAATTTGAGACTCAAGAACATACATTGCCGATGAACGTGTAGAATTTGCCTCACTCAAAGAATGGGATTTTCCTCATAGAATAGATAATTAAATAATTAAATAAATGCACCTTTCCTAAATGTAGAAATTATGATTTCACCTTTATTCCACATTTAAATGTGCTGCCCCCCTTGACGTCTTTGTGAACAAAGGGTCCTCTGTTTTTCAGGATTACCTCCACATTGTGGACTCCCTGCACATTCCTACGCCCGACTCCCAGTACCTGCTGGACGTCATCAGACAAAGACACTGGGGAGAGTCTGTCTTAATTGTAGATGTGTGAGTATCAACAACACTGGTGCTGTGCAGGGTAACAAAGTATGGAAAATGATTTAAAAAATTTTTTTTAAATGGCTTTTGTGCCCAAAAACGGAATGGGGTAAAGTAGGTTAGGAATTTGACTTTTAAAAAAGCAACCCTGTAACATCTGTGCTCTGCTTGGCTCAATACCTGCTTTTCCCTTTATGTTCAGAGGTGAAGAGCTGCCGGAAAATATTCTCAAGGCTACAGAGAGCCTGAAGAGGGTGAACATCATCCCAGCCATTGGTATGTTTGCACTTGTGCATCTGAGCTGTGATCACAGCGAACATATTGTATCTGCTACCTTGAAGCAGCATGTGCTTATTTGTTATGGAGGTTAGCGTCCAGGTACAAACTTCCTATAGCCTCCCTAACAGCAGTAGCCTCCCCCTCGACTCTTGCTGGTATCAATTACTCTACTCATAACCAGCCCTTTTACTTTTGTTCACTTTACTTGGGCATTTGTTGTGATCATTGAAGTATTGAGAGGAGAAGGAGGAGTAGTGGTGTTTTGGATAAACAGCGATGAGGTAATATCTGTAATTGTGGCTTTGTATCCCATCCAAATGCCATAAATCGTTTCATCAGATTTTGCAGGTGAATTCGACCTGGAGACAAGCATTTGGCATCATTATATAGTAATGTCATCTCCCCACCGCTGATCTCATGTGATCATGTCGGTTCATAGAGGCATCAGAATTAAATTGAAACTGGTACCCAGTGAAGTCGTGGTTGCAGCTTAAAATGATCACTAACATCCCAAGAGCATCCGTTACGATTATTAGAACAGGTTCTTGCCTCAATCCACATTTTTCAAGTGCAGTTAACCATTTGTTTTTAATTGACAGATGAGTCTGTGTTTTAAAACCACGTGTTTATTTAAGCTGAATAAAATCGCTCAACAGCAGGCACTCTGACCCGATCTTCTCATTCACAGGCTTGAACGTCCACAGCATGCTGAAACACGAGGCTGTCATTCTCACACTCGAAGCGGTCAAGTTTCTGGAGAAAAAGCTGCTTTGGCACGATTACCGCTACAAACCTCTGTACCCGTACAGTTTACCATACTCAGACTTTCCATGAGTGAAATGACACCAAGGAGTATAAACAACCAGTGCTCTAAATGGTATCATTGTGTCTTTATTATGTTTGACAAAAGCGGATGATTAAATAATGCCAATGATAGAAAACAATGCACAGTGGTGGTAAAAAAAAAAAAAAAAAAAATCAAGACGTCTGCAGGGCCTGAGGTTTAAAAGTGATATTTCAGTCTGGATGGGAGGAGACCTTTGGCTAAATCGTTTCTGATCTCCCAGCGGAGGGCGGAGCGCTTCTTCTCCGTTGGCACAATATAGGAGTTGGGCACATAAACCCTCCTGGGCTTTGGCTGCAACAGGGAGGGGGGACAAAAGAAAAAGCTTTGAGTCATTTAAAATGGACTGCTGTTGAAAATTAAGAGTTGGGTGGCATGTTATCACTTCTTACTATTGAATATGTTGGTCACAATACACATTTACTTGTTTTCCATAAAAAAATAGTAATTTTAAGTCTACTTAATAATTAGTTATAAACATATGTAAAGTTTACATCTAGGGACAATTTGTCCCATCAATAGACAAACTGACATTTAATTTCTTATCCTAAATACTTAAATTCAAAGTCAAATAGATTATTTATAAATAAAATAACAAAGGTATTTCAGAGCCTTGGCTGAACAAACACGGGTGCCCAAATGAAGCGCCAGCAATTCAGAGCACTTATCGGTTAGTATCTCTTTTTTACAAAATTCGAATTTTGAACATCCATAACCGAAGTTTTTTTTTTTTTTTTTTATCCCCCCTCTCCAATTGTATCTGGCCAATTATCCTACTCTTTCGGCACTGTCCCGGATGCTGCAACACCCCCTCTGTCAGTCCGGGAGGACTGCAAACTACCACATGCCTCCTCTGATACATGTGGCGTTGCCAGCCGCTTCTTTTCACCTGACAGTGAGGAGTTTCGCCAAGGGGACGTAGGACCGACCAGAGGAGGCACTAGTGCAGCGACCAGGAAACACCCACATCCGGGGTGGGAAGCCAATTGTGTCTGTAGAGACGCCAGACCAAGCCGGAGGCGACACGGGGATTCGATCTGGCAATCCCCGTGTTGGTAGGCGATGGAATAGACCACTACGGTACCCAGACGCCCCTAGGTGTACAATGTTAATACATTTTATTGCAATGAGGTGATAGATGAAAACTGTTTTCACCTCAGATTAGAGGCCAGGTTCACATGTAAACACGGTGTGACCATATTCTTCACTCCCCTGTAATTTACCTACAGAATGTGTTGCAGCAAATCTTTGTGCTACAATCCATGGTGAGCATCCACACATAAACCCAAATTAGATGTCATATGAATGACTGTACAAGCTGACACGTTACCACAACAGACCTCAAGCTACACCATCAATAATCAACCTGACTGTAATGTCACATGATTGAATGTGTGACTGCAGGCACCTTCCTTCACCAACGTTTCACTGAGTTGGGTCAACAGCACATAAAAGAAGGACTCTGAAATGCATTCTGGAATCATCTTGCACTGAAATCTTTTTCTACAGATTTGATATAACCATGCCTGAGCTAACTAAGGCCTGTGAGAAATGTCCCCCCTTTGTGTGTTTTGTATGTGTTGGATAAGGGTTGTTTACTTACTGCTGGAGGCTGATATGCAAGTTGTTGCTGCAAAAGATGTATTGAAATTATTAACAAAAGCATAACAGCTCACTTGATTCAAGAAGCATTATGACACACTATCATAGAAGCCAATGCTATTTAACAATTGCAAACGTGTTATTCTGTTTAGGTTATAAAGTTGCTGACTGAGTAAGAGCAATAATAGAATAGGTGTCAGGTCCTTGAGAACCAAGACCAGCTTTTATTGTAAAGTAGCATAGTTAAATAACACATGCACTCACACACTCATCGTATGCATCAGGTAATGCTGGAATTGTCACTTTTAATTTACTCACATGCATTTTGACAGATAAACCCCCCCACATAAATACAGTTTGATGAATAAAATCAAATTTGGCAGGGATTTATTACCAGTCTCACAGAGTACCAGGGGCCTCACGTATCGTTACTATGGGCAAATTTTTTTAGCCCTGCATTTTGTGTCAGAGACCAGTGTAGACCCTGGGTAACCCCTGAATTTAGACACTGATTGGGGAACACTGATGTCTTTGCAGACCTGGGTGATTGCTCATTGCAAGAGGTAGACAATAGATGTTAGGAGAGGAGGAGGAATTAGAAAGAACCATCATGCTTTGCTCTGACTGCCAGACAATCTTAAGGACTAAAAAATCCCATGGGTGTGTACACACATTTGCCCATAGTAACGACTGATACATGGGGCTCCAGATGTCTAAAACTGAGTGTCTGCAAACAGTGAAGCCATTGTTTAAGAAATTGAGTTAAACTTTATACCGTTTGCTGGGCAGAGGAAACTGGCTGTGTACCTATCAATAAGTCTCAAACTGAAAAACCCATTGCTTATGTTTTAAACCAACTGAATAATTTTTTTCGTACCCTGATTTCCCGGCGCAGGGTTCTCTTGTCGTTTTCTCCTGGAACCTTGAACATGTTCCAATCCTGTTTATACTGGAAATACCTTTAGAGAGAAAGAAGCAGTGAGAATCACTCTGAGATCTTAAATTTAAAATGAACTCCTCTGCTGTTATGTTAGTTCAGACTGAAGTGCCATCAAAATGGTAAGTGGCTGTACCAAACTTGATTTCAAGCAGCTTTAATTATGTCTGTTGACGGTTTCTTTATAAACTTCATGGTGTTGTCTTTCACAAAATTTAATCCATTTCCCTTTCTTTTAGCTGTGTACTTTACTCATTGAGCATTAGCTGTCACGTGTTGTATCAAAGCCGTTCTCCATTACTCTAAATGGGTCATTGGAGGAGGTGTTAGAGGAAGGATTTCAGAGAAAGTAGGGACAATTGCAAGGCATGGACTGGTGTCTACCATTATTTTGCAAAGAGTCAGTTGCTGAAGAAACTGATCTGTGTCAGATATTGCATGTGGTCTCCCTCTCAGTGAGCGTTAATTCAGAAGGGGTGAGGCTGTCCAAATAGTGGACAGTCATTGCTGCGGTGGAGATCTATGGGAGCTATGTAGTTGAGATTCAAGACAGCCGAGTTGTTAACTGCAATGGTGACAGAGACAAAAGTCATAAATCCTACAGTGTAGAGTAATTTCCTGAACAACAGGTGACACATGCTTGCATGATCCGCTTACATTTCAGAGGTGTGTAAGAAACAATGATTAAATGATAACCATAGATGAGAATGAGACGCTTGTTAATGGACATAGCGTAACTTTACAGTTTAAGAGCTCAATTAGACTGTATTCACTAGTAAACTTGAAGCCCTTGCTCTTGCTCTTTTGGAGAGTGAATAAAGAAAGGCAGGAGTCAAAAAAATAAAAATCAATCTGGGTCCATTCTGTTGTTGACAACATATGGTTGTCAACACTGGTTCCCATTGGCACCAGTGCCAGCCTCTGTTTCCATCCAATTGGAAAGCAGAGAATAGAATTGGAGTGATGTAGGGTGCTTTTCTGCTTGAAGTGCAACAAAATCAGACCATTTTCAACAGGCGCTTCCTCAAAAACAGGAAAGCACCCTGAGCGGATAATTGTGAGGCACCTGGACTGTAAAAGCAGCGTGCCAAACGCTTCAAACATGAAAAAGAATCAGAAAACAGGCACCCCCAGGATGTAGAATTGTGTCCAATCTGCAGACCTGCCAACCTTGGGAAAATATTTTGAGTACCACAATAGTGTAACGCTTAGTTCACGTGCTTTTGCACCACTTCGGTTTGCACACGGTCGTTTCCCCACTCTCTGCCATATCAAGTTATTCAACAGATAAATCGGCTATAAAGAAAACAATCAATGGTATTTGATATTTACATTTTGGAATAGATGGCCGTTTGTGGGCATGTGTAAACAATCTGACCACAGTTAAGAGCTGGCTGAACTCTTGGGTTTTGACTTGCAGGGAGCATTTTTACATACGATCACCTCAAGTTTCGGCACTTTGTCCATGTTTTAACACACACATCCAACATAATAACTGTATGTGAATAACAGAAAATCACAAAGGTGCATGTTATGTCTTCTTTAAGCACGTGTATTTGACTGAACCAGTGAAAGCTGTTCAACAGAACATACAGAGCTGAGACATTTTTTGAACATGTAAAAGTGTTATATAAATGAATAACCAAGTAAGTTAACTTTTTTATGTAGTTAGTTCAGAGCAGGCTGAAACCCTGGGTTTTGACTTGCAGGAAGCATTTTTACTTGACTGCTTTGACCACATTGCCTCATAGCTTGCTGACTCGGCCTTTCTGAGCAGAGCATCACTGAAGCCTTCCATGTGACAGACAGTCCCCTTTGCAGCCATGATCACCTTTCTTGTCACCAAGGCGTTTATCATGTCAGTGCTCAGGCTGGCTCTGTATTGGGTCTTGTTTTTGGTAACGAGACTGAAAACCCACTCACAATCAGCATTGCTATGGAAGACAACCAATATCCCAAAGCATGACTGCTGAAAGGTTGGAGAAGAGCTCCTTGCCTCCCCTCTTCAACAGGCCAATGTCTCACCAGGCCTCATTAGTGAGCTTGCTGAGGATGCTGTCCTCAAAGCTGGTGATTTGATACATCCAGAACTCATCTTCCATTTGAGCCACAGTGACCTCTTCAGGCAGAATACGAGGAAAGCAGCTGATAAAGAACTGGAGAGAACAGAATTTCACAGACTGCCTCTTAGCTATGTCTGTCACAACAATGTGCATAAGCAGCTTATCCTCAAATGGAAATTTGGAAACCATGTAGTCAGCTGCAGATGAAAAGAAGTTCCTCACATCTCTGAAGAATGGTTTCAGCCCTAGGTTACCCTGGCTTTGGATAACGGTTTGGGTGTCCTGGCCAATTGAGTGTTCCTCATCAGGTAGCCGATTTTCCCTTGTGCTTGTTGGCTTGATACCTCTACCAATTTCATTCATCATAGTGATCACATGCTCAGGCTTAGAGAAAGAAAGCAATACCTTTTTACAGTTGCAACTCCAAAGTTGGAAGCAGGATATGTATGCATGGCTTTTCTTCTTGAAGTATTTGGTTGCTGATGTCAAAAATAAGTATGTCTCTCTTCAGAAAGAATGAATACACCTTTGACATGGGGTGGGGGAGGAACTGAAGTACCTTCTCGGGTTTTGTCAGATCCTTTTTCTCTTCTTTCTTGGGTCTTTTGGGTTTTTTCCTTTTTCTTTTGCAGTGCTCTCTCCTATTTCATTTTGCTTGAAGAGGAATCTGGTTAAGTCAAACTGCAGCAAGGTGTGCAGGAGCTTTAACTTCTGGCGTACTGGCAAGTGGTATGGCTTTATGTTTCTGGGTAGGACCAGATAGAGGTGTGGGCAGCTTTGATGGACTAGAGGAAGGGAACTAGGGCTGCACTGTAGCTGGCATGTTGGTGGAGGGTGTGGCTTTAGACTTCTGAGTAGGACCAGATGGAGGCTTTGGCAACTGGGAGGAACCTGAGGGTTCTGTCTTCTTTTTTTATTCCTGCATCCACCTCATTTTCAAAGAAAACACTAAGAGGATCCCACTATTGCAGTTGACAGTTCACACACTGCCCCAAAAACAGCCTTCTTGTGGAGGCCAGTTTGAGGATCTTCCTCACCTCTGCATCACACATAATCTGTATGTCAGGTAGACTTGACGTTCTGTTGCTGCTTTTGCCCAGATAGTAATAAATGGTGATAAGGAAGTCCTCAATGTTCACACTAAGCTGCCTGATGTCCTCTCTGCAGCTAAGTGTATCAGCTGGCAGGGACAACCAACTAGGTAGATGTGTGGATTTTGTGCTTTCAAAAAAGCTGCTACGCCTTTCCACAAACCTTGCATAACTGCAGCATTGTCAGCAAAGCTGACAAAATTTGACCATGGTATGCCTCTCTTCTTCAGTTCGCCATCAAGCAATTCAAATATTGCTCTTCCAGTAGACTCTCTTGATTCATAAATCTTGAGAACATCACAACTACCCTCCCAAGACTGGCATCAAAAATCCTAACCACAATGGGGTACATTTTTATGTCCTCCATATCTGTGCTCCCATCTATAGCAAGGCTGAAGGGAGAGTGCGTCATTGCTTCTGTAATGCACTCATCATCATTCCTGGCCAGTGTTTTTACTATGGAGGCCATCTTGGTTCTGGCACAGCCATATTGTTTGGCTATCATGAAAGTAACAGATTATGTTACATTCATACTTTATATGTCAGGTGACTTGTACTATGATTAGGCTTTCAACCATCATTACCACCTCCATTGCTTTATGGACGGGCCCCACCTTTTTACAAATTGCTCTGACTAAGAAGGAGGCCTTTTTAACTAAAAATGAACAGTGCCAATGTGTTTTGTTTTTCGGGATTTTTCCCCCTTTTTCTTCCCAGTTGTATTCGGCCAATTACCCCACTCTTCCGAGCTGTCCTGGTCGCTGCTCCACCCCCCTGCCGATCTGGGGAGGGCTGCAGACTACCACGTCTCCTCTGAAACACGTGGAGTTGCCGGCTGCTTCTTTTCACCTGACAGTGAGGAGTTACACCAGGGAGACGTAGTGCATGGGAGGATCAGGCTATTTCCCCCAACTCCCCCTCCCCCCTGAACAGGCTCCCTGGCCGACTAGAGGAGGTGCTAGTGCAGCGACCAGGACACATACACACATCTGGCTTCCCACCCGCAGATGTGATCAATTGTGTCTGTAGGGACGCCTGACCAAGCCGGACGTAACACTGGGATTCGAACTGGCAATCCCTGTGTTGGTAGTCAATGGACTAGACTGCTACGCTACCCGGACACCCCGTGCCTATGTGGTTTTACTAAACTGGATCTTCTCAGAGCTTGTTACTTACAATTTCACTGGGTCATTCTTCTTCAGGTTTCTCATGTGTCGGTGCAGTTGTGGGCGGATGACTGAAAAAAAAAATCGTTCATTTGATGAACAAAACATCAAGTGGTTTGTGAAACTGAGAAAACTATTAAAGCATGTTAAGACTAGTTACTTACATGACTTTGGTCTAGGCCGGAGCTCGTTCCAATGTTGCATTTCAGTCTGTGAGAAACAAGAGGATGATGATTTGTAAAAATAACTGCAAACTGCAAATCACCATCTGCCCACAATGACATATTCATGATCTTTACAGTGTATTCAGGGAGCTGTCAAGTTTAGAGGTTATGTCAAAATAATTTCAAATTTCAAAATAATTTCTATCCAGAAAGTATTTTTCTTCTTTCAGGCATGTTAGAGTGTTTTCCTTAAGGGTAAAACATACACATACTTGCAGAATTTCAGAACTCGCATGTCATGGAAGTAATAACTAAGAGGCTTTGATGATAAGTCGTATCTATTGAGCCGTGGTACAAGCAACAGAGAAATAATAGCAATGTGACAGAAGTGCCTATGAACACAGTAAAGGAAAACCTGTAACTTTTATGATATTCAATTAATGGGCAAATGACCGAGAAATGTTCTTTACTGGTGGTGAAATGCACCTTTTTTTTCCGTTATATCCAGCCAATTACTCCACTCTTCCGAGCCATCCCGGTCACTGCTCCACCCCCTCTGCTGATCTGGGGAGGGCTGCAGACTACCACATGCCTCCTCTGATACATGTGGAGTCACCAGCCGCTTCTTTTCACCTGACAGTGAGGAGTTTCGCCAGGGGGACTTAACGCGTGAGAGGACCATGCTGTTTCCCCGACCAACCAGAGGAGGCACTAGTGCAACGAACAGGACACATACCCACATCCAGCTTCCCACCCACAGACACGGCCAATTGTGTCTGAAGGGATGTCTGACCAAGCTGGAGGTAACACGGGGATTCGAACCGGCGATCCCCATGTTAGTAGGCAATGGAATAGACCGCTATGCTACTTGGACGCCTTGAAATGCATCTTTTGACAAATCAAAGTGCTAAACTTAAACTGCAGTGCCTCTTGTGGGAAGAAGAAAAAAAAGCTGAAACCGCAGCTGTGTTTTTAAAGACTACAATACTCACAATGCCCCTGATGTAAGATTCAAAGGCGTTTAGAGAAAGTCCATCAGTATCTGTGCTAAGCTCCTCCTGGCTGGTTAGGTCCTCATTCTCTGTCTCAACATCTGGCTGAACCAACCTGGACACATGTAGCCTTGCAAGTCTGTCCTCCAGTCCACTTTCTGCATCTGCCAAAGACAGAACAAAGTCCCCGTTAGCATAACCACAGGGGGGTCATTAGATGATTTTCAGCTGTTTTAAAGATATAACCTCCACATTCACTTCACATCTGTTTGTCAAATGCCAAAATATGGATCTTTACCCATCCTAGGAGTTCAACATAAAGGAAGGAAATTATTCTAAAAACTATGAATATCCAACAAAGTAAACAAGAATATCAAAATGTCTATTTTACAAGTAATGAATTCATAGTTTCAGACAATTGTCTGATGAAATTTTACTCATCTAACATTACAAACTTGGTATTTCCAGAGTGTTTAGTGCCTTGCTGAAGGGCAATACATGCAAGCAGTTGAGGAAAGACAGAGTTGTGCATTTACCTTTTCCAACAAAAATGTTGCAACCAGCAAGGATATTCAAAACTGATATTTTGATCACAATCCTCTTTTACAGTAATAAGGCTACCAGCACTCTTGTCTCTACTCATGTATACTGGACAAGATCTAACATCCTCCTAGGTGTTTATTCATTTTTCCAATGCTTGCCATTGTCAGGGCTGTGGTGGCCTCAGGGCCAGAAAAGTCCACCAAGAAAAATACTTGGTGAGCACAAACACCCCAAACAGGCATGACTGCAGAATCCTGGGTTTGACATAGGTTCAGAACCTTTACTGCATGGTCTTTTTGGGGTCCCCCCGCTTTTCTCCCCAATTGTATCTGGCCAATTACCCCACTCCTCCGAGCCATCCCGGTCGCTGCTCAACTGCAGCTCACGGATCTTGCCTAACTTACAAGAATAATAAAAATCACCCTTTCGATTTTACACATTTAATAAAAAAATTTAGGAACAAACACTTTGACGGTGAGCCACAGTTTGTTCCGGTATTGTGAGTCCTGATTCAAAGACAAATCAACAAACAGAAGTCCTCCGGGGAGCACGAATTACAAACCCACATTCAAATCTTGTTTTAACATCCACACAGGTGTCCGATATGAGGAATCATCACATCAGGTCTTCTGTGTTGGTTATAGTTAGTTAATAATCATTGTTCACGACCAAAACAGATGGCAGAACAATTGTGTTAGGCTGATATTGTCCACCAACACACTCACAAACACACATCCATACATGCCACTTGGCCTTTACCCCAACCAGGTTGCATTCACACACACACACACACACACACACACACACAGTCTCTTTTATCCTCTATATGAGTAAATCTTTTTTTGTTTACCTTTTAACTACTGTGACATAAAGCTCATTGCTTTTCTTTTTTTGGCTTTTTCCCCATTTGTCTCCCCAATTGTACCTGGCCAATTACCCCACTCTTTCAAGCCATCCCAGTCGCAGCTCCACCCCCTCTGCCGATCCGGGGAGGGCTGCAGACTACCACATGCCTCCTCCGATAGATGTGGAGTCACCAGCCGCTTCTTTTCACCTGACAGTGAGGAGTTTCGCCAAGGGGACGTAGCGCATGGGAGGATCATGCTATTCCCCCCAGTTCGCCCTCCCCCCTGAACAGGCACCCCAACCAACCAGAGGAGGCGCTGGTGCAGCGACCAGGACACACCCAAATCCGGCTTCCCACCTGCAGACATGGCCAATTGTGTTTGTAGGGGCGCCCAACCAAGCCGGAGGTAACACGGGGATTCGAACCAGCGATCCCCGTGTTGGTAGGCAATGGAATAGACTGCCACACCACCCGGATGTCCCCTTTACTGCATCTTTTAGCCCCCTCTTTTTCCACCTTCTATTTCCCCGCTATCCTCACTGACCTATAGCAAAGGCAAAAATTGTCTAAAAATATAAAACAAAAAGCAATTCATCCAGGGGGGGTGGACAGAGTATGCATGCTCGTTTCAAGCAATATCCTGCTTTACATCCACACTCAAACATACTCACAGGGAACTGTCCAGTAAAACAAATCTTTTACTGTTGCCAAATGAGAAGCTCATCTAGGATTGTTAAGGGTGAACTGCCTTGTTCAAGGACATCTGGATGGCAATTGTAGGGAGAAGGAAGAATGCTACCTTTTCTCAGCCTGTCCAGGGATTTAAACCAGTGGCCTTCTGGTCACAAGAACATTTCTCTAACCTTAAACAGGTGTCACCTGGTGCTAGCCTGGATAACCCAGCACCAGCATTGGTTGTGGTGTCTCTCTAAATTTCGCTACACTAATATAGCGACGGTAAAACATTCACAGCAAACTGTTTATTTACCCTGCCTGTTTCTCTGGTTCCCCTGCCAGTCTTCAGAGATTTTGTCATTCCGTTTCAAATTGTCGAAATGTACTTTAGAGTCAATGAACTTGATATCCTTGTTGCTCAAAGAGTCCTCCCGCTCCAGTTCATCTTCCTCTCCTTTGTTTGTGTATTTTTCCTCTTCAGTGTGGTGTACCACTGCTGCCAGCCTTTCAAGATCTTCACCCTGAGCAAGCTCTCCCCCATCCACCAAATGCTTCCCATCTGTTGGGCAATTTTCTTCTACCTTACTAACATGGAGATCATCTTCCTCTTGATTTGTGTATGTGATATCTTTGCTGCCCAATGCGGCATATAAACGGTGATCTCTACAATGGGCCGCATCAGACCTGCACTCTCTGCCCTCCAACTCAGTCAATGGATAAATCTCTTGATACTTCGGGATGTCTGAGGTTTCAGCATCATCTTCAGCATAGTTAGAGAGAAAATTTTCATCCACCTCGCCGTCCTTCAACTCCGTAAAGTCCTCCTGGCTTTCTTGGTCAAAGTCTGCTATGGTGCAGTCGTCTCCACAGTCACGTCCTTCCTGCTCCTCTTGACCGACGGAGTCTGGTCTGTAGGTACCATAGCCGGATGTTAACAGACTGGGTGCTGGACTACCAGTCAAAGAGCTGGAGCTTTCCTCTCCACTCTCTGTGGAACTCTTCGCACTTTCTGTGGAGGTCTTGCCACTGTTTGGACTTGGTTTGTTCCAGTTACTCTCACCCTCCGATGAAGGCTCTTGGAGGGCTTCCTCTGTGATCACAGCCGGTTTGGGGGCTTCTTCATAACATAATTGCACAACGTCCTCTTCCTCCTCCTCTTCTCTGTCTCCTTCAGACCAAAAAGAGGAGCTGAGAGAACTGTTACTATCCTCGACTCCTTCGCCCCACTGACTGCTGTTCTTTTTGTACATGTTGATGTGCAAGAGAAAAGAGTGTGGAAGGAAGGTAAAGAGTAAGAAAGAGAGAGTGTGTGCACTCCGGCTGTGGCGTATACGTGATCTGTCGCAGATGGCTTAGGAGAAGCACTAATAGGATTAATCAGTGTCCCAGAGTCCTCACAGTGGTCAATTCTCAGTGCTCTACTTCTCAGGAAACAGCGCTACTGGTTGTTGACCTGGGAAAGTGCAACTTTGTCTTTGTCTCAGAGTCAAACAGAAAACACTTAATTCAAAAAACTATATGCATCCAATTTGCAAAAGAATTTTGACTAAAGTTCGGTAAAAACTTTCAAAAACATAAGCAATTAAATCTGTTAAAATTCTTTACCCAAAGATTGTCACATTGATAATATAAGCAGTAATTTCATCAGCATAAATATTTTTTCAAAATTGTGGAGTTTTTGGGGAATAAATACATTACGCCATTTTACAACTTTTAAATATTCAAATGAGCTTTGAATAATTACCCATTGAGAAGTCCACCATACCTGAATCTTCACTGTGCCGTGATTCATCACAAACAAATAGCTGTCCTTCATGTTTCCTTTAGAAAGACAAAAAATACATGAATATATTATAGTACAATCAGAATTCCAGACATCATAAATTGGCATTGCTGCTTAAAATTCAACAATAACCATCTTTGTGGTCAGTAGAAGGCTCAAACCAATGACAGAAAATTAAAGAGTTGAGGATCATTCCTTTTTTTAACACCTTTTGGTGACTAATAATGACCATAATGAACGCACTGGAAACATTTTCACAGCAGTCTGTTTATGAGAAATTAACATTGGCCTTTGTTAGAAATTGGTCAATATAGTAGTACAAGTCAATCAGGTATTAAGTTATTGCTCTTAAAAATGCAAATACAAATTGTTTCAAACTCCGCAGTATCAAGTGAGGTTTGGTCAGCGACTACTAGTTTGCACAGTCAAGTCAAGGAACTCAACTCAAAAATTCTCAGAATTAAAACAATGTTCTAAAAGCAAGAAGACAATGAATCTAAGAATATTTTGTCAAGTTGGTGATTAAGAATCCAAGAATGTATCAGCATCAGCGAACATCAGGGGGCAATGGAAAAGGGGAATAAGGGAATAGTATCTTGTTTTAGAGTATTTAAAAAAAATCATAGAAAATTTGGGAATAGTACATCTTTCTCAACAGAAAATATGTGGATAGCATGTCTTTTCTATGAAGTATGCAGACACCGAGTTTTGCTTTGTTAATAACACAGCACTAACTTATCTATTATGTCTACAACTAGAGGAGTGCACTCAACAGAGTGCAGATCTCCACCAGGCGTACGTAACTCCCCTTCTCCGTACATGCACACACGGACAGAAAAAAAGTTTTTCTTGCCATTATAAATAAGACTTAAGCAGCGTCCAAATCGATTGAACGGGAAATAGAAAAAAAAGTTGTTAACATAAAGCACTCAAGCTAAAAAAAAAAAAAATCTACCTAATAATCAAGCTAAAAAAACTACCTCATAAAAAGTCCTTAATAAAAGATGTCAAATGTTTAACCGTCACAGTTTTCATGATATAAAATGAATGAAGGCGAATGGCTGCTCTGCTGATTGACTTTCATCCATTCTAAAGCAATAAAACAACAGTAAGAAAGCATGGCTCAGCCATGGGAAATGTGGCTACTGAGATGATTTCCAGCTGTGACTAATTAATCCTACTCTTGAAATTATATTTTCATAGCCGAGTTTTAACCGTAGAGACTATGGCACCTCCGTGTGGTGGTGAGGTGAATAAGGCACTGGACAACGAAGATTTTGCTTCCTGAACACTTCTGGGTGTATTGTATGGATTTTGGGCTGCTGATAACGAAAATCACCTTAAAAATTTCCTATCACATACGGTTTTGTAGATATAACCTATTTTTGTGATTTCCTGTCATATTTTAAGTCCACTAGAATATTGCCCACATAGCAAGCTGTTTTGGTCAGTCCAAGCATGCCTGGGCATGCCCTCAGTGTAGGATCTGCTAGTGGGGCCAGAGAAAATAGCATGGAAGGCATTTAAGGATGTTGAGAATTTTCTTGGCAACTACAGAGCACCAAACTACATTAAGCTGCTTGACAACATGCTTAAAGCATACAAAACCATGAGGTGCAACATGTCATTGAAAACTCATTTTCTGCATTCACACATGGACTTATTCCCTGCTGATCTTGGTGCAGTCAGTGACAAACATGGTGAAAGGTTTCACCAGGACATTACGACCATGGAAAAGAGGCATCAGGGCAACTGGAATCCATCAATGCTGGCCGACTATTGTTGGCCACTGACACAAGAGGCACCAGATACTGAGTACAAACGAAAATGAGCTGCAAAACATTTTTAGCTCAGTTGAACTGACACAATGTGTCAGCATAATTACACGATCAAACATGTCAAATTCAATAAAGGTTATTGTAATGTCTCTCCAAATTCCTACGTGATACAGCAAATCTGAAATTATTTTTGTGTTCAGCTTGACATTGTCTAGCATAATCTCTATTTTTTGTTCAGGAAGCAAAACATTTGAAAAAATTTGTTGTTCAGTGTTATTTTTGGTTCACCAGTGTTGCTCCAGTTCTCCTGTGCTGAGATCAGCAATGAATGATTTGCTGGCTTGCGAAATACAATCAACTTCTCGTTTATTTTCAAGACTCATACCCAAATACATAATGTTTTGGTATTGACACTATCACTGCCCGATCTGACTCAACCGTAGATCCGAGTTGCACATGTGCACGGTTGACTCAGTGGGCAGCTACAGAAAGCAGTGTTGGTCGAGTGAGCTAGAGAGTAAATGGAAAGAGGGAGCGGCGATAGCAAGAGCAAGCTTTTTTTCGAAGGTTTTTAGTCACCGCAACCACGAGAGGTTCTTCATTATAGAGGCATAACTGTGCAGAAAACATTTTAGGTTGATTGTCTGTCCGCGGCTAATCTCGCAAACTACTGGATCTGAAGCACACATACATAATCTCTTCCAGGCTACCACCCGGAGGAGATAATTATGAGTAAAAGTTATGGAAGAATATGGCATGGATTGCAAGAAGTTCTCAGGGCAACGGCTTCATACCACACCCAGATGCACTGACGATGTTCATGTTCTAACAAAAGGTTACTGCCAATTTCTCAAAATCTAAAAACTCCTCACCTGAGAGGGGTATGCGAATAAAAGAAATCTCAAGGACGGACTTCAAAAAAGTCTTAACATAAAATGCAGAAACGAAATAAAGAAACAAAAAGAACAAAAATAAATCTTAAACTTTCACCTAGGATGAGCCGAGTTTGTGTACTGAACACTTTTCACTAACAGGTTGGCCACCGAAGTCTTCAAAGAAAACGTCACACAAAATCATAAAGGGGTGTTAGTTCTTGCCTTTAGAACTCTGTACAGATTCATTCACAAACCCCTTTATTTACTTTCAACTTGGATATTATAAAATATGTTGACAGCCACCAAACATTACCTCAGGACTTTTCTCTTAATAAAGTGTCTCTCATGGGCTTCTCCAACAGGGGTGGATGACTGGCTGACACTGAAAGGTGGGCTCCTGGTGTCAGCTGGCTCCGGCTCTGGCTCAAGTTCCACCTCTAACCTGGTTGGAGCTACTGAGTTGTAGGAACACTTTGTGGACACAGAGTGCTGTGCATAAGAGTCAACGTAATCCTGCCTTGGCCCATAGTCTTTGTTTTGGCAGGAGTTGAACACCTGCGCAGGGAAAAATGAGGCATTTTTTTTAATCATGTGGCCCAAGTTGAAGCAGCCAGAACAAGCTTCCAAATAATTGATAACAACACTAATCCACACAGAGATACGCAGTCACTGACTTTCCCACTCAAATCTATCGGCAATTGTGTCTCCTATCCAGCAACCATGAATGTCTTTAGACTTTGATAGGAAACTTAAGGAAACCCACACAAATACAGGGAGGACATGTGAATTTCACACAGAAGGGGGTCAATTCCAGACCCCTTTGCTGAGAGGCAATAATGCTAACCTCTAAGCCACCTCAAAGGTACAGCCTCCTAGGCAGACCTTCGCACGAAGGCGACCAATATGAACTTGCACTTTCCAAAAGGAAAAGGTTTGCTATGTGACCATTTTGGTCTAAACCTAATCCTGTCTTTATTTTCATAATATAATAATGCTGGGTAACCCATTTACACTCACACATGCGTGACTCACATCTATGGTTGACTCAGATCGGGCAGTGACAACAATATGCAACATTTCCTGTTTTGACTGCAACCGAGAAGAAGTGTTCCTTTATAACTTGCATTTTTTGGATTATCAAAATTCTTTTAATAACTTTTGATCATGTCGCTGTCCGAGCCGGGTTGGGAGAGACTAAATGTCCTAGCTGGGCCTTTGTATGCCTTGTGGTCTGAAGAAGACGAGCAACCCCCGATGCCGAATAAGACATAATGTAATTTCTATAATTTCTTCCAAGTTCATGGCAAGAAAGCTGCTGAATGTATTTTAAGGGGAAAGTTAAGGGAAACATAAATAATGATATTTTAGCGGCCAATTCTCCATTCTCAGCAGGTAATAAAATACATCTCTGCCGAATAATGCATCCACACTGCAACTTTATTTCTGGATACCGATGAATCAAATTGTTTTATCAGTACATATTTTGGACCATTTTGGCTTGACAGTGAGAATTTCATACATCTAATAATGACCTAAGATGAAATAATAGGGGATGTATTACTTGGCAGCAACAATCAGTTCTGCCAAATAATGCATGCACCCCTGAACACTTAGCAATGACACTTCAAATCAAAGCTGATAGGAAATCAAATGGTTTTATCAGCACATAATTTATTTATCGACTTTGAAGGAGTGAATTTGAAACCCCACATTCATTGTTCCACACTTAAAAACCTCACTTTAGTATAACTATCTGAAATCCTATGCTTAAAAACACATCAACAAAGAACACTAGAGTTCAACCTAAGAAATATTGAGATATTAATCAGTGTAAATTTCAGACCAATCATATCAAGCCCGTGCCTGGGCTACCTGCCCTCATCTAAGTTACACACACTTGTAACTTTGTCATTTCTTGCTCCGTTTGAACAAATGACACATCAACGTGTTCATCTGCTTTTCGGCTGTCGCTCCACATCATCCATTTGGCTCAATCTCACTCCTGCTCTCATATGAAGGGCAAAAAAAAAGGCACCGCTCACTTTTCACAATTTCTGGTAGAATTCTCTAGTCGGGTATCGGGTGCGGTTGTATCAGAGTAGTTTTACGAGTACAAGTATATCAGGACTAGTATCGGTATTGGTGCTTCCCTAGTGAAGGCATCCTTTCACTCTTATTGTCACAGAATTTCACAAAGATTTTTTTTGGGTACCTGTCTTTCTTGATGTAGATTACCAGCATGCAGGAAGAAGCCATTGCCAGGGTCTGTAATATGATAACGGCTGACTGTAGAGAGGAAAATAACATTTGTCAGTATATTTCCTACAACAACAAATAAAAAAAAATATTTAAAAGTATGGTGTTAAAAGATTTAGCTTGTTTTTTTTTTTTTTAGACTATTCACATGACACTGTCTTTTTTTTTTCCTCCCCTTTTCTCCCCAATTGTACTTGGCCAATTACCCATTCTTCCAAGCTGTCCCGGTCACTACTCCAACCCATCTGCAGATCCAGGGCGGCAGACTACCACGTCTCCTCCCATACATATGGAATCGTCAACCGCTTCTTTCCACCTGACAGTGAGGAGTTTCGCCAGAAGGATGTAGCGCATGGGAGGATCACGCTATTCCCCCCCAGTTCCCCCTCCCCCCGAACTGGCATCCCAAACGACCAGAGGAGGTGCCAGTGCAGCGACCAGGACACATACCCACATCTGGCCTCCCACCCGCAGACATGGCCAATTGTGTCTGTAGGGACGCCCGACCAAGCCGGAGGTAACATGGGGATTCAATCTGGCGATCCCCGTGTTGGTAGGCAACGGAATAGACCGCTACGCCACCCGGACGCCCCACATTACATTGTCTTGTGCAATTTTTGCTGTGCTAACTATGCTGGTAGTGAAAGTCTTACTTTTATCAGAGTTGACTGTCAACACACTTTTCTTACCCTTTCATTTTAAACAAATTTGCAAATTTTAAAGTACTAGACACCTGCAGCTACTGTAATTACAAGATCTAATATAAAGAGTTTCAACAAAGACGCTTACCTTTCTCTTTAGTGTATGCAGGAGGACCAGTCTTAGACATGGTTGTCTGAGAATTGGAGGAGTTCTCCTTAACAAATGAAGCCTGGCTCTTTAAACTTCCTTGTTGAATCAGTTCGTCAAGATCTAACATATTGAGAGCAGCAGTGTTGTTACTAAAGGTGCTTTTCCAGCGCAAACATTTCTTTATCCACAGGGATTTCATAAAATGCTGAAAACAGAAGCATACTGTGTTGTATTTAAGGAAAGGCAGCACCTTTTCAATTCAGGCAGACAGACAGAAAGCAAGACAGATATAGATGAATAACAGCCCGGTTGTGTGATTAGACAAACAGAGATAGATGGGTGAATGAATAACAGTCCAGCTGAAAGCTAGAGAACCAGACAGATACACACTGATGAGCCAAAACATAATTGCATGCCTAGTGTACTGTTGGTCCTACATGTGCCACTAAAACAGCGCCGACCGTCGAGGCATAGACTCCACAAGACCCCTGAAGTTGTCCTGTGATATCCGGCACAAACACATTAGCAGCAGATCCTTTAAGTCCTGTAAGTTGCGAGGTGGGTTCACCATGGATCGGACTTGTTGGTCCCACAGATGCTCAATCGGATTAAGATCTGGAGAATTTGGAGGCCAGGCAACACCACCATCATGTTCATCAAACCATTACTGAACAATGTGTGCAGTGTGGCACAGCACATTATCCTGCTGAAAGAGGCCACTGCCATCAGGGAATGCCATTGCCATGAAGTCACAGAAAGTTGAATCAGTTCATCTGGACACATTTATTGAGAGAAACGTTTCATCACTCATCGAAGTTACCCCTTCAGTCTCAACTTGAACTGACTGCAGCTATCCCCATTCTTTTAAACAATACAGTGGCATAACGACTGAAAACCATCGGTTTCACATGCAAATTGCCGTGACCATTAACTAGAGTTACAATGGCCATGCGTACTATTCACAGAGGACTGGGGAACAGTTGCAATCACAGCATTGTAAGATGGCAACAGATGTACTCTAAGGGTGGGGACACCTGCAGTCAGTTGAGACTGAAGAGGTCACTTAGATGAGTGATGAAACGTTTCTGTCAATATCAAAGAAGGTTGAATCAGTTCATCTGGATACGTTTAGTGACAGATACGTTTCATCATTCATCTAAGTGACATCTTCAGTCAAAACTGACTGCAGGTATCCCACCCTTATAAACAATAGAGTTGCATAACGACTGAAACCAGCGACCACTTTCATATGCAAATATGGGCGTGACCATTAACTACAGTTTCAATGGCTATGTGTACTATTCGCAGAGGATTTGGGAATGTTTACAATCAAGGCATTGTAAGATGGCGACAGATGTACTCGTAGCATCCCCCGCCCCCTTCACGGATGGTCCTTCCCTATGGCCTCTTTTGACTCCACCGTTCCTCCCTATCAGGTATGTGCACACCCTCATCCTTCAAAGCGTGGCCACTGGCCTGTAGATGGGTGTAGACTGCCGAGTGCTGGTCTGACGCGTTTCTCTCAATAAACAGTATCCAGATGAAATGATTCGACTTTCTGTGATTTCCTTACCTGGATTATTGAGCATGCATAAAGACATTGGCAAGAAGGGGTGTACCTGGTCTGCAATTATATTTAGGTAGGTGGCACGTGTCAAATTGACGTCAACACGAATGGCCGGACCCAACACTGCCCAGAGCATCACACTGCCTCGTCTTCCCACATCCAAGATCCAGCTCCCTGCTCACGTGCCCATCGTAGGCGCTTTCAACAGTTAACAGGGTTCTTTCAGGGCACTCTGGTCTGCGGCTACGCAGCAGGGTGCGATGCAGTGTGTTGTGATACATTCCTCCCGTAACCATCATTAAAAATTTCAGTGACTTGTGCTACAGTAGACCTTCTGTCGGTTCGGGCCAGACAGGGTAGCCTTTGTTGCCCTCGTGCATCCATGAGCCTTGGGCACCCAACATCCTATGGCCCGGTTTGGTGTTTGCTCCTCCTCAGAACAATATCTGTAGGTACTCACCACTGCTGACCGGAAGCATCTCACAAAGCCTTGCCGTTTAGGAGATGCTCTGAACCAGTCGTCTGGCCACAACAATGTGGCTCTTGTCAAAAGTCACTCAGGTACTTACTTCTGTCCATTCCTCCTGCATCCAACACGTTGACTACGAGAACTGGTTGTTCGCTTACTATCTAATCTACTCAGACCTTAACATGTGCCCTTGTATGGAGATTATCAACGTTATTCGGTTCACCTATGAGTGGACATAATGTTTTGGCTCATCGGTGTAGCTAGATGAACAACAGTCCAGTTCTGTGTAAGATGGACAGACACATAGATAGATAGATACCATTCCAGATGTTTGCAAGAAAGACAGATGAATGGATAGATAAATAGACTGATTGATTTCAGGAGCCAACCTCTTTTGAATGCACGCAGCCTGTGTTTGGGTATGTTACGGTAGCCCAGCACCGCCAGCTGTTGTTCTATTTCTTCTTCTGAGAAGTCCAGGTTCTCCATTATTATATCCTGAAATGAGGTGGAAATGGAAGTTCGGGAGGAAAAGGTACACGATAACCAGAAAAGACTAAACAACCACGACAAACTTCAATTACGATCAGCCTAGCGTTAGCTTAGCTTGAGCTTTTACAAAAACGATATTGGTCTGACAGAAAAGCCTGAGGCTTTATTTTCCTACCGCTTTGCATTACAAATGCTAATAATGCTATTCCCTGCTAATAGCCTACACTGTATATCTTTAGCGCTGGGCTGGCGTTAATTAAATGGCCGATCCATCGTGTACGAGCTTCGCGTCGCAGAGGCAAGCGGCCGTTGAAATGTTTTGAAAGTGACGCCCTAAGCTTTTCTTCTTCTACTGTCTACTGTAGTCTTTTGCGAGCGGTTAACAGCCAGTTTATTAGTACGTTACTGCCACCCATTGTTCCGGAGTATGGATCGAAATACCGATATCTCAATCACAAACTTGTTAAAAACAAAACAAACAAAAAAAAACCCCCAAATTCACAATTATTTTGCAGTGATATGGAAATTTTTATCATTACAATAATTATATGTACACTACCGTTCAAAAGTTTGGGATCACCCAAACAATTTCGTGTTTTCCATGAAAAGTCACACTTATTCACCACCATATGTTGTGAAATGAATAGAAAATAGAGTCAAGACATTGACAAGGTTAGAAATAATGATTTGTATTTGAAATAAGATTTTTTTTACATCAAACTTTGCTTTCGTCAAAGAATCCTCCATTTGCAGCAATTACAGCATTGCAGACCTTTGGCGTTCTAGCTGTTAATTTGTTGAGGTAATCCGGAGAAATTGCACCCCACGCTTCCAGAAGCAGCTCCCACAAGTTGGATTGGTTGGATGGGCACTTCTTTGAGCAGATTGAGTTTCTGGAGCATCACATTTGTGGGGTCAATTAAACGCTCAAAATGGCCAGAAAAAGAGAACTTTCATCTGAAACTCGACAGTCTATTCTTGTTCTTAGAAATGAAGGCTATTCCATGCGAGAAATTGCTAAGAAATTGAAGATTTCCTACACCGGTGTGTACTACTCCCTTCAGAGGACAGCACAAACAGGCTCTAACAGGTACTATTTAATGAAGATGCCAGTTGGGGACCTGTGAGGCGTCTGTTTCTCAAACTAGAGACTCTAATGTACTTATCTTCTTGCTCAGTTGTGCAACGCGGCCTCCCACTTCTTTTTCTACTCTGGTTAGAGCCTGTTTGTGCTGTCCTCTGAAGGGAGTAGTACACACCGGTGTAGGAAATCTTCAATTTCTTAGCAATTTCTCGCATGGAATAGCCTTCATTTCTAAGAACAAGAATAGACTGTCGAGTTTCAGATGAAAGTTCTCTTTTTCTGGCCATTTTGAGTGTTTAATTGACCCCACAAATGTGATGCTCCAGAAACTCAATCTGCTCAAAGAAGTGCCCATCCAACCAATCCAACTTGTGGGAGCTGCTTCTGGAAGCGTGGGGTGCAATTTCTCCAGATTACCTCAACAAATTAACAGCTAGAATGCCAAAGGTCTGCAATGCTGTAATTGCTGCAAATGGAGGATTCTTTGACGAAAGCAAAGTTTGATGTAAAAAAAATCTTATTTCAAATACAAATCATTATTTCTAACCTTGTCAATGTCTTGACTCTATTTTCTATTCATTTCACAACATATGGTGGTGAATAAGTGTGACTTTTCATGGAAAACACAAAATTGTTTGGGTGATCCCAAACTTTTGAACGGTAGTGTAATTTTACATGAAGCTGAGATACAGCACATCTGCTTACATATGCAAAATTCACACGTTGAAAAACCCAGCTTAAGCTCGTCCCATTGAATTGTTGGGTAGTAATGTAAAACGTGATATAAAACCAAACCTACTTTGTAAATAACACTCCCTCAAATATTTAAAACGTTTTGTAAACAAATCTTCGGTAAAGATTCTAGTTATCATTAATTTAGACAACAAATTGTGTACCTCGACAATTACCCATATCGCGTTCTAACAACACCATTAAAAGACGACAAACGATAAAATCAAATTATTTCCTAGCCCTGTTCATAATAGTTGATCTGCTAACCCTACCAAGTTACTCATGCTGACCATGGCTTTAGCACAAAAGTCATATCACTGATTCTAGCTTCTTTAATTTCGGCTCACATGACCTCTCTCTCTCTCTCTCTCTCTCTCTCTCTCTCTCTCTCTCTCTCTCTCTCTCTCTCTCTCTCTTCCCCCCCCCTCTCTCTCACTGTTGGAAAAACCTACTACTTAAAGCGTAACTTTACAAACTGCTTCAGACACTGAAAACAATTGAACTACACCAAAGCTACCCTTAAGAGAAATATAATTTGATTAATTAAATTTACTTATAAAATGTAGCTTCCCCCCTTTTTCTCCCCAGTTGTACTTGGCAAATTACCCTATTTTCCGAGCCGTCCCGGTCGCTGCTCCATCCCCTCTGCTGATCCCGGATACACGTGGAATCGCCAGCCGCTTCTTTTCCCCGGACAGTGAGGAGTTTCGCCAAGGAGACTTAGCGCGTGGGAGGATCACGGTATTCCTCCCAGTTCCCCCAAACCCCCCGAATAGGTGCCTCTACCGACCAGAGGAGGCGCTAATGCAGCGACCAGGACTCATGCTCACCTCCGGTTTCCCCCCCCCCGCAGACACAGCCAATAGGCTCGGTGCATTAATGTCGCGCTGCGGAACTCCCGATTGCGTCTGTTTGCATAAGAACTTCCGGTACAACCGGACGCTTACGTCTTACTTAATCATTAGTTAGCTGCTAATTTATCCATCTGCAATCTTAATTTCGTCCGAAAAATCAATGAATCAAACAGGGCAAAAGGGGCGTTCAAGTATCAACGCCGTGAATCAGGCTCCACTGAGCACTATTGTGTGCCACAGTGTGAAGATTCGGTGCGCTATAATTCTCTTTTAAGTTCTCATTCCTTAGTAACTGCGAGGAAAGCGCTAAGTGGCTAGTGAAGATTCGCAGGGATGCATTTACCGTCACCAAGAGCACAAAATAGTCGGTATTTTGAACCGGGTGGTTTTGCTGTGCCACCTACAGACGTGTTAAGGAGGCTCAAGAAAGGAGCTGTCCCCACACTCAGCACTCATGATGAGTACACCAAAATGAATACTCCAAACCTGCACCCAGGCTAGGTGTGTGGGAGCGCCGGGAGCGTCCTGCTGTCGCCCCTCTGCCAGCTCTGGACTCTGATAATGAGAAAGATGTCAGCAGCTGCCTGCAAGACCATAACTATTGTAAACTACTAATAAGACACGTTAGCCCCTAGCTAACGGGTCTGACCCTTTAGCCGAGCGGTTAGTGATGTCGCCTTGTGGTGCAGTACACCCCATATCGAATCCCGCACCGGGCAAGAAAATAACCAGTTACACTATTGTGTAGCTCCTAATCCTGCCGCTTTGGGCGATGCTCTGGCCCAAAACGAGTCAATGAGGAAACAATAGAAGTGCTCCAGAAACAACTAGAGACCGTCCAGCTACAGTCCAAATTCAACCCGAGGCGATTTGCAGATTCCGATGAGGACATTCGGTTTTACACCAGGTATGTCTGATTTGTATCATTTCATTTAATCGCCCCTACCAAATTAACTCACCTGTTCAGTCTCTCAACCCACCCCCCACCACCATGCCTGTCACACACACTCACGTGTAGTAGATTACAATAAGTACATCCATGTACATCATTGACCGTGATTTTAGGGAGGTGCTGCAAACAGCGAGTGTAAAATAAAGCCATCTCTTCGCGCAACAAACCAGACCGGAAGTTCTTGTGCAAGTACTCGTACGTCGCAAATCGAACGACACCATCTTACCCGGACGCCCCTTCTAAAATGTAGTTAAAACTACTTTGTCAAAAAAAAAGAGAAAGAGAGAGCATTTACATCTGCAATGTACTACAAAAATGCATTGTGAGAGTAGATAACAAAAATGGTCTAATGAAGGCAAACAACACAACTCAGCGGAGTTTATTATCTGTGACTTGTCTTATCGTCTTTTTTAATTGTGTATCATATCCCACTTGAACAAGGGATGTAAATCATGATGGCGTTGCCTAATTAGGGATAAATATATAAATGATTAAAACAATGAATAATAAAATTATACAATAAACAATTATTTGTTTATGTATGTATGCATATGTAGTTGTGTTTATGTATCACTACAATTTGTTGTTATGCATGTTTTTATGTGCATGTTTAGCGATGCTGTGTGTGTGTGTGTGTGTGCGCGTGTGCATAGTCTCACAGCATAAGGAAGGCATGGGGGATTCTGTCTTTCCGCCTTTTTTTACTTTCTGTCTTCTTGCCAATATCTGTCTGTCCACCTGCTTGTGTCCCCTGCTTGCCTGTCTGTCTACCTGCCAGTTTACCTGTCTTTTTATATGCCTGTATGTCTGCCTGTCTGTGTCTTTGCTTGCCTGTTTTGTCTTTAAGTATGCTGGCCTGTGTGTGTGGAACCTGTAGTTAACTGTACCTCAAAAGGACAAAAAAAGTAACTAACAACCACTTGTATTGGAATGTAATGTGCAATGCATCTTATGATGCTTTATTTATTTATTCTATTATTTTCTATTCTTTTCTTTTCTATTCTATTCTTTTATTTATTTATTCTATATGTGAATTTTTATCCTTCGCTGTTCATAAATTTCATAATTCCATTATAATTCTCTTATCCTCTTTCAATCTTGTATTTTGTAAATTGTGTAAACAACATCCATTGCACGTTGTCCGTCTTGGGAGACATCCCTCCTCTGTTGCTCTCCCTGAGGTTTCTTCCTATTTTTCTCCCTGTTAAAGGGTTTTTTTTAGGGAGCTGTCCCTTATCCGATGCGAGGGTCTAAGGACAAGATGTTGTGTTGCTGTAAAGCCCATTGAGGCAAATCTGTAGTTTATGATATTGGGCTCTACAAATAAATTTGACTTGACTTTTGACATGGTCCTCGTGTGAGTTGCATGTATGGCCACACGGGGGCGACAGTGAGCATCGCTTGCCCATATACTGATCTGTCTGTTGTCTCCGACAGTACTTCTGATTGCCGCTTGTCTGTGGGTTTGTGTGTGCTCTAGGTAGATTGTGGAACTGAATTGCCCTTCTGGGATAAATGAAGTTGTCTGACTCTAAAATCGCTATGTACATTTTAATTTACCAAACTACCCGCAAACTGCTGCGAAGTGAAGTTAAACCCGTAATTTAACTACATGTAGAGAAAATACTCCCCAACACTACCTCCTCTCTGCAAAACCTCCCGGAAGTGCATTGACGTGTTCCACTGTATTAAAATATATAAAATGTTGCGTTTTCTCAATAATATGCAATATGTTTTGTTTTTTATACTGTGCCCTCTTCTCTTCTGTTTGTTTCATTCTGCCTGTTGACCGTCATTTTAAGTTAATATAAACGTGTCCCCTCTGAATTGCTCATCTGAATTGAAACATGATTTTTTTCTAAAGCTTCCCTTGAAAGCTGGACATCCTCCTTTCCCCTCAGCTGGCCAACAGAACCCACAAAAAACTTGTACTGATTTAATTATTCTTGTATTGATCTGTATAATACCAAGTAGCTTATCTCGAGTGTTTGAATTATGAAACTTAAAGACTGTTTAACATTTGAATTGAATCTGAGAATATGACTTTTCCAGGTTTAATCTTCTCCGACCACTGTAGGGGAGTCTTTACTGACTGAGCCATCGTGTAAACATTTAAATGATTAGAGATACGACACGAATTAATTTCTCCTCCTGGTCTACTTCTTCACGTTAAATTAAACAGCCAGAGAGGCGAGCAGTCAGAGAGCTACAAAAAATACTCTTTACTTCTTTCTTCCTTTAGAGCTGAGCGCTCTGCTGTTTCACACGCACCTCCCGGAAGCGATATGTTTTTTTCCAACAGCGCCGCAGAGAACTCTGCCTCTGATTGGTTAAAGTTGGTTTTGTGTAGCCAATCAGAGGCACTCAAACTCCTTCGTCACACGGAAGTTGACTCTAAACTGGTTGGAAAAGCGATAGACGCGTCCTGGCAGCACCGCCCACGTGTTCGTGTGCGTGAGATCACCTGAATCAGTTTATACACTTTGCCTATGAAAGTGCAAATAATAGGCCTACTTCTTTTAAACTGAATTCAAAACCCCGAAATTTGACGTACACGTCACCAGAATCTATCACAATAACTCTTGGAAAAAATGCAGCGAAAAGACGTGATACGTTTAAATCCATCCATCCATCCATCCATCCATTATCCAAACCGCTTAAATCTCCTAAATGAAAAGCAAAAAAGCTTCTTGGTAACCGATCATTAACTCTCAAATGACTTTTTACTGAATCGATTTTTTTTTCAATTCTCATCTTTAAGGAAATTTTAATTTCCCTCTAAATCTCAATCCTTGAATTAATCTTATTTCGACATTTTGGGTTCGGGTAATTTAAATGGATGAAGGCAGTAAAATCCGCCCCTATAAGAGTAGAAAATCACTCCCTTCACTTGCACCTTATGGAGCTCCTGAGGTGCCTCATGAATAAACATGATTGTTTAACTCCGCCCACCTCTCCGGGAGACGGCTGGTTCAGTCGAGGGGTCCTGACAGGTGGTCCGCGAACCCCAAAGTGATCCGGGAAAAGGGACTTTTTGCGTCTTCCTCGCCGCTGGGAAGACCATGGGGATCTATCAGGAATCGTTGCTGGTGATATTGTTACAAGTCGTCCTGATATGCTCCGCTCAGGTGAGTGATGAATAAATGGTCTTCCTTTCTATGTTTCTTCATATAACTTTGCATTAATCTTAAGGTTAACATTTATAAAATATTGATGAAATATGTCAGTGTTCAAACTGAGTGGCTATGCATTCACGGTAGCCTGATGTATCAGCTGTATGTAAACATGTGCTCGCCACTGTTGCATTGCAAACATACCACACAAAAACTCCAGAATGCATTATTCACCTGATGTTGCAATAATTCATAAAGATTAATAAAATAACTGCTGCACACTTTGTCGTGGCTGGTGTTTCTCTGTCCCAGTGTGCACATATGATACCAATAAGGCTGAAATAACACTATTCTTAACACATGCAGTTACTTAGTGAGCAGCGGGCACTATAATGGGACACAAAACCATAGTATTAATTTCATAGCCTCTCTTCTCGCACCAACACTGGTCCCACACAATGGGACCCTCTGTGTGCTGTGTCCGTCGCATCACCGCCACAACCATAATCAATACTGATTTTTGGGATGAATTTCACCAGAAAATTATATATATAAAAAAGATTTTAATGTTTTTCAACAGAGGGGCCTAGTAGGTCCCAGAGGTCCCCCAGGGCCCCCCGGAGTAGCTGGCGTGCCTGGAGTTGATGGCATCGATGTAAGCTAAGTTTTCACGTAATTGGTTTAATCACTATAACTTTAGTCCTTAGTTATGTATCATACCTGGGTTTGAGTTCATGTTCATTGTTGCCAGTCCAAAATGTTATGTGGAGCTTTTTATTTATTTATTTAAGACTGAACGCTGTTTCTCAGTTATTTCATTAAAGACAGGATAAATTAATTGTTTTACAATAAACAAGCTTTTCTAGTTTTTGATACTGAAGAAAATTCCACTTCTTGGTTAGTTGAATTGTCAGTGCATCGATCTAATATACTGATATGCATGGTTGATTTGTATGATAGTCAGACGTTTTAATATCTTAACTTTGTTATCTAATAACTCTGATGATATAAGTTCAAAATATGTCTCCTCAGGGCGACAGAGGAGTAGACTCCATGGTAGATGGCGGACCTGTGAGTATTATCTCTCATCTCAGTTTCAGAGGCCAAAACAAACGACGGGTTTGTGAATGCTTACTGTGGGACTCATTTAGTTTATGAGCTGAACAGTGATGTTGTATGAACTGTTGTGATTTTAGGGCCCTGATGGTGACAACGGCAAAGATGGGGCTCCCGGAACATCGGGTCTTCCAGGCGCAGATGTAAGTTAAACAACACGTCAAAACAGGCTGAGAAGTGAACGCCAGTCACATGCCAGCAGACACATACTGGATTATTGTGAATTTGTTGAACTGTTATTGTTAAATACTGGGTAACCGTTAAACAGGGACATTATTGATTGTGTCTGGGAACATTTCCCCGCGCCACTGAAAACACCGTTTATTATTCTTAAGAGCAATTTAGTTGTAAAGTCAATGAGTGCGCCTGTTGAAGTTTTGGAACCCACAAGCAACATTAACATTTCGATCGATGAGAAATTTAGCTTCCGGTGCTGCAGTTAAATTCTGCTTATTCCTCTTCTTCCATCGCCGAACTCTACTGGGGGAGAAAAGAAAACAGGACAGCATAGTAATTATCTTAGTCTCAGTGTCAAAGCACTCAACATACTAACATCTGCTACTGCAGGGGTGGTTAGTTTTGGCTCCAAAGCAAAAGAGTTGGGGGAAAAAAGGTAGTTTTTTTTGGAGGGGGGGGGGCAAAAAAAATGAAACATCAATCTGACTATTTAGGGGGAGAGAGAGTAGCGCGCCTCAAATAGCATCCTGACAGAAACAGAGGTCTTTTTGTGTAAGGTAGGGGCGCACGGGAGGATCGGCTGGTCAAAAAAGGCCAACAGGAGAGAACTGTATGCCGGCAAAAAGCGGCACAAAATGGCCCCAGTGTGTTTGCTGCCTGTTGAGATGATGGTACTGAATACAGACTGGCCTCCTATCAAACCAGTTAACTGCTGGAAAAGGAGTCCTCCACACTGTTTGGATTCTTTGTACGATTTGGTATTTTATGGAGCCACAAAAGTTTCAAAATTTGTCATTGAGATGGATAATTTTATACAACGTACCTTATAATACCATAAATGCAAACATTCATCATATGGGTGGTCGCAGTTGGACTGGTACCCCTCACCCTGGCACTCCCAGTGAGCACTGGAGTCGATTTCAACGTGGCAACTACACATCAGCTCCCATCTAGCTCAGAATATATTCTGCTAAGTCGATATAGACTGGAGTACGTCCTTACTCCAAACATTTAAGGAAAAAAGCTTGAAACAAATTATTGGAAAAAAAAGTAAAAAACAACCAGCCAACAAAGGTGCTCTTGGGAGTGAAGGGTTATAAGAGCATGAAAAAGTAAAAAGAAGTCCAAAGTGCGCAAAGTCCTTTGGTCACAAAGGTTAAAAAGCTTTCACAAGCAAATTCTATCCAAGGAACAGAACTGTTAAGTGCTCATGACTTGTGAGCATATTTTGAATACTGCAGGGAAATAAGTAGTTTGATAAATATAATATAAATATAAATGATATATAAATATACATAAATATATAAATAAATTTATAAATATAGATAAGTAAATAGTTTGCTTGTAAAAGCTTACACTTGGGGGCAGCACGGTGGCGCAGTGGTTAGCGTGGTCGCCTCACAGCAAGAAGGTCCTGGGTTCGAGCCCCGGGGTAGTCCAACCTTGGGTGTCATCCCGGGTCGTCCTCTGTGTGGAGTTTGCATGTTCTGTCCATGTCTGTGTGGGTTTCCTTCGGGTGCTCCGGTTTCCTCCCACAGTCCAAAGACGTGTAGGTCAGGTGAATTGGCCGTACTAAATTGTTCTATGTGTGTGTGTTGGCCCTATGATGAACTGGCGGCCTTTCCAGGGTGTCTCCCCGCCTACCGCCCAATGACTGCTGGGATAGGCTCCAGCATCCCCGCGACCCTGAACAGGATAAGCGGTTGGGATAATGGATGGATGGTTAAAAAGCCTGTACTTGGCATATGGCTGAAACCATATCTGGCTAAATGTAGACCACTTAAGAGCAAAGTTTTTGATTATAATTATACACATAATCATGTTTCGCCCAAACAATTTCAACTGTCCAAGATTCCCAATGCAAGTCCAAATATTATGCAAGAACTCTTATGATTGCATTTGTTTAGTAGTGGCTATTTAGCACTCCAGCTACAAGATTTAGATGTCTACAAGACTTTCCTCATCCAAAGTTAGTCCAATTTTAGTGGAGATGAGGCATACCATTCAGATGTCTTTTAGATGTTTAATCAATATAAAAATGCTAACTAGGCAGATATCTGTTTTATATTTGTTTGGGATGTTTATACCTTGCTCTGTACCAGTGGCGTCTCTGGCACGGAAAGTCTGGTGGGGCACAATAGACTCTCTATGGGCAGCATCCGACTTGTCAATGAAACTACACACAAACCTACTTGCTCAATTAATCCCAACTCAAACGCACCTCATCGATGAATGAAATCACAAATGCACACATTAACGTAATGCAGAGCAGGAGTTAGCAGAAGTGGAGACAGGGATATGAGTGACATCATCGATAACGGCACTTGATCTCACACAACTGGTATATTAATACCTTGTTATACAGCATCGCATTATAAATCCAAAATTATCAAGCAGTAAATTATCATTGTGGTCTGTAAAGGTAATAACACATCCAAAGCAACATTTCAGAGCAGGGAAACCCATTGCTTTTCAGGCCTTAATGTACAGCCAAAGTAACACGCCTTGTAATAATGCAAAATAAACTCACGAGTGACGTTCATTGCTTGAAAAGAAAAGATTTACGACGATCTTTCATCTGGGCAAACTTTTCAAACTGGGCAAACTTTTTTTTGTGTTTTGTTTAGGTTTTGGTCCAACTTATAAGCTTTTAACAATTCCAAGGAAAACCCTGGAAGCCCTTTTTGACAGGATAGTCAAAGTGACCTATACTTTTATTCACCTCGCATCACTTTATGGTACACTGACATGGTGTTCTGCCTGTAACAAAACCTTACACACTGTTTTCAACAATACACCACCCCACCCTTTACCGCCAGACACTAGATTTCTTTGTCAATGAGCATAACAATTTCAGGAATAGTGGTAATTACTGTGATTGGTACTGGTTCTCAAGTCCTGTAATGAACATAAGTCATGATAAAAATGAGCTTTAATAGCATAACACCCTTTAAAATCCAGTTAAGTATATTCAAGGCTCAGTGTTTTCGGTTTTTATTTTTCAAAGCCATCCAGCATGCCGAATTTCGCCACAAGAGAACACTGTTACATAACCTCACACGAAAAGGAACAACCTTTGGATCCATGGAAACATAAAATCCGAGTGAAAATTAGTTTAAAAATCTGGGTATTTTTCGGTGAAAATCGGTAACAACCGAAAACGCTGAGCCTTGAGTATATTCAACTGCCAAATAAAAGCTGGCGAAAAAGTACTACAACAAGACTAAGCAAGTCTGAAACTACCTGAAGAAGCAATTTCAAGTTTTTCTGTATGGCCAAATGTGGAAGAATTGGGCAGGCAGTGGAAAGTTTGAAGAAGAATTAAAGTTGCTGTGGCTACTATGAAGAGACAGCAGAACAAGTTTTTAAAATACCTTTACCAACAGATGTAAAATAAATAGTTCAAACCCAGGTTCAACCATGTTTTTATGTTTGGTGGTTTGGGAAAGTGCCGACATAATAGCGCTGGCGATTTTGTTTAATTTCAAATAGATCTCTGGGATTTGGAGTGGTCAAACAGCAATGCAATTCTCATGTTTAACTGTAGAAGTCGGTGATTTCCACACAAAAAACAAAAAAGAATCTCAAATGGAAATAATCATGATTTTCAACATTATCTCTGTATATATGTGTTGTAGAGAAAACACTCCAGTAGCAGCCACAACAATGAGCTGTCTACTGTGTGTCTGAAATGCTGCCAAAATCTGTAAATGTGAAAACTTACTTCCTGGTTCACTGATGGGCTGCACTGTATGAGAAAATATGAATATAAGTGCTGCATTACACAGCTTTATGCAGTGTTGTTATTCACTTTTCTTAACAGTGCATCCTGTTGACAAAACATGAAGCAAGTTTTCACGTTCACCGATTGTCCACTGGTGGCATTACTGGTGGACACAATTTTGGTGGCATATCAGAAACACACAGAAGACTGCTCAGTATTATGGCTACTGAGTGTTATCTCTACAACATATACATAATGATTATGGTGAACATTGTGATAGTTTACCTTTAAGGATAGTAACTTTGAAAGCTGATTCAGATTTTGTCAACCTACACTTAACAGGCAGGTTGTTCAAGAGCTGGGGGCCCTGGATGGTAAAACACAGGTCACACTTTAATAATGCAACATAGTTTACTTATGGTGTCATGGTCATGTCTTTAATAATATTAATAATAATAATAATAATAATAATAATACATTTATATAGCGCTTTTCTAACACTTAAAGTCGCTTTACAATAAACGGGGTGAAACAAGAAAACAGATAAACATAACAGACATACAGGGGTGGATGGGAAGGGGGGCTATGAGAGGGAGAAGCGGCAGCCACATACGATGACAGCAGTATTCTCCAACTTAGACAGATACAAAAGGAGAAGTAAAACAAACATCATAAATCACATAAATCACAGATGAAAGCAAGTCTGGAGAGGTGAGTCCTGATTAATGACTTGAATGTGGGCAGATCGCAGCAGTATCTGATGTGCTTGGGGAGGGAGTTCCAAGATGAGGGGGCAGCAGGTCGAGTGCTCGGTCCTTAGTCTGCCTCAGATTAGGGGTGGATAAGAGGACGGGGGTGGGGGGGGGGGCACGAGAAGGCAATGGAGAAGAGGTGTGTCCTGAGACAGGATTGGGAGAATGGGAGGGATTCTGAGTCTGTAATGATTTGGGGGAGTGAGTTCCAGAGCCTGGGAGCTGCCCTGGAGAAGGCTCAGTCAACAAAGCTGCAGAAGTTGGACCTGAGGGTAGAGAGAAGGGAGGCTGAGGTGGATCTGAGGGACCGATGGTTGGTAGAGGGAAAGGAGGTCAGTGAGGTATGGGGGAGCCAGTTTGTGAAGGGCTTTATATGTAAGAACCAGGATTTTGTAATTGATCCGGTGGGAGATGGATAGCCAGTGGAGGTCTTTTAGGACTGGGGTGATGTGGTTCCAGGATTTGGTGAAAGTTAAAAGTCAGGCGGCTGCGTTCTGGACCAATTGGAGTCTCTTGATAGAGCTAGCACTGATGCCATAGAGGAGTGAGTTGCAGTAATCAAGGCGGGAGGAGATGAAGGCATGGATCAGTGTCTCAGCAGCAGGGCATGTGAGAGAGGGCTTTATTTCCGCAATGTTGTGAAGGTGGTAGAAGGAGGATTTGACCATTTGGTGGATATGGGGCTCAAGGGAAAGGATGGGATCAAGGACCACGCTAAGGTTGCACGCCTGGGAGGAAGGGGAGATAGTTGTGCCTTATTGTGAGCACAAAGTTGTTGATTTGGCTGAGGGTGGACTTAGAGCCAATGAAGAGGAGTTCAGTTTCGTCACTGTTGAGTTTGAGGAGGTTTTGCTGCATCCAGACTTTAATTGCAGACAGACAGGAGTCGATATGAGAGAGGGGTGGATTGTGAGGGGATTTGGTGCTGAGGTATATCTGGGTGTCATCAGCATAACAGTGGAAGTTCAGGTTGAAATGGCGGAGAATCTGACCAAGAGGGAGGATGTAGATGATGAAAAAGAGTGGGCCAAGTACAGAACCCTGGGGAACACCTTGTGTGACTGTGGATGGAACAGAGGAGTGGTTGTGAAGTGAGATGAAGTGTGACCTGTTGGAGAGGTAGGATTGGAGCCAGCTGAGTACAGTGCCTTCAATACCGACATCTTTCAATCTGATGAGCAGAATGTTGTGGCTCACAGTATCAAAGACTGCACTCAGGTCGAGGAGGAGACTTAAGGGCTCGAGTATCAGCAGAGGTGAGGAGGTCATTGAGTACTTTAAGGAGTGCAGTTTCAGTGCTGTGGAGTGGGCCGAAACTGGACTGGAGGGGTTCAAGTAGGTTGTTGGAGTGTAGGTAGGTTTGGAGTTGTGTGGCGATAATGCGTTCCAGGGTTTTTGAGAGGAAGGGAAGGTTGGAGATTGAGTGAGTTGGATGACGTGGTGGAGAGGGTACCCAAGGAGGAGAGAGTGGTGATTGGAGAGGACTTCAATGGACATGTTGGTGAAGGGAACAGAGGTGATGAGGAGGTGATGGGTAGGTATGGTGTCAAGGAGAGAAATGTGGAAGGACAGATGGTGGTGGATTTTGCGAAAAGGATGGAAATGGCTGTGGTGAATACATATTTCAAGAAGAGGGGGGAACACAGGGTGACATACAAGAGTGGAGGAAAGTGCACACAGGTGGACTATAACTTATGTAGATGGCGTGATCTAAAAGGGATTGGAGACTGCAAGGTGGTGACAGGGGAGAATGTAGCTAGGCAGCATCGGATGGTGGTCTGTAGGATGACTTTAGAGACCAAGAAGAGGAAGCAAGTGAAGGGAGAGCCCAAGATCAAATGGTGGAAGTTGAAGAAGGAAGACTGTTATGTGGAGTTCAGGCAGGAGTTAAGACAGGCACTGGGTGGTAGTGAAGAGTTGCCAGATGGCTGGGCAACCACTGTGGAAATAGTGAGGTAGACAGCTAGGAAGCTACTTGGTGTGTCACCAGGACAGAGGAAGGAAGACAAGGAGACTTGATGGTGGAATGAGGAAGTACAGCAAATTATACAGAGGAAGAGGTTGGCAAAGAAGAAGTGGGATAGTCAGAGAGATGAAGAAAGTAAACAGGAGTACAAGGAAATGCAGCGTAAAGTGAAGAGAGAGGTGGCAAAGGAAAAGGTATATGGTGAGTTGTATGACAGGTTAGACACTAAGGAAGGAGAAAAGGACTTGTACCGATTGGCTAGACAGAGGGACCGAGCTGCGAAGGATGTGCAGCAAGTTAGGGCGATCAAGGATAGAGATGGAAATGTGCTTATAAGCGAGGAGAGTGTGCTGAGATGGTGGAAGGAGTACTTTGAGGGGCTGATGAATGAAGAAGGTTGAGAGAGAAGGTTGGATGATGTAGGGATAGTGAATCAGGAAGTGGAGTGGATTAGCAAGGAGGAAGTGAGGGCAGCTATGAAGAGGATGAAGAGTGGAAAGGCAGTTGGTCCTGATGACATGCCTGTGGAGGCATGGAGATGTTTAGGAGAGATGGCAGTGGGGTTTTTAACTAGATTGTTTAACACAATCTTGGAAGGTGAAAGGATGCCTGAGAAGTGGAGAAGAAGCATACTGGTACCGATTTTCAAGAACAAGGGCAATGTGTAGAACTGTAGCAACTACAGATGTATAAAGTTGATCAGCCACAGCATGAAGATATGGGAAAGAGTAATAGAAACTAGGTTTAAAGGAGAGGTGATGATTAGCGAGCGGCAGTTTCGTTTCATTCCACGAAAGAGCACCACAGGTGCGATGTTTGCTTTGAGAATGTTGATTGAGAAGTATAGAGAAGGCCAGAAGAAGTTACATTGTGTCTTTGTAGGTTTAGAGAAAGCATACGACAGGGTGCTGAGAGAGGAGGTGTGGTATTGTATGAGGAAGTCGGGAGTTGCAGAGAAGTATGTAGGATATGTATGAGGGGAGTGTGATAGTGGTGAGGTGTACAGTAGGAATGACAGATGGGTTCAAGGTGGAGGTGGGATTACACTGAGGATCGGCTCTGAGCCCTTTCTTGTTTGCAATGGTGATGGACAGGTTGACAGACAAGATCAGACAGGAGTCTCCATGGACGATGATGTTCGCAGATGACATTGTAATCTGTAGCGAGAGTAGGGTGCAGGTTGAGGAGAGCCTGGAGAGGTGGAGGTTGCGCAGTTATCATCAAACTTCTTGATAATGTCATCTAACGTCCATGCATCCTTCGGTGTGTCACCCAGTAACGTGTCCATAAGTTCCCTGCCGCTCTCCCCGACAAGATAGCTGAACAGTTTCACCCTCTGTTTGTCATTGGCGTCAGCCATGGCTAAATCCACATACAGAGCAAACTCGTCCCTCCAGGCCTTCCATGTCCTCGAGAGGTTGCTTGAGTCCAGACATAACGTTTGCGGTGGTTTAAGCCCATCCATGTCACATGGCAGTCTCACACTAGCAGCTAATGCTAACATATACTGAACGTTGCTTAGGAACACTAACCGCTCTCCCGCTCCTAGAAACTTTTCCGCACCAAACTTCAAACCGAGTCGTCCGCCGCTGCCACCATGTTAAAGTGTGTTGTTTCCTTCTACTAATGAGACGTTACAACTCGTTTCAACCCTACTGGGCTATAAACTTTAATAATAACTTTGGCACGTAAGGTTATGCATCATGCTCGGTCCGTTATTCCAGGTGCAACAACATAAACGACCCCTGTGTAAACAAGGAACTAAACAATGGTTCCTAACAATAGTTCCTATTGTTACAGAGGTATGCACTGGAGAGAAGAGGAATGAAAGTCAGTAGGCGGAATACATATGCGTGGATGAGAAGGAGGACAGTGGAATGGTCAGGATGCAAGGAGTGGAGGTGATGAAGGCATATGCGTTTAAATACTTGGGGTCAACTGTCCAAAGTAACGGGGAGTGCAGGAGAGAGGTGAAGAAGAGAGTGCAGGCAGGGTGGAGTGGGTGGAGAAGAGTGTCAGGAGTGATTTGCGACAAAAGGGTATCAGCAAGAGTTAAAGGGAATGTTTACAAGATGGTTATGAGACCAGCAATGTTATATGGTTTGGAGACAGTGGCACTGACGAAAAGACAGGAGGTGGAGCTGGAGGTGGCAGAGTTGAAGATGCTACGATTTTTACTGGGAGTGATGAAGAAGGACAGGATTAGGAATGATTATATTAGAGGGACCGCTCAAGTTGGACGGTTTGGAGACAAAGTAAGAGGCAAGATTAAGATGGCTTGGACATGTGTGAAGGAGAGATGCTGTGTATATTGGGAGAAGGATGCTGAATATGGAGCTGCCAGGGAAGAGGAAAAGAGGAAGGCCAAAGAGGAGGTTTATGGATGTGGTGAGGGAAGACATGCAGGTGGCTGGTGTGACAGAGGAAGATGCAGAAGACAGGAAGAAATGGATGATCCGCTGTGGTGACCCCTAACGGGAGCAACCGAAAGTAGTAGTAGTTGTAGTAGTAGTAGTAGTAGTAGTAGTAGTAGTAGTAGTAGTAGTAGGAAGGTTGGAGATTAGCCAGTAGTGTTTGAGGCAGGATGGTTCAGACCGGGTTTCTTGAGAATTTGGGTGACAGCAGCAGTTTTGAAGGCAGAGGAGATAATTCCATGGGACAGTGAGGAATTGAAAAGGTTGGTGAGGTAGGGGCATAGGGCAGGGAGGCATTTCTTCAGTAGGGGGTGGGGAGGGGATCAAGGGAGCAGGCTGTGGATTTTGATGAGCTGATGAGTTCAGAGATAGCGATCAGGGGGAGGGTTAGGGAGGTCGAGAGGAATGGGGAGTAGAGGGGCCGGAGTAGGGGCTGCTGAGTCAGATGCAGGGGACAATGATTTGTTGATAGCGGTGATTTTTTTTCTGCAAAAAAATTGGAGAAATGAGTTGCATTGCTCAGGAGTAAATTTGGAGAGGGCATCGGCACGGAGCTTGAGGAGGATGTTCACAGTGGAGAAGAGGGTGCGGGGGTTATGGTTGGAATCATTAATGACGGTGGGAAAATAGGCAGACTTGGCAGCGGTGAGGACATCCTTGTAGGCAGAGAGGTGGAGTTTGTGGGCTTCTTGATGTACAGTGAGAGATGTTTTCGTGACGAGTCGTTCCAGTTGGCGGGTGGTCTGTTTCATTGTGCAGATTGTGTTTGTGCAGGATATTCAGATAAAAGGCAAAGCCTGGACGTGTAAAGAGTGGTAGTGACAATGAGTGTGTCCGTTAGGATTTCTTGGCTTAATTTGAAATGATCTCCAGTTCAATTTTCACTTTAAAACAATTTTCAATGAAACAATTTTTCATATTTCAGAGATTTAATTGTCAATTAACATAATAGAAATTAACAGCCAGAACCCAAACATACATCTACCACAACTTGATACAAGCAAAGCAGAGTTAATTTATAATGTCGTAAAGGGCGCTAAATTGGGATTATGTAATATTGAACATTTACATCAAAGTAAACTTTTGTTTTATCATTCTATTAATCACAATCCTCCAAATACAGTCAAGGCTCACTTTTCTACGTCTACCATTTCTGATGTCTTCTCTGTGAATCTTTCCTGATATCAGACAGAATCAATTCGTTATACACCCATTTCCATCTTCAGTCTGACATTGCCTCCGCTCTAACCGATTTTCGTGGGGGGGGGGGTCGATTTTCCCTGACAAATCACTATAGACCAACGTAGCTGCCTGACTTTAACATCTTTTTAAATTGACACTGATGTGTAGCCATGCCAGCATACTGGTTTTGCCAGGGTTTTAAAAGTGGAGCAATGTAAAAACAAACAACAACAAAAAAACCTACTGTATCGGGCACAGCTTGACAATGGCGTTAGTCCCACCCATGGCACTGATGAGCTTATCGTTAGTCTCTCGCTCTTGCTCTCTCTCGCTCTCCACCCCCCCACCCCCGCGGCGCTCATTGGATAATCGCCTTTTCAACCGAGAAAGCGCTGCTTCATGTCATTATGCCAGACCAAAAAAATCAGTCACCTTGGTGAAGTGGGCAGATTCAAAGGTCTGAACCCAGGCAACTGTGAATAACAAACACCGATGTAAAATCAAAGTTTAGAGGGAAAGGCTTCTATTTCAGTTCAATGGTAAACACTGGTTATTGTTCATTCATTAAAAGTAAACTGTTGTAGGGCACCGGAATAATATATTTGAGGGAATCCACCTTTCTCCTTTAAATTTGTTGTTCAGTTGTGTGTGTGTGTGTGTGTGTGTGTGTGTGTGTGTGTGTGTGTGTATACGTATATCTCCATCCATTAGCAAAATCGCTTATCCTCCTCTCAGGGTTGCGGGGATGCTGGAGCCTATCCCAGCAGTTATTGGGCGGCAGGCGGGGAGACACCCTGAACAAGCTGCCAGGCCATCATATATATATATACACTACCGTTCAAAAGTTTGGGATCACCCAAACAATTTTGTGTTTTCCATGAAAAGTCACACTTATTCACCACCATATGTTGTGAGATGAATAGAAAATAGAGTCAAGACATTGACAAGGTTAGAAATAATGATTTGTATTTGAAATAAGATTTTTTCTACATCAAACTTTGCTTTCGTCAAAGAATCCTCCATTTGCAGCAATTACAGCATTGCAGACCTTTGGCATTCTAGCTGTTAATTTGTTGAGGTAATCTGGAGAAATTGCACCCCACGCTTCCAGAAGCAGCTCCCACAAGTTGGATTGGTTGGATGGGCACTTCTTGCATACCATACGGTCAAGTTGCTCCCACAACAGCTCAATGGGGTTCAGATCTGGTGACTGCGCTGGCCACTCCATTACCGATAGAATACCAGCTGCCTGCTTCTGCTCTAAATAGTTCTTGCACAATTTGGAGGTGTGTTTAGGGTCACTGTCCTGTTGTAGGATGAAATTGGCTCCAATCAAGCGCTGTCCACTGGGTATGGCATGGCGTTGCAAAATGGAGTGATAGCCTTCCTTATTCAGAATCCCTTTTACCCTGTACAAATCTCCCACCTTACCAGCACCAAAGCAACCCCAGACCATCACATTACCTCCACCATGCTTAACAGATGGCGTCAGGCATTCTTCCAGCATCTTTTCATTTGTTCTGCGTCTCACAAACGTTCTTCTTTGTGATCCAAACACCTCAAACTTGGATTCATCCGTCCACAACACTTTTTTCCAGTCTTCCTCTGTCCAATGTCTGTGTTCTTTTGCCCATCTTAATCTTTTTCTTTTATTGGTCAGTCTCAGATATGGCTTTTTCTTTGCCACTCTGCCCTGAAGCCCAGAATCCCGCAGCCACCTCTTCACTGTAGATGTTGACACTGGTGTTTTGCGGGTACTATTTAATGAAGATGCCAGTTGGGGACCTGTGAGGCGTCTGTTTCTCAAACTAGAGACTCTAATGTACTTATCTTCTTGCTCAGTTGTGCAACGCGGCCTCCCACTTCTTTTTCTACTCTGGTTAGAGCCTGTTTGTGCTGTCCTCTGAAGGGAGTAGTACACACCGGTGTAGGAAATCTTCAATTTCTTAGCAATTTCTCGCATGGAATAGCCTTCATTTCTAAGAACAAGAATAGACTGTCGAGTTTCAGATGAAAGTTCTCTTTTTCTGGCCATTTTGAGCGTTTAATTGACCCCACAAATGTGATGCTCCAGAAACTCAATCTGCTCAAAGGAAGGTCAGTTTTGTAGCTTCTGTAACGAGCTAAACTGTTTTCGGACGTGTGAACATGATTGCACAAGGGTTTTCTAATCATCAATTAGCCTTCTGAGCCAATGAGCAAACACATTGTACCATTAGAACACTGGAGTGATAGTTGCTTGAAATGGGCCTCTATACACCTATGTAGATATTGCACCAAAAACCAGACATTTGCAGCTAGAATAGTCATTTACCACATTAGCTATGTATAGAGTGTATTTCTTTAAAGTTAAGACTAGTTTAAAGTTATCTTCATTGAAAAGTACAGTGCTTTTCCTTCAAAAATATGGACATTTCAATGTGATCCCAAACTTTTGAACGGTAGTGTATATATATATATATATATATATATATATATATGTGTGTGTGTGTGTGTGTGTGTATGTGTGTATGTGTGTATGTGTATATATATGTATATATATATGTATATATATGTGTATATATATATATGCATATATATATGTGTGTGTATATATATATATATATATATATATATATATATGTAACTCTGTTAAAATAAACACTCAATAGTAGGGAAAGTGCTCAACAAATAAGAAGCAAAATAATCCAGAGAGTCAAGTAAAGTCTTTATGAGACAGTACAAGCCTGTTTCATGCCATAAGCAATCATCAGCATGAAACATGCTGGCATGAAACAGGCTTCGACTGTCTCATAAAGAATTTACTTGACTCACTGGATTTTATATATATATATATATATATATATGTGTGTGTGTGTGTGTGTGTGTGTGTGTGTGTGTGTGTGGTCCGCAGGCTAGGAAACTAATTTGGGGACAGCTGTTGTAGTAAATAATTTGGAGTTCAACATGATTTAACAAAGTGGGCTTTCAGTTTATGTGCTTTTGACCAAAGACCTATTTTAAGGTAAATCAGAATCTGTATTTTGTCTGTAAGATCCAGTGTTTTGTGATCGCTTATGGTGATTGAATTTATTAAGGTTGGTCGAGGGGTTACTACTGGACTCAAATTAGGGGGTTTCTTTGCGCCATTGAAACTAAGAGATTTCTTTAATCCAGTGAAACTAAGCAAATTTACCCAGCTACAATTTCCTTCAAAACTACATGATAATACTTATTCTCTCTAGAGAGCACACTGTTGAAATAATATTGCTTGTATGTATTGTAATGTATTGTATTGTACTTTATGTTTGTATGTATGTATTGCTTGCATACAATACTTAAGACTGATGAAACAATCAAACATTATTTGTTAATGTCTATGTATGTTATTCTGAATGCATTATTTTCTGACCTCTTTGTAGGGACCTGTTGGACCTCCTGGGGATCCTGGTTTGCTTGGCGCACAAGGGCAAAAGGTAAGTTTATAAGACTACACATGCTGACTTGTTTCTTTTGTTGTGATGCCCGTGCTGGTTTTTAACCTAGTGCTGTCTGCAGTGCTCACAGTATCTTTTTAGCAGTGTTGTTTCTTTATGCAAACACAAACAGAGAAGTGAAATCTGAAGGGTTTGAATGTTAGCAGTTTTGCTCCTGCTTGCGTTAGAAGAAAAACGTATTGTTCAAAATGAGAAATCCGCATATCCCCATAAAGCTATGCAAACTCATACTTGATGTCATGGCACTGAGGCATATTATTATTATTATATAATTCATACAGGAAAATATTACAAAATTGACGTTTAGCATTTTTTTATGACTTTCCTCATTTTTCCCTCATGGAAATATATAACTTATTTTGTGTTGTCCATGTCGTGATGGAAGCTTTGTATCTGTCTGTATGAGCTTCGTATTTTGCACTAATGATTATTTTTTTATTCTTACCAACTGACACATTTCTGGCTGGGGGTCTGTTTGTTACATCTTGCGACAATTGGTTGTGTGTTTTCAAAATCCTGTCTTACTCATGGAATGAAAAGATTTGAACTGAACTGATTAAAAGACAGTGAAGCTGTGACCTCTGTCTTGTTATTGTTTTTTATTTTAGGGTGAACCCGGTGAAGCTGGACCACTAGGAGAAATTGTAAGTGGTAGATATCACACTGCCTTTAAATGGACATATGCTGTTTGGGGGGCCTTGCAGTATTATGTGCACATTCATTGGTGGAGTCAGTGGTAATGGTCCCCTAGGCCTGATAGTGTTACTGCCATGTTCCTTTCATTGATCTACAATCACGAAATAACGCCTTCAAATCTATGTACCAACAAGAAATTGATTAGTCTATACCAAGGAGAACTATATTGCTAAGTATCCAAGAATTAAAACGAACTATTCACATCCGAATCAGATTGATTGGATTCCATCTCAAAGTATCCTAGCATGCTACAACCACTCTCAATGACTCTCTCGATAATAATGGTCATGAAATTTCCAGAAATGTTTGAGAACGATCAAATTTTCAGACAGTCATACACAAAACACTATTCCGAGATCTTTCCACTCCTCAACATATTGGTTTTCATTAGTCCTGTCGATTGCTTTTGGATTTCGTGAAATTTGATCATTAAGAATTCTTCAGTACGCAGTCTGAGAGTAAAGCCTGCAGCATGCTTCAAACAGATTGGAGAGCGGGGGGTGGCGGTGGTTTGCATCTCAATTCCCTTTCGTCGGCAAAGTCTGTTTTGTTCATTTTTCACACAACCGATTTCACCATCGTATTGACTGCTCGCCGCACACCAATGAAGAATATGCAAATAACTTTGCATGTTGGCTTAGTCATTGCTGACAATGTAGAATTACTATGTCCCTGTTTCTATGTCTGTGTTGAACTGATTTAAAGAAAAAAAATTATAATATTTTTCATGATTTTCCTCCTATCCCCCTACAGGGTGTGGGACCCGATGGACTTGATGTGAGTACCATATTCTATCCAGTCTTATTTCTTCAGGATCTTAAATGTGCTATTTTGTAACCAGACAGGAACAGTATACCAGATTTTCCTGTTGTTTGCACTCAAAGATGATTTCTTTGTAGGTGTGACATAAGTGTACTGGCCTGATACCCAAACATATTTGGTACTCATGCACTTTGAAAAAGCTGTCGGCAGGGTGACATTCTGGTTTCCATGGTTACATACACGTCGCAGTTAAATACGACTGTAATTCCTTATCAGAGAGCTTAATCCAGTTAGGTACACACAGCTCTGTTATGAAGGAGTGCTACAACTCCATTTTGCAACCACACTCACAACCTGAAAAATTCAGCTATTCTGCAAAATATGTACCAAACCCATGTCGTTTTGGTAATGTAGGGTGCCACATGTGCTCTTACATCTCTCTCTCTCTCTTTCCCCTCATTTATTTCTTAGAGAAACATAGCAGAAGGTGTAGTGTTGTTGTGGTCTGAATGTCAGACAGAATCTCTTTGGGTGACCTAAAAGTTACAGTCCAAAGAGTGTACATTGCTTTAAAGTACTGTTCTGGCACTGGTTTGACACTGTTGCCTCACAACAAAGAGGTCCTTGGTTCAAACCCCAGGCCATTCCATCCTTTCTGTGTGGAGTTTGCATGTTCTCCCCATGTCTGCGTGGGTTTCCTCTGGGTGCTCCAGTTTCCTCCCACCATCAAAAGACATGCATGTTAGGGTTAATACTCCTGTCTGTGCCCCTGAGCAAGGCAATGGAAAGAAGAACTGGCGTTGGTCCCTGGGCGCTGCAGCTGCCCACTGCTCCTATACAATAGGATGGGTTAAATGCAGAGAACAAATTCATTGTAAGAATACAGTTTGTTGTAAGAATACAGTGTTGAATAAAGTGTCTTTCTGTCACGATATTCTCACCACATTCTGTAACAGAACAGTACCAATGCTGTTTCATAAATAAACTAGGAACCAATACCCTTACAGCATGGTGCTGGTGCAATGGAACAACTTTTGACGTTGCTGTGATGTGTTAATGGTGACCATATATTCACAAACCAAGCTTGTTGTGCTTTGTGTTGACAGGGTCTTCCTGGTACAGACGGTCTTCCAGGCGAGCTCGGTAAAGTCGGACCCCCTGTGAGTTCCCTGATACCATTCTGTCTGTGTAAGCTGTGGTTGGTAGGAATCTTCGAGCATTGAAATGCTCATGTCTTGAACAGGTTAACAAATTAAAACTTCGGTAATAAATTAAAATATCTTTTACACGGATGTGGGTATGTGTCCTGGTCACTGCACTAGCGCCTCCTCTGGTCAGTTAGGGCGCCTGTTCGGGGGGGGGGCGGAAACCGGGGGGAATAGCGTGATCCTCCCACGCGCTACATCCCCCTGGTGACCTGGTGAAACTCCTCACTGTCAGGTGAAAAAGAACAACTGGTGACTCCACATATATCGGAGGAGGCATGTGGTAGTCTGCAGCCCTCCCCGGATCAGCAGAGGGGGTGGCGCAGAGATCGAGACAGCTTGGAAGAGTGGGGTAATTAGTTGAATACAATTGGGGAGGAAAAGGGAGGGGATCTTTTACATATTTACAGAATCTTAATGGAAGGATGCTACACATATGCAAAAAAAAAAAAAGGAAAAAGAATAATGCCAGCATTTGACAAAGTATTGAGAGTAGGGCTATGACATACATATTTCCGCCATTACCAATATGTTGATAAATATCTCATTTTGTGTTACAGGGAGCAAGGGGGAGGAGAGGTTCGGTTGGTCTTCCGGGTCCTCCGGGGCCAAGGGTAAATATCAGTACTTCCATATGTATACTATTTGTTTATACTGTTTTTAAATGCCATTGGGTCACCCCTGTGTGAAGGGATGGTTACTTTCAACCTGGAAAGGGGGTCCCTTTCTAAAGACTGGATGACGTTTTAAAGGAAAATGAAAAACATTTACAACCTGGGTCTGACTCAGCAACGAAAATAAGACCTACTTTGTAAAAAAAAAAAGAATTATCCTATAAGTTTGACACATAAGGTTGGGGTGGGGGGGTGTAAGTCTCATTAGATGACATAGAAGTCCAAGCTGTCCTGTAAACATGGATGTTTATTTCAAACACAACAGAAAAACCAAGATTTCATTGAGATTTCTTTTGTGATTCAATATCTCTTGCACGCAAACAAGAACATTTTAATACAAGGGGTTTTGAGTTTCCGTTCATTTACCTGATTCTGACTCCTTTTTGTTATTCTAGGGACTTCCAGGCGTGTATGATGGTGAGGATCTGGTGAGTTTGAACCAACAGTTTCAAAATACTGCGTGACTCTAATCTTGTACATTCATTTACATCTATCAGAACTGCGAATTTAAGCGCAACATGGAAAAAGCACGACTGTTCGGATTTCCCACCTACTTCCCTCGGAAACTGGAACGTCGACCTTCTAGTTAGCTTAATTTCACAGAGCAACTAAACCTAAATACACTTTAGACACCCTAAAATAGAGGAAAATGCACACAGGTACATTTATGAGAAAGCCTCCTTATCTCTAACTAAAGGAGTTTAGATCTTTGAAATACCACACCGAATTAGAATATGCTAATTATACTCGAGGGCATTTCATTCTTGCAGTAACGGGTGTGAGAGGCAAGACAAGAGGTGGAGGCAGGTAAAGAAAATACCCTCCACTGGTCCCCAACATCCGTGTACTGTCTCACCAGTTAAATGCAAAGGGAAATACATATACTATGTAATGATAAAACAGCTGAGAGAGCCAGATGGCTCCTTAGCTAACATCTTGGTTAGCACAAGAGTTAGCAAGATAGCGTACCAGTAAACCATGCTACATGGGAATTATCAGAATGTTTAGACTATGTGGCTTAATCTCCCCGTTTTATAAATGACACGCTTTTGGAGCGCTCTCAAGTCTCAGAAGTGGTACAAATGCTTTTACACACATTTCTTTCGACTGTGATCCGATAGGTATGACACTACGTATCTTAAAGCAAGAGCAGTAATCTATAGCCCCTTTTCCTTTGTGCTGTTCAACACGGACATACTCCAAATTCAAGTTCAGCTTTGTCATGCGTATTAGAATACAATGAAATTCTTGTGCTCTGGCTCTCTCTACCTTAACACAAAGGACACAAGGACACACCATCCCAAAAAAAGACAAAACTACAGACCTACATAGACTATGTACAAATGGATTCATACATTATATACACAATATAGAAAAATACACAATAACACAACAATGTAAGATGCATATGGGTGTGTCAGCTGTTCAGCAACCTGACTGCCTGTGGAAAGAAACTATTGTAGCGAATTCGGGGGGGCAACCACAGGAACTACCGTGGCCGGGACGCGAACCTGTATCGCCCGCATCGCGGGAGACATCGCTGACTGCTCGACTAAAGGGTCAGATCCGTCAGCCAGCGGCCAATATGTCTACTTATCCATGCACGTTACACTATTACTGAGACGGGTGGTGTGTGATTTGATGCTCCAGTAATGTTTTTTTTTTAGAAGGAAGGAGCGAGAACAGAACATGAGCGGGGTGGCTGGTGTCGTTAGTGATGTTTTGGGCTTTCCTTTTGCAGCGAGTGGTGTAAATATTATGAAGTTGTGGTAGTTCCATGCCAATGATTTTTGCTGCTGTCTTTACTGCACCCACAAGATCATAAAATATTTCTGTCCCAGCAGGATGATTCTCGTATAGCTCTAATACTTCTTATTTAAAACCATCTGAGGAGGTGCTATTGCATGTAGCTTTCCAGACCCACTGGGTGGAGCTAGCTGTGGTGAATATTGCTTATTGGTTGAACATAATGCTCATGAGAGACGAAACAAATCAACCTCCATCTTTCAATAACAACCCATTTTAATAACTAGATAATAGTGTCAGCTGATGTCAATGTGTAGTTTAGCTTGCCCATTATTGATGTCACCGCTGCTTTTTTGAATTGTCACCTTGAAATTTTACTCACCGTCTGGGGTCTTTAAGCCACTGGAAACAGAAACAGAAAAGGTCCTGTTAACATAGTAGCTTCCTGTATGGATTTCGTTTTGGCAGAGAGTGCAAAGCAATTTCATTTCACCTGCTGCTCAGGTCTTGGGGTCGCTTTCAGTGGAGCTTCCTGGTGGCTGGGCTCCTCCATGACCTCAGATATGTGCTTCTGTGTTTCAGTGCCCAAATGCATGCCCTTCTGGTCTGACTGGATACTCTGGTCTCCCTGGCATGAAAGTAAGTCAATTAGACAAATTAAATGATTTTTAGTGCTGTATTCTGATAGTTTTTCACCAGTGACTAGTTTGTCTCACTGCATGTTATGTATGCATTTTTGTAGTATGTCGTACCTGTATAGTTGTGTGTGAGTGTATGGATGTATGTAAATATGGAAGTAAACTTACATTTTAATGTACAGGCTATGGCAACAAATTTCTTCAAGAAGGATAATAAAGGATCTATCTAGCTATCTAGCTAGCTAGCTATCAGTTTCTTTTTCTGTTTGCATAAATCTATCCAGTATCTACTTGCCACATTCTGCAATATTTTCACACACACACACACACACACACACACACACACACACATATCGACACATATATTAAATACTTTAACATGTCTACAAAACACACTAGATGAAATAAAGATTCAGAGCTATAAAAGAGTCATGCAGGGTACTTTGTATTTTGTTCATATTCTTTCATCATAGGTTATTGTCTTACATGTTTGTTTGATTGTTTTTTTACTTGTATCTGCATTAATATCCTGGCTTTGCCTTGTGACGCACTTTGCAGAAAGCATTCGATAAATCAGTTGACCTTAAGTGGTTATTTGTGCTTCTAGGGCCACAAAGGGGCTAAGGGTGAATCTGGCGAGCCTGGAAAACAAGGACACAAGGTACCATCTCTCTTTCTACCCTGATACCCCACGGCGCTAGCCAGATATCCATGTAAATTCAACCTGAGAAGTGTCTCTTCCTCAGACTCGAAACACTGGCAGGAAAAATCATACAGTTTTTTTTATTTATCAGTTGTATATGTATGTCCCCCACACCCTCTATCATTTTGGAATTGAAATACTATTTTCTTAAAAAATACACAATTTGATTTACTTCTAATGCAGAATGTTGTACTGCAAGGAGCTAGTATTTTTTTTTCTCTCATCGAAAGCATTGATTTAGGGAATTTTAGCATGTTGTGGGCTACCTCATAATCTCTTACTCGCCAACAAAACTCTATTCAAAACGTACATGGGCAAATAGCCACATATTTGTGTCGTGTTCTCTTTCAGGGATATGAGGGTGACCAAGGATCATCAGGCGAAGTTGGAGCCCAAGGATTACCAGTAAAATATCTCACTGTTTTCTATTTCATGCTCCGTTGTTGCAAAATTTCCTCCTTGTGGTTCAGACATATTGGTACCACTTTACAATAAATAAGACTATCCTTATAAAGGGTTTATGAATGGATTATAATTAGTTTTTTAATTAGGTTGTGAAGACTTTTATGAATAATTAATAAGCTGTTATAACACATTGGATAAAAATGGTAACCATGACATGTTGCTTGCTAAATAGTGAACCAACTAGGAAGATCTGAGATCGAACAGAATAGACAGATAAAAAGTGCAGCAGTAACTTGATCTTGCCAAATAGTGAGCCCACATCAATGTAGGAAAACTGTGCTATAACTTGTTTATAATTGTTTATTATGGATTTGTAAAGTGTTTACAACCTAATTATAAACCATTTATAAATCCTTTATAAGAGTATTATTGTAAAGTGGTACCCACATATTAACATATATGCCCCCCCCCTCCATGTCTCCCTGTATCTGCTGAGTGATTTTTAGGGTCCAGGTGGTCCAAGAGGCATCACAGGAATAATGGGTCCCCCAGGAGAAAGGGTAAGTGATCATGCTGTCATATCATATCTTGAATAATTTCAATTTTTCTCTCTCCTCGATAGAAATTTTACTGAGCATTAAGGAAGGCTGAAAGTTAGACAAAGGGAAATTATAAGAGAGAAGATTTTGGTGGGATCTGATCCTCCAAAGCTACATATGGCTGAAGGGGCATGACATCTACAGCATCACGATACCTTATACCATTTAACACAAAGGACACAAGGGCGCACCATCCCTACACCAGACCTACATAGACTATGTACACAGTATAGAAAAGTACATGATATTTTTGGGGCGTCCGGGTGGCATGGCGGTCTATTTCGTTGCCTACCAACACGGGGATTTCTGCTTCGAATCCCCGCCTTACCTCCGGTTTGGTCGGGCATCTCTACAGACACAATTGTCCGTGTCTGCGAGTGGGAAGCCAGATGTGGGTATGTGTCCTGGTGGCTGAACTAGCATCTCCTCTGGTCAGTCGAGTCACCTGTTCATAGCAGGATCCTCCCATGTGCTACATCCCCCTGGCGAAACTCCTCACTGTCGGGTGAAAAGAAGCAGCTGGCGACTCCACATGTATTGGAGAAGGCATGTGGTAGCCTGCAGCCCTCCCCAGACTGGCAGAGGGAGTAAAGCAGTGACCGGGATGGCTTGGAAGAGTGGGGCTATTCGCCAAGTACAATTGGGGAGAAAAAGGGGGGAACCCCCCCCCCCAAAAAAAGAAAAGTACATGATATTGTGCCAAGGCAACAGTAGCAAAAGGACAAATGTCTGCTCGAAGAAATGGAGTTTAACTTTACATTATTCAAGTTAAGACGCATAGATGATTCAAGGGAAAGGTGAATTGTGTAACTTTTAACAACTAGTATCAAACAGTGTCCTCTCTGCTCAAAACAGGGGCTGCGTGGAAAGTCTGGTGATTTGGGTCCTCAGGGAATCCAGGGTGCCCCAGTAAGTGCCTGCACTCACTGCATCGACTCGGTGTCCCACCGATGACATCATTTACTTCAGAGTATTGCTTCAGCAAGCTCTTCCATGTACTTTTCAAGCATCTAGACTGCATTTTAAGCTGAATTGTGCTTCTGTTCAGGTTTTTGTGTCCGTTCAAACTTTGTGAGACGTTTAAATCTTTTTGGTTAAAAATTTCCCCATTCAATGACAAAATGTTTGTGATCTCCCAGAGGGGAGATCACTGATGGTGTCTCTCCTCATAGACCTACACTGAATTTAACAATCCAGCTGAAGCAAGTGCAGAAATGTTCTTCCTGTTTATACTGAGATTGTGTATTCTGTAGGGTGATGCAGGCCAAAGAGGAGCAGTTGGCGAGTCTGGGCCTAAGGGGTCACAAGTAAGTCTTTAAGATGATAGAAAACTCTAATTGATTGAATCTGCAGAGATTCACCACAGCATTGTGATTGCATATATTCATTTATTTTGGGACACATGTTTATATATTAGCACTTATTCATTCTCATATTCGCATTCAGTATTTATATTGGTTTGTTTTGAGGGTAGCTGGAACGCGTATTTGCACATTTCTGAACATTTGTTCTCATGAAGGGAATCACTGGCTATTCAGATGATCTCGTTCAAATCACCTCATGTTATTTATTTGATGAAGTAGTTTCAGTAGGCTGTGGTTTGCGTGTCTTTTGTTATTATCTTTAGTACTATCTACGTCTCTTTATATTGTTCATTTTATTTTTATTTCACTTACTTTCTATATTATTTCCCTTTTTGTATGAAATGTCTAAGATAATCAGCAATTTGTTAATTTTTACTCAATTTGTGGTGCCTTAGGTATGAGAATTGTTTGTTGTCAGTCAAGTTGGTCATTAATATTCTGATCTCAGTTTCACTCTGTATTGTTTCCAGGGGGCTCAAGGCCCATCTGGAATCAGAGGAGTGCCGGGGCCCAAAGGGGAACCTGTAAGAGCACCTCAGTCCTCAGCACTGTTGGGTTTATACTTAAAGATCCTCTCAAAAATCACATCTTTATGTATTCCAAATGACTGTCTTTCTGGCTGTTTTATCAATCGTCAGTCTGTTCTCTCTCACGAATCAATCAATCAATCAATCAATCAATCAATCAATCAATCAATCAATCAATCAATCAATCAATCAATCAATCAATCAATCAATCAATCATCTATCTATCTATGTATCGATCTATCTGTCTATCTGTCTGTCTGTCTGTCTGTCTGTCTGTCTGTCTGTCTGTCTGTCTGTTTTATCAATCATCTGTCTGTTTTCTCACTAATTTTTCTGTCGGTCTATCTATCCGTCCATCCATCTGTCCGTCTGTCTGTCTGTCTATAAAAATGATCCGTTCACTAAAACAAACACTCAAAAAACATATTTGCATTGATATTTTCTTTGTCCTTTGACATTTAACATTTCCTCACTGCTCATATGAATAGGGACTTTCTGGTCCAGATGGCCGTGAAGGAATACCTGGGTTGCCCGGATCCAAGGTAGAGTTCTACTGCTATTTAAGCTCTAAATAAATCTAATATAACGTCAGCATCAGCTTAACGGAGAGCACTATTGCCTTGCAGCTAAATGGCCCTGGGTTTGACCCCAGCGCTCCTGTCTGGAGTCTGTATGTCCTCCCTGTGTTTACACTGGTTTCCTCCCACAATCCTAAAATGATGCATGTTTGGTGAATCTGAGATTCTACATAGACCTCTAAAGCGTGACATAAATGTAATGCCCCAGTAAGAGCTTCCCGATCCCGTCCTGTTTCAGTCAAATGTAAAAATGCAAGTGTAAAATAATTGCCTTTAACTCGGTTCAGTGCTAATTTCAACTCTTTTTGCTAGAATTGATCTCTAATGCATTGCTAGATTGCTTAAGGTAGTTTTTGATTGGTTTGAAGCTGAATTAAGAAATCTCTCGCAATTGTTTACTTAGGAATAAGTTGTATTTGCTCCTGACGACAGCACAAACAAATGACAAATTTGGCAAAAGTGTGGCCTTTAGCAACATGCTCACCGTGGTTGTTTGCAAAATAGTGCTTAAAAATTCACCAACATGTTAAAATATGTTAAAACCTCATAATATGTAATTTACTTTATAACAGAATGATGAACAAACAACATCAAAAAAAACCCTGCTCGTTTTTTCTTTAGAGGTCTATCGCCCATAGTTATGAATTGGGGTGTTATTAATCTGTGTGGACTGACAGGCTGGTTCTGCCTTGTGCTCAGTGTCTGCTGAGAAATACTGCTTGTGAGCTGAAAGTGGATTAAGAAGTTATAGAAAGTGAATAAATGAATTAAATTCCTGTCGAAGCCTTACGCGGTTGAGCTTGTCATTGGTAGGCCCTGTGTCTAAATCCCTATTTCATCATTTGCAAAATAATGATAGACACATCAATCCACCAATCAGTACTCAGCAACCACACTACAGTGAGCTGCGGCACAACACTGAGGGCAGAGAACACTAGATTAGTTAACAGGCATAGGTCAGGTTGAGAGAAACAGTAAAACCAAGAGATCTGTAATCTGAATTTATAATGTAACCTTTAATCCAGATTCACACTATCCACTGTGATTAATGAGCTCTCGTGGTCATTTGCAGAGGAGGCAGTTCATCTTGAATATTTGTCACATAGCAACAGTAACTAAGGCAGGCGAGACTTGCAGAAATTTTGCTAATGATGACTAAGGCGTGAGTGTCTGGGAGTGTCAATAAAAGGCGCACCTTCTCTGAACAGCTAAAGAGTTTGAACAAGAATCAGAAATTTTGAAGTTTGACCTGTCATTTGTTTCCTTTTTCATCCAGGGTATTCCAGGAAAAAACGGGGCTCCAGGTGATGCCGGGCTCCAGGGGCTTCCTGTAAGTATGACCTCTTACCAAGAAACACTTGTGACTCACTCTCAAATGCTTTATGTTGCCCATTTTCAGTCCATTTTTTGTTGATTTTTGGTGTAATTTCTTTGTCTAGGGCTTGCCAGGTTCCTTTGGGCAAAAAGGTGTCAGCGGGGTAGAGGTGAGGTCCAGTTTCTTTTCTAGTTCTCGGTTGGCTCTGATGCTAAGACTAATGCCATCTTACAGTCTTACATCTTTTACTTACTACAGTTAGAGCTATTTTATTCCCTGTTTGCTTTACTCCTTTGTACTACTGCTGCTGTGAACCAGATTCTCTATGTGCCTATGTGAGATAATTAAAATTCAACCTTCAGTATAATATATTGCAATTACAAAAAGCTGTGAGTACTTCCACATCTATTACAACTATTGCTATAAATATAATATCGTAAAAGTGATAAGTGTGTTTATGTAATAACCCATGTAAATTTTCTGATTTCTATTATCAGGGCAACAGTGGTGACCCAGGGGTCGTAGGACAAATGGGGTCTCCTGGAAAATCAGTAAGTCGGGAGCCAGTTGAACTGTAGTTAGATCAAGTCAGACTTTAATTTGCATGGCACATTTCATCCTGAAAGTAACTTAATGTGCTTTACATAGCTGAAGACAATATAAGGCAGTACAATAATGAATGCAGGGCCAAATGAAATGCTGTTGTAAAAAGCACAGCCTCCATGACTGTTGATGTTGACCTTATGATGTAATCCAGAATTTTAGTGGGCCATTGTACAACAAGCATATCTGATTGCACAGACCACCCATCTGCAGAAATCAAGCTGTCAGGACTGAAAAAAAAACGAATGCTTATTTTTCATTTGTCACCCTGGTTTTTGAAAGTACACAAATAAGGACATAATCACAGCTATGTGGGTATCACATGGTCTGCAAAAGCGGTAGGGTGGAGGTGATGGTGTCTGTTGGTTTCCAGGGGGAGCGTGGTGATCAAGGAGAGGTTGGACCTGTAGGACCAAGAGGTGGACCAGTAAGTATTATTTCACCCGGAGGTTTTATGTTTACTGGTTACGGTTGTGGAAGGTGCCACTGCGCATTTGTGGCTTTAAAACCACATCAGCGTGAGCTTAGATGATGTTAATGAGAAGTTGGTGCTAAAGTGTGTAAGTGTAGTTATCTGCCATTGTTTTGACCAAAAGGTCCTACCATCTGGCTGACAGGATGTTATGAATACACTGCATCCAGTAAGATACAGTATATTTACATATATCCGATGTGATAAATAAAAATATAAAAGAGAATTTTCTTCAAATATTTATAAATGCCAAAAATAGAGTAGACTGAGAACTTCTTTTTCAATACAGAGGTTGTGAGTGGTGTGTAATTGCACCTAAAGCATCAAGACTCGTAATTTGATTTTCACAATCATCAAGCTTTTACTTCCTTTCAGCAAACTGTAGAAAATGTTATTCTCGAGAGCTTTAAACTGTTAAACTTTTAATGTTCCATAGCACACGGGTATAGAGAGAAGTCAAGTGTCTCGCCTCAAACTGTATTAGCTTAAAGGGAAAGTTTGCCAGTTTTCAAGTTTATGTCTATGTGTTAATCATAGCAGTGGTGTCCCTATAACATACACATTTCCTGTCAGTGTTGTCTGTATTGCAGTAGCCCATAGTAAACTGGCTTACTTCCGCCATCCACTGATGTCAATGGATGGCGGAGGAACTACAAAGCAGAATGGCCGGGATGTTTGTTTTCACAACTCCGCTGCTGAGAAACTCATGCAATGCATACTGGTACATGTAGGCAATGTAGAACAGCTGTGTTTGCAGGAGAACACCAACTTCTCTGTAAAAATGAACTGCACCGAAGCAGTTATAGCTTTAAAAGACTAGATAGAACGCCAGTATTTACTGAATGTGCATATCATTATTGGTGAAATTTCCCTCTAATCGGCGTCTTGATGACCTCACCGTCATTGCAACAGTGCTGGGGGGGGGGGGGGTCACGACAACCTCATTCACACAAAATCTAAGTAATTTGAACCCTCTGTGACATAAACCTGTTGTTTCCATGGCTGGTTACGGCCGCGCGGCTTGAATTCATGTCAGGATGATTAATCAACGTTGCATTTAAATCCATTTAGAAATATATGTATCCTACAGTCACCAGACAGAAATCTCTTTGTACTTCCCCCCAGCAACTTTCAAGTGCAATACGAAAAACTACTCTTGCAGAATGTGGGCTTGCCTATTTTATACCAATCTGGGGGAAGAGAAATATTGCATGAGTAGTCTGGAGAAACAGTCTCATTTACTCTTAGCTAACTTGCAGCCACAATGCATCCCAAAAACCAGCGAACGGATAACGATACAATACATCCCTAATGCCCCTCGGCTCCATTTTCCATCGATTGTAGATCCAATCACTATCCAATCCAACAGCCTATTTAAGGAGTCTAATTGATTTATAACAGGTTATACACACATAGACACCCATAGATAGATAGATAGATAGATAGATAGATAGATAGATAGATAGATAGATAGATAGATAGATAGATAGATAGATAGATAGATAGATAGATAGATAGATAGATAGATAGATAGATAGATAGATAGATAATGCATCAAATCTCCTGAGTAAAACAGAAGGACAGATTGCCATGAAGGATAAGTAAGGTAGTTCAAAATATTCTTCTGTTAAGTGCAATAAGTTGGTCCCTGGTACACACACACCAACCTGTATAGCAAGAAAGGTGTCATCATTCACATTTTACTCTGATACAACGTGATACTATTTTATTATCCTTAAGGGTCATCAAATGATCGATATTTACTGTAATGCACAACAAAACATGCCACTGTGGGCAATAGAAGAACTACTTACAAGTTTATTAAATTCAGTCCAGCCAGTCAAGCAATGCAGAAAATGATGTGCACAGTGTACTAAGGTGTTGCCTGTATAGTCATTGTAAAATTTTAAATGCCATATTTCTCTGTTTAAACATTTAATGCTTTTATTTTCAAATCTGGATCTCCATTCTCACTTCCTTTCGATATGACCTTTGTTCTCTCTCTCTCTCTTTTCTCAGGGTGATCGAGGAGAAAGGGGTCCTGGTGGGCCTCCAGGATCACCCGGATCCAGAGTAAGTACTGACCCAAACACAGGTATCAGAGGATCCCACCACTGGTTGAACTGTCACTTGATGAATCCAGTGATATACGCCTACTGAACCACCCACCCAAGCTGCTGCCTCCGGCTAAAACCTGGGTTCAGCACAGTCACAGCTAATCTTTTCATAGTAATCAGGCCATTCAATCGAAAATAAGGGATGCAAAATAACTCGTATTTTGTCACAAACAACCCAGCAAGTGACAATAGCGGTGGCATTTTATTTTAAAAAAAAAACCAGGAAACAATATTTGGGTTTTCTCAGAATTAATGGTAAACCATGTTTTCATTTGTCGCCATTTTCTAGCGGCGGCCTACGGTCACACGTGCGCGAACACAGGTGAATGATTGTCGCCTGTCAAGGCGAAATTCGTATCTTGTCGCGCTGAATGTAGGCAGCGCATGATGTGACGCACACGGAAATCAGTTTGCTGGTTTGTAGTCCGTTTGGGTGGTTGTGGTCTAGTCTGTGGTGGTTGTCGGTCCCAAATGAGCGGTTGTTGGTTTTGCGAAGGGAAAATGTCCAGAGAAAGATAAATACATGTTTTTACTTAATTGTCTCACTTGTGCATGTTACCATAGTTTCATGGACAAATACGGAGGAAGAACATTTGTTTAACCGCAAAATATGAATTGATGTTATTACTAAATTTTCAATTTATTTAAGTTCAATGCCTGTCTGGCGACTCACTGCCAGCCAGGCAGCATCTCTTGTGGGGCAGTTTGTAGTCTTTATAGGCAATGTTGTACAATACCGGCTGGATAGACACAGCAACAATCAAAGTGTCCGTCAGCCACAGCCAAGTGGGGTCAACCACACACACTATTTTGCTGTTGGTTGAGGCTGCGGATTCGCCGATCAAAGTTGAACTCCATACGAAGTGAAGACACACATTTCTTTCGCCACCGGAAGTGAACGTTTTATTCACCCCTTCGCTCACAAAGACTGGTGGCCTGTCCAGGGTGTCTTCCCGCCTGCCGTCCAATGACTGCTGGGATAGGCTCCAGCATCCCTGCAACCCTGAGCTGGATAAGCGGTTTGGATAATGGATAGATGGATGGATGGATGGATGGATGGGAGGCGAATATTCGCCAATGTTAATTTGGTGCATGTGTGACCATAGCCTAATTCTAAATACTTTGGCATAACTGTTGACTCCAGAGGTGGAAGGGAAGGAGATGCTGAATGGTATCTATGGCAGTCCTTTCAAATAATATTTGCAAATACTTCATAGCATTGTGTTGAAATAGACGGAGTACCAGAAGGATGCCTAAAGACAATTCAGTGTCAGGTTAAGTTGCCCATTTGAGTTGCTCTTTTGTGATTGCCAAATTTTTTTGGTAGTGTTTTGATGCCCTTTGTGAAAACTGCCAGCCCCTTTAGTACTGCAAGAAAGACAAAAAGAGGAATTACTGGAAATTATAATTTGAAATCCAGCTAGGTCCACCAAGAAGTTTTGGGAGTGAAAGGGGACCTATGTGGCCTTGTCTGGTACAAAAGACAGGGGTTGAGTGTGTAACCTTGAGACACCCCAACCTAAACAACACTTAACACAGCTGAAAGGAAATTCATCTTTTATATCATTAAGAGAACCGCAGAAATTAGGGTTTACAATTTTGGGTGGTCAATAACACAACAGGAGAGCTTTGATTGTCAATACGCAACTGTTTCACATTCCCCAACACAAAGACTGAAATAAAGCCGAGGAGATCTGGGGGGGGGGGGGTCATCTAAGATAAGGTAAGAGGAGAGACCAGAGACCAAAGATTGTGCAAAAGCACCATAAAGCCAGGATGAACATGTCTATTTGGACTGAAGACCACTTAGTTCAAACCTCCGGGTTATATGGTAGAATTGTCAACATTTAAGGGCACACAAGCACCTCTACACATAACCTGTTGTACTTTACCAAAATAGGTTGAGAGGCTAAGAACAGGATTGTGATAATACCTCCATGGGCAAAAAGGAAAATACTAATTGGGTGATTAGAGGTGGTTGAGGAAACACATCAAGATGCTCCAAGAAGCAAGTCCATTTTAATAATGTGTTGAATCAGGAGGAAAATATCAAAATCGGTGCAACCTTCGAAGAGCGCAATTTCATAAATCTAGTTTAAATGCCAATCCACTCCTTGCCCTCTGAAAATACTCCTTTTACAACACAAATATTATACCATTTATGTTGCACAGAGCCCGGTACGGAGCGCTGGCCAGGCTTATCCGCTCCGTTTCAATATGTTGAGTGTCACTGCATACCTCAGCCCTGTTAAACTGAGAGATCGCTTCCTTGAAATATAAAAGCGAGCGATCAACGTACACAAATAGGATCTACCATCCTGTTCGTATTATTCAACAGGACGGACCTTTACCAAGACACACTTTGGATCTAAGAACATCCACTGCTGGGAAAATGAAGTCGCTGTACCATATCAAAAGCAGCAGGTCTCTATTAAAAAAAACTTTAAAAAAAACCCTCTGGCCATGCAGTTAATCCAACGGGTGTGCGGGCATGAATGGCCTCTTGTTCCACCGGTCCAAACACCCAGGGGTATTTCTCCAGTTAAGGGGGGATTCTAGGGCAGGAAAAGAAGCTAAGAAGCCCTGAAAGAGCTCTCTGTTCCCCAGGAATGTCTGAAACCCATCAGCCACAGCCAGAACCCCCACACCCCCTAGAACCATCTGAAAAGAGGGGTCCCCCCAATACCTTCCCAGATCCACTTTAAACAAGGTTTTTTTTTCCGTTTTTATATCACATAAAATTTGTTCCTTTTTTCTCTGAAAACCTGATTATTCATTTATGTGAGGGTGTGTACGTGTTTGTATTTGGCGCGGGGGGGGAGTGTAGTGCTGCTTCACACAGTTCATTTACTGTTTTGAATTAAAGCATGAACATACCTCTGTGTGTGTGTGTGTGTGTGTGTGTGTGTGTGTGTGTGTGTGTGTGTGTGTGTGTGTGTGTGTGTGTGTGTGTGTGTGTGTGTGTGTGTGTGTGTGTGTGTGTGTGTGTGTGTGTGTGTGTTCCACAGGGAGGTAAAGGAGATCAAGGCCTTCCTGGTCTCCCAGGTCCTGCTGGTTATCTGGGTCAGAAAGGAGACCGGGTGAGAGAGTCTTTCAGCGCACAACAATCACATTAGGATCTAGATGGACGCCACCCAAGTGCAGCAACTTCAAAAATTAAGACACATCTACTCAGGAACAAGTTCAAGAAAAATGTATTTGACGTCATTACTGACCGGACTCAAAGACATGTCAGTGGAGGAAGGTGCCAACTTGATAACGTCAATAACTGCACACATAGGCTCAGGCCTCCGATAGCTAGTTTACTAACTGATACTGCCAATAAGACGGGTCACGTCACCGGCTTCATGAGGGTATGATCTGATGTCCTCTTTGACAGTGGGTTTCAAACTAGTCTTTGGATGCCACCAGTGCTGCTGGCTTTCTATTCTGCTTAGTAGTTAAAGATATCCAGTGGAGTTTTCCTTTTAAACTCGTTCTCTCTCTCTCTCTCTCTCTCTCTCTCTCTCTCTCTCTCTCTCTCTCTCTCTCTCTCTCTCTCTCTCTCTCTCTCTCTCTCTCTCTCTCTCTCTCTCACTCACTCACTCACTCACTCACTCACACACACACACACACACACATAAACACAAAACACATTACGTGTGTCCTGAAGGTCTAACAAACACGCTGAATGCACTTCCTACCTCAACTTCCTGCCTCATAAAACATTTCAAAGCCCTTTTCGGAAAGTTTTGAGAGCTGCATTGTTTATGTTGGTTTGCGGTCTTCTTCTTCTTCTCTTTTCATTGGTAGATATGGCACATTATCGCCCCCAGCTGTCGAATTGCCTCCCCAATATCAATCAATCAAGTTGCATTTTATGTAGCGCTTTTCTAGCTGCAACAGCCACTCAAAGCGCTTTACATTTCTGGTCAAATCTCCGTTTCAGACACCTGTAACAATAGGACATCATGATCTCTTGCTTTATCCTTTTGCTTTCTTCATCCTATATCATGATCAGGCTTACACGCTTGGCTTCACTACAGCTGCTCTGTGTCCTGCAGTCCCCATGTTGTTATCGTCTTTCTCTTTGTGGTTTATGTCCACGGCTCGTGGCATGCATGTGTGTTCTTGTGCACCTGCTGGAAAAACAAGTGTAACGGGCAATACGAGGACCTTCTTTTTATCCTATAGTGCCTCTAGTGGTCAAAAATATGTACCTCTTGTGTCTGGTACCAGACATCTAATCAAGGAGATTTTAGACCTAGAACAACTGGTAATTAACTAACTGGCAGAATAGAAAACTAACACTACTAATGGTATCTGTGAACTAATGGTATCTGTGAACTGCTTTGAAAACTACTGCTCTATGGTAACCACTCCATTTACTTTGACAAGTAAATTGAGTCAGGACGTCTAATTGATCTTCTGTGTAAATAAACACAGTGACTGGCATAAGAAATGCTACATCCTATTCTGCGTATTGGTGAATTTTAAAAAAAGTCAGTTATTTTCCAGTATATGAAAAAAAAAGCCAGTCTAGGGTGGGTTGTGATGTTATTAAAGTTTGTGATATGATAAAAAAAAATCCCCTATTTTGTTAAAATACTTTCAGATAGTCAAACAAACCAAAGGCCCTTTTTTATTAATCTGACTCTGTGACGTCACTCTGCAGAAGTTATGTAGAAGATGTAAAATAATAATAATGATAATAATAATGATTTTTGTAATAATGATATCATGATAGTGATGATGATCATGAACTTAATATGGCCATTTTCAAAACAGCTGAGAGAGCAAACAGTATGATGAGAATATTACACAGTAAACTCACAAAACCATTTATTAAACAAATACACAACTTACACAAATACCATTCTATAGAAAAGAGTTTTTAAGAGTGTTTTAAAAGATGACACCGAATTTGCTTGTTGTCGGAAAGAGACATGGTGCTGAAACTGTCTCTGTTGTCTCTTCTCAGGGTGCAGTTGGTCTTGACGGTCCTCAGGGAGAACAGGTATATTTTACGAAATACACAATTTCACTGCTTATCAAATGGCGACAGAGAGTTAGATTCAGCTGTGGCTTTTTCGTGACAAAAATATCTCTTGAAATCATGTCTCTGATTTTGTCAGGGGGACGCAGGGGCGGAGGGAACTCCAGGAGATAAAGGAGACTTGGTGAGTGATCGACTTACTGTGTATGTGGTGTTCAGCACTAACTCAATCTGCAGAATTTGAAAAACAATGGAGATTTAACTGAGTCGTTTTCATGGTTTCAAAAGGTTTAGGAGTGGCACAGATATAATGGGAAAGCATAAGCAAAACTGTTCAGTGCTGATACACATGTGATCGCACATTAAACATAGCCATAAAACCACCATCATTTCATATATTGTGATATGTGTTGTGAAGAATAATGCATAGCACCAAAGTGAGAGCGGTCTAAGAAGAAGGATGTTATCCAGAGAGTGTTCTCGGGAGTGTGTGAGGCAGATGCTAGCAGTGTGTGTATGTGTGTGTGGCATGTCCGCCTGTGTGTGCACGCGATTAGTCACAATAAATTCTGATGTCTGAGATCCGTGACTTGTCGTAGTGCCTCTGAGCAGCAGACAGATTCTGCAGCCACCCACGGGCCCTGCAGTCATGCAGACACACCACGACCAAGAGAACAGCAACCCCAGAGGAAGAGCCAGCCCACAGGGGGGGCAGTTAGGCAGGCAGGAGCCCCTGCTTTAACCTTACCATAAAACGATCATTGCTTTGTCTGTTCCATTCTTCCAGTTTCATGCACCCGATAGAGGTGTTTAGGTTGAATCACACCCGCACCCACCCGGTTAATAACAGATTGCTCCTTCAGACTCCAGAGGTGGACTTTTGTGTTTGACGCAGGATGTAAAACTGTATTTGTCGCCTAATGGATTTATTCCTCCTTCCTTCCTTCCAGGGTGATCAAGGTGAACCAGGAGAAAAGGGATCGGTACGTACAGCCCATCATAGCCACTCTCCACATCCTTCAGTCGCGTTATTTCAAATGTTTGCAGGTTTCACCCCGAGCAAACTCTAGACCAGATGATTTCACCGATGAGTCGAAACCATCACTCAAAGAGAGGGGGGGAAACCCACTCGTTGAGAGCGATTTCTAAAAGGTTGGTCTGTTCAAAATGCTGACGGTCCTATCACAGGCGTGAAGACTGGTCCAAGGGGGTTCCACAAATACTACCATTCAACACTGCTGTCATTGTTTAGTCTGCTAACGTGGCCTCCGATGTAGTGTTTTTGCTTGAATGAATAGCTGTATGCTAATGGCCCTTCATTGCAAACCCCGAGGAAAAGATTTAATTAGTGAAATGAAAAATGATCCCCTCGTTAGTTGTGCAAACTCAAGCCTAGACTTGATGATAATGTGAGTAAACTCATTGTTGTATGACTCATAAGTTCATGAAGGTGATGTGCCGGGCAGGATGTGCCTCAGGAGTGAATGCCGAAGCACTAAGACCTTCTTTAAGAGATGTTTTCCTCACATTTCAATTTGGGGAGCTTTATCGACTCTTTGAGAGACCACATTAGCGCTCTACATCACATCAAAACAAGCTGTAAAGTGGATCCAAAATGTCAAAGTTATATGAATGGAGTTTCTGTTGTCCAGGCTTTACTTCAGAGAACAAAATAACCTCATCACTAATGTTATTAATGAATAAATTGAAATGTAAAAATTAGAATCAGTTTAATTGGACTATAGATAAATACTGGGTATTGATGAGCTTCTGGGACGAAGCTAACTAACAACCCAGTGCCACTGGTTTCTCTTTACCAGTTAGCATTACCCTTATGAAAATGATTGACAGAATCAGAATCACCTTTATTGATTCTGATTCTGATTCTGATTGGCCAAGTATATTTGCACATCGAAGGAATTTGACTCCGGCTTAGTGGTTCTCAATGTGGATGCTCATCTAAAAGGACAGACATGAAAGCGCATACAGATGGTATTTTCCCCCATGTCCTCCCCAAAGAAAAAGCTCAGTTACTCCATGAAAATAAAATGGAGCTTTTTACGTATACATGACCCCAATGCACATCAAAAACTCTAGACCGATAGTCTGATGGGTTTTTTTCTTCATATCCACCTATGAACAAATGTAATTAGTTTTTAATGTTACTGATATTCAATGTAGACAAGTTATAATTGGAAGCTGGCAGTTTGAAATGTCTAAAAGCTTTAGGTGAAACTGGGAGGTGTAAGTAGCCTACGTCTTTGGTTGAAGTCATATGTTTGGGATCACGCGTCACTTTTTGGATTTACTTTGATAGCTGCTGACACAACTAACCTCACTCTAGTTCTTCACCAATATTCAGCTACTCAGCTGAATTGGTTAAGCACATTCATCATTTATCTGATTTTTTTGGAGATCGGGGGGCAAAGATATCAGGGGGTACTCAAGCTCCTCCGCGCCTGCAGAGCTGGCACCTACGATGAACTAATATACAGCCTGTTGACAGTGGATGCAGCAATATGCAAGTTGATATTAAATAAAGCTGAAAAATTAAAAAAAACAAAACATTTAATTTGGTTTTATTGGAAATCTCAAAAAAAAAAAACATTATTTAGGTGGAGTTCAGTGAAACTGTTTACCAGTTTACTGGCAAAAATGGCTTCTTTTACAGAAAAAAACAACGGTTTTAACTGTACATACCGGCATTATGTGGTTGTGCCAGTGGAACCTAACTGACTGAGTAGTGATTAGCTTGCTGCCATTGTCCTCTGTCTATTGTTGCTTTCAGACCGGCCCACCCGGAGAGACGGGAAACAAAGGACCGGAGGGTAGCCGTGGACAGATGGGGAAAGAGGGCAAATCGGGCCAACCGGGGCCACGTGGCATGCAGGGCGACCGAGGAGTACCAGGACTACCAGGAGCGCAGGGACCAGCGGTAAGGCTGCTTTACTCCTTTACAAGACAGGACACCTTTATTGGAGGACTGAGACCAGTCAAAAGCTGAACTGCTGGAGTTCTCTATGTAAAAAAAACACTGTTTTATTTAGCGATCAATTAGAACTTTAATGAAATTCAAAATGTAGTGACACTACTAACTGATTTACGTCTAGTGAAACTACTTACTGACATTGACCATTACATGGTCACTACAACAGCTGCACAGATTAGTTCCTCTCAGGTCTTTGTCGCCGCTAATATAATATGGTTTTTTATAATTATTATATCTGCCATTCTTTATGTGATAGGGTAAATCACCAACAGATTCACACATCAAGCAAGTTTGCATGAGGGTAATGCAAGGTAAGTGTTGCTCAACTTCATATTGAACTTTTATATTCATTTAACTGTTGCCCGGTACAATAATTGTTAATCGTTTTATTTATTTTGCAATATAAGAGACTAGTGGCAGCAAATCACTTGCCTAATTATGTTTTCCAACTCATCGCCATATCCAGTCTCATTCTCAATTTGTCTCATCTGCATTTACTTCAATGAAGGAGGAGGAAAAAGGAAGGACAAAAATGGAGGGAGGATTTTCAGAAAACGTCAATAGACACATTACAGAGCTAGAACTCGTAATTCTAATTGTCACTGTAAACCTTAAAACAAACCCAAACATCGCTGAATAACTTTACTTTGCACTTTGGCCAGATAGTCTGTCTCCAAAATGCAACCACTTCCCATCGTCCTCCTGATTCCTGGCCTTTAAAACATGTCTCACAAGGTTCAGACCCTCTAGCGGAGGCACACACACCATGGTGACCTGACCTACACAGGAAATTCAGAAATTGTCTTGATAAATATAATATTCTGACTTATTTGGAGTAAGCATATTTCAGTTAAGACGTGAATTATTCTGATATTAGTCAGGTTACACATAACCCTACATCCTCTCCTTTTCTTTTCTATGTTTTCTTCACCGTTTCTGTATCTTTGGTATGCATGTCTCTGTGTTGCACCATGATTCGAGGATCAAAGCAATATAACGGTCCGTCTAAAGAGCACTGTGGATCCATGCCTAGCTATTTGTACAGCCACTTTAACAGTTGCCTTTTAATTTCTGCAATTTAGGAATTGATGTTCATTTCACTCAGGACAACTCTGGGGTTAGAAAAAGTGTACATTTTACTGAATCAGAATGGCAACGGGACTTTTAGGTTTAGCAACAGTAAGCGGCACAAACTGGTGTTTGTCTGGTCATAAAGACCAGCCGTGGGGCGTCCAGGTAGCGTAGCGGTCTATTCTGTTGCCTACCAACATGGTTCGAATCCCTATGTTACCTCCAGCTTGGTCAGGCGTCCCTTCAGATGCAATTGGCCGTGTCTGTGGGTGGGAAGCCAGATGTGGGTATGTGTCCTGGTTGCTGCACTAGCACCTCTTCTGGTCGGTCAGGGCACCTGTTCGGGGGGGAGGGGGAACTGGGGGGAATAGCATGATCCTCCCACGTGCTGTGTCCCCCCAGCGAAACTCCTCCCTGTCAGGTGAAAAGAAGTGGCTGGCGACTCCACATGTATCAGAGGAGGCATGTGGTAGTCTGTAGCCCTCCCTGGATCAGCAGAGGGGGTGAAGCAATAACCAGGATGGCTCGAAAGAGTTGGGTAATTGGCCGGATACAGTTGGGGAGAAAAGGGGGGGGGGGTTGTAAATAAATAACTAAATAAAGACCAGCCATTTTAGCAGGAGTGATCGGTGAATGGTGAACTGATTTATGGTGAAAGTGTGGCTAAGACCGACCAGCTCAGCTGAATTTGCTACGCTCATTGTTATCAACTTACTCTTCTCTATTTCGTAAGAGTAGTGGTCCCTTTATATAAATTTGGGATGAAATATGCCAAATATTCAACCCTGCTCTTTCAATCAATATAACACATGACAATAAACTAGTTGGCGAAAAGAAACAAAATTCCCCTCTTCCTTCTTGGTTGCCTTACAAAGATACTTGACAACACCCATGCTTTCAGTGCCACTGACTTTGAGTTTCTTTTTTAGCATTTCTTTTCATTTTGTTTCCATGAGGCCAGTTTCTTCACTGGAACTGGACAGACTTAATTACACTTAGCATGTCCGTTTACTGTTACTCCATTTAACAGCTCACCGCTCAGACCCAAAATTTCCCACAAATTCACCAAATGGCATTTAAAAGGGAATTTCACAAAATCTGACATTTGACCAGGTCAGCCGACGACAAGAATTTTCAGACTGAACCTGCCCTGCCCATTCTACTGTTGCACCCACCAAGTCAACAAGTTTCAGTGTAAAAAAAGATGTCTTCCTGTGTCACAGAGCAGCTGGCCCAGCTAGCAGCCAGCCTGAGTAGACCTGATCTGGGCATCACTGGGCTCCAAGGTCCCCCCGGCCCACCTGGACCCCCAGGCCCCTCCGGGGAGAATGGGTTCCCTGGGCACAGTGGAGCAAGAGGATTGCCCGGTCTCAAGGGACCGCCTGGTCTGATTGGTCGCAAAGGACCCAAGGGTAAGACTCAGACTAGTCTGTATGAGCATGTGACAAAAAGGTCACTTAATGTTATCTCTGGACCAAGTACCATACGTATAAATGAGAATACAAGAACCATTTCCGTCCTTTTGATATTCCTACTTATGGGGATACAATAAAAATTTTTTTTAGATACACTGATCAAATTCAGGTTTCCTAACAGCCAAGTCGGTTTGCCACCTGAACAGCGTCCCCAGTGGAACATGGTATAAAAACACGAGCAGTATAAACTTGTAGAGTAAATACACACAAGCAGGCTGAAAATCCTGCTTTTGCTGCCATCTAGTGGCTGAATATTTCCTCCTTGCTGCAGGCTCTGTCCCCACCCCACTGGGATGTAAGTCAAGTCAAGTCAAGTCAAGTCAATGCTCTATGGTGAAAGTGCACATCACCATTCAACAACGGTGTACAGAGTTGTGTCACTGTTCAGCCATGTGATGCTGCTCGCTAGTGTCAAATTAAAATGCAATCTCAGGACCAGGGCTGAAATCATGACTACAACACCGCGGCGGAAGCATACTGACCACAGGTTGGGCACGCCACTGCCATAAACACCCTTTTTTTTTTGCCTGGTGGAGTGCTTTGTGACACAGGCTACATACAGAAAGTAGCCAAACTCAATGGAGCCTATCCATCCATCCATTATCCAAACCGCTTATCCTGTTCTCAGGGTCGCAGGGATGATGGAGCCTATCCCAGCAGTCATTCATATATATATATATATATATATATATATATATATGAATATTTTCCTAAATACGTTTTACAGTAAGTACACTTCATACAAATTGTTTCATAGGCTTAGAATCAGATATGTTATATATTTTATTATTTTATGATACATAGCTTGAGTCCCACACCACAGGGTTTACTCACAAGAGCAATGCTGCTAATAGAAAAATTACTGCTTCCTTTGAGGTGACTGTTTTTTTCAAATGAAAAACTAAAATGAGGTTTGGGACAGTGAGCCGTCATCCATCTTGTGGCTGTTGTATGTTACTATAAAATAATGTCCGACTGGGCCACTCTGTGGTATTGAAGGGTAACAACCCTTTTTTTTTCAAAATGGTAGCACTGTGAAAAGCCAAGCGAGCACATATTCAGATTTTGTGTCAGCACAATGCTCATGATAAAAACACAGGGATATGAACACATTTTTTGTAGGTGAAATGTATGTCTTCCTGTTGATAGTTTTGCATTATGTGTCTTTTGTCTATTGTTGGAGTGTCAAATAAGGGTAAAAAGGGTCAAATTTGTCGTATGTGCAAACTTACGAGGTGATCAAAAAACTTGAACGTACATATTTTAGCAACTGCTGTCACAGTGCCTCTGAGCAAGGCGCTCAACTTGCAGCTGTTCCAGTGACCATGCTCACTGTCCAACACTAGGACACAGTGCTTGTTGTGGGCCGCTTATAGTTGGGAATGTAAGGGTGTTGAAAATGTAAATGCAAAAATATAAATGTGAAGCAGTGTGTAGTTGCATAAAAGCATAAAAATAAAAGGTAAAAACTTTCTAATATTTTGCTCTAGATAATAAAACCAAACAAACAGTAATGGAAACCAAAGGATGCCAATGTAATCTGGGGTCCAGTGCTTGTTAAAGGGCACTTTGTCAGTGTTATTGGACTCTGTGATAGAGTCATGACATAGTATATCTGCTACAGCTCCTGAAACTAGGGAGGGTGAGAGAGAGCATCCTGAAAGGGTAAACGGGCGGTGCTGCATAGCAGATGCGGTCTGCGGGTTGGACGAGACAGCGTCGGGGATCTGAAAGTCTTTAAAGTGGTGACATGTGAAAGCTTCAACGCGTGATACACAAACCTAAGATTCGGCTAAGTAGGGGAACTTTGACATTACACATCACTTGTATCTATATGTAATACTGTAATATCCCTTATTTCCTCCAGGTGACACTGGCGACCGAGGGGAGAGAGGACCCACAGCAAGAGGGCCCAAAGGAGAACCTGGAGCACCTGGTCTCCAAGGTAAATGAATCACACTGTGTCAGCCAGTTCATTACATGCAAACAACAGAGCCGAGGTATCGTCTCCAAGAGTCTTATCATGACCACCGTCTGTCCCACGCAAACGATGTAGTTACTGTTTCCCTCCACCTCTCCTCCATCCTTCAGCCTGCACTTCAGTACATGAGTTTTATTTGTTGTGTTGATGCAAAATCACAGCATTCCTCTCAGTGTTTATAAATGATATCGTCAAACTCATCGTCAGATTTCTTTACAACATGAACTGTTTCAAAAGTGGAAAGAAATCAGACTAAGACGTTCACATGCATCAAAATATAGCAAGACTGGGCAAAACAATCTGGGGTCTTAATCGGGTTCTGAAAACGGTGATTAAGACCTCATCCCAATTTTGGAAACCATATAAAATGTTCACTTGATCATGTCAGTAATCACAGTATGACCATGGTTGGGGTGAGATCAACGTGTCAGTTTGCATGTAAACACAGCCCACAGATACAGATATCGTAGTAGATATGTAGATATTTAGAGAAAAAAGAGGAAAATGAAGAAATAAGATATTTTATTCTTAATGTGAAAAAAAGGTAGAAATTAGTCGATTTCTCTCCCTCTCAAATGTCTTAATAGACATTTTAGAAAGACCAGTGTTTCTTTAATTCAGCACAAATACCTGTTAATAGTTTAAGATAATAGCGGTTGAAGTTAGTCCTTCAAAAGTCCCACAACATTAAAACAAAACTAGTCTCTACTGAAATCTTCATTCTCTGGTACGATCTGGCACAGCCTCCACAGTAAAAGCTACTTATATCTGTATCTATATTTTAAGTAGAATATATGCTCAGCAAGATATGTTTCAGTGCCACCAATCATTTCACAGGAATATATAAGTCAGTTTTTGTGTCATTTTTGGAATAGTGGACGTCATGTTCATAAACAGCACTGGACTCTTTCATGTCCAGGTAATGAATCAAACAGAACGGAGTCCACACAGAGCCTGTGTATTGCTTTGTAGGGTCTTTACTGACGAGACCAGTATTTTGACCTCCTTGGAAGATGTAAGGGAGCGTTACACACAGTGTGTGGACTCTTTTTTTGTTTTACTTTATTTTCATTAGAGACAAATGTACAACTGACAGACATGTGACAGTGGGCAGATAGAGAGGAAATAATATCAGAGGTTGAGCCACCAGGTTGCCCTGCGGGGTATTTCTCTGTAGACATTCTTTTTTTTTTTTTTTACCCCAAGGTCAGATGTCAGCGTCCGGGTAACGTAGCGGTCTATTCTGTTGCCTACCAACACAGGGATCGCTGGTTCGAATCCCCGTGTTACCTCCGGCTTGGTCGGGCGTCCCTACAGACACAATTGGCCGTGTCTGCGGGTGGGAAGCCGGATGTGGATATGTGTCCTGGTCGCTGCACTAGCGCCTCCTCTGGTCGGTCGGGGTGTCTGTTCGGGGGGGAGGGGGAACTGTGGGAATAGCGTGATCCTCCCACGCGCTACATTCCCCTGGTGAAACTCCTCACTGTCAGGTGAAAAGAAGCGCTGACAACTCCACATGTATCGGAGGAGGCATGTGGTAGTCTACAGCCCTCCCCGGATAAGCAGAGGGGGTGGAGCAGCGACCGGAACAGCCCAGAGAGCGGGGTGATTGGTCAGGTACAATTGAGGAGAAAGGGGGGGGGGTCAGATGTCAGCCACAGAGCAATAACTCGGAGCATTTAGCAGTCTGAAATCCCCCTCAGACACTCAGTCAGTCTCAGGAGATAAAACCTCGGACCTTTTTTGTGACAAGCCAGGATCTCTACAGTATTTCTGTCCCCTCTGAGTCTAAGCCCCCCCCCCCTCACTTTCCCCAGGTGACCCCGGCAGAGCAGCCTACGGCACAGACGGACGTGACGGAGAGAGGGGGCCCCGTGGCGTTCCTGGTATTGCCGGAGTTCCTGGGCCCCCCGGTCCTTCGGGCCAGAATGGCTACTGTGAGTCGTCGCAGTGTGTCCTGGCCATGGTGGCGTCACCGGTGTCCGCCAAAGACTCCGGGATGAAGGGCCCGAGCGAGATGTGAAGAGGGGGGTCCTGCACACATCCCTGAACCCCTGAGAAACTGAAAGACTGTAGGAGAGATGAACACTCCATGGAAGATTTGTCCGTTCGTTTTTTTTGGTTTTGTTTTTGTTTTTTTGGCCGCTTTATTTGTATGTTTGGCTTTTTTTTTCTTTTTTTTGTGGATTTGGTCAGTTCATTTGTAACGTGTTTTCTATTGATGGTTTTTTTTTTCCAGTTCATTTGCAACATTTTTGCTATCGATGACATATTTGTCACTTCTACCACAGTTCCTTACTTAACTAGACACGAAAATGGACACTAAGCAGTCGCACCACAGCTGGCAAAAGACACCTGAACTGAAAAGGTTTTCTCTTTTACCTCAGCTTTGCCATCTTTGTACTGTAAGATGAGGAAGTTCTCTGTGTTTGGGAGAAGTTAGATACTCAGTGATGTCAGCACAGAAGCCCCCTTCCCCCTTTGTGGGAAACTGGAACGCGACAGTGAGGCAAGCTGTTCTGTATGTTTATGTAAATGTGTCAATATGAAAACTATAATGCAAATTACACTGCTGGATGACTTACGTTTGTTTGTATTTTTGTCTCTTGGTCAATCAAAACCCTTCCTCTGAGTGTAGGATATCTTCTAATTTCTGTGTCATGGTAACTGTGTATTTTCTTAGCTGGAGGGCGGCGTTGCTCGGCGGCCTACCAAGCAGTTTTATGACTTCTTATTTATTATATCAAAATCCAAAGTGACATCTTCAAGTTGTACAAAAGAGGAAATAAACACATTTTGATAAATTCTTGCATGTTTTGTATGGTGAGAACAAAGGGAGGCCAAAAACAAACAAAACAACAACAACAACAAGTATTACTTACAGGTTAGTTTTTCTTGCATCTTTGATACAGCCTGCCTGCAAGATTGTCTCTCCCCTTCCAAAGAGACCACGTCAGCTTTTGTTATTCTTTACATTTTCCGGTCAGTTTAGGGAAAACCAGGACAGAAAAATGCGAAAGAGTAGCAGAAGAACATTTGAAACTGCTTTTCGAAATCAAAACGACTTAACTCTTACACAAGGTGTGTTAGCGCTTCCTGATGTTCGGGGTGGTTGGTGTCTTATTCCTCTCTGTAATGAGATTGTTTTTGAAAATGCAGACTTGACTATAGGCTAGTATGCATTTAACACATAGCTCAGAAATGCCTTTGAGGTGATTGGGTTCTTGCTGAGCTAGGTCTGTAGTTTTGTTATACAGATGACCACCAGAGGGTGCATTTCAAAATAAGTGACAGCCCTCAGCACACAATTACTGGCTTAGCTAAGTCTGGGTACAGTCTGTACTCAAGACATAGCTAAACGGGTAAAAGAACAAGTTAGGTGCAAAATTTTCTCCCTCTCACTGCTACGGTCCGAGCCAACTCTTTAACAGACATCTCTAATCACGGGCACTGTGTATTTCAGTCCCTGCTGGCAGGGAGGAAGGGCTGAATTGGGTTCCCATGACTTTCATTAGAGCAGCATGGGAACGGACGTCCTCCCTAATGGACACGTTATTACAAGTTTCCAGGTGAACAGCGACTGTCAGGGCAGAGACCGCCAACACGTTAAAAGACACGTTTGGACTGAACAAGTCCCATTTTTGTTGCCGGGAAGACCAAATGGTGGGTTCCCACTCATTTTCCAGTACATTTCAAGGACATTTCCCATGGCTTTAGCTTGCATGGATATGAGGTGACAGCCGTAGCTCAGTGGTCATATTTCTTCAGTATTAGCCACCAGTGCAGGGGCCAGGTCTCTACATGGGCTGTGTTACTTCTAGCTGGTCACTGGACACACTGCCCAAACTTCAGACACTGATGTGTTGAAATCTCAGCAGACAGAAATATGGCTAAAAATATGCAATCTCAGCAGGTAAAAATATAAATTCACAACCTGTAAATAAATTTCTAGGTTTTCCATACGGCGATGAGCTTCAAAAGCATTTTCAAAACAGTCCTGCTTCAACCATTGTGGGAAAAGCTAGCCAAAATAAAACCCAGTGTTTATAAAGAACTCTCTCCAAGAATCGGTTCCTTAAGTTTGAAATTGACTTTTATTCTGTTTTTCATAAAATACAATTTGTTCTATGTAGGTCCTGTCATGCTTTAAGAAAAGCTGTTACTCCCCCACTTCGGCATCGGATATCTACTGTTGGGACAAAACTTCAATCTGACAAACAAGCATAACCGTCAATGACCACTCCTTTTTTTCTTTTTCTTTTTTTTTTTTAACCTTTTTCGGTGTATCATTTTAATGTACACTCACAAGTTGGTGAACAGGTACAATTTTGTCGCTCACGGTACTAAAACACACATCCATTGATAGTATAAATAGCCAACCTATTAATAATAATAATCATAGTACACATTTTCAAATACATAAATTCATCAAGTATCCAAGTCTTAAGTTACAGACATCAAATAAAAAGGCATACAAAATATCGCAGATGTTGGAAGTCCAGTTCAAAGCTAAAACAATAAAATAAACAAAATCACATTTTGGACATGGCAGTTAATCAGTAAACAAAAGGTTTTTTTTAATCAAGAAAAGCCAAAAAAAAAAAAATGCTAAAAGTTCCCCCACTTTAAACGGACAAATATTGCAACAATTAGGCATTTCATATTAAAAATAGTCACTGAAAGGGGCAAAAGGGTACATAAGACTTCCTGCACAGACAAAGGCAACAATTATTTTTGTTCCGAGTAAAAAAAATGAAAGACCTTTTCCCAATGGTAGCGGGTGTTGACTCTCACCCCGATTGCCTTCGTCCCATTTCGATTGTAAGGCATTTATGGATGAACCACTGATCTGAAGGAAGGCAAACCTCTTATCTAGTCAGTCTTGTCACGCAAAACGTAAAAATTTTAATGGGGTACATAAATGCTCGAGTTGAAATGAAAAAATAGCTCTTTGTAGCACATTCTCAGGCAATGTAAACACACTGGCCAATCAAAAATCTTTGGGTGTGTTTGCAAAAACTAAGAAACCAACATCTTGACGCTTCACAAAGATACGGGACTCACTGGCTGCACTGCTCTTTCCAACTCTACGGCACATTAACAGAACACACTGCAAGTCTGCTTCACACGACTGGGTTTTTTTTCCGACACTTGGATTTGAAACCGATGAGGGAAGGGAACACTTGACTTACTGAGAGGATTTCCAAAGGAAATACTTCAACACAATAACTAATAAAAAACGAAAACAAAAAAGAAGCCTGCCAGGGAGTAAGCTAGCAAGATTAAATTCTTTTTTGTGTGTGTGTAACGGGGGGGGGGGGGGGGGGGTTGGCATGTCCAGGTTTTGGCTCTACTGGATGCAGCAGTTATTGCGATGGCCGTTGGAGTCTTTGAAGCGCAGGCGCATCTTTGGACGATATTTCTCCAGGTAGAACAGCTGCTTACTGTTGAAGGCTCCTCGACGCTTCCTGCAGGAAATGAAGACACGGCGAATTTAGTTCTTGGTCAAAAAGACTTTCAGATTCAAACTTCTACAGCACAAATTGGCAAGAGATCGTCGATTACAACCTCTAAGCGCCACCTTTTCAATCCAAATATCCCAGATCACTTCATTTCCCCCCCCCCCCCCCCCAACTCGGGTCTTATTTTCACAGTTGTTGCCATTCGTACATATCAGTTATGATATTTTACTAACCATTGTGGAGATTTTGGACACGGGACCAATGCTAAAGACAGCTTTACAACAGAGCACCTGAACACGAGTCTTAAACCTGTCCTTTACACTATAACAAAAAATCCCAGTGCCTGACTTTGACTGAGAACATTATTTATGACTTCTCATTTGCACTGGCCAGGTAGTTTATTGATAGTTACTACTACCCACAGTAAGTACAGGCTGGTCATTGCTTGTTGAACTAAGAAGTAGCACAGCAGTGTGGATCAACCATTGTTAATCAGACATGGCCGGTCATAAACTAACTTTTTGTGTACACTTCAAAATATGCGGTTTAAATGAATGGGTTAAACTGGACTTGTCAAAACATGTCTGACGTGTGTGGCTGCCCCATAAGACACCGTTTTAAAGCAGTGTCCAGTGGTGGCCCCGTGTCCAAAACCCCTACAGAGTAAAATGATCATAACAGACATGCACAATGGCAAAAAATGGTGGAAATAAGACCCAGGCTGTAAAAAGAAAAAAAAGGAAACCTGACTTGTTCTTTAAATGTAATGAAGATAAGGACACAGCATATCATTGCTCAAGGGGGTGTCCTGTTATTAAACATTTCTGGAAGAAAGTGACAATGTTTTACATATTGTTTAATGGGATTTTCTGCCCTATGCTATGTTTACTTGGAGTTTCTCCTATAGACTGTAACTTAAAGGGAAATTTCACGGATGGTTTTGTGTACGTGCAATCAGTATTGATCATTAATTTATGGACTGAAGCAATAAATTCCACATTGTGTACTTCAATGGCAGAGAAATCAGGGTTGTCCTGCTCACAGAGTCTTTCCCACAGTGCCTACACGTACCAGAATGCATTGCTGCATGCTGGCTTCTGTATCACTGTCCATTAAATCCTCTGTGCTAGTGTTGCGGGACGCCATTTCCACCAGTGGAAACATAGCTTAGTTGAGAGAATGATGTTTTTTTTGAACAGCGTCTTTAGAGTCAGTTAACAGTGTTTGTGCTGATTGTCGTGGCGGGCTGCCACGGCACATTTCTGTGGCTGTGGGTATGTGCTGGTACTTCTCTCACACACCAGGAGAGACTCACTTCCCACAACAAACCCGTTAGACCGAGTCACACACACAGGTGGCACAGGTGCAGTCAGGCTGTTGCTACGTTGTTGAGTGAAGCACTTGAGACGGGCAAACTGTTGAGGACATTATTTAGCAACCGCTAACACTGATAGTGCACATGGTGTCATCTGCACTCGCTCTACCTCTCTACCTGTTACACTTTTCTCTGTATGTCACTGCAGTCTTCTTCTACTCTACACAGTCCCACAGAGACTCCTACTGGTGAGGAGGTGTAGCAACAGTAACAGTGCACAGCGTCAACATGCACATCAAGTGCCTCTGTGTTTGTAAACACAACAGCTGTGGGTGTACTAACCTAGCTTGTTAACAAAACAAAAAACAAACGCAATCACTGACACCTAGCAGCCTACATGCAGCTGTCTGTTAATGGGCCTCATCTCAAGGATTTTCCATGTCAAAGGGCCATGGAAGTGTTCTACAGGAAGCCCCGAAGAGTAAAATCCTCCCACAAATCCTGCAAGATTTGTCACTAAACAATAGAAAAAATGTCTGCATTTTTTTGAGAAGTACCACAGCAAACCTATTATTCCACAGGAAACACTGAATTGGAGAATTAGAAACTCTGCTAAGCTGTGGTTTTACAGCTGCCAACTGATGTCATGATATGTCACTTGGCGGCCGGAAAAATAAACTGTCCCCCCCGCCCCTTTTTCTCCCCAATTGTACCCGGCCAATTACCCCACTCTTCCGAGCCGTCCCGGTCGCTGCTCCACCCCCTCTGTTGATCCGGGGAGGGCTGCAGACTACCGCGTCTCCTCTGATACATGTGAAGTTGCCAGCCGCTTCTTTTCACCCGACAGTGAGGAGTTTTGCCAGGGGGACGTAGCGCGTGGGAGGATCACACTATTCACCCCAAATCCCCCTCCCCCCGACCAGGCGCCCCGACTGACCAGAGGAGGCGCTAGTGCAGCGACCAGGACACATACCCACACCCAGCTTCCCACCTGCAGACACTGCCAATTGTGTCTGTAGCGACGCCCGACCAAGCCGGAGGTAATGCAGGGATTCGAACCGGCGATCTCCTGTGTTGGTAGGCAACGGAATAGACCGCCACGCCACCCGGATGCCCACAAACTCTGTTTCACTGTTGCTCCAGAGATGCCGAAACGATCAGGAACATCTGCAGGTGTTTTTCATATGCTATCACTGTGGCAGATAGACAGAGGTAATGTTGAAAATCAGTGAATTTTCCCTTTAAGAAATGTGAAAAAGTATGTGGTATGTTTCTGTTTTCTTCAAGCCAAACACACAAGAAAAACCAACTATCAGCCAGCGAATGAAAGAACTGCCAGCCTCTCTATCGATGGAAAACTAACAGAAGGAAGGAAAACTAAAAGACTTAAAGAAGTTTTACCGATTACCCCGATTTGGCTGCGACAACTGATTCTTGAGATTGTGGAGAATCTGCACTGGTCCGTGTGAAATAGATCCAAGTCACCATTTACACTTGACGCAGGATTTTGTGTGCGAGGTTTTCAGATTCAAATCATTCGCCTCCTGAACGAGCCTTCGACCACGTTTGAGTTGTACGACTGGAATCTGGACAAGTCCGAGCTCCCCGGCAAGTGTGTGAGCCTCCATGACGGCACTCATAACCGGCGCACTTGTCTACAACTGTAATCCGCCAATGTCGGTCGTTAAATGTGTGATGTCGAATCTTTTAGGTGTTTCTCAAGCTTTTAGATCACCCATTCTTACATTTCACATTATCATCATCATCATCATAAACAATGCTAACAATAACACTAATAACAAAGATCTTCTCAAAATAAGCTAACAAAGTACGAGTCAACCAAGAAAAAGAAAACTGCAAAAAAAGAAATCAATGGAACACTTAAAAGTCCTAAAGATAACCAATGAGTAAACAAGGATATAACAAAATATATGCCATGAACAACACAAAGCTCATTCTATAAACACGTGCTATCAAAATTTATCAAATAAGACAAAACTATTGACAACAACGTGTTCTGTTGAAGGTCTTTAAGCAACACAGTAAAACCCATCTGCCACTGTATTTCAAATCACTCTAGATGAGCATCAAGACGAATGGGGGGGGGGGGGTTCATGCACAAAAATAAAACTGAATTTATAAAATTAATAACAAGTAAATCTTATATTAAATGCATTCACCACTACAGACAGACGAGTGACATACCCGCTTCTGGAAGAACAAAAAAGAAATGTTCTTGGCTAGAATTGAAACCTCATTTTTACTTGAAAGCTATCTTCTAATTTCAGAAACAGATATCAAACCACTGTCAAACTTTAACCACTATTACCAAGCTTCTTATGGAAATTGAACTTACTGTCGAATGAACTGGACCGCATCCTCATATTTCATCCCACATTCTATCATGGCGAGGGCCACCAGAACAGGAGCTCTGCAAGACGCAAACCAACAATTAATTACTTTAAAAAAGGGCTGGGCAATAATTAAATATCATGATTTATGTCTTTCAATGGTTTGTATCAGGATGAAATTCAGATATTGTCAAACTGTGGTACACAATTTTGTTGTTTAAACAAGAATCAATTACATAAAATTTTTCACATGAGGTCTAAAATATATGAAGCAGTATTACCCAAAAACTAGTTTTGGTTTGAATTTATACTTTATATTACTAAACAGTTCAATGTGAGTCTTAAATACAGTATCTGCATAAGTAAGAAGAAAGCCACTTTATTTTGTCATTGTATTCTTACAACGAATTTGTTCTCTGCATTTAACCATCATAAAATTTAAAATTCAATTTGATTATTGTGATTTTTGTTATCGCCCAACACTATTTGATCAATACCACTACACTTACTAAGTTTACAATAAAAGCAAATCTTGAATGCGAAATTATTAAAACCTCCAATTGAGTTTCGTGAGGGCTGTTAAAAAAAAAGAAAGAAAACGGGAAAATTCCCAAATCAGGACACACACACAAAAAAAAAGCACTCGGGTCACACCCGTGTGATGTTTTTTAAAACCTGTACCACAAAACATTAAAATCTAAATTTTGCATTGAATGTGCTCAACAAAACACACCCACCTTCCCAGTCCTGCTACACAATGAACAGCAATGCAGCAGCCAGGCTCCTCCCTAAACTTCACCTTCAGGAGGTTCAGCCAGTCATCAACAATCTGGTTGGAGGGAGGAGCGCCATCATCAAATGGCCAATCCTGGAGAGAGAAAGAGGAGGAAATGATTTCATTCTGTCCTGTTTCCTCAGAAATATGTCAGCTGCCGCAGAGGGCAGGGTTAAACTTCCACAGACTTCATCAGCCTTTTCATTTAGCTTGTTCTTGATGTTTAAATGGTTATTCAGAAAGTTAATCAAATTAACTTTGACGTAGTTTCTGTAGGCATCCATTTGTATGACATAGCTAGATCCCATGAAGGGAAACATTTTACACCATGTTTAAAAAATGTACAAAAAAATTATTCCGTTTTTGCATATACAAGAATGTTTTCCTCTTCCTGACCAATGCAATGTTATCCTGCAGTTGTGGGCACACACTACCAAGAATGAATGAATGGGAGCGACACTCTCACGAAACCCCACCCAACCACCAGAGAGGACCACAAAAGTGACACTATGGTTTCAAAATGACGCCTGAGAAGTGAAAACAAAAAGAGGACGCAGCCAGAATCTTCGGGATTCATACTTTGAGGGTAAACGACTGCCTTGATCCACATGCACCCTTCACCAACCCTTTTGTCTATCTCCTCTCCTCATCTCAACAATTAAAATTAATATGAATGGAAAAAAGCAGATGCAAGCTTGCAAAAATATTGGGGTTAACAAAACTTGGTTCAGCTATTCCATCCAAAATCAGCACATGTATACAGCACCATATCTGCAACACAATGCTGCGGTAACAAAGATTTTCTCATCTAAAGTGGGCGATGAACTGACTACAATTGAGAAAGGGATCAGGGGTTGCGCGATAATTAATCATGATCCAGCACTGTGACAGACGGGGTTGTAAAAATTCGCTCGTATCCATTTTTACCTGTTTATATGTTTTCATGTTTCTGATATCATATTTTGCGTTGCATTTGTTTATGTGTGGCACATTGGCAAAGCCAATTCCTTATGTTGATTCCGTCAAAATGATGGTTTAGGCGTCCGGGTAGCGTAGCGGTCTATTCCACTGCCTACCAACACAGGGATCACCAGTTCAAATCCCGTGTTCCCTCCGGTTTGGTCGAGCGTCCCTACAGACACAATTGACCTTTCGTTAAGTCCCGCCCCCCTTAGTTACTGTTGCTATGCCCGTCAAGCATTTCAGAACTATCCAGGAAGTAGCCGGAAAACACCAAAACACGAAAGAAGAAATCAGCGCATTGTGTGGGTAAAAGTAACAGTAATAATACGTTAGCTGTATTAGCTATCAATAATAGCTAGTAGCAAGCTTAGCTTGGAGCAGACAGGTATTTTTGTTGATTTTGGATGGATTAAGCTGGCCATGGGGTCTGCTATACTGTGAAATCTATTGCCGACATTGCGCTTCTTGCGTTCTGGGTTTCGGGAAGGGAAAGAAAATTACACCCCCTCCAACTTTTCAGATATCTAGTATCCGATTTGCAGATCCCATAGGCACACCGTTTCAGCATTTTGTTGTGTGTTTGAAAGCTTGATGGACCGTTGCTAAGGTAGGATTGGACAAGCACCGTTCTGGGGCGGTACTTTGCAAAAGGCCGTGTCTGCAGTGGGAAGCCGGATGTGGGTATGTGTCCTGGTCACTGTACTAGTGCCTCCTCTGGTCGGCCGGGGCGCCTGTTCAGAAGGGAGGGGGAACTGGGGGGAATAGCGTGATCCTCCCACGCGCTACGTCCCCCTGGTGAAACTCCTCACTGTCAGGTGAAAAGAAGCGGCTGGCGACTCCATATGTATTGGAGAAGGCATGTGGTAGTCTGCAGCCCTCCCCGGATCGGCAGAGGGGATGGAGCAGCGATCGGGACGGCTCGGAAGAGTGGGGTAATTGGCCAAATACAATTGGGGAGAAAGGGGGGGGGTTTAAACTGACAGTTGGCATTTTGAGACATCTGTCAATGCTTTTAAAATTTGGTAAGTGATGGAAAATTCCCAGTTAATGCAACCCCTGGAAGAGGGGATAGGTGGATGGATTTGACCTTACCAGAACCTGGATTCCTTCTTTCCCAACCAGGGTTGCATCATAGGTGGCCTCACAAACTCTCACAACGGTGGTCACTCCATACTTCTTCAACTCCTGTTAAAATTAAACAAGGGTTTGTGAGACAAATGTAAGTGATCCAACAAAGGATATATAAATACAATTTTTCTAAATTCACTATGAAATTTAACTGTAATAAAATAAATTATTTGTTGTTCTTGTACCCTCCATCTCCTTGGTGAAAGTTAGTTTCCCAACTAAATCATCTCATTTTTTCTTCCCTCACCTGAATAGTTTCTACTACCATTTCTTAGTGTGAATAAAATAAACTTCCTGAATGTGTTCAAGATTGATTAATTTTCTTCATCCCTGTGCATCATGAAAAGGAGCTCTAGGAAGTGATGATACACATTTTTTCTTGTCATCATTGTTTAACGCAGTAGTCCTCAACCATGTGCTATAGAGGGCCACAGGTTTTCTTTCCAACCCAACACTACACCATCTGATTTACACACTTTCAACCAGACAGAAGAGGACTTCTTAAAAACCTGCATACACATCATGGTCCTCCATGGTATATGGTTGAGCACCACTGGTATAACCAATCAAAAGTAGGCTCACCTCGATGAACTTATTCAGTGTGGCGTTGGTGGGATTGTGGGTGATCAGGAACCTCATGTTTTTGTAGGTGATCTCCACAGGGGCTGGTCTGTTCATACGAGCCATTTTGTCAATTAAAAGGAAAAACAACAACGCAAAAAAACCCAAAAAATCTCAAGGTCCTCCACAGAATTGGAAAAAAAAAGTGAACGTAAACAATCAGTAAAACAGAGGGAAATGTCAAACAAAACGTCCAAAGAGCTCCCAGGGACTCAGAAAACAAAATCCTCTGTTATTTTTACAAGGTTGGTGAGGAAGAGGGGAAGGTGGGAAGTTGGTGGCCAAAATGGGGCAGACAATCAAAAAAGAAATAAAAAAAACAACAAAAAAACCCTCCTCCTTCGATTAAAAAAAATAAATTAAAAAATGAAAACAAACAAGACTGGTTCCACCTCGATTCTGGCCAGGCAAAAGCCGACGAGGGCAGTGTGCAGCAGGTAGAGTTACCCCATTCAGGCCGTGTTGTCGCTGGTTCTGGGAGGTATCCCGGTCCGGCCAACGTGCACGTGGGGAAAGGGGCCCCTCCTGTGGCTCAAGTGCGTCGGGACAATGGCAAGTTGGGCTGTTCACTCGTCTGCATAGGCAGCGTGCTGAGCCTGGCAGTAATCGCCACTGCCCTTCAGAAACTCCATAAATGTGTGACCCAGAACACCACAGAACTGCTGCAGGGGGAGAAAAATGAGAAGGGTCAATGAATGCAGTTAAAGATTTGGTCCTTAAATGCAACAAGTCAGGCTCTCAACTCTGGTTTGTATCTGTTATACCTGTTACGTATTCCAGCCTAACACAAGTGAGAAACACGTTCAGTACTCTGTTTGGTAGCAATCTGGCTGGACATATCCCACCATTTCCCTTTCCGAGATAATTGTGTTACAGGTTTTAACTTCCCCCTTGCAACACTAGAAGCTTTCAACATGGATAACTATGAACTAGAATTTGATCAAACATGCCTCTCCCCAAGGCATGTTTGACTCATTCTATCAGCAATATCAAAGATTTGCAAAGAGTATTTCTTAAAACGCTTTCGGATCATGACGTCCTAGCCCATTTGCCAACTGGCTACGGTAAAAGCCTGATTTTTAAACTTTGATCCTTCATCTGCAGCAAGTTAGCAAAGCCGCAGCACATTACTAGCTCTAATGGACCAGCTTTAACCTTCCAAATAAAAAGTATACTGTTGTTTTACAGTACCATTAAATAGATCGCTTGTTACTTGTCTTTATAATGACAATCTCAATGTTGAAAAATGCCGACATTTTTTGATGGTACTTGACGGGAGACTTCATTGCTCACTTTTCCAAATCACCAACATCTTACACAAGTTCAGGTTCCACATGAAGAATTTGCAACTCTACACTATTTTAGTAGAGTGCCATGACTTCCAAGTCCCACCCAACAGGATAAGTGTTTGGATTCTTCAGAATGGAACAACCTTGCCCATTTCATTCATCCTGTCTTCAAGACAATGCAGATATTCTAAGTTAGAAATTTCAGATTTCTGACATCATGTATTGATGTTGTTTACTTGGGGGTGTGGAAACGGATGCCCGCAGGAAACTGCTTTGTTTTACTGGTGTATATTAGGGTGTATATTAGGTATATTGGTGTATTAGGGTGTATACTGAAGGTTTTGGTTTTTTTTAACAGCAAAATTACTTACTAGAAGGAGGATATTTATCTAGCACATATGCATTGTTCCAGTTTTTCTTGCTGTCAAGTCACCACATTTCCAACCTTTAATTCGCAGCTCAACGGCCATTGAATGTTTTTTCACGAGTTGGACCTCAGTTACCAGTCTCAATATGTCTTGAACACAGCATCATTAGAGTTTTTAATAAGTTCAAGCAGACTCAGGTATGGGTAGCGAGACTACCAGTTAAGGTGTTGATAAAGTTTAAGTTTTGTTCCACTGGTTAAGTGGGTAATGTGTTGTGATAAAGCTACAAGTGTTTAAGATTCAAGTTCCTAGAGCTGGGATAAGGAGCCATGTGCCACGGAAAGCCATGTGCATGCAGGTTTTGATACTGACCTGACTCCACATCAAATGATTTCACTGATCGGGTCCTCCTCTTTGGTTGAAGGTGTACTAATCAGTGGAATCGGGTTGGAATAAAAACCTGTATACACACACACACGGCTATACGTGGCACACAGTTCCCTACCCCTGTCCTAGAGCAAGGTGCAATCTTTGACAGAAATAGGGGGTTCAATTCCCTGCATACCTCCAATGTAAGCTATGATCATGCTAAGATTTCATGGGTCGTAGCGTTACTCAACAGTTACGCAGTCTTGGCACGTTTAATGGTGTACAGTAGCGCAAATGTGCCATTTCTAACATCTAGGTCATATCTCTGGAGCCTCGACATAAGGCCTACAGATGGGTTTATATATATATACATACATACATACATACATACACACACATGTGTATATATATACACACATATATACACACATACATATATATATACACGTGTGTATATATATATATATATATATATATATATAAATTCCAATCACTAAGCACTATTTTATCCTCTTTCATTGCAAGGCCCATGCAGGCATTTAGGACGTTTGTTGCAGCCTTTAGATTCGCCATATAAATAATCACCCAACTCTCCAAACTCTTTTGTTAATCCGGCATTTTCCGGCAAAGTCTCGTTCTAAATATAAGATCGCACCTAAAACGGGGTAAAACAGTCAAACGATGAGGGGACAAAAGGAAAACACAACGTATTATATAAGGACACTGACCTACATTTTGTCCATTTTAGAGGCAACACTTAATGAAAATGAAAACTGTCCCTTTGTGTGATTCTTGGCCTGCACGGGCGCCATCGCCGCCGGAGAGGCCTGTAGACACCGTCAAGCTAGGTGACATGAGGAAACTACACATTAGTCCAGATTTAAGACTATAACGCGTCGTTAAAGCCTCGCTTTAACGAAGAATAGCAAAGCTGTCAATTGTGACTCAGATGTAGCACGAGCAAAAATGCGCTGATTTTATCCGACCTAAAAAACAATAAAATATGTCGAATCGGAATATTGCGCATCCGAAACACACTTGGGGCTGATAGCTGCTCCACGGTTATCATAAAACTATACATTGTCCCTCTACCGGTTTACATTTTTTTAAAAAGAAAACTTAACAGTATTTTCAAGAAAATGTCAGCTATTCAAAGTCACGGCATTCAATGACTTGTATGGAAGAGGCCGCCAGCGAAGCATGTGAGCCAGTTATCACAAACTGCAACGCAGAGAGCAACAAAAAAAAAAAACGACAGGCGACACGAAACAAAATGGCAGCTTTTGTCCTTAGATACTTACTGGGATATGCTTACTCATTGAAGATTGTAGCTTAATCATACAGCCGGTCCCTAAAAAGAAGTAAAAAATATTAAATGGTTGTGCACCATATACAGTCTGTCTGTTTCCTCCGCGGAACCGAAGACTGGCCGACCGAGCCCGACTGTCTCTGTAGCCCCACCCTGCAAATAGAAACCGGCTCCTTTAACGCCAAGAAACCACCAGAAAACACTGGGGCTTTGTCACAAGGAGTTTCTTACTATTTATCATTGCTATATATGAGTTTCTGGTTTATTTTTCCCTTTTACCCCGTAGTTTTCCCTACTGTCGTTTGTTTCTCATGTATTGCATGTGCAATATTCTCTCTGTTGATCTCATCTGTATATCTTTTCATACCCACTAACGCCATATTTCATACTTACATTCATATTACTGCCTGCACTATTGTACAGTTTCACTACTATATGATTTTCTTCATCTGTGCTACATTAGGTTTTTTTTTAATTGTAGCTTTTTATTGTCGGCACTGTGGGCTATTGCTCTATTTTTATAGCCATAGCCAAGTATGTGTGTATGCGTGCGCGTGTTATAGTGTAATATTTAACCTTGAGTTCAATGCTCTGCAACGTGTACCTAATAGTATTTGGTTATTGACCCTATTCCCGTAATCCCTACCAAACCTGTTGTTTGTCCTTGTGGCTAACCCAATTCTACGTTTAATTCTAAAGAGATTTCCCTATTGAACAACCACTTTATCATGTTATTGCAGGTCCAATGTTTTAGATATGTATTACAGTATTTCCTGTTTTGTTTGCTTTGGGGGGCTTTTATTCTGAAATTACGAATCGCTTCTTAGTATTTCCTACCGCGAACGAAAGAAGGAACGTTAGCGGTGAAATGAAATCCCATTAAGTCGAATTTTATTGTATTAGCACCCTCTGAAGAGGCACAAGGTTAGTGTTCTTTGTATAGTAGTGTAACCGGTTATTTTCTTGCCCGGTGCGGGATTCGATACGGGTGTACTGCACCACAAGGCGACATCGCTAACCGCTCGGCTAAAGGGTCAAACCCGTTAAATACGGAGGGGCTAACGTGTCTTATTAGTAGTTTACAGTCGTCACCCTCCCCGGAAGCGCGCCCTCGCGCTTTGTCATTCCGCGCTCCGAAGACTTCTGAGGATCTGCACACTTCCGGATCCCGCCGCTGCCACCAATGTAACCGGTTATTTTCTTGCCCGGTGCGGGATTCGATACGGGGTGTACTGCACCACAAGGCGACATCACTAACCGCTCGGCTAAAGGGTCAGACCCGTTAACTAGGGGCTAACGTGTCTTATTAGTAGTTTACAGTATTGTGTGTTTTTGTGATTTGATGTAATTTTGAAGCCTTAAGGAACTTCCTAGCTCTTCTAAGTAGAGTATCTGTTGACAGATGTGAGCTAATGTTAAGCTAGGGTAACGCCTGGCGCTACATGGCTGTGTAGTTAATGTGTTTCTGTTTGTGCTTTATATCTATCTGTTACGGTGGTTTGGAGTTTCTAAATAAGTGAAAAGTCATCAGTTGAAGTGTTGACCATCATTCGGTGGGGATGCTTCAGCAAGAGCTTGACCTGCACCTGCTACATCACGCTGCTTATGTAATCCCAGGACGGCACGGCACACAAAGCGCAGTGAGTTGCAGCACGTTGTGTGATGGTGTCTGTGGATGTTCTCATTCACCCAGGTCATGGTTATCCAAAGGAGTTGAATCAAGTGCAACTGGACTTGGTATATATCCGTGAAGACGTTTCGCCTCTCATCCAAGAGGCTTCCTCAGTTCGTGCCTTTCTGACTAGACCAAGCTAGTCTGTTGTGTGATGGTCAAGGGAGACGGCAAGGATAGCATACAGCTACCCGCAAAATGGATGACAGCACGGAACAGATAAATAAGCAACAAACGGAAATACAAGAAAGTAGAAGTTTACTGCACCAAGGGGAATGTGAAGACATGTCTAGGCAGGAATTAAAGGAGATAAATGAAAGTAAGAAAAACCAACTAGGTGAGCTTCAGCATGAAATGGATAATGACGAGCTAACTTTACCACGACGTTCAGAACGCCCTTCCAAGCCCACGGAGAAAATACTAGCTTCCCAAAGGGAAGAACTAAGTAAAAAGGAAAAAGGACTGCTTAGCCTGTATGAATAATGGAAAATTCAAATCAGAGCATCCAAAGAAAATTTAAAGAAAGACATATCAGAACGTGAATTGGCTACTATGGCAGACACCATCGAAAAAGGAATGAATGAAGTCATGACAATTTATGATGAAATAAGAGAGCGAGTTACACCATCTACTGAAGTTAGACGCAAAACTGATGCATGTGAGGCTGTAAGTTAATACGTTGTGAAAATAGTCTTGGAATGCCTATCAGCGATAGATGGAGAGTTTGATGAAAAGTTCGAAAGGTGCCTTCTTCGTCAGCTAAAAGCCCATGTCTACGCTCACTCCATATATGGCACTGCCTCTCAGTCAGGAGCTAGTCAGCGCTCTGAATCCATGAGCATAGCTGCAAAAAGGGCTGAGGCAGCTGCAGAGCTTGCTGCAAAAGAAGCGCAATACAAAATAATGCAAGAAGAAAGAAAGCAGAAAGAAAAAATAAGAATGATGGACGAGCAACATAGAAAGGAGCTAGAAATACAGCGATCTGAATTAGAGCGTCTGCAAGCACAAAAGGACATGGAGGCTGTTCGTGCTAGACTGGAGGTCTATAACCGAGAACTCAAGCAGCAATGTGTTAGTCAGCCCATACAACAGAATAACAGACAGCTTACTTTCAATGCACTCATAGACCATCAAAATCCTCACATTGATAGGCCATCGCCCCCTACTGATGTATCCTACCTAGCCCAAGCAATTCAAGAAAGCATGGCCACAAATCGACTCCCAATTCCAACTCCTACAGTGTTTAGTGGCGATCCAATTCACTACATCGAATGGAAAGCCTCATTCAAGTCTCTTATTGACCAAACCAGTATTTCCTCGGCCGATAACCTCTATTACTTAAAGAAATACATCAGTGGCCCTGCTCATAAATGCCTTGAAGGCACTTTTTATAGAGATGATGATGAGGCATACAGAGATGCATGGAATAAGCTCAACCAACGCTATGGTCAGCCTTTTATCATACAACGAGCTTTCAGAGACAAGCTGTCAAAATGGCCGAAAATACAGCCCAAAGATGCAGAATGCTTAAGAACATTTACAGATTTCCAGAATGCCTGTCTACAAGCCATGCCTTGGGTGAAGGGCCTAGAAATACTAAATGACTGTGAAGAAAACCAAAAGCTGATGCATAAGTTCCTGATTGGCTGGCATCCCGTTGGAATCGTCAGGTCACAGTAGCACTTATGGATGGTAAAGAGTTTCCCACCTTCAAAGACTTTACTAACTTTGTCAACCTCGAAGCAGAGATAGCATGCAACCCAGTTACTTCCCTACGTGCTCTTCCCTCATCTAATCCATCCTATGACAGAAGAAGCACAAACGAATCAAAGGGAAATGAAGCTAATGTCTTCAGCATCTAAACTGCTGTAAATGGTGACAAATAATATCAAGCGATGGAAAATCAAGACCTCCATGCATGTGCTGCAAAAATGTCCAACATCAACTACCCAAGTGCCCTGACTTCACAGAAAAGTCCTTAAATGATGGACGAAAGTATGTGAAAGAAAATCAGCTTTGTCACGGGTGTCTGAAACCAGGTCACAGTGCCAAGGAATGTCGTCACCGCCACACTTGTGATGTATGCAAGGGAAGACACCCCACTTGTCTCCATGATGAGAACTACAGAGGGCATGAAGGAAGAGAAGGTCCTGTATCCACTGTGAACTCAGCTTCAAGCACTCCAGATGAAACCACGGCAGCAATGGCACTCAGCGTCACCAGAGGGGGTCAGTCATGCAGCACTTCTATGATCGTTCCTGTGTGCGTGTCCATGGCCACTGACCCATCAAAAGAACAGCTTGTTTATGCATTATTGGACACTCAAAGTGACAGCACATTCATCGACACTGAGGTGAGCAATGAATTACAAGCAAATACCCAACCTGTGAAGCTGAAACTTACCTCTAGTATGCTTGGAGAGAGCATGATCATGACGTGTGAAAGGGTATTTGGACTCAGGGTGAGAGGCTACAATTAATGCATCCACATTGATTTTCCTTCTGCATATACAAAAGACTGCATTCTTGGGAACCATGATCATATACCCACTCATGAAACTGCAAGAAGATGGCCTCATTTAAGAGCAATTGCCGATACAGTGCCACCCCTCCTCACCTGTGATGTTGGGCTCTTAATTGGGTTCGACTGTCCCAGAGCATTAACACCCAGACAGGTATTAGCCGGAAAAGACAACGAGCCCTATGCCATCCTTACAGATTTAGGATGGAGCATTGTGGGCTGCTCAACACCAAGCTTAGATGCAACAGACACCAGCCTGTGTCACAAAATCTCAGTAAAGGAACTGCCTCCAGTAACACCAATGGATGTGATCAGCGCCCTGGAGTCAGACTTTAAGGACATCAAAGGAGATGACAAAACGGTCTCGCAAGATCTAATTTTTCTGAGCAAACTAAAAGAAGGCATAAAACTAAATGATGAGGGACATTATGAGATGCCTTTAGCCTTGAAGAAATTGCCACACTTACCTGATAACAGAAAACTTGCTGAAATCAGACTCAGCCATTTACGCCGGAAATTTTACAGAGAGGAGAAATATAAGGACTACACAACATACATGAAGGAAATCATAGAGAGAGGTGATGTTGAAGAAGTGCGAGAAGATGGAATAACGGATGAACGATGGTACATCCCTCATCATGGCATATACCACCCTAAAAAGCCTGACAAGCTTCGTGTTAATGAACATCTTTTTCCAGGGCCAGACATGATAAACAACCTCACCGGTGTCCTTCTACAGTTCAGACAGCATCCTATAGCTCTTATGTGTGATATAGAAAAAACATTTCATCAGTTCCATGTGCCAGACCAAGATCACAATTACTTATGTTTCCTGTGGTGGAAAGATGGAGATGCAAGCACACAACCTCAGGATTACCAAATGGAAGTCCATCTTTTCGGTGCAGTGTCGTCCCCTGGCTACGCGAATTATGGGCTGAAGTACCTAGCCAATGAAAACAGACTCTCATACCCAGTAGGATCACAGTTTATGGCAAGAGACTTTTACGTGGACAACGGAGTCACAAGTACATATACCGTGGAAAATGCCTTTCAGTTGGCACAGGAGGTAAGAGAAATATGCGCCAAGGGTGGTCTCCGTCTCCACAAATTTGTCTCAAACAACCATGCTGTCCTACAGAATATACCCCCATCAGAGCGGGCGACACATGCCAAGACAAAGGATTGGATTTTCTCTGACACACCAGTAGAGCGAGCTCTAGGGATTCACTGGAGCATAGACAGAGATAGTTTCAGATTCAACGACACTTTGACAAACCAACCAGGGACACGTAAAGGCATATTGGCTACTGTCGCATCAATATTTGACCCTCTTGGCTTCCTTGCGCCATATGTCCTTACTGGGAAAAAGATCCTGCAAGAATTGTGCCGTCAAGGTGTTGGCTGGGATGAACCCCTACCAGAAATGTTGAGGCCACGGTGGGGGAGCTGGCGACATGACTTTGTCAACGTAGGGAAGCTATATATAGCTCGATGTTACATACCTGTTGATTTTGGAGAAGTCATTGAAACAGAGTTGCACCACTTTTCTGACGCAAGCACAAGCGGATATGGGCAGTGTTCTTATCTGAGAGTCAAGAACCAGAGAGGGGAGATTCGCTGTTGTCTGGTGATTGGAAAGGCCTGTGTTTCTCCCACAAAGTTAACAATATTAAGGCTGGAATTAACCGCAGCAGTGGTTTCAGTTACTGTCAGCAATATGCTCAGAGAGGAGCTTAGTTGTGCTAATGTGAAAGAGTAGTTCTGGACAGACACCAAGGTAGTGTTGAGCTATATAAATAACGACTCAAGGCGCTTTCATACCTTTGTCGCCAACAGGGTCCAGAAGATCCATAATAACACAACCCCCCAGCAATGGCATGTGCCCACGGATAAGAATCCAGCAGATGATGCATCCCGGGGAAGAACGGTGAATGAGCTGCTCAGATCCAACTGGTTCAGAGGTCCCATGTTCCTCTGGGAAAGTGAGATATCTACACAAAAGGATGTGGTACCAGATCTGGCTGTAGGAGATCCAGAGCTCAGAAAAGCTCAAGCACTGCAGACGAAGGCATCAGAACCATTCATTATTGCAGATCGTCTGTCCAAGTTCTCATCATGGTCTTAAGCCACCGCAGCTGTGGCCCGCCTTGTGCAACGGGCTAAGAAAATCAAGTCACATGCCCCTTCTACAGTGAGTGAGCAGAAAAGCACTGAACATGTCATAATCAGAGATCTGCAAGGTCAGGCATATGAGAAAGAGATCAAGCAGTTAAAGAAGGGAAGTCAAATAACAAAACCCAGCAAACTGTTTCACCTGGATATCTTTATAGAAACAGACGCCATTCTGAAGGTGGGAGGAAGACTCCGCCATTCGTCTCTCACAGACTCACTCAAGCATCCCATTGTCATTCCCAAAGAGCATCATATCACAAAGCTGATAGTAGTGCACAACCATGAAAAAACTCAAGCACCAGGGCAAGGGCTTTACAACAAATGAAATCAGATCCAATGGATATTGGATCTCAGGTATGAGCCAAGCAGTTGCTTCATTCATTCGCCAGTGTGTGATCTGTCGCAGGCTCAGGAGACCTCCAGAGGGCCAAAGAATGAGCGATTTACCTGCAGAGCGCATGGAGCCCCCCCCCCCCCCCCTCCATTCACTTATTGCGGTATGGACTGCTTTGGTCCCTTTGTCACTACAGAAGGAAGGAAACGGCACAAACGATATGGCCTGCTCCTTACCTGCTTTTGTTCACGGGCCATCCGCCTGGAGATGTTGGAGGACATGTCCACCGATGCCTTCATTAACAGCTTGCGATGCTTCATCGCCATCAGAGGTGCTGTCCGTCAAATCCAGTGTGATCAAGGCACTAACTTTGTTGGTGCCAAGAATGAGCTTAAGGCAGCCCTACGAGAGCTTGACGCTGACAGACTAAGCACATTTCTGTCACACAGGCAGTGTGACTTTGTCATGAACGCACCGCACTCTAGCCATGCAGGTGGCATGTGGGAGTGCCAGATCAAGACAGTCAGGAGTGTCCTGAACTCCACACTATCACTTTCTCACAACAGACTCAATGACTCTGCACTACGGGCACTGTTCTATGAAGCCATGACTATAGTCAACAGCAGGCCTCTCACAGTGGATAACTTGATCAGTCCAGACAGCTTGGAACCCCTCACCCCCAATCACCTTATCCAAATGAAGTCCAGCCCAGCACTGCCTCCGTCTGGCACATTCCCCAGAGAAGACTTATATGGAGCAAAGAGATGGTGAAGTGTGCAGTATCTGGGGGAACAGTTCTGGAGCCGCTTGAAATGAGAATATCTTCACAGCATAAAGACAAGACAGAGATGGCACTCGCCGAGGAGAAATCTGCAAATGGGTGATGTTGTAATGGACATTGATGAACTGTCACCTAGAGGTGAGTGGGGACTTGCAAGGGTCATAGAGACTGTCAAGGGTAAGGATGGACTCATAAGAGGAGTAAAAATCTCAATAGGAAATAATAGACTGAGCAAGAAGGGTGAGCGTCTGGGTAAGCTTTCCATATTGGAGTGCCCAGTGCAGAAGCTAGTCCTGTTGCTAGAGACTTCTTAAGCTCATGGCTTTAATGAAACATTGTCATTCTTTCTGTGAAAATTATTCGTAGTTCATGTTGTTTAATGAAACACTCATAATTTTGGTGGGAGTGTAGCTAACCCAATTCTAAAGAGATTTCCCTGTTGAACAACCACTTATTCATATTATTGCAGGTCTAATGTTTTAAATATGTATTACAGTATTCCTGTTTTGTTTGCTTTGAGGGACTTTTATTCTGAAATTACGAATTGATTCTTAGCATTTCTTATTGCGAACGAAAGAAGGAACATTAACGGTAAAATGAAATCTCATTAAGTCGAATTTTATTGTATTAGCACCCTCCAAAGAGGCACAAGGTTAGTGTTCTTTGTATTGTATTGTGTGTTTTTGTGCTTTGATGTAATTTTGAAGCCTTAAGGAACTTCCTAGCTCTTCTAAATTGAGCATCTGTTAACAGATGTGAGCTAATGTTAAGCTGGGGTAACGCTTGACGCTACATGGCTGTGTAGTTAATGTATTTCTGTTTGTGCTTTATATTTATCTCTTAACGGTGGTTTGGAGTTTTTAAATAAATGAAAAATCATCAGTTGAAGTGTTGACCATCATTCAATGGGGATGCTACAGACCTCTTACCTCCCAACCGTTTTACTGTTGCTGTGTATTGTGCATTGTGCATAGTGTGACGTCGATCCATGTTAGCCCACCCAAGATAAGCTCCTTGTATGTGGAAACGTACTTGGCCAATACATTCGATTCATATTCTGATTCTAAATTGCGTACATGTGCATTTTAGCTGGGCAATGAATCACTATTTTTCATGCAGACTAGCTTGCAGGTCAATAAATGAAAAATACACTATGTACTTTATGCTAAATACACTACATACTTTATGCTAAATATTAGTAAGAAGATGATTCATTACATACATGCTTTAGGCAGGGGGCAGTTCGACACCGTGTAGAGGTTGCCAGTCAGTCACAAACACACCATTACTTATCACTTAGATATTCAACACAGTAGACATGGTAAACACAGTTACTATTTTTTCAACATTAAAACCCTCTGTTTATGTTCTTATATCCATTTAGTTGAGCATCCCATCAAGACAAGTTCCCATTATGTGCACCGTAATTGGCTTGTCAATAAACTTGAACAGTATGGGAAAATTTAAATTGAGCTATATCAATGTAATATCAATAAGGTGATATGAGACTGGATAAGTTGAATATCGGTTATGGTATTATGGTGATACAACGTAAATGTTGTCATTCCCTGGCCTCAAAGGCTGCATGACAGTAAAGTGATACAACTTTCTGAATTTATTCCTCTGTTTCAGCTGCTTAGTCGCCATATCCACATTATTAATGAAGTCTCAACATGTTCTCGTGTGTAAATATCTTACGAAAGCACCAGTAGTAGTACCCAAAATACCATCACATTATTGATATCGAGGTATTCCGTCAAAATTATTGCAATATTCAATTTTATTTATTTATTTATTTTTGGTCAACATCGCCTGGCCCTACTTGAGCTGCAAATCCCACTCCACTACTCAGCCATGATAATTCAGTCTCACATCATTTCAGACAGCAGTCATTTTTATTCTACCTGGCAGTAAATGTTAGTAGCCTGCTCAGTCTTACATGGTACATGCTGTAGTTTTGTGTTTTAATGTTTCCAGAATATTTTACTTGGGCCAGGCACTTTTCTGGAACAGCATCGGCTGCGATCACAAACAGAATCGCTGAGGTCAGTGTTTTTTTGCCCCTGTTTGCAATGACACAAAAACACGCTGAATTGCTCATCTTGGCAGCCAATGAGATGGAAGCACAAAGCTGCTCCGTCCCTACCAGTCTGTCATTTGATACTAGTTTCTAGCCGGACACCCATGGATGTGGGACAAAGAATTTTCTAATTCGTCACTATTGTGTCAATTGTCTATAAGGATTAATGTGGCGGTATAGCTCTGGCTTTGTATGAGGGCTATTAAATTCCAAATCAAAGCTCATGACAGTAAAAAAGAAATGCATGACTCTGAAGATTTCAGTCTCCAGGTAATAATGTCAATTGTTGTTAACTACTATCTTATAATTCTACTACCTTAAGAAAAATAATTAGATAGCAAGACTGCTATCTTTGGTTTAAAAATATATATATGTATTTTTAGTTTGTTCATCAATCATGTACTTGATTTTTTCTTTTTGAGTAGCCATAAAATTTATCTTTACTTACTTTTAATGATAACAAGATATTAGTTGGATAAGGGCTTTGTGATGGCCAAGTAAGTTGCACATGCTAAAATGTTGTCTTGGTCGAATGCTCAGTATAATGACACATGTACAAGAACACAGTGTTTCAAGTATCAGATATCTAAATATCAGATCACATGTTTAAATATCTGATTTAGCATGCAAGTGAGAAACTGGGGGAATGATTGGTATATTTTAGTACTGTGCAAAAAAAAGTGAGAACTAATAATCACAAATACGCAAACCCCGTATATAGAGGAACTCTGATATATGGTGCTGATGTTTTTCCAGTTCCAAGCAGTTTGGATAATGGATGGATGTTTTCCAATTATTCCACTTATTAGTGTATTCTTGATCTTGATGCATGCTCAGTAATCCAGGAAAGGAAATCAAAGAAGGTTCAATCAATTCATGTGGATGCTACGTTGTATAAATGTTGTATCCAGATGAACTGATTCAACCTTCTTTGATGTATTCTTGGTCATATACGATGTATGACCTTTCGGCTCTTTTGTGATTTGGCGTGTTTTTTTTTTTTTTCTAGGAGGAGGACGGTGGCAGAGTCAGAGACCAGATAGATGGAACAGGAATGAGTTTGGGTAAGGGGAAGGGGGTGAGGGTGACAGGGAGATACATTACCCCTACGGACTTGGGGGACAGGGGAGGGCCATGCATCATCCATTCCTGTCCCAACACCCCCAGACCCCCAGACACCCCTACCATGATCTCCATCGGCCCGCCTTCACACAGACCCTCCGTTTCCCCTGAAAGAGGGGATTACCCCAGGGCAGAGGAACCTCCTGTCAGGGAGGAGTGGATTGGAGACATGGCATCCCAGAAAAGGCCCCCCTGCGTCGAGACAGGTATCCCCAGACACACCATGGACGAGCTGAGAACGATACTGAGGGACAGTTCCCTGATCGACGGACGAGGGAGGGACGGAGGGAGGCCCGGCGGTCCGTACACCTACCTCCACGGAAGTGCGACGAGCAGGCCAGATGGAGGACAGGGAGATGGGAACCCAGAGAGGGCGTTCACCACCTTCAAACCCCATTCTGATAGTTCCAGAAAGGGGCCCAGGTCCCGAGATAGTATCTCTATTCAACTGGCCTCCAACATGGATTCATCTAGTTCATTCAGACCTGATGTGACCACAAATAGGCAGCCTGGAGTCAGGACACCCATACATAATACCAGGGTCACCTGGGAAGAGACTGGAGCTTCTCATTCAGGTTAGTATAGCTTTTGGTTAAACTGTTTATACTGAAGGTAACTAAAGAGTTTCTTTTCAAACTGGGTTAATTGTGATCTTGAAAAAAGTCACAGCTAATCTCACAGAGTGTTTGAAAGTACAAATGTTTTGGGGATTTTTTTTTAATTAATACTTTTAAAGATTAGATCCTTTAGATATAGAAAGATGAAGTTGATTTTTTCCCCTTCATTTTGAAAATGGAGTTTGAGAGTGAAACCTTTTTATTTGTAAACTTTACAGAAATGGGTTTTCTCCCTTTGGTGAATTTGTTTTCCCCCACAGATAACTTAAAAGAGAATCTCGAGACTTCCAAAGCTCAGAGCTTCATTTCAGCCATGGAACAGATCAAGCAGCAGATTGCCAGAGAGAACATTAACTTTGTCCGCTTCGAAGCCACGGACCTCCATGGGGTGTCCAGGTCCAAGACCGTACCTGTCCGCTTCTTTCATGTAATCACACACACTTAATACATCTCTTTCTCTCTCTCTCTCTCTCTCTCTCTCTCTCTCTCTCTCTCTCTCTCTCTCTCTCTCTCTCTCTCTCTCTCTCTCTCTCTCTCTCTCTCTCTCTCTCTCTCTCTCTCTCTCTCTCTCTCTCTCTCTCTCTCTCTCTCTCTATGTCTGTTTGCAGACATAGCTGTTGCTATTTACCACGTTGCCTTTGAGTTAATACGACAGTAGAATAAGCTTTAATTTGTATCTCACTAACATTCCAAACAAATTTTAAAGATGTACAAATATCGAATTCACAGCCTTACTTTTTAAGACTGTTTTAAGTGATTGAATTAAAATTAAAGGAATGGTTTGAAATTTATGAAGTTTGTCTCTTATACTCACCATTCAGGTAGTTCATAGACACAGAGCTCCAGCTTGTCATCAGCAGTTCAGGGCCAATAATGGAAAAAAAATTCCACAATTCTAATTCAGTGCAAAAAAACAACAACACTCAGCCAAAGCTAATGTAACGCTAAAGCGGTCTATCATAATGAATTCTAGTGGTCATTTTTAAAATGTAGTAATTTTTACCGCCAAATTCTTTTATAGTTTTACCTTTGCTATACCATGGTGGAGTGTCCCCTACAGCCTAGTGCTCATAGGCTGTGTCGTAGTATCCATTACATTGCATTACATTACAGTCAATTAGCTGACGCTTTTATCCAAAGCGACTTACAATAAGTACATTTAACGTAGGAAATCAGGAGAACTACTAGTCATCAGAGGTCGTAAGTGCATCTAAGCAAGCATCTAAGAGCAAAACCAGTGCTAAAGTAAAAGTGCAAGAAAGAGATTTTTTTTTTTGAAACGTGTGAATACAATAAGTGCTAAGAACAAGTAACAGGGTAGTAGTTCTTAAAGAGGTGAGTTTTCAGCCTGTGCTGAAAGATGGGCAGTGACTCCGCTGTCCTGACATCAGTGGAGAGTTCATTCCACCACTGTGGGGCCAGGACAGAAAAGAGCCGTGACCGGGTCGATCGGCAGCAAGGGCCTTTGAGCGATGGGGCAACCAGGCATCCCGAGGCAGCAGAGCGAAGTGGTCGGGCGGGGATGTAGGGCTTGACCATGGCCTGGAGATAGGAAGGAGCTGTTCCTTTCACTGCCCTGTAGGCTAGCACCAGAGTCTTAAACTGGATGTGAGCAGCTACTGGGAGCCAGTGTAGGGACATGAGAGGGGGAGTTGTGTGGGAGAACTTGGGGCGGTTGAACACCAGACGAGCTGCAGCTTTCTGAACAAGCTCCAGAGGTCTGATGGCCGACACCGGCATGCCAGCAAGGAGGGAGTTGCCATCAATAAAAAAACTGTAAATTCTTAAAACAACCACTTGAGTTCACCATGTAGCATCACGTTAGCTCTGGCTGAACTGTGGAGGGATTTTTCACACTGAATGAGAATTGTGGATTTGTCCGCCATTAATGTCATTGAATTGTAGATGGCAAGCTGGAGATACATGTCCAGTATGAAGAAAAGGATGGATGACTGTGAAGATGAAACCTACCTATGTACTACATGAATGGCGAGAATAAAACAGAAATAGACTTCCAAACTACTCCTTTAAGAGAAAGAAAAGAGTTTACAAGGGTAGTAGAGAGTGTTACAAACTGGTTTAATTTATATAAACCTTTGCATCCACAGGAGAAAGCAGCATATGGTGTACCAATGCCCAGAAGCTACCTGGAGCTCACCTTGAGTCCTAAGTGCAATGAAGTGGACAACGCTAGTGCTGCCAACTTTAGCAGTGATGTCCTTCTGATCCCTGACCTTTCGACCTTCAGAGTCCTTCCCTGGGCAGAGCAAACGGCCCGGGTCATTTGTGACCCCTGCATGGTGACTGGGAGTCCTCTGCGGACCTCACCACGCCTTATCGCCAAACAGCTTCTGGGCCAGCTTCAGGGCTTGGGGTTCTCCTTGCATTCATCCTTCACTTATGAATGCTGCGTCCTGGGTGCCCCCGACCGGATCGGCCCCAAGACTCTTCTGTTCCCTGCCACCACACTGCTGAGCAACCATGATCAGCCCTTCTTCCAGCAGCTGGTCGACAGCATGTACTGCATGGGTGCGGCTGTAGACAGCTTTGCCTCAGCCAGTGGTCCGGGTCAGATGGAGATCAACATGAGGCCTGAGTTCGGAATCGCGGCTGCTGACAGTGCCTTCACCTTCCGCACAGGCATTAAAGAAATGGCTCGTAAACACAGCTACATCGCCAGCTTCTTCACTGATGATGGCCTATACAATGCTGGGGTGCTTTCTCACAGTCTGTGGGATGCCAATGGCAGGCGAAGCCTCTTTCACAGTGGAGAGAAGGGAGGTGAGCTGTCAGAGATTGGGATGAAGTGGTTATCGGGGCTCCTCACTCACTCCGCTGCCCTGAGCTGCCTGATGTCCCCAGGCCTCGGCTGTCGAAGCCACATCGCCAAGACAGTCAAAGACCCCAAACGCCTGCTGCACGCCACATGTGGCTTCAATGACAACAGCAGCTCCTTTAACATTAAATGCCATGGTGGGAAGGAGATGCACATCGATAACAAGCTGGGCTCGGCAATGGCCAACCCATATGTGGTGCTGGCAGCTACTGTGGCTGCTGGTCTGGACGGTATCAAGCGTGGTCTGTCGATGGAGGCTGGTTTAAACAAAGCTCCCAATCAGCAGCGACAGTTTGCCATTCCGGTGAAGCTGGACGATGCCCTGGATGCCCTAGGAGAGGACCACATCATCCGCAGTGCCCTTGGAGAGCCCTTTGTGCAGTATTTCATTGCCATGAAGAAGTTTGAGATTGAAACGCAGGAACTGGATGATGAAAGGAACAAGTGCCTGGAATATTTCATCTAAAAAGAATGAGGACATTTTTCCCATGTGGTTGATGGACAGATTCTCTTGCCACAGAAATGAAGACTTATACATTTTTTGCTTGCAAGTGTAGAAATGTGTTCAGGGTCAATTCAAAATAAATCATTGATTTCACCCTCAACAAGTAAAGCTGACAAGAATCCTTCAGTGTTTGGAGGTCCTTTCTTGGCTTTGATTTATTATATTAACTAAAATCAGTGTACATATTTGTGGTTATGATCACTTAACATGATATGTACTGTAGGTAACGCGTTAACAAAAAGGAAAATAGTAAGTGACGGCATCTTATACTGAATGTTATGCGATTGGGCAAGGGTAGAAGAGGGGAGAACAGAGAATCCCACAAAATTAGCTTTACTGAAAACCACCCAGTGCTGAAAATATCTAACATAGCTAAATGTTGGAATGGAGCACAACAGCCAGTCCCTTGCAGGGGAAAAAAAAATTATTGTGATTGAAATGTAAATAATTAATCAAATAATCCAACTGTATAGATAATGGTACATTTCAACACAACAAAAATATATTCCCAGTAACTGATGTCTTTACGTAAGGACACATTTCACTGTTAACCATTAAGTTGGAACATGAAAGGATTTCAACTTGAGGATATGTACACATTAAAAACACCAAAATTTTTTTGACATTTTGAAGTTGAAAATCTAAGTATATTTATCTAGCAACTATCTAGCAAAAAGTATCAAAGATTTTTTTTTTGGTACCTAGAAATATATGAGTAGGTAAGGCAGTAAAAATATTTAGGGAATAATCATCCTTACAAAGCACAAAAAGCAAAACCTAAGTGAAAAAAATTCACAAATAGGAGAAATATATAAATAGAGGATCTCTGCTGTATAGTATTTACACATTATTGATTCTCATAGTTTAAGTGAGATGTAAAAATTGACCAATATCCACTCCATCTATCCATCCATCCAGGCCGCTTATCCCAATCGGGGTTGCAGGGTGCAGGAGCCTATCCCAGCAGTCATTGGGCGGCAGGCGGGGAGACATCCTGGACAGGCTGCCAGTCCATCACAGGGCCAACACACACACACACACACACGCATACATTCACATTCACACCTAGGGACAATTTGGTATGGCCGATTCACCTGACCTGGCTTTGGACTGTGGAAGGAAACCGGAGCACCCAGAGGAAACCCACAGACACAGGGAGAACATGCAAACTCCACACAGAGGAGAACCCGGGATGACCCCCAAGGTTGGACTACCACGGGGTCCGAACCCTGGACCTTCTTGCAGTGAGGCGACCGCGCTAACCACTGCACTGCCCCGCCGCCTCAATAGCTACTCATCTGTAACAAATCAATCAAAACAAAACAAAGACTCTCTCACGTTATAAATTCATAGGATTCTCTCATTACTTCAACAACATCACGACAACATGTACACATACTTGTGTATCTGAACAGGATGGAATTCAAGATAGAATTCAATAACAAATATTTTTCCTGAGAAGTGCTGAGCCAAATAACTCGGGGATAGGCAGGGCACATTGCAAATATGAGAAGTATTTATCGTCTCTAGATGGCAAGTTAAATCATATAGCCACGAAAGCTGTCATCTTTGTCTTCAATGGTGGGCTTCCTGTCATTTGTTCTTGCCAATCAGATTTCCAACGCGTTGCATGAATCGCCCGAGCCGTTTCTCGGTACCAGATTGTGACTGACAAGTTGAACGGCTGTGTGTGGAATCAGGAGAGACATTTCTCTGGCTGTTCGTGAATGAGCCTCTATCTTTGTGTGAGGTGTAAATGTTTGCAGTCCTAATTGGGTTATCCGGAGGGTTCTTTTCAGTCTTAAGAAGATACTCAACTCTACCATAGACCTTCTCCACACTATCTTTAGGGAGAGCCGACCCTTCAGCCTCCAGAGTGATCCCTGAGCCACAACTTTGCTCTGCTACAGCGTTCATCGTTCTTTTGCTTGAACATTGAGGTGAGAATCTGTCGACTGCACGTAGAGATTTATGCCACTCTAGTTGTGGTGTACCACTGACTGTACTGTTTGACCTAGATACACTGGCCAGCTGATCTTTTAAAGGCATTTGCTTTGAGGAAGATGGTTTCCCAGCAGGAGATGCTTCTGAAATGGTTCTCTGCTCCACTAATATGTCCCCCTGAACAAGCTGATTTGATCCTGATGGACTTTGTAATCTCAGTGAGTGCTTTTTCTGGAGAGATTTCGCCTCTCTTTTGGAACTTTTTCCTTCATCTGAAGTAAGCAGGGAACAGACTTTTGATCTCATAGAAGTTTTCCTTTGGAGAGATGACCCTTCTTGCTGTGTTTGCATTTTTTCCGGGGAAGCCTTAGCTTCCACCGCATATTTCGACTCAACAGGTGTGTTTGAGACTGAAGAGTTCACTGTTTTGGCTGTTGCTTCCTCATTGGGTGCTGTTTTCTTCCCGTGTTCGAGGTCAATTGGTTCCAAATTGTTTGCCGCCTTTTCTATGGCGTCACGTCTCCTAGCTTGGTGCATGTGCTGTCTAAATGTTGCTTCACCTACGTCTTTGAGGGCAGTTAAACCTGAAATGTGAGCTAACTTGGTTGCTGAGCCAGAATTTTCTTGCATTATTACATCCTTCTCCTCTGGGATTTCAAGCAAAGACCCCATAGCTCTTGAGTGCTGTGTACCACCAGGCCGCATGAGCGATGGCTCCTTCAGTTTCACATCCAGCTCAGCAGCTGAAGGTGTCCTGGCAAGAGATTCGTGAAAGTCGTATGTCTGTAAAGTCTTCCTCTCTAATGCTGTTTTCATGTCATAGTGAGATGAAGGCCGATATCTATTACTTAGAACTATTTGTGTGGGTGGTGGTTGTCTTTCATTCTCTTTGTCAACGCTGTCTTCTACCAGCTCATGTCTCAGTTTAGGAGTTCCTCTAGCTCTGTGATAGGTTGGCTCTAAGGTATAGCTGTACTGGAGACCTCTGTCTTGCTCTAATTCTGCAATAGCTTCCCTCATTTCCAGAGCTCGTAGTGATGACTGTTCTTTACATCGATCTAGAGTTGAAAAAGCAGACTTTAAAGCCTCCTGGCTCTGCCTTGGATCAATGCATCCCTGCAGACTGTGTCTCTTCAGCCTAATTTCCTCCAACTTGGACTTAATATCCCTTAACCTACCCGGTATCAGCTGTGACTGATTCTCATTTAAGCTGAACTGACTGTTATGTGGTGATGACATGTCATAAGGCAAGTTATTACTAAAGTATGAGTCCATCTTCCACCGGTGGAGGGAGGTCTCAGAATTGAATGGGATCAGGTGCTGGTCAGCACCATAGCGAGACCTGTGCCTGTGGTGGAATTGAGCTGCTCTACCTGTTGGCTGCTGATCGTCACCCAGCCAAAGGTTGGACCCATTGCTCTCACGAGCCCCAGGAATCCTGCCATTCCTCGGCACCATCCTCAGCTGAGTCGATGAGTTAAACCTTTGTAGCTCGCCAGCATAACTGTGTACTCTCACCAGGTTGCCTTCGTCAGGGTGGTGGGATAGATGGAGCCTTTCCTGCATGCTCTGGCCCCTGGTTAAAGAAGCACCATTGATGGTTCCCTCATCCTTGGTGCTTCTCAAACCATGAGTCACTCTGGACCTCATGTGAATCTGACGGATGGAAAGCTGGCTGGAATGAGGACTACGCGGAGACAAGGCATCTCTCAGAAGTTGTCCAGATGCTCTCTCCCTGGTCAGGGCGTCAGGTATGGCAGAGCGGGCAAACAGTAGGCGAAACTCCTCATCATAAGAGCCCACCAGCTCTCCAGTGATAACCAGCACCATACTGAGGTTGATCTTCTCAAAGGACCACATGAAGCTGGAAGAAACATTTTGAGTAAGTCTCGGGTAGTGTCCAAGGTCACCAGAGAAGAACAGCAGGTATGTAGTGGAATCTCAGTGTGTTATTATTGTATTATAATATATCATTATGAAGCTTACCCAAAATAACTTGACTGATTTAAATCTTTACGATACAAAATATAGTCATAATGTACTGAGTCTTGATTTATTAAAAACTACTGAACAAAACTGGAGCCAAGCCTGCAGTTTTCAGAGCGGTAACAAAGAATGCTACTAAGAATGAATCCCCCTAAACTCAGTTTACTACCATTTAAAAAAAATCCCTAATTTTTTTTTATTTTTTTATAATAAGATACATCTAAATGTTAAAAAGTCATAGAGGACTCCGGTGAGCTCCACTGACTACATACAAAAAAAAAGTATTAAAAACAATCAATAATATTCTCTCGCTCTGACTCACATAAACACAAAACAGTAACCAATAGAAACATAAAACACTAATGAAGATTATATCACAGCCAGACTGTATTAGATGAGCTTTTGAATCAAAATGTACTGCAATAAGGCCGCAATGCTAACTGGCTAAAGCAGTGGCTGACTGCTAGCTCAAAAAGGCTCAGCGGGTCATAAAATGGATTGCATCTCATCGGGGTCAAATTCCACCCGACATTAAAGCTGGACTAAAACTGAAGCACAAATATTTTCCTACATCACTTATATCTTCAATCGTCATTATTGAAAAAAGTATAGAAGGTAGAATTCGTTATTTTCTATTTTTCTCTGTGCAAAAGCTCTCCCTCAGTTCAGTTAAATCAGCTGATCTTTTTTCTAATATTCATAATGTCATCAGACCAATTCATTTGTATACAGCCTATCAAATTATGAAACCTAGCGCGCATTAAAGAGGACTAGACCAGACCCTCACAGTTGTTGAGGGAGTATTTACAGATAGGTATTAAAAGAAAATTACTCGTTCTCAAAAGTAGAAAAAAAAATCACAAAGTTTTCAAAAATAACCCTTCATAATAACCCCTAACTCCTCATTTACAAATACAAATGGCTGCCCGGTGTTTTATCACACAGTCTTCAATGTTTTTAGATGAGAAAAGTTAAATCTGAGTACTAATGTTTAAGCCAGTCTGGGCTCTTCTTTGCTCAGCGTGAAACTTGAGTATGGTTCAACCACGCATGTACTACCTGTTATAAAAACACAAGGGGATGAGGTGTAATCAGAGTAAGGGAACTAAGACGGAGAACTGATTTACCTGTATGTACCATATATGACAGTTTTGCAGTCCACCAGTATGAACCTCTGCTCCAAAGAGCCATGGAACCTCACCCCCGACTGGCACCTGTACTGCTGACCTTTCACCGTTCGAACACGAATGTTCTGGTTCAGAAACAGAAAAGAAGTCATCACCAACGGGAAGTACGTACTGTGGCTCGTGCACACACACCTATACACACACAGTGCACATACATACACACACATAAACACTTATTTATACACAGACACACACGCACCCCTTTGTGATTCTAGACAAGACCTGACCTGTGCCTCCAATTTTCATGCAAACCATTTTGAAGTGGCTGGCGGCTAGACAACTTGTGCAAAAAGAACAACGTCAGTACAATATTCAGCGAGACGACATGTTTGAACTCTCGGAACAGGTTTGCAAGCTGCAGACAGACAGGAAAATCCAGCTACCTTCCCAGAGCGTCACTGCAGTCAGAGCAAAACTGTAGCGATTCAGAAGTGAAGGAGCTGCGAAATGGTGGTAAATGTCAGTGTTTCCACAAGGGTGTGGTAGCAAATGTCAGTTTTAATCCACCAACACTACTGCTAATAGAAAGAAGCTCGTGCCACAGGCAAAATCGCCACTCAGAGCATGCATTGTGTGTTTCCACCTGCATTAGCTGCCTATGGACCTGTACACATACAAATAAAAGTGGAGTTACAGGATCATTTTATGTGTATAATATAATGTAAATGTCTTGTGTACCCACTATTGTGTGCATAATTTCTGCATACTGATTTTCACTTTAACCTATCACTGTATTTGTAGGAAATATATGAAAGTTCAGTGGAGAGGCTTCAGAACACATCCTCACTCGGTCATGTCAAAACTGGAAGCCCTACGAAGGGGTTTTTGATAGCCAAAAAGTGGAAAATCCTTGACTGGATAAGTCAGTCACTGGATCTGAATCCCATTGAACATGCATTTTACATACTGAAGAGGAGACTGAAGGCAAAAAGTCTCCGAAACAAGCAGGAACCGAAGACGGCTGCAGTACAGGCCTGGTTGAGCATCCCCAGGGGAGATACCCAGCATCTGGTGATGTCTATGCATCGCAGACTTTAAGCAGTCATTTCATGCAGAGGATATGCCACCAAATTTTAAAAGTGATTACTTTATTCTACATTATGTTAAACTGTGTGTGCCCTGTGATGGCCTGGCGGCCTGTCCAGGGTGTCTCCCCGCCTGCCGCCCAATGACTGCTGGGATAGGCTCCAGCATCCCCGCAACCCTGAGAGCAGGATAAGTGGTTTGGATAATAGCTGGCTGGATGGATGGATTACATTTATATGGCGCTTTATCTTTACACCCAAAGCACTTCACAGTGAAGGGGGGAAACTCACCTCAAATGACAAAACAAGATTAAACAAAACAAGGTTAAAAAGGTTACAAAAAGTCTATTCAAATAGCATTATGTGTCAGAATCCCTTTAAAACAAGTTAAAAATAAAACGATTCAGAGGATGAGATCGATTCCACATGGTTGAACTCCTGCAGCAGGTCGTTTAGGAGCCATTTTAGGTAATCCAGTCCCATGGAGATCAGTGTCTATGTGGGTTCATACCATCTGATTTAACCAATTAATCCTCGGGTTGATGGTGTGTTAATCAGGGAAATCAGATGATTTAGTGGATTTAGTGTTGGATTGGAAACAAACCCTGCATACACGTGGCTCTACATGGTACATGATTGGGCATCACTTTCCTTGAACCTCGGGGCCCCGATGGAAAAAGCCCAGGACAACATTTAATCGTGTGCCTTGCATCTCATAACTCAGGTGGACTGCTGCATCTCACACGGCTCTCTTACCTTGAAGTCCTGGATCCTAATCCCTAACCTCTCTGACATTATCAGAAAGCTCTGGAACTGGGAATCATCTAGAAGGATGTACACCACCACACCCCTGAGAGTTGCTCCGACAATCTCCTTGAATATGTCGATGTCTGTGAAGACGTCCATGGCAACGGCGATAACCTAGAAAGACATGAAAGGAATGAGGAGACAGGAACCACACGGGATGCTAAACAACAATGTTTGCCAAAGCCAGTGGTCACATAGTTGGAAATACCTACAGGGGCGGTGGAACAGCAAATACAGACACGCACAATACACACACAGTACACACACATCATACATGCATACACTGTAAGTCACACATCTCGAGTGGAAACAGTTCTCCTCAAGCATGATTTGCACATTAGCAACTGTTAGCATGAGTAAAAGACGCTCTGTTCAGAAATCCCATCACATCTTTTTTTTTTTTTAGTATTCTGCCTTCTTAGGAATATTTCATGTCATATTGCACAGCTTTTAGGGCCATATTGACAACTTAGCAGGGTAAAGATTGAGGCTTGTTTTTTTTGCTATAGTGTCTTGAGAGCTAAATCCACAGACTTAACATTTCTGATGCGCTTCTTTCTTTGAAGACTTCGGCTGAGTTTCACAAAAATGTCAGCAAGGGCTACTAATATACTCCACACTAAAATCTACTTGCTTATAATTATAATAATAATAATAATTATAATAATAATTATAATGATAATAATAGTTGTTGACCTTAAGCTGTGGAAGAGCCTTCCCCTCAATCTGCAAACGTCCAAATCAGTTGATGCCTTTAAATCGTGTCTTGAAACGTACTTTTACGGTTCGGTGTTCTTGTCCTGATTATGCTATTGTACCTCATTTATATCTCACATCGTTTATATCTTTTCTATCATCTACTTTGTACACTCTGTTTTTCGAAAAGTGCCGCATAAACAAAGTGAGATGTGATTTGAGCTTAGTCTACTGTAGAACATATGGTAAACAGTAGCACAACCAGATAAAGGAAACCAATAAGATAGAAAGACGGATAGAGATCGAATGATCTGCTATATTTCCCTGCAGCGGTGAATAATGCAACACACCCTTGCTGTGTTTATTTAATGCCAGTTTATGTAGTGAACTGCTCTGGGGGCAGAATATCGGCTAGATGACACATTCAGCGGCAGTCAAGACAAGTCGAATAGAGGATATGGCACTAAAACTGCTCGATAAATGTTTGTTCTCCATTAAGAACGAGTTAAGTGTCAAGACCTTCTGCTGATGGAGGTGCATTAGAAGAGGGGTAAAGACTGAGAGAGGTTTTGAGGAGTAATGTCGATGTCCTACTATCTATGAAGAGTGATGAGTATAGTCAATACTATCTATTTATTGAAAGATAATAACAGTCAAATGTCAATATGGAGAGTTACATATTGCCTATATTCCATTGTGTTTGTGTTACCCACTGTATAGAGTGATGTATGTACACAACTGTCCATATGTACGGTCTTTAAATACACACAGAGGTGGCCTCGTGTCTATATGAAGGTATGTTATAGAAGATTACGGTGTGTTTGATCGAAACAGGAATGTATTGCATGTACTCTTTATACCGTTTGTGATGCTCGGTTGCCCTATTTGTCAGAATCAGTTACACAATAAGAGTGTTATGTTTCTGCACTGATCCCACAAATACACATTTCTGTATCTATTATTATTCTTACATTCATTAGTATCCTCTTTGCTATTGTTGTTGTTGTGTATTGTCTAATGTTGACCCATGTGAGCCCAACCAAAACAAATTTCGTTGAATGTGGGAACACACTTGACTAATAACTCTGATTCTTATTTATTTTATAATATTTTTTTGGGGGGGGGGGTTCCTCCCTTTTTCTCCCCAATTGTATCCGGCCAATTACCCCACTCTCCCGAGCCGTCCCAGTCGCTGCTCCGCCCCCTCTGCCGAGCCGGGGAGGGCTGCAGACTACCACATGCCTCCTCCGATAAATGTGGAGTCACCAGCCGCCTCTTTTCACCGGACAGTGAGGAGTTTCACCAGGGGAACGTAGCGCGTGGGAGCATCACGCTATCCCCCCCCCCCCCGAGCAGGCGCCCCGACCGACCAGAGGAGGCGCTAGTGCAGCGACCAGGACACATACCCACGTCCGGCTTCCCACCCACAGACATGGCCAATTGTGTCTGTAGGGACGCGGAGATAACACGAGGATTCGAACTCGCGATCTCTATGTTGGTAGGCAACGGAATAGACCGCTCCGCCACCTGGACGCCCCAATCTGATTATCTCTGACCCTTGGTTCACAGGGAAGAGTATTCCAAACCTCGTTCCGGCGCGTCTGTCGTTACCTGCTTGGCGTCTTGGATTTGCCTACGGACCACCTCTTTAATGGTGGGCGTGTTTTGGCGGGGAGGGTTGAACAGCAGGCTGATGCTGGTGTCGGCGCTCCACGCCGTGACCTCCGGCCAGCCCAGGTCAAGGTCGGGCACCTCCTCATCTGACTCAGCCGGGAAATAGGTCGAAGGGCTGCCCTCCTCGGCGGCGCGTTGTGCCTCCGGGCCGTCGTGGGATACCGGTAACTCCGCATTCCTCAAAATGAAGAGGATCTCCTCCTCGGACAGAAAGGGACTTATTTGCTCAGCTTTGAGAAAGTGGTCGTAGGCCTCCCTGCCCCCGCAGAGCAGGGCGTAGATAGCCAAGCGGTAGGACTCCTTATAATGCGGCTGAACGTAAACCGGATCCACCTCTTCCTCTAATGATGACAGACATGAATGACTGGACTCCATTGGCACTGTTTCTCCAACAAAATCTCTAAACACAACAGGCTTGTCCTTCACCTTAAACGAATTGTATGGATGTTAACTATTGCATCATCACTGCATGTTATACAACTATTCTTCAGCCAGTGAATAAACGTGCAAAAATGGAAGCTTTCTGTGTTTTCATTGTCATCCAGATTCACAATGTGCAAAATTCAAAGTTCAAAAATCTTGGGTCAGATAAGCAAACGATGCTGCTGATCTTAATCCAGCAACTTCTTTTTCTAAGTGAACCAAACAAGTAGTGGAAAACGCAACAGTAGATAGATAGCAGACAGATATAGTAGCATACTAGCTGAAGATACAAACATGTCTTTTTCTCGGGTCGACTTACAGCGTGGCATGATCTGTGAGGTAATCCTTGCCTGTCTGAAAGACTGAAACAGAGTCCTCATTGAGCTGAATGCAGATGAACAAAGCCAACCTGCCAGGCTTCATACTTGTGTGGTCTTTCGCATGCGGCGGAAAAAAGAAAGAGAAAAAAAAAGAAGCCAGGAGTCAAAGCCAGGTGAGGGTGTGAACCTTTTCTATGCATATAAATCGTGCGTTGTACCTGCTCTGTTTGCTTTGCGGAGGGTACGCTTAGTTTAACAGCCCTGCCCACTCGCCTCAACCACCCCGGCGTGACAGTCGCTGCAAAACAACCAAATTCCCTGTCAGATACCGACAAAAAAAAAAAAAAATCAGTCTCATCATCTCATGAGCTTCTATTGTACTCTTTGCTGCAGGGTGCTATTGACAGCTGTCATGTCTTTAAAAACATCGAGCGTGAGACAGAGTGACTCCACAGTAAGACAACACAGAGGGGGAGATAATAAGCTTTATTGCCAACACAAAGTATTGGGAGGAACAAAACACAACACGTGTCACAGACAGAAGGAACGCTCTTGTAAATGTGACCAGGGCGGTAAAATAACAATACTCTGATGAAAGTAATACGTCACCAGCCATTTTTAATGTCTTCTGTGTTTTTTTTGTTTTTTTGTTTTTTATTCACTGGCTAAATTTCTTTTGGAACACAATAAGACTTCCAAGTGTTGGTTGGTCACTTGACAAAAGACAGATTCACCTCTGAGAGCAGAAAGTGTGGATTTGGTAAGAGGCTGGCGTTACTTTTCAGCCCTGGTCATGGCAGGGGACAGTGAACCGGCCCTCCACCTGCAAACCGCTTCCCACAGAAATATGAATTCAGGCTTTCCGCTATGTTAAATAGAGGAAGGTAAGGCTTTTAAAACACTGACAAGGAAAATGACATCTCGTGTTTTACATTTCCTCTCTTCTGTTAATTGCACAGTGATGAGCTGAAGGACATGACTTAAAATAACATCCACGGTGGTAGACGCTGTAAAAGTCCTGCTTTTTGAATCAGTCCTGCATCTATTCAGCATAGTTTCTGCAGATGTGTTCTCAAAAATTCTGCAGAGGAACCAAATTAGTACATCTTGACACAAACTGTTGTGTGTCTCGGCGGACTAAATGCTGAAGCATTCCTCGGCGCTTCCGATGGATGAAAGAAAGGCACAGTTTGGTTTTTCCAAACAATTCCAGTTTTGCGTGGAGGTTCACAAAGCATGCCGTAAAAAGTAGGACTTTTACAATGGCTACGCACACCTCGACCTGACGGTAACAGCTCTTGGTTTCACACTCATGCTACATTCCCGTGTACTCTTCTTGGCAGTTACACTTTGGTTCTCTACTTTCTAGGAGGAGTCGGAGACTTCATGAATCTGGGTGGTGTGGGTGATTTCATGCTGCGAGGGGGAGTAGGGGATTTCGGGGTAGGGGTGGGGGATTTCGGGGTGGGGGTGGGAGATTTTGGGGTAGGAGTGGGAGACTTGGGGATTGGGGTGGAGGCTGGTGTGGAAGCTGGGGTGGGGCTCTTTACGGACGGCGCCTTGTGAGGAGTGGGTGTTGGGGTCTTGGGTGGGGGAGCCGGGGACTTCGGGGGTACAGGTGTGACTGCGGGCGTCACTGCTTTGGGTTGTCCCAGTTTGGGCTCCGGGATCTGCTCACCGTGCTTGTAGACGCTCACAGTGATCTCCACAAACTCGCCGCCATACTTGTTGCGCACATGGATGCTGTACTTGCCAGAGTCCTCTGGGGTGACCTTGTTGATGACCAGGCTGGCAAACTTGCCACCATCAAACGTGATCTTGGTGTGCTCGCTGGAGGCCACCTCTTGTTCGTTCTTGAACCAGGTGACCTCTGGAGTTGGCTCGCCCCAGACGGTGCAGGTGAGGCTCAAAGACTGAAGGGTGGGTGAAAGGAAGAATCCAAGGTTGAATGTAGGTGAGAAAAAAATGTATAAAGAAAAAACAAGCTGAAGCTATGGCATCTCGTAACTGCTGCTTAAAATCAAAGTTTAAGTAATCTACAACATTTTTCAATAAATCAGTTGCATTATACTAACGAGACGGAGAAAAGAGAAAATCTCACCTTTTCCTCCATAATGGTTACCACATCAGGTAGACCACCAACCACTCTACCGCGGTCTGATGAAAGAATAAAATATGAAGTACGTGTTATTTTCTGCTGTCAATATTTAACAGATGAAGACAACCTATGGCAGCTCATGACAATGACAGCCTACTTCAGAGTCTCAAGTTCCTGTTGCACTACTTTGAAAATGGTTCTTTTTTAGCAACTTTTGCCTTTATTAGAAAGTACAATGAAGAGGAACAGGATATATAAGATAGATAGATAGATAGATAGATAGATAGATAGATAGATAGATAGATAGATAGATAGATAGATAGATAGATAGAGAGAAAGAGAGAAAGAGAGAAAGAGAAACAACAAGCAGCCATGGTTAAGAGCCAGATTCATCCTTGTGACCCTTATGATCAGGTCTGGACGAACATGGTGACGTTCTCTGTTGGCGCCATATGACATGAAATCCTGTGAGTCTTTCCGTCAGTGTCGGTCTAAACAAGTCTCCGGCAGGGTGGCAACGTAAAGGTTAGTCCTGTACAACTGTCAGCGACCCATCACTTTACATGACCTGCCTAAAATGCTTGTTTAAAATGACCTGAATTGTGAGGTCAGCAGAGTTCAATGTAGGACTCACTGCATTGTCCACTGGTTGTTCTCCGTTGGACAGACTTAGTGAAAGGTAACTTAAACAAGTATATCTGAATGAGTCCAAATGTCCATCCATCCATTATCTTAACCGCTTATCCTGCTCTTAGGGTCGCGGGGATGCTGGAGCCTATTCTAGCAGTCATTGGGCGGCAGGCGGGAAGACACCCTGGACAGGCCACCAGGCCATCACAGGGCTGACACACATTCATACCTAGGGACAATTTAGTATGGCCGATTCACCTGACCTACATGTCTTTGGACTGTGGGAGGAAACCGGAGCCCCCAGAGGAAATCCACACAGACATAGGGAGAACATGCAAACTCCACACAGAGGACGACCCGGGACGACCCCCAAGGTTGGACTACCCTGGGGCTCAAACCCAGGACCTTCTTGCTGTGAGGCGACCACGCTAACCACTGCGCCACCGTGCCGCAAGTCCAAATTTGAAGGGAGTAAAAGAAAAACACAGCAAGGATAGTACTGTTTACTCTATAGTGGTAATGTAATACTCACTCTTCTCAGCGAAGGCTGCAGCCCTGAAAGATGAGACAGAGTGTTGACATGAAAATTAATCTGACAAACTTTATCAAAACAGCACATATCACACATCAGGGGTGCAACGTAATGGCTTCACATTAGAAAATGTTAAAGAAAAAACAAAGGAAAGGATTCAGCCATACGTATTAGAAAAAGTGTGTGTGCGCGCTTGAGTGTGCGCGCATGTGTGCACAGGGTGAATATGAACCCCGTGAGTCATTTAGATACAATTCATCCAGGTCATAGCTGAATCAAAATGTCAACCACTGAGTGAAACAATAATAAGGAGTTACTTACTTGAGTCTCAGATACTCCTCATAGGCGTCAGTGTATGCTGCAAAAAGAACAAAAACTGTCAAGACAACAACCATCTGACCATTCGTACAGCACTACTAAAAACAACTTTAGAAAGTGCTTCACGGTCACAGAAAGAAAACACCAACATAAATAAAAACAAACACATCACAAAGCAGAGATGAACTCCAACAGTTATCGAGAAGATCATGAACAACAACTGAAACGAGAATTCATTTAAAGGGTGAAATAACTGCACCACTGACACTTCAGGCAGAGGAAGGGGACTTTAAACCAGGTGGATCAGTGTGTCTGTTGCCTGATGAGCCTCACCTTGTCCGGAGAGGTCGAAGGAGCGGGTGTGGGTCTTCACACCATCGGAGATCTCAATTGAGTAGTGACCCTTCTCTTTGTCGGAGGGGTCGCAGATCTGCATCCAGGCCATTTCTGACGTGCCGCCAATCCTCATCTTCTCGGAGGAGGCGATTTTGCTGTCCCTGTAGGGTGCACGGTTCAGTTTTTACTTCCACGGTTCAGTTTTTAACAGGGCTGTGTCACATGTTGAGTGCATTTTAGATAATACAACACAAAAAGAGGGGAGCAAGAGGGTCCTGGGTTCAATCCTGGCTCGCCTGTTTGGAGTTTTCATGCCCCCCCCCCCGTTCGTATGTGTTCTCTCTCTCAGTCTAAAGATGTGCAAGTTAACTGAATTACTCTAAATTGCTGTTAAGTATAAAATTGAATGTGTGTGTGGGTCCTGTGATGACCTGGGTGTCTTCCTGCTTTCTGCACAATGCATGCTGGGATGGACTCCAGCACCTTCACAATCCAGAATTAGATTAAAAGGGTATAGAGAATGAATGTGCACGTAACAACAGTTCTTTACAACATAGAGGCTTCAGGTAGTTATTATCCTTAACTTTGTTCAGTTTTGGTGGATTTGGTGTCATCTGAAGGTCACAATAGTTTGCTTTCATACTCGAAATCCCAAAGGTATCAATATGGCTTTTTTTTTGGGGGGGGGGGGTTCGTCCCCCTTATTCTACCCAGTTGTACTTGGCCAATTACCCCACTCTTCCGAGCCGTCCCGGTCACTGCTCCACCCTCTCTGCCGGTCCGGCGAGGGCTGCAGACTATCACATGCCTCCTCCGATACATGTGGAGTCGCCAGCCGCTTCCCCCAGTTCCCCCTCCCCCCCGAACAGGCATCCCAACTGACCAGAGGAGGCGCTAGTGCAGCGACCAGGACACATACCAATATCCGACTTCCCACCAGCAGATATGGCCAATTGTGTCTGCAGAGACACCCGACCAAGCCAGAGGTAACACGGGGATTCGAACCAAATATGGTATTTTTGATGTAATAAATAATAGATTACATCTTTAAATATGGATTTTTTTTTGTTTTTTTTTTGTTAAAGTCACTCACACACCTCGGTGAGTGACACAGGAGCACAGAGAGCTATATTTGATGTCTAACCTGTGTTTCCAGACAGTCTTCATCTCCTCGGTGTAATAAGTCATGTAGCATTGCAGCCTGATGCCCTCTGGTGTGCACTGCAGCACCATCTCAGAGGCAGATGAGCCTGATGGGAACAAACACAGACATATTGAACACAACCAGAGCCACTTCATTTAACAGCAGCTCCAATACATATAAATCTGGTCACGTCAAGTTTAACTTTATTATCCGATTAGGAAATTCATGTGGTCATTGGCACAAAAAACACACACAGTAACAGCAGAAAAATCATATAGACAACTTCAACATGACAAACGACAGCAGTTCTACCAGTACCATTTTCAAGTACCACTTTCACCCCACCCCCAGCTGTGCGGAACTGAATTCATAATCTAAAAAAAAAACAAAAAAAAACATAAATATCAGAAATTTTTTTAATGCTCATTTAGCAAATTCAGGGGGCTGCCAGGAATCCACCGCAGCCGGGAACCGAACCCAGATACCCCGCACCACGGGCGACTGCGCTAACCAGTCAACCAAAGGGTCTGACCCATCTCATCTCATCTTCAGCCGTTTCTCCAGGGTTGGGTCGCGGTGGCAGCAAGCTAAGTAGGGCACTCCAGACGTCCCTCTCCCCAGCAACACCCTCCAGCTCCTCCTGGGGGATCCCCCAAGGCGTTCCCAGGCCAGATTGGACATGTAGTCCCTCCAGCGAGTTCTGGGTCTACCCCGAGGTCTCCTCACAGTGGGATGTACTCGAAAAACCTCCAAAGGAAGGCGCCCAGGAGGCATCCTAATCAGATGCCCGAACCACCTCAACTGGCTCCTTTTGACTATGCACTAAGCATTTTCAGATATGGGTCCGACCCATATCTGAAAATGCTTAGTGCATAGTGCAGAGCTCAGGAAACACGGTACTGACTGTTGAATACATTAATGGCACCAGGAACGAAGGGACCACTTGAGCCTGTTTGTTTTAATTTTACGCTGCAGTATTCTGCCTCCCAGACTCATTTTACATTTCTGGTGTGAAGGATGAGTAACATCATTCATAATACAGCGGACCCTTTTTAAGATAAGATCAGTGTGGAGCTGAGCTCCTGGCACCTGTTCAGCTCCTATTATCTTTTCTTTTTTTTATTATTACTTATTTCTAGTTTTTCCACCTGATTAACCCAATGGCATATGGCCGGAACTCTCGTCGAATAACTCCCCTGGCTCACGTTTCCACAGGAAGGAGATAGTCGTAACACCAGCTTCCTTCAAACTCGTGTCGGCTGCTCTCGCTATTTTACACGCTGAAGCCTCGCATGGATTGCATTACCTTCGGGCCGCGAAGGAGACGTAGGGAGAATGCTTTCGGTTGCTTGGCTGCAGGCGCCCGGGTGGGCCAGAGGGGTCGCTGGAGAACGACGAGTCCCTGAACACTACACAGATCTACACCCACTATCCCTCGGGTAAGGGTGGCCTAATGGCGCTCTGGCCGTGACTGGTTATGGCGAGTCTGGGATACGAACCTCCCAGCCACATGATGAGCGGGTTGCAAGAAAGGCAGTTTATTCCGCTCGGCCATCAGAGCAGCCAGCTCCTATTATCTTACTCGCTGTTGTTATTATGCACTGAAGTTTGCTTGGATCAAATTGGTCAAATTAAACCAAAAGTCAGAGCACTCTGTAATATGGACTTGAAAAAAAAAGGCTGGATATTTAGTTCAACATTGAAAGTGCTTAGCTGTTACAGGAAAAACGTTCTCTGTTGCAGTTTTTTTTTAATTTGGATGCTGCACAGTGTGTGGATTTGAGCTTATTATCAATCTCTTCTTCTTTCAGCTTTCCCCCTGTTCTTCAGGGGTCGCCACAGCGGATTTCACAGTTTCCACCAGGACCCTGTGAGGGCACAGCAACAATGCTGGCTGTTGTCAATACGGGCCTCGACCGATTCGGTATGGTCTTGTCAATCTGCGGACTGATTTGGCAAAATTTTACATCGGATGCCCTTCCTGACACAACCACTAACCCAACGGACGGGGGGGGGGGGGGGGGTTGGGGAGAGAGCACAGGTAAAGCGCCAGACGCCATCCCAAGCTTATTATCAATCTCTATCCCGAGGTATTTTTATGTTGACGCTCCGACTAATTCACCACTAATCTGGGTTAGAGCTACAACAGCCCTGTTGTGTTTATCATCAATAATCACGTCGTTGGTTTTCTTTACATTGACCTGAAGGTAATTATCCTGACATTGCTTTCTCAGATGATATAATATACACTCCTAACTTCCCAACTTGTCCCATAACCCCCATAACCTGTCATATTTAATCAGACCCCCTTGTTGCCATTCTCAGCAATCACGCACACGCAGCTCACACCTGTCCATTCAACCAGTTTGTCTGTTCACATGGACGTTGGATATTATGGGTCCCCAAACAGGGTTTGGGATGGTGTGTATAAATAAATCAGTCAATGAAAACTCATCCTACCAGCGATATGGGCAATGGCGTTGATGATATCGTCGAACACTGCAAAAAAAAAGAAACCACAATGAAAAGGAGAGAAATGTCCTGTTCGCATCAGATCAGACCAGAGTACAAGACTAACTGCTGAACACCAGGAAGGAACATGCTTTGGAGACCGAGCGAGCCTTGAGGGAATTCACGAGCTCACCTTCACCAGAGACATCCAGCAGAGAGGTGTCCTTTCCTCTGTCGTCACCGAGAGTCGCTTTGTAAATGCCGTGGTCTTTTCTGGAGAACTGAAAGATATCAGAGACTACATCAGCAGCACTTCACACATGACTCCAGTTTACGACACTTAATAGGCCTTTTCACTTCATCCGTAAGTGATTTTAATAGAAATTGAATAAAAAGGGGATCCTTGATCTTATGATGCAAATATTTATTCTATTCTGGTCTACATAGACAGACAGACAGAGACACAGACAGAGACACAGATAGATAGATAGATAGATAGATAGATAGATAGATAGATAGATAGATAGATAGATAGATAGATAGATAGATAGATAGATAGATAGATAGATAGCGTACCATGGGGCTTCAGTCAGGGCCTTCAGTAATGAACTGCACCCCCCCCCCCCACACACACACAAACACACATTTATCATATGGGTGCTGATACAGCCTACACAGCCACATACAAAATACAGTGTCAACACACTATATGCACTACTGGACCAACACCAACAGGACAGCTGATTGTCAACAACCACAACGCATATGCACACCACTGTGCACTATAACAGCTATTGCAGCATCACAATCAGATCTTCCTTTATGTTGCTCAGCAACCAGACTGCAAACGCACACCACATGGCACAAAAACAACTAACAAGTTTCCACTGTTGACGTTGTCACACAACCAGTCACTCGCACCACTTCAACAATTTCAATAAAGTATAGCCACAACATCTTTTTTCTTTATGCATGCTCAATAATTCAATAATCTCAATTGAAGAGGTCACTTGACCACAACTGACCTTCATAAGGGCGGGGATACCTGCAGTCAGTTGAGACTGAAGAGGTCACTTGACCACAACTGACCTTCATAAGGGTGGGGATACCTGCAGTCAGTTGAGACTGAAGAGGTCACGTGGATGAGTGATGAAACGTTTCCCTCAATAAACGTTGTGTCCAGATGAACTGATTCAACTTTCTATAGCCCCAATATTATTAGTGCACTGCCTTCAGTTCAAGAAGAAAAATGTGCACATCAACCTGGGGTTGAAGTTCCACCTCTCTTGAGAGACACGTGGCAGCCTTCTCTCACTAAATTCAGCCTGTAATTTAGTCCGTTTGGGAGAACATGTAAAAAGTGCACCCAGGACTCGGACTCAAGTCCGACTCGAGTCCTGATTTTCAGGACTCGTGACTCAACTTGGACTGGAACACTGATGACTCGGACTTGGACTCGAGCATTGACTGCATTCGGACTCGAATTTGGAGATGAGGACTCGGACCTGTTAATTGATAAAGACTGTTTTTGTTTTTTTTGTTAGTTTTTTTTGTAATAGGCCTTAATAATTTGGCATAAGATATTGATCGCAATATTAATACCGTAACATTGATCAATAGCTTTTTTACGGTGCCAGAGTGGAGCACTGGAGCCCATCTTGGAACTCAACTCAGACTCAACCTTGACGACTCGGACTCAGGCAATGGGGACTCGGACTAGGACTCTTCTTTGGGGACTCGGACTCGAACACTGGGGACTCGAGACTTGAATTGGACTCGAGGTTTAGTGGCTCGACTACAACACTGACTAGTGCGGGTCCAAGCAGCCGTGATGTGTTTAGATTACATAGGAAATCCCGGTTTAGCCACATGAGAAAACAAGTAATTGAATTCAGACACATTTCAGGTAGACTTCAATTTAACTATGAAAAACCAAATAACGACTTTGATTTTGACAGGGCCAGCAGTGAAGGCCCTGATGGCCCTGGCAGCCCGCCACTGATTAGACAGACAGACAGACAGACAGACAGACAGACAGACAGACAGACAGACAGACAGACAGACAGACAGACAGACAGACAGACAGACAGACAGACAGACAGACAGACAGACAGACAGACAGACAGACAGACAGACAGACAGACAGACAGATAGATAGATAGATAGATAGATAGATAGATAGATAGATAGATAGATAGATAGATAGATAGATAGATAGATAGATAGATAGATAGTTAGTTAGATAGATAGATAGAGAGAGAGAGATAGATAGACCAAAAGACACATAGATAGACAGAAAGACAGACAGGTAGACAGACAAACAGATGGATATAGACAGCCCAACAAACAGACAGACACTGAAAGACAAAGACAAACAGACAGAAGGAAAGACAGATAGACAGACAGACAGATAGACAGACTGAAAGACAGACAGACATACAAATCGATAGACTGACAGACAGACTAAAAGACAGACAGACTTATTGACAGACAGATGGACAGAAAGACAGATAGACAGACATGCAGACAGACAGCTAGATAAACACAGCTGAGTAATCATGGTGAGATGTGAACGTAATATGTCTGCATCACAGCACAACAGCGTTGCAGCCTCTTCCTGTAAGCGTCCAGTGGCTTCACTAGTTACCAGTGGGATGGGGAGAGCGCAGGAGCCTGACATGACGTTGGGGGGAGTTTCAGGAACGAGCTCCTCCTCATCCTTGTACCAGTGGAAAGTTGACTCCTTCTTCACGTTGGCCACCTGACAGGTGATGTGAGGTAAAACCAGTTAATATCTCTTTCAACACACACACAAAAAGGCAGCCAAAGGTAATAATAACATGCAAACTCCACATAGAAGATGACCCGGGATGACCCCCAAGGTTGGACTACCCCAGGGCTCGAACCTAGGACCTTCTTGCTGTGAGGCGACCGTGCTAACCACTGCGCCATCATGCCACTTGTTTGAATCTAATAATAATAACAATAATAATAACAATAAAAAAAAAAGGTCTGAATCTTTTTACCTTGCAGACAAGCATAACGGTACAATCCTCCGCCACAGAGAAAGACAGGTACTCTGAGAAGTGTGGGCCTAAAAATGAAGATGAGGCACTGTGTTATCTTAAATGGTACCAGTATAGTGATGAAGCAGAAGGCAACGATGGCTTTAAATCAAACAAAACTTAAAAAAGATTTGCACAGGAGGAATTGTTTCAAATCAAAGTCCATGTGCGTGAACATTGTGGGCTAATGCAACACACAGTGTTTTCTTTAGGAGGGATGTTATGATGAGCTGTGGCCCTGCAGGGGTCAGAGAGGTACATGGAAACCTGGAGAGATCCTGCAAGAGTAACTGTGACTGTTGGTGTACCACAGGGCTCTCATCTAAGATTTTTCACAACATGTGGTGTGATAATGTTTTCCATGTTATCCAGCACTTGTGTACTGTGTACCGGATGTCCTGCAATGCTCTTGCATTGTTGTCGTTCCCATAACATCGATAACACTGTGTTGTCTGTTGTACAATCGAGACATGAAACCCAAAAAAATTTCAGCAATCTGACAAATAAAAGACAAGGGGGACGTAGCGCATGGGAGGATCACGCCATTCCCCCCAGTCCCCCCACTTCTGAACAGGTGCCCTGACCGACCAGAGGAGGCGCTAGTGCAGCAACCAGGACTTGTACCTACATCTGGCTTCCCACCCACAGACACGACCAATTGTGTCTGTAGGGACGCCCGACCAAGCTGGAGGTAACATGGGGATTCCAACCGGCGATCCCTGTGTTGGTAGGCAACGGAATAGACCACTACACCACCCGAACACCCCATGGGGTAAATACTTTGAAAATCACTGACAGTAAAATGACTACAGTGTCATTCATTTAAACTGTGAATTGGGCTTTTGTGCAAGTGTTCACCCTGAATGCTGAGGAAATAATAATAATAATAATAATAATAATAATAATAATAATAATGCTGTGTGTTGGTAAAATGAGTGTGCATGTTCGGCACCTTGCTTTCTGATGTGCTCCTTTCTCTGGAACTCTGCTTCTTTCAGGGCGGCCTTGAACACTGCAAGAGAACATCACAACAAAACCAGGTGAATGGAAACCACTGCACCGCTCAGCAGGTGTGGGAAGAGGTGAACGCTTGTGTCTGTCTATGGAAATGACTCAAAAACCACAGGTCACCGCGGTTATATGCCTGTATCATAATCATATCATAGTGTAATCTAAATATCATAATCGATATAGCAATTTAGGAGATGATAAAATGACTAGCCAAAAGCATTCATCCAACCTAAAATCCAACAGCTATCCAGTGAGCCACAATCCTAAAAACCAATCAGTCAACCAACCAACCAGTCAGTCAAACTAACACCTCACCCTCATAACTAATAAAAAAAACATTAACCAGTAATTCCCCAGATGAGAGAGCCTTACCGTCTCCCACTAGGACGAGGGAGCTCTGGTTTTTGGCCCTGCCGTCATGGATCTGGACAGTGTAGGTGCCCTCGTTGGCCTTGGTGAAGTGATCCACTGTCATCTGGATGACTCCAGTTGCCACATCGTGGCTGATCTTTATGCCCTGAAAAGACAAGAGTTGTTCTACTGATGTATCCAATTTATCTGGTTTGTGAAGCACTTTGTCACACTTGTTTTAAAAAGTGCTTAATAAATAGGGTTTTTATTATTATTATCATTATTGCAGTTGCTGTTGTTAGTGACAGTAAAAAGCAGCATTATAAGTACAATATAGCCATTGCTGAGGTGTTGAGAGGGGCCTACAGTCTTACCATCCCCATAGGTAAACAAGTATTTATTTATGTTATTTTAATGTCAGCAAAATTATGAGGGGCATACCGCAACATCTTAAAGAAGCAGGACTAAAGTGTCTGAGAATTTTTAGAATAACGCATTCAGAATACTTCAAGTGTCTACAGATATGGAAATACCAAATCGGTAAGTGGGTAAAGCAACAATAATATCCCCTCCCTCACGCCTTTTTTCCTCCCCTGTTATATTTGGCCAATTGCCCCACTCTTCTGAGCCGTCCCGGTCACTGCCCCACCCCCTCTGCTGATCCGAGGAGGGCTGCAGACTACCACATGTTTCCTCTGATACACGTGGAGTCGCCAGCCGCTTCTTTTCACCTGACAGTGAGGAGTTTTGCCTGACAGTGAGGAGTTTTGCCAGGGGGACATAGCGCGTGGGAGGATCATGCTATTCCCCCCAGTTCCCCCTCCCCCTATACAGGTGCCCCGACCAGAGGAGGTGCTAATGCAGCAACCAGGACACATACCCACATCCGGGTTCCCACCTGCAGACACGACTAATTGTGTCTTGTAGGGACGCCCGACTAAGCTGGAGGTAACACGAGGATTCGAACCAGCGATCCCCGTGTTGGTAGGCAACAGAATAGACCGCCACGCCACCCGGATGCAACAATATCTTTGTACTGAGTATATCGTATATTGTTATAGTCTGCAAGCCACAAGCAATGCTCAAATATGTGCTCAGGCATAAACGGAGTCAGTGACCATACTGGAGACACGCTACCTCGCCGCTGGTGACCTCTTTATCATTGACGATGAACCTGTAGGACGCGGCGGGGGAAAGTTTCATTGCCTGCATCCAGAAACGCACATGGCCCTTCTCCAGAATCTCGTAGTTCAGTTCGTGTTTCAGGGGGATGACTGGTCAGAGACAAGGGGAGACAAAAGGAGTTAAAGGGAGTGAGGAGGCACTTAGCTCCAAGACAAGGAAAAGGTGACATCTCTCCAAAATCAACAAGCGAGAAGATGAAAAACAAAACATATTTCTTTTGAGAGACAGAGTGGTGAAGTGCTTGGTTGATAAAATGGTAGAATGCATCATCCATATTATAGTGACAGTTGATAACAGGTTTTTTTTCTACTTAATATCACCCAACATGTTTTGTAGTTTTTAGTGATTATTCCATTTTATTTATGTTACAAACTTGAGTTTGGAGGAAACGTTTGGATGTAAAACTCACCTGGGTGTCTGATGGCGTAACTGAGCTCCAGCATGCTGTTCAGGGCTACAGAACAGAGTCGACAAAAAATCACATTGTCAAATATATAACATTATCTATATTAAAATAACATTATCCTGTTAACCAATTACATCCAATTTAGGCTAGCTGTGGGGTTGGAGATTATCTCAGCGGGCAGAAGGCAGGGACACACACCTGGAAAGGGTGCAAGTCAACCACTGGGCCAAAACAGGCTACCCATTCACCACAAATACAAACCTATGGGCAAACTATGAAACTCCAATTCACCTTTCATGCACGCCTTTAGACTGTAGATGGAGATCTGAGTACTGTGTGCAAGCCGATGCAAACACAAGGAGAACATGCAACTGAACCCAGATACCTCTGTGAGGCCACAGCATAAATCACTAAGCCATTATGCCCATATGAGGTGGCTGACTATGTCACAGTGACACAATCACTCACATGGTGGTTGAATACAGGATATATGCATTTGTAGATTAATGCATAAAGTATGCTATTTATGTAAGTCTTGCACAGTCCCACCGCAATGTGTACAAGGTGCTGTTGTCCTTTTAATAAGTGTGTCAGTATGTAGGGCAGTACTACGTTAGTCTGTTAGGAGTCCTGCTGTCTGTGTACCATGTGTGTCAGTATGTACTATATTAGTCTATTAGATTTCCAGTTTTCTTGTACAATGTATGTAGTAGGTAGTATAACAAACCACCACCCCCCCTTTTTCTCCCCAACTGTACTTGGCCAATTACCCTATTTTCCGAGCCGTTCCGGTCACTGCTCCGACCCCCTCTGCCGATCCGGGGAGGGCTGCAGACTACCGCATGCCTCCTCCGATACATGTGGAGTCGCCTGCCGCTTCTTTTCACCTGACAGTGAGGAGTTTCGCCAGGAGGATGTAGCGCGTGGAAGGATCACGCTATTCCCCCTAGTTCCCCCTCCCCCCTGAACAGGCGCCCTGACCGATCAGAGGAGACGCTAGTGCAGCGACCAGGACACATACCCACACCCGGCTTCCCACCCGCAGACACGGCCAATTGTGTCAGTAGGGATGCCCGACCGAGCCAGATGTAACACGGGGATTCGAACCGGCGATTCCCATGTTGGTAGGCAATGGAATAGACCACCACACTACCTGGACGCCCCACAAACCAAATTGTTGTTACCTCTTACACTAACTTACACTAACTCTGAATACTGCAGTTTGCTTTTTCACATAACTTACCGTCCTCTGTTAAAGTATGGCTGGCAGACACGCCGTCTGTGTCTGTGACAACAACAGAGTACCTGCCCAGGTCGTCCTTATCTGGGGCGTTGAAAGAGAGCCTGGAGCTGAAAAAGACAAACATTGACCATGTTGTTTAACACTGAACCTGACAACGTCTCCGAGGACCACCGGATAAGCACAGTACAACCCTGTTGGAACTGCTGGAGCACTTCTGGTAGTTTGGGTTGTACTCTCCATTACTGTTTGGATTCTCTTGAGCAAGATACTTAACAAGTCCCGTGGAAGTGCTTCATGGACAACAAGGAAATAATGTGGTTGTAACGGGCAGGCAGAAGTGTAAAAACCAGACAAAAAAGGTCCTAACTGTATATTTGCTCAACCCAGGTACTAAACCAGTTGATCTCACTAACTAGTTTCTCCTACTGGGCTGAGGAGTGATGTTGATCAGAATCAGCTGGTTTCCTGCATGGATGGAGCCAAAGCACGGTTTAATACTTTTACTTTGTGGCTCGGTTTTTACACCTCCAGCAGCAAGCATGTGTGAATGTGTGTGTCTCTGAAAAATGGCACGAATGCTCTGCAAATCTGCTATGAATAAATGAGGGGTGAAAAGACATATAAAGCCAGAAAATACACCCCCTGGAGGAAACGTGTGGGCCAGCTGAAAGCAATGACAAGGTGGCTGCAGTTGTTACTAGAAAGCTGTGAACAGCCAATAATAAGCAGTCTATAATGCAGTAGTCCTTCTGCATTCCCCACATTACGCTATTCATTTCTTTTTTTTTTGGTTGGATTTTTCCCCTTTTGTCCCCAATTGTATCCAGCCAATCACCCCACTCTTCTGAGCTGTCCCGGTTCCTGCTCCACACCCTCTGCCGATCCGGGATGGGCTGCAGACTGCCACATGCTTCCTCCGATACATATGGAGTTGCCAGCTGCTTCTTTTCACCTGACAGTGAGGAGTTTTGCCAGGGGGACGTAGCGCATGGGAGGATCACGCTATTCCCCCCAGCCCCCCCCCCCGCGAACAGGCGCCCCGACTGACCAGAGGAGGCGCTAGTGCAGCAACCGGGACACATACCGACATCCGGCTTCCCACCCGCAGACACAGCCTATTGTGTCTGTAGGGAAGCCCGACCAAGCCGGAGGTAACACGGGTATTTGAACCAGCGATCCCTGTGTTGGTAGGCAACAAAACAGACCTCCACACTACCTGGATGCCCATGTTATTCATTTCTGGGGCAAAAAAAAATGAAAAGCAATACTTGAAAGAAATTAAAAAATATCAACACATCTCTTAATGTTTTGCAGGCTAAATGGTGTTGCTACGGACGTAGGACAAGCTGAAATCCAGTTTTCTCTTGAGAATAACAACAATAAAAAGAGAATAATATTTAAAATGTTCTCGGTGACGTCCGACTGTGGTGTCATTGATTCATGTTGGATGTCGTCGGTAGGTTTCGGACAAGGCAGTGCTTACGTTCTGCCCTTAGTTGTAACAGCAACTCTGGGACAGTCACCAATGGGCTTGTAGTTCTTTGACCACACAAACTGGGAGCTTTCGCAAATCTCACAGGCCTCGAGGGACAGGAAGATGTCGCCAGAGTCCTCGTCCACGCCACAGACAATTTCCTTGGTGCCTATGAACATGAAAATAAAAAAAAACAGACAACACCCCTGTTTTTGAGAAAGTTGTGACGCATATTACAGAAAAAACATGTCTCCACTTTTCCTCTCTTCTCATTTTGCATGTCAAGACCGAAATTGAGAAAAGAAAAAAAAAGGGGGAAAGAATGCAGGTGAAAAAAAAACACAAGACAAACGTTTGAAATTCAACAAAACAAAGAGATTTGACACATCATCAGGCAAAAAGTTTAGTGAATTCTCCACTTGCCTAGAAAACATTTGATAAGCACACAACATAATTCATATTAGCATAACTGAATAGTTCATAGTAGCATCAGTAGATGGTCCGTAGTAATACTAGTGAATAATTCATTGTCATGTCAGTGCATATCTCATTGTAGTACCAGTGATTAGTTTATAATACTATTACTCCATAGTAGTGTCAGTGAATAGTTCACAGTAGTACAGGTGAGTCATTTACCTGGCAGGGCCTCGGCACACACCGGCTCAGACGCCTGAGAGGCTTTACCTATGCCCTCAGCATTGACAGCACGCACTTTAAACACGTAGGATTCACCTTCCTCCAAACCCGTCACCTAGGAAATATAAAAACATGTCTCCTATCTAGTATACAAAAAGGAACATGTATGTATAGTTTACTGTCTATATGGTGGGCCAGTAGGGGGCAGTCTTCCCCCTGGTCCTAATAAAAAAACACAAATATCAAATCCTAATGCCCCAGTGCAGTGATGGGGACACTGTGCTGTAGGAGATGCCGTCCTTCTGATGGCAAGTCAAACCGAGGTCCTGACTCACTGTGGTCATTAAAGATCCAATGGCACTTACCAAAAAGAGTAGGGGGTTCCCCGGTGTCCTGGCAAATTCCCAGCCTGGCTATCTCCATCTGGCCACCTAATCACCACCCCATGTAACTGGCTCAATGATTCCTCCCTCTCGACCTCAAGCTGATCTGTGGTGAGTGTTCTGGTGCAAAATGGCTGCCGTGCATCACCCAGGCGGGTGCTACACATTGGTGGTGGTTAAAGTGAGTTACCCCCTTCAATGTGAAGCGCTTTGGGTGTCTAGAAAAGCACTATATAAATGTAATGATTATTATTATTATTATTATTATTATATACTATGTAGAATGATATAGTCTACGGTCTATATTGAGAGTGATCTACAAGCGCTTTTGTCAACGAGCACTCCCATTGAAAAACACTGTCACAAAAGTATTGTTTTTACAGCTATTAAAGCATCTGTTATTTTAACGCAGCACTGGGTTACGTTTTGGATTTTGGCAGTGCCTTTTATGTCAACTGTTGCAAAGACAACACAGTTACTTTTTTTTGTAAAATTGCCATGCTTTTATGTGTGCCACATAGCAACCCCTATATGTCCATGGGAGGTTTGGGTTTGGTGCTCTGTATCAGACAAAATGCACAGTGAAAACAAGGCTGCTGGGGGACTGATCTGAATAGTGATCGTGTCATTATTCCACACCCATCACACTACGCCACCAAAATGACTTGAATGGTGATATGTTAAGGTTACCTGGTGCTGCTTTTAATATTTAATGTATTAATGCAGGTTTAAAGAGCCATGATCTGCCGGTTCAGATACAGTTCACTGATGCTTTGGAAGTGGTAGTGAATGAATCCTGCTGACAAAATTCTTCATACTAATGAAATCTTACATGCAGGTAACGGTGGCCGACAGCTTCCTCATTCAAGGTGACAAAGTGTGAGGAACCCTTTTTGGCCATGTCCACGAAGTAACCGGTGATGGGGCTTGCTCCAGTGTACACAGGAGCCTTCCACAGGATGACCAGAGAGTGACCTCGGACTTCACTGAAGTTCAGGTCGTAGGCTGGGCCTAAACATCATGAAACAGAGGGAGAACACATGACAAAAAACACGATCTCTTTGATTTTCATCAGTTTTTGCTTTCCATTTGATAGGATAGTGAAGACAGACGGACAGGAAATTTAGTGTAGTGTCAAGGAAATGCTACTCTCAGTTACTCCAGTAACTGAGAGTAGCAAAGTACAAGTATTTTGCTACTAAAGTGCTTCTGCATCAACTGCAAATTGATTGATTTTTCAGATGTTGCTTCAGAAGTGGAATAAATATAATGATTCCCTTCTGAGGTGCAGTGAGAACTTCACAACTATAAAGGAATAAAATTCGATGCCGGGTTGGCTATGTTACTGTTGGACGGGTAAGTAGCATTGTCATTAAACATATAGCCATGGGTGATAAGTTATACATATTGTACAGTGTTTATTTCTTCGCTTCACATTTCTGCAGGAGTTCTGTCCCCCCCCCCCCCTTTTTTTTTCTCCCTGATTGTACTTGGTCAATCACCCCACTCTTCTGAGCCATCCCGGTCTCTGCTCCACCCCCTCTGCCGATTCGGGGAGGGCTGCAGACTACCACACGTCTCCTCCGATACATGAAGAGTCACCAGCCGCTTCTTTTCACCTGACAGTGAGGAGTTTCGCCAGGGGGACGTAGCGCATGGGAGGATAACGCTATTCCCCCAGTTCCCCCTCCCCCCGAACAGGCACCCTGACTGACCAGAGGAGGCGCTAGTGCAGCAACCAGGGCACATACCCACATCCGGCTTCCCACCTGCAGACACGGCCAATTGTGTCTGTAGGGACACCCATCCAAGCTGGAGGTAACACGGGGATTCGAACCAGCGATCCCTGTGTTGGTCGGCAACGGAATAGACCACCACGCTACCCGCACGCCCACTAGTGTAACTCTTGTCACTTGCGGGCCACTGTTGCTCAAAAAGGAAGGGTTGGCAATGTTGTTGGAATTCCTACTGGTCACTGATAGTGGTTAGTAGAGATAAAACCCCTACCAGGGCCTTTAACAAACTGAGCTGGCATTCAAAACTCCAAAATCTTGTTTCCTGCCTTCTTGAACGTGATCAAGCAAATGTGCAAACTGCATGCTAAACATTTACACTGACCATTCACTTGCTCACAGTAGGATACAATACCACCGTCCATCTTTCCAGCATTACTTTCTAAACAGTGATGTGTCTCCTACCGGGTTCTGCGATTGTCCAGGCTTCACACTTCATTGGCGCACTGGGAGCCGAGGGCACGCCCACGCCGGCCATGTTAGCAGCTTGAACCATGAACTCGTAGAAGGTTCCCGTAGTCAGATGGTCAATCTTTCAAACAAGAAAAGAGGCAGAGTGCTGTGTTGTTCTTGCAAAGACAGATACGCAGATTCATGCCGTGTACAATATGTCAGACTGGATTTGATGAGCAGGAAAACGGACCACATCATGCCCGTTTTTAAGTCTCTTCACTGGCCTTCCTCTTCATACAAGAATCGATTTTAAAATTCAACTGTTTGATGAAAAAGCTTCCCTCCCCCTTTTTCTCCCCAGTTGTATCCGGCCAATTACCCCACTCTTCTGAGTTGGCCTGGTCGCTGCTCCACCCCCTCTGCTGATCCAGGGAGGGCAGCAGACTACCGCATGCCTCCTCCGATACATGTGGAGTCGCCAGCCACTTCTTTTCACCTGACAGTGAGGAGTTTCGCCAGGGGGACGTAGCGCGTGGGAGGATCACGCTATTTCCCCCAGTTCCCCTTCCCACCCGAACAGGCGCCCCGACCGACCAGAGGAGGCGCTAGTACAGTGACCAGGACATACACCCACATCTGGCTTCCCACCCGCAGACACTGCCAATTGTGCCTGTAGAGACACCCGACCAAGCTGGAGGTAACACGGGGATTCGAACTGGCGATCCCCGGGTTGGTAGGCAACGGAATAGACCGCTATGGTACCTGGATGCCCCCGTGAAAAAGCTTTTAATGGCCCTAAAATACATGAAGTATATGCTTATATACCACCCAGCAGACTCTGCGCTGATCGAAGAACTTACCTGGTCACACTTCATTTAGTCTGACTGTCATTTTTACACCCATTTCAAATGGAACAAACTGCCTGATAACCTAACCTGAATTTTTACTAATGGCTCTTTTAAAGGAGAAAACATGGAGTGAGAAGAAGAGAGGGTTTTACAAACACACACACACACACACACAGCTGTGTGTGTGTGTGTGTGGCACTCTGTGGTGAAGTGCCTTCACCACAGAGGTAAAACCACCAACACCATCCAGACTCAACCAGCTGGTTTGAAAATTCAAACTGACGACATGTCTGTCACATACCCATCCTACTTCCAGGCTGCTGTATCAGATTTTTTTTTTTTTGAGGCACAACAGGTGGTTTGTTTTATTTGCCCTTCGAGTCAATGTAAAAGTCCTTTACTGTGCTAGCTGGTGTCACTGCAATGTGACAGCTGTCAGTCACACGGCAGGCGTGAGTTGAAATAGTAAAGAGGTCAATAGTCTGTTCACATCCAAAATAACACAATCTAGAAAAGTAAAATCAATGGAGGAATGTATATGTAAAAATAGATAATCCGCTGTAGGATTATACATTTTCACACGTACCTACATACATACATGTAAGTTTTTTTTAACCCCAAATTTCTTTTTAAATGTATTCTTATTTTTATTTTTCGATCTTTCAATGATTTAATTACAACAATAGGGGTTGCAAATGCAAACTACGCATTTCACTGAACTCGCCAGTGTTTGGAGTCATGGCAGGGAGCTTTTTCCGGTGGCTGGCATACGGCATGAACGTCAATTGGAGACTTTTACTCAGTACCCACAGACACGGCCAATCGTGTCGGTAGGGGCGCCTGACCAAGCTGGAGTTAACATGGGGATTCAAACCGCCGATACCCGTGTTGATAGGCAATGGAATAGACCGCCATGCCGCCTGAATGCCCCCTTGAGGGTTGGATTTTATCAAATTTGGAAGACAAAACTAGACATACAAAGTGAACTGACGCGTTTCAGTTTCAGTAGGTGGCATCATCACAGCCTGTCTACTTACAGTGCAGATCCTCTCCTTGATGGCTGTGGCGTTGACCTCCTTCCACTTCACGGTGTCGGCGTCGCGCTTGTCGATGTAGTAGGCGTTGATCTTCGACCCGCCACAATGTTTGGGGGTCTTCCAGGCCAGAGTGATGGACGAGCCGTCGCAGCTCAGCATGGTGATGCCGAATGGCGCACTGGGTGTGGCTGTATCACAACGGTACAGATGTAAGTTAACACTTGAAGTGCCTAGCTAAAACCCTTACCGAGCGTGACCCGGGAGGGATTTTATAATTCCCACCCTCCAGATTTCTGCATTTGTGCATTTATATCGCTGCCCAACAGATGTCAGTGTTCACCTGGAAATTACACACTGCACCTTTAAATTCTCAAGTCTCCAATAAGTTTTTCATTTGTGCTGGTTCAAATACTATATCTCCATTATCCATAATCATTGTTTTATTTCTTGTTTCTTCTCCATTTTTGTGTCAGACATTTAATTTTGCGTCAGGTGTTTCATTTCAGGTGCTGTTGTGAGTAAAAAAAAAAAGTTAACTGTAACTTTCATTAAATCAAAGTTCAAGTGGTTGTTAAGGTGCTGATTGAGGTTTCAAACCCATTTTTCAGAAAAACAAACATTCCGCAGATGTGTTCGTTTTTAAATGCGACAATAGCAGTCTGCTTTTCGGGGTCATGCGACGTGTCGGTCATGAAGCGGCAGTTACTTGCTAAGACGCTGTACAGTGACAGAGGAATACTGTGATTTAGGAGCAGACGTGGAAAGTGGTGAAAGTGGAAAAGGTGCATGGGTTCAGTTGGAGGTTATAATTTCTGAAAATAATATTGATAGTTAAACTGGTGTCATTCACACAGCAAGTCTATACATACCATAGCCCACAGCTCCTCCTGGACGAGACAGCAAAAAGATCCACACACAACATTAGACGGAGGGACAAAAGGCTAGTGCCACTACGAGTGCCACGATCTTTTGCCTTGTCTCATTTTATTTTTATTTATTTATTTTGGATCCCCCCCCCTTTTTCTCCTCAATTGTACTTGGCCAGTTACCCTACCCTTCCAAGCCATCCCAGTTACTGCTCAACCCCCTCTGCTGATCTGGGGAGGGCTGCAGACTACCACATGCCTCCTCCGATACATGTGGAGTCGCCAGCCGCTTCTTTTCACCTGACAGTGAGGCGTTTCGACAGGGGGACATAACGCGTGGGAGGATCATGCTATTCCCCCCAGTTCCCCCTCCCCACCGAACAGCGGCCCCGTACAACCAGAGGAGGCACTAGTGCAGCGACCAGGACACATACCCACATCCGGCTTCCCGCCCGCAGACACGGCCAATTGTGTCTGTAGGGACGCCTGACCAAGCCGGAGGTAACATGGGGATTTGAACCGGCGAGCCCCGTGTTAGTAGCCAACGGAATAGACCGCTACGCTACCCGAACACCTGCCTTGTCTCACTTTGAACATTTTCACCACTCTTCTTATTCTTCTTATTTTCTTTTTAACCATTCCAACTGTGAATTACATTCTTTAGTTTGTCCTGTCAGTTATTACAATAATTTTTTTAAATTTCATTGGCTTTTATTCATGTTTGATTTCAAACATCTGTTAACCTAATTTTAGAGATGTACTGACCGCGTTCATCATCTGTTTGGAATTTTGCGATGTCTTTGCATAAATGTTGAATACAATCACAGATAACTGGAGATCATTGTACAGCAGTGTACTGACCGAGAGCAGGCTCCACACTGATGGGAGAGGACTCCTGAGACTCATCACTGAGGCCGTACTGGTTAACGGCCTGGACACGGAAAACATAGGTGTCCCCTGGGACCAGGCCATGGACCACAAACCTAGGAGAGATGGAGGGAGACAGGGAGAGAGAGATTTAGTTTATATTTATATTTGATTCCACTGCCGCCATTCCTTTCAAAGCACTGTCTAGCCAGATACTTAAAGGTGTAATCAGCGAAGTGTTTCTCTAGAGACCACCATCAGCCACCAGTAGGAATTACAGCAATGTCATCTACGATGGCCCTCGAGTGACAGAACTAATGCTAATAACATCGCACACCTTCACATGTCACCAATGGCAGAGATGTCAGAGAAATGTCAGGTGAAGAAATAATCCTATTCTAAAACACTGTACAATGTGAATAACTAATCATGTTATAAAACACTGCATAATATAACTGATCATTTTATCAAACATTGTACAAAACATACAACTAGCCATGTTATAAAACAATGGAACATTTTTGTAACTTCTCACACATGGTTGTATATATATATATATATATATATATATATATATACACTACCGTTCAAAAGTTTGGGATCACATTGAAATGTCCATATTTTTGAAGGAAAAGCACTGTACTGTTCAATGAAGATAACTTTAAACTAGTCTTAACTTTAAAGAAATACACTCTATACATTGCTAATGTGGTAAATGACTATTCTAGCTGCAAATGTCTGGTTTTTGGTGCAATATCTACATAGGTGTATAGAGGCCCATTTCAAGCAACTATCACTCCAGTGTTCTAATGGTACAATGTGTTTGCTCATTGGCTCAGAAGGCTAATTGATGATTAGAAAACCCTTGTGCAATCATGTTCACACATCTGAAAACAGTTTAGCTCATTACAGAAGCTACAAAACTGACCTTCCTTTGAGCAGATTGAGTTTCTGGAGCATCACATTTGTGGGGTCAATTAAACGCTCAAAATGGCCAGAAAAAGAGAACTTTCATCTGAAACTTGACAGTCTATTCTTGTTCTTAGAAATGAAGGCTATTCCATGCGAGAAATTGCTAAGAAATTGAAGATTTCCTACACCGGTGTGTACTACTCCCTTCAGAGGACAGCACAAACAGGCTCTAACCAGAGTAGAAAAAGAAGTGGGAGGCCGCGTTGCACAACTGAGCAAGAAGATAAGTACATTAGAGTCTCTAGTTTGAGAAACAGATGCCTCACAGGTCCCCAACTGGCATCTTCATTAAATAGTACCCGCAAAACACCAGTGTCAACATCTACAGTGAAGAGGCGGCTGCGGGATTCTGGGCTTCAGGGCAGAGTGGCAAAGAAAAAGCCATATCTGAGACTGACCAATAAAAGAAAAAGATTAAGATGGGCAAAAGAACACAGACATTGGACAGAGGAAGACTGGAAAAAAGTGTTGTGGACGGATGAATCCAAGTTTGAGGTGTTTGGTTCACAAAGAAGAACGTTTGTGAGACACAGAACAAATGAAAAGATGCTGGAAGAATGCCTGACGCCATCTGTTAAGCATGGTGGAGGTAATGTGATGGTCTGGGGTTGCTTTGGTGCTGGTAAGGTGGGAGATTTGTACAGGGTAAAAGGGATTCTGAATAAGGAAGGCTATCACTCCATTTTGCAACGCCATGCCATACCCAGTGGACAGCGCTTGATTGGAGCCAATTTCATCCTACAACAGGACAATGACCCTAAACACACCTCCAAATTGTGCAAGAACTATTTAGAGCAGAAGCAGGCAGCTGGTATTCTATCGGTAATGGAGTGGCCAGCGCAGTCACCAGATCTGAACCCCATTGAGCTGTTGTGGGAGCAGCTTGACCGTATGGTACGCAAGAAGTGCCCATCCAACCAATCCAACTTGTGGGAGCTGCTTCTGGAAGCGTGGGGTGCAATTTCTCCAGATTACCTCAACAAATTAACAGCTAGAATGCCAAAGGTCTGCAATGCTGTAATTGCTGCAAATGGAGGATTCTTTGACGAAAGCAAAGTTTGATGTAAAAAAAATCTTATTTCAAATACAAATCATTATTTCTAACCTTGTCAATGTCTTGACTCTATTTTCTATTCATTTCACAACATATGGTGGTGAATAAGTGTGACTTTTCATGGAAAACACAAAATTGTTTGGGTGATCCCAAACTTTTGAACGGTAGTGTATATATATATATATATATATATATATATATATACATACCCCCCCCTTTTTTTCCTCCCTAATTGTACTTGGCCAATTACTCTATTTTTCGAGCCATCCCGGTCACTGCTCCACCCCCTCTGCCAATCAGGGAGGGCCACTGTAACTACCACATGCCTCCTCCGATACATGTGGAGTCGCCAGCCGCTTCTTTTCACCTGACAGTGAGGAAGTTTGCCAGGGGGAAAGCATAGTGCGTGGGAGGATCAAACTGTTCCCCCCAATTCCCCCTCCCCCCCAAACAAGCGCCCCGACCAACCAGAGGAGGCACTAGTGCAGTGACCAGGACACATACCCACATCCGGCTTCCCATCCCACTCGCAGACATGGCCAATTGTGTCTGTAGGGACGCCCAACCAAGCCGGAGGTAACACGGGGATTCGAACCGCCGATCCCCTTGTTGGTAGGCAACGGAATAGACCGCCACACCACCCGGACGGGTAAATCCCTTTGTGACAAAAAACCCCACTATCAATGCATTTGAGTATCACATTGCAGAACCTGGGATCATACTCATGGTGTATAAACTGTCTGCGTGAGGACGAGGGCTGACCTGGTGTCTCTGAAGGGCTTGTGGTTGCACGGGAACCACTGCTTGTCGCCGGCAACACGTCCGTCGATGTAATATCCCATGAGGTTGTTGAGGTGTTTCGGAGGATCCCACTGAACAAACACAGAGGATTTGGTGTTTCTGGTGGCCACAACCTGGCCTGGAGCGGAGGGGACACCTGTTACCAGAGGGGGGAAATTTATCGTCAGTGCTTTATTTATTTTTTTCTTTATTATTTTTGTAATTGAACTTCATAATGCAAGTTTTCAATTGGGCAGCCAACAGAGTATTTAAACCTGGAGCACTATGTTCTGACATGTAGTTCTCAGTAGATCTCTGTATCCATCAAACAACAACAAAAAAACGCAAGTTTATCACATAATATCAGAAATATGGACGAAATATGAAAGTATCGATCCGAAAAATGGCCTTTCATTAGGGTATCAGCTTACAAACCGGTGACTTTACCTGCACTCCTTTCCAAAGTGACATCCTTTGCTATTTTAAAACTATGTACAATAGTTATGACATTTTTTGCATTATATCTCAAATTTGGGATACCATAAATATAAAATGTTTTGTTTCAAAATGACGGATCTCATATTTAACCGTTATGTAAAAAGAAATTCAAAATGGTAGTCCATATATTCATACAGTAAGGATGTTGAACTATGCGAACAGGGTCAGACAGTATTCAGTCGCCGTCGGCTTCATCGTCCATCACCAGAAAGCACACTTAATCACATTTGTAGTCTTATTAATTCAACCCCTGACCCGGGTCTGATCCTGTACAAGTCAGCACCGAGGACGTGTAAATTTAGTTCCCGTTTGTCCAGTTTGGAGGGAACAATTTGATTGGTAATATGTGCGTGCATGTAAATGTGTTGATTGTTTAGTAAATAAGGAACACTGAGAGAAGTATTTGCATGAGGTTAAGTTCTTATTGGACACCCTGCAGGGGATGTGTAACTACACACCAAAGAGACATATTGATAGTACAATGGAGTGCTATTTTCTGAGCTTACCATTTTTACACTTCACTTAACTTACTTTAAAATACACTCATCTGAATATAAATGAATGACTAAACAAATAAATTAATAAATAAATAAATAGTTTGGCAGTAGCAGTAATGATAGGGGCAAATAACACAACTAAAAGGCAAATCATAGCCTTGATTTGGCCACCATGACTGATTTTGAAGGTGGGACGAAGTCAGTTCTGGTCTTAGGTGGTTGTTATTTTGCAGTACAAGCGTTCAGGGTGTTTTTTTTATCCCCTAATGGAGTTGTGTTTGAGTTTGTGTGAGATTAAGGGGTTTTTTTTTGAATGGAGATTTTACAATTTAGTCTGTGATATCTTGTTGTCTTTTGTCCCATTTTTCATCAAGTGTAAAGAACTCCAGCACTTATTGACAAAAGAAAGCCGAAGTTCCAACACAACTGTGATGTCAAATCTTGTAAAGTTAAAGTTATACAGAGTGTATTTGCAGCCAAAGAAGTATTTTCAATACTGGCAGATCCAGGTATGATCTGCATACTTTTTTTGTGGTTGTTGGGTTCTTTTTGGGGGGGGGGGTCCCCCCTTTTCTCCCCAGTTGTGGAGTCGCCAGCCGCTTCTTTTCACTTGACAGGGAGGAGTTTCGCCAGGGGGACGTAGCACGTGGGAGGATCACACTATTCCCCCCAGTTCCCCCTCCCGCCCCCCGAACAGGCGCCCCGACTGACTGACCAGAGGAGGCGCTAGTGCAGGGATCAGAACACATACCCATATCCGGCTTCCCACCCGCAGACACGGCCAGTTGTGTCTGTAGGGATGTCCGACCAAGCCGGAGGTAGCACGAGGATTCAAACCAGCGATCTCCATGTTGGTAGGCAACGGAATAGACCGCTATGCTACCCGGACACCCCATGATCTGCACACTTTTGACAACATTTGGTCAAAGGCAAATGGTTTACTTTGGGAAAAAGATGACTGGTGGTGTTATCAACTTAACCTTGAAGTGTGTCAAAAGTGGGTCCTGATGTTAGTGTCAGCGAGTTGTGAGCTAATTTCAATGTCCAGAGTGAACAAACATATTCCTGCTTGTGAGTTTAAAAAAAGCAAGTTCACGGAAGAAACTCCTGGTGATAGTTGACCCGGTCATCCTCAGCCATGCAATCACCATACACATCAATTACAATCACTCCCAGTAACAGTCCGATTTACTGCAGAAACGACCAGTTCGTGCTGCTCACTGTTACTTCTCTGCTGCGGTGACATTTGCTCGGCTGCTGCTTACCTACCTGCAGACTGTTTTGACCTGCTGTTCTGTACCATATGAGGGATTTGTGCTCCATGTTTCTCATAGCTTTAGTGCATTCTTGGTGCAATCAGTGCCTACAGGCAAACAATTCATTGCAAAATCTAAAAGTAATATTTCGCTATTCTGATGCAATAAAAACATACTTTTCAAAATACACAAGTTGCCAAATTGAACAAAAGGTGGACATGACCTTGGCATTTACACTGTGCCAGACCCGAGTCAAAGAGCATTTGGAAATAATCCTTTGTAACTGTTTTAACCTACAAGGAGAACAGGGTGGCTAAACCCTCTCTGCATACCAGGTGTGTGTTTTACAGAAAACTCTGTAAAACAGACATTTATATGGATTAATTTTGCTGTACGTGTTAAATTATCCTATGTCGTGCTAAATCTCATCCACTCGACACCTGGAATAGCTTTATGCGTACACAAGGAACAATTTGCAAACCCTGCTAACTGTAGAGGTGGGCAAAGCTGTGCCCATCAGTGATGGTTAGTTTTTCCAAAATGCATGTTTGAGAGAATGAGTTGAGGTTGTGGATTATCCCAGGTGTGATACTCAAAGTGCAGAAATCGGTGAGTTTAGAACCAGTGGTTTTAGAGCCAGTGATAGAAACATGTAATTGTACTTACCGACAGGCCGCTCACTCCCTGAAACATGCAGGTAAACATTCTCTCTCAACAGAAGCATCTTTTAAAGGAACCATTATGTGGAACATCTGTTTGTAAGGGAATGTGCATGTGAAGTGCATGTGTTGCCAGCTACACGGTATGTTTGCTGTTTGTCTCCGTACCCCTGTGCAGAATGGATGTGCATTTATGGTATGTTTATGCATGTGTTCCTCAGTGCCTGCATGTTAATGTGTATATACATATGTGTTTGTGTTCCTGTGTGCCTGTGTGTGTGTGTTTCCCCACCCCCCTTTTCTCCCCAATTGTACTTGGCCAATTACTTCACTCTTCCGAGCTGTCCCAGTCGCTGCTCCACCCCCTCTGCCGATCCGGGGAAGGGCTGCAGACTATCACATGCCTCCTCCAATACATGTGGAGTCACCAGCCGCTTCTTTTCACCTGACAGTGAGAAGTTTCACCAGGGGGATGTAGCACATGGGAGGGTCACGCTATTCCCCCCAGTCCCCCCCCCCCCGCTGAACAGGCGCCCTGACCGACCAGAGGAGGCGCTAGTGCAGTGGCCAGGTCACATGCCCACATCCGGCTTCCTACCCGCAGATATGGCCAATTGTGTCTGTAGGGACGCCCAACCAAGCTGGAGGTAACATGGGGATTTGAACCGGAGATCCCCGTGTTGGTAGGCAACAGAATAGACCGCCACGCTACCTGGACATCCGTGCCTGTGTCTGTTACTGTAGGTGTGGCTCTTTGGCTGTTTATACTGTGTATGAATGTGTGTGTGTGTGTGTGTGCGTGTGTTTCCTTGTGCTAAGGCTACACCCTTACCGTGCTCATCCACTTTTCGGATGGGCTTAGTGGGCATGGATGCCTCGCTGGAGCCGTACATGTTGACTGAATACACTCTGAACTGGTACGATTTCTCATCTTGCAAATCGAAAACCGGGTAGCGAGGCGATTGCAGTTTGACTGCAGTGTTGATCTTCTGCCATGCTCCAGTGCCTTCTAAGCACTACGGGAGAGTCGGGGGGTGGGGGGGAGTTACATGAAACTATACAGCCATCGATAACAACCTCATCGGTGTAGCACAAAGTTTGTTACTTGTTATGATGTGCCAAAATGTATGTTTATACAGAGTAGAACTTCAAATAAGTTTTGGTTCAAATCATTCAAAATGAGGAAAAGTGCAATCAACTGATTGGTTCATTATCCACTTGTCTATCTATCTGGTCATCTATCTGTCTCTATTTCTATCTCTATATGTCTTTCCATTTTCTTTCTATGTATCCATTTAGCTGTCTATTAATGGGGTAGTATGTCTCATTTTCTATCTTTTATAAAAATAGTTTCAAATTTTGAATTAAAAGACCCTTTTTTCTGAACTGAAAGCAAGTTGAGCCTCTGTGTTTGTTCTGTCACTACTGTGCAGAAAACAATTCTCCCATCTCAAAGTCTGTTCCCGGGAGCCACAATAATCCCATTTAATCCTGCTTATTACAGAGCTACACTGATGGAAAAGGATGGCCAAAGAGGAAGCGGCAGACACGCACCTTCTCAATGACGTACCACAGAGGAGCCCGTCCCCGAGGGCTGGGGGGCTTCCAACTCAACACAACATAGGATCTGAAAATCTCAGAGGCATGCACATCAGTCGGCTCCCCGGGGATCGTTACATCACCTACGTTGGGAGTCAATGGTGTTGAGGCACACACAGTGGTAAGAAGCCATTGTAAAAGTACCCTGGGATGTATTTATCCCGTATCTGTCCTGCAGCCGTGCTGTGGACACTGCTCTCCTGAGCGCAACCGAGTTTCATTAAATCAGTTTAGAATCACACAACATGCGAGACTCTCTCTCCACCCGGAAATCCCTCCAAACGTCAACCAAAACTGAGTTTGTCCAAACAAGTGTTCTTGGTATTGGAGCCTAAATAAGGCAACACTTTCATCAAAAGAGCAGTAAAAAAGTGGGGATTTTACAATGGCTATGAATATGAAACTGCATTTACTTTTACACCGTCTTTGAGTTTAAATAAAATGAAGCAGGGTAGGGACAGGAGTTGTGTTTGTTTTTGCACAACACAACAGAGTTAGATCTGCAGTCACATGGGAATGGTTTAGATGGAGAAAAATTAATAGTTATTTTTAATGGAATGAATGGTATAAAGCGGAGGTCAGTTTAAATCATACAGTGCTCACAGTTAGAGCAAAAGATTGCACTGCAAAAATTGTTAGAGAAGCTAAAATCCAGCAAGTTAAAGCGGATGATTAATTCATTTAAAAATTGAAACTTTAGGTCATTGTTTAAAGAGCCCTGCACATATTGTAACTCATTTTGTATATGACAAAAGGTTACACAGAATGTAAAAGAAACCAGGAGTCACCCTGATTTTTAGATAATATAAAAATTATTTCCAAAAATAAGAGGCTTTTGTTTTTTACCTAAACCCTCATCAAGAAAATACAGAAACCTCCCATACAGCATGTGTGCTAACAGATTAATCAGTAAGATACTAATAACTAGTAGTTAATGACTTATTGCGGAATGATTGCGGTCATGTGGCAAAAAGGTGCTACTCTGAACAGTTGAAAAACGGGTTTTCTGCCAACAACCCTATCATCAGTCTGGAGAGGTTTGAAAGACATTATCAACTGCAGGAGACCATCCCCACACACTGCAGGGAACCATCAACTGGCTGACGATCTAAATAGGTTTTACTGCAGGTTTGATAAGCAAACGTTTACATCCCTCACCCTCTCTGGCCACAACACACAACCAACTGCACTCCCTGCCACCCACTCTCACCTCTCCACCAATCCCCCACCTGCACTTAGGATCTGTGTTGAGGATGTGTGCCAGCTCTTCCAGACAAAGATTAGGGAGGCACTGGGCCCGGATGGCTTGTCACCCTCCTGTCTGAAAGTCTGTACTGACCAGCTGGCCCCCACTTTCACACTGATCTTCAACAGATTACTGGAACTGTGTGAAGTCCCCTACTGCTTCAAGAGCTCCACTATCATCCCGGTCCCCAAGAAACCCCGTATCACAGGATTAAATGACTACAGGCCCATTGCCCTAACATCTGTGGTCATGAAATCCCTCAAGACTGTTGTTGGCCCACCTGAAGGAACTCACAGGCCCCCTGCTCAACCCCCCTGCAGTTTGCCTACCAAGCAAACAGGTCAGTGGAGGATGCAGTCAACATGTGATTGCACTACATCTTCCAACACCTCAGCTCCCCAGGGACACACGCAAGGGTCCTGTTTGTGGACTCCAGCTCAGCATTCAACACCATCATCCCAGATATCCTCCAGTCCAAACTCACCCGGCCCACTGTACCAGCTTCCATCTGCCAGTGGATTAAAAACTTCCTGACAGACAGGAGGCAGCTGGTGAGGCTGGGGAAAATCACCTCCAGCACCCGAACAATCAGCACTGGCATCCCCCAGGGATGTGTGCTCTCCCCACTGCTCTTCTCCCTCTACACAAATGAATGCACCTCAGGTGACCCGTCTTTTAAACTCCTGAAGTTTGCAGATGACACAACCATCACTGGCATGATCTGGAATGGTGATGAGTCTGCATATATATGGGAGGTTGAACAGCTGGCCCTCTGGTGCGGCCATAACAACCTGGAGCTAAACACGCTCAAAACTGCGGCAGTGACACTTCAGGATGAGCCCCCCAATACTGCACCCCCCCCCACCATACTCAACAGCATGGTGTCTGCTGTGAAAACCTACAGATTTCTGGGTTCCACAATCTCCCAGAACCTAAGGTGGGCATCCATCATAGACACAATCATCAAAAAGGCCCAGCAGAGGATGTACTTTCTCCCCCAGCTCAGGAAGTACAACCTGCCTCAAGAACTGCTGATTCAGTTCTACAATCCAATAATCCAGTCTGTCCTCTGCACACCGATCACTGTCTGGTTTGAATCGGCCACCAAACAGGACAGGGACAGTTAAGACTGCAGAGAAAAATCATTGGTGCCAACCTGCCCTCCATTCAGGACTTATACATCTCCAGAGTCAAGAAACGAGCAGGCAACATCACTACAGACCCATCCCACCCTGGTCACAACCTGTTCCAACTCCTCCCCTCTAGCAGGCGCTACACAGCACTGTACACCAACACAACCAGATATAAAAACAGCTCCTTCCGCAGGCTGTCATTCAAATGAACGCTTAATATTGTCCAAAAAATCCAACCATTTTGTATATACTGTACTGTACATTGTACGTATGCTGGTACGCTCTGTCATGTCCATCTACCTCAGGTATATGTAAGTAACCTGCTAACATCTATCTCAGCATCTCTGATATATTCTCTGCACCACTGCACTTTATTGCCTCTTATTTCGCCTGTATAGTCAATCCTTGTGTATACATCTGAAGATTGTTGTGTTGTTATTCTATGTTAAGTTGTTTATTTGCAGTTTATTTACTGGTATTCATATTTTCGAAGTGTTTTGTGTTCATTCACACGATTTGAATTCGCAGCTCCTAACTTTGAAACACAATAAATGGATGACAATACAGATGATCGGTGAACTATGTCGCTGTTAGAGGATTACCATAGAGATTTCTTTCAATTCAACTCTTTTGTCACCTGCAAATGTGATCTAATGTGGGAAGTGCTGCTCAGCAGACAGCATCAGAGTTGTACTGCATTAAGTGCACATTAGATTTTGGTTGTTGTGTTAAATGTTGTATTAAACGTTAACATGATGGTGAAATTGAACAGGGAGAGTTGCTTTGTGAGATTAGGGTTGTTATTCAGAGTTGGGAAAGGGTCTTAAGCTGGAAGGATGCAAGTCTCTTAACCCAGAAAAACCATCATATACAACTACCTTCCAGGTCATCATCCTTGATCACTATGTCAGGTTTCCCATCAAGTTTAATCACTGTTACAGGGAAGGACAACAACAGACGCATTAGACAAAGTTTCTGTGGTGGCGGTGGGCAGTTTTCTAGTTACCTTCCTCTGTACCTTGCAGTCTCTCGCTCTCGGCTGGGTCAATGGCGGTCACTTTGTCAGACTTGCGGGAGGGCCTGCCAATACCGGCACTGTTGACAGCCCTGACCCGGAAGTGGTAGGCGTGGCCTAGACTCAGGCCATGCACCGGGTATTTACAAACCTTCACAGGGGAGTCGTTGCACTGGACCCAGGTGTCGCTGCCAGCCTCGCACCTGTGTGTGAGACAGAAGGGCGTGATATCATCCGTCTAATGATATCACCAGAAACAGATGTGATGGCACGGTATACTCTGATGTCTTGGAAAATCAGCAGGGAATCAGTGTAAAATATAAATGAATCTGTCAATTTTTTTTGTGCTAAATACCTTGATAAACTTGTCATGGTTTTATTAGATTATTATTTCGGCTGTTCAGCATACTGTGAGTATTAACTGGACAGTATGTTAGCTTTCAATCCTGACAAAGACAGAGCTTAAAGAAAGCAAACAAAATTCTTGTCACACAGCCATGAAGTGATCAGTCAGCTCATTTACCAGAAATCACCATATTCCTTTGAATATCATGTAACAATTAAGAACTTTTTTTGGGGGGGGGGGCTCTTTTCTATGATATAATTTGAACTTTTAAATGAAATTTTAGCTAAAGGGAAAATTCACCAATTTTAAACCTTGAAAACACTTGCAGTTGTTAATTTCTGTATCTTTGGGGTGGCAGTGAGACAGTTTTTTTTTCCATCCACAAAGTGCCGTATGGTGACATCAGGTGACAGCCAGAAAAAGCATAGCCTAGTTTAATTTAACTTGGGTTTCTTATCTCCACAGTCTCCTTAAAATGCCGTTCTCTTGGCTAAGCTCTGTCACCACAGTGGAGATAACATCCCATGACCTTAGTGCAGAGGATTTTATGGATGGCAATACAGGAAATTGCATGCAATGCGTTCTGGTGTGTATAGGCACTGTGGGAAACACTGTGAGCAGAAGAACATTGATTTCCCCATCAAAATAGTACGTGGTAAGGATTTTATTGCTTCGGTTGACTACATTATCCCATCAGTACTGATTACACATGTACAAAACCATCTGTGAATTTTACCTTTAAGTTTATAATCTGTTTTAGCTATTTCCTGTGGCACATCTATGGTGCGGTTTGATTTTTCTATGACTGTGCCAAATCCAACCTAGAGAAAGAATTTCTTGAGTGTGATCAAGGTGAGGATCACTGAACAGAACTGACCTGTCCACAAAGTATCCGGTGATTAGCGGCTCATTGGTGGTGTTTGGGGGCTTCCAGGCGACAAGGACATAGTCCTTGTTGACATCGTACGCCTTGACGCTCATCGGTGCACCAGGTGCCCCGGCCACAGAGGGAGCAGCATCTAGAGAGCAAATCAAGTCCATGAGTTAGGGAGAGAGGAAGTCAGGTGGGGCTGGGAATGAATAGGACAGTCAAAAAGAGATAGATACATACATACGTACATACATACATACATGGTCTATCTATCTATGTGTTGTTGTTTTTATTTAAACCCCCCCCCTCTTTTTCTCTCCCAATTGTATCTGGCCTACTACCCCGCTCTTCCGAACCGTCGCGATCTCTGCTCCACCCACTTCTGCCAATCCGTGGAGGGTTGCAGACTACCACATTCCTCCTTCAATACATGTGGAGTCGCCAGCCACTTCTTTTCACCTGACATCAGGGGGACGTAGCGCGTGGGAGGATCACACCATTCACCCCAGTGTCCCCTCCCCCCCAAACAGGCGTCCCGGCCGACCAGAGGAGGCGCTAGTGCAGCGACCAGGACACACCCACATTCGGCTTCCCACCCGCAGGAACGGCCAATTGTGTCTGTAGGGACGCCCGACCAAGCCGGAGGTAACACGGGGATTCAAACCGACGATCCTCGTGTTGGTACGCAACGGAATAGACCGCCACGCCACCCATATCTATGTGTTTAATGGAAAGGCTAACTTTCCAATTGACCTGTAGATAAATACTGATGATCTGTGTTTAAGTGGCTTTCTATTCTACTCTATTCTAGACAGACACACCAGACATTCAGATCAGATCAGGTTTGCTGGGTCACTTCTTACTTTTCACAAATACTCATCTCCACTGTTATGTCTGTCATGTAAACTGCTTTGACATGTCACTCGGGGTAAAATTACACCATAACTTCATAGTGACACAACTGCCATACACAATGCATTTCCGTTGATAAATGTATAAATCTTTTACTAATTTCCAACAGAAATCAAGGTATATCTCTGTGTACAATGTTCCACTGAGTGGACAACATTCATTTTTGGGCGTGATGGTATAGGTGTGTTTTTCTTGTTGAGTGTGTGTGTGTGTGTGTGTGTGTTTATGTATACAGTACGTGGGGCAACAATTTACCTTTAAATCCCCCCCAATAAATTGTTCCTTTTTGCTTCATAAATTAACAAATAGAAAAAAAGCAGGCGTCATTGGTCTTACCTTCCACAAACAGGTAGGCACTGTGCTCTGCAGTGCCGTCCTTAGTGAATATGCGAAGGGTGTAAAGACCCTCGTCATCTTTGGCCAGGTGGGGCAGCGTCAGACGGGCAGCTCCTCCACCCACTGACATCTCCACCAGCTTACTTGGCTTCAGCAGTTTATCTGTCAGCAGACAAGATGGAGGATGTATTTAGAAACAACCACACTGTAAAGGCAACCCAGCTGTGTCTGGATCCAGTTCTTGTATTTTTTATTACTTGGTATTATTTTGATAGTTGATGAATTCCTCAACACATATTTCCTCTTTTTCTGTGCAACTTGCACGAGGTCATGATCAGGTCCTATATTTTCAAGCTTTTAAGAGACGATGCTCTCCTGTGTGGTTTAGAATGAAAAGAAGCGTGTTGCTCATGGCACTTGAAAGATTTCGCCTGTACAATTGTGATTTTAAAGCTGCTGTAGGTAATTTTGGAGAGGTGTGCAATATGTTTGTAAAAAAAAAAAATCCACACACCCTCCTCGCTCTGCTGAGTAGAAAGTGCTATGTAAATGCACTGCATTTACCATTTTGATATAAAACTTCAAACACTAAGATAAAAACTAAAAACAACATCCATCTAAAAGTCTTAAGTTGGGGAGAGAGATATGTGGGTCTGCATCCCAGCAGATTTTTAGCTCTCTCCCTGGCTCTGGTGTGAGTCTTGATGGGAGTATAGCTGCATTTAAACTTGTCTTGAGCCAATTAGGCTGACTCAAGATGGGTGCAATCGTACCCTACTCGCCAAACAGTGCATTGTCGAAACACGGTTTTTGAAACCCTGTTATTGGAAATGTATTAGATATTTCTGAATTGAGGCTTTTAGGGGAACAGTGGACATGAGAAGTGTGCTTGTACTGAAAAACAGTGCGAGCTCAGGACCTGGAAAGGCTAGTTCAGGGGTGGCTAACCATGTGCCATGGAGAGCCATGTGTATGCAGGTTTTCATTCCAACCCGACTCCACACCAGGTGATTTCACTGATTAGCAACCCTTCAAACAAAGAGGAAGAACGTATCAGTGAAATCACCTGGTGTGGAGTGGGGTTGGAATGAAAACCTGCACAAACATGGCTATCTATGGCACATGGTTAGCCACCGCTGGGCTAGTTAGATGACTTTACTGTCTCAAGGGTCGGGCTCATATTGGCCAGTCTCCTGGCTAAGACGCGGCAAGAATGTATGGCACCATGATTACCTAATCTAACATGGGACCATCGTGAAATACAAAAATATCGTGTAGTCTGATCCTGGCTTAAGCATGCTTCATTTGGCTGGAGGCATCAAATGCTTTGATTCATTAGATCACAAGGTTAAGCGAGTTTCAAACCAAAACTGGAGAAGAAGGTGCTTACACCTGTATGAAGTACCAAAGTGCATAAAAAACCAATAAAGGGGACAAACTGGACAGAGCTATTCTTTTTAATACATTACAAATATACAAATGTCATTTTTACTGTGATTTTTTTTTCTACAAACCTAACTGACCAGGCCGTACTAATTGACCAGACCGTACCGTGAAACAGAAAAACAAATGTGTGCTGTGGTCTCTCACCGTCTCTGTACCACTGGGCTATTGGTGGTACGTTGGGAAGGTCAGGAACCACCACCATGGTGCACACCAGGCTGATAGAGCTGCCCTCGACTCCAAAGGACACTTTGAAATGCTCCAGCAGGGTGACCTCCAGCTTACTGGGGTGGATCTCCGTCAGATGGGGCACTGGAAGGGCAGGAAAACAGAGAATGAAAATGGTTTCGACACGTCACGAAACACGGCGTCTTTAACTTCTCCTTCATTTGCCTCTGAAAAAACACCAGACTGCTTGGTATACATTACAGAGAAATCAAAGGCTCTCGTTTGAGCTCTTTATGTAAATGAGGTTACCATGGGGCAGATTCAAGAGTTTAACCTCTTAAATTTGTTCACAAAATATGCAGATTTCACCTTAAAATCCCCTAAAATATCAACATGAATGAATGGGTAAGCGAAGTATGTTTTTAAAGGGAAAATTAGAAAGAGTAAGGCGAGTGTTCTGCAGGGTTGTTTTTTTTTCACTTTTCTACGGAAAACCAACTGAAATTTCTAAAAAGGCTTTAAGATAGAAAAGGCTTGAGAGATTTTCAAGGGGTCAAATTAAAGGGTTTGGTTTTATTTTGACTGTTGTTATCATATCAGCTAGAAAACCTCAGCAGAATCATAAACACTGCAGTCATAGTAAACACTCGTCTATGACCGTCATATTATTCACATCTCATACAGAAACAGAATAGGGTGCAGACTATTTACTGGTGAACTGAAGGCACATGGGTGACAATGGCTGCGACACCATGTATGTAGTAGTCTGAGAAAACCAGCTCACTGCCTCCTACATCGAACTGTATTTGAACACTGTTCTACTCTAATACCGATTGTCTGTCCAGCAGACACATCGTTTGAAACAGATAAAATAACAAGAAAAGTTGTGGATCTCAGCTTTAATAATTAGAAAAATTAGATGAGATTACACTTGATCTCATCAGAAGATGTTTAACATTTATTTCAAAAATGAGGAAAAATCAAAGTACTTGACTGGTCTTGAAAAATGATCACAATTGTGTACTATCCGAGACAGAGTCAGGTCCGAGTTGTAATGCCGTGAAGTCCGACACGAGACCGACACCTTCAAAATGCGGACTCGAGACTGAGCCCATACTCCTGTACTATAGCCCTATAAACAGCATACTACATCATACCATACAATACAACCATACTCTAACTTAATCTGAGATCTTTCCCTCTGGTATTTATTGAGAAATGTCACCTGTGTGTCCAAATTTTTGCTACTGAATTTGCACCAGGTGCCTATTGTTTCTGCTTTCCCCCTGACCTCGAACCAAGTCGACAGCCTCTCACAATAGTTTCCATTGCTTATCAGCCATCTTTGACAGTTTTATTTGTTGTCTTTAAGTAGAAGAGGCAACATCTCGGCCCGATTCCATCATTCAGCCACTGGACCCTCCCCACCCCCACCCCTCACCCTCACTCACCTAGACCAAGATGGCAGGACTCTGCAGCTATCCCAGCTGCCCCTATGAGGAAACAAGAGTCACAGGGAGCAAAGAAACAAGCGACCAAAAATGTTAAACATTTTAAATTTTAAAAGATCTTTTTAAGGCATTGTGAGAAGTACAGAAAGAGGATGGAGTAGTGAGAGAGAGCAGGGGAGATATAAGAGAGTTTTGTGTGTGTGTGTGTGTGTGTGTGTGTGTGTGTGTGTGTGTGTGTGAGTATGTGAAGACTGATTTGAGTTTTTAACCATAACCATGCTTACAGAGTGTTAAAAAAAGCAAGCAGACACATACACATATGGGACAGTCCACCATACCAGACCAGGACTTTGGCCTGTTAATAGTTGAACGCATTTGAAGCCTACAGAAAGTCCACAAACCCTATTTCAAAGATCACATTTCCTATAATATTTTTGCACACAAAGTGCAAAATGGAGTCTTTTATGGCAGAAGCATTGATAAATGAAGAAGAGGAGTTAACTTGCGTCCAAGCAATGGCAGCAAGGACAATGATGAGGTAGTATATGAGACTAATTAATGGAGAGAGAGACATTTCCTCATTTCCATTTCTCCTGCAGTCTGGCATGAAATAGTGCTCGTGTGAAACTGGCAAGCTGAAGCACATTTTGTATGATACATGGCATGGACAGATCCCCACGGACACAAAAAAATGACTGATGCATGGACCCCCGTACATGGAGAAATTCTTCTCAATCATTACTTTTTAGTGTTAGGATTTGGGATTACGTTTAAGGTTAGAATAAAGATTTGGTTAAGATCAGGGCAATGGTTAAGATCAGACACGTAGCTCTGAGGGTTAAGGTTAGGGCTCAAGGCTAGGGAATTAATAAAGTCAGTGACGGTCCTTGCAAATACAGAAAAAACAGACTAGTTGAGACAGGTTTTTCCGCACATATACCGGCAAAATACAGCTGAATCAGGTGCTTCTCAGCTCAAGGACAGCAAACTTCCAGAGGACAAAGGGGACTGGAGCACACTGATTAATTCACAGCTTTTAATAGCACAAACAGACTAACATTTTTAACACTACTGTGTCTTCATCAGAGTCGAAGTGAGAAAAACAAACATCTGTGTGTGAGATAGAGAGAGAGAGAGACAGAGAGAGAGAGAGAGACAGAGAGAGAGAGACAGAGAGAGACAGAGACTTACTCTTGACAGTAACCGTAGCCTTGCTGGTGGCTGTTCCATACTGGTTGATGGCCACAGCGCTGTACTCAGCAGTATCGCTCACTACACACCTACAAGATGTGGCAGCATGGAAAGTGGTCAGCCTCTCATTGGCTACCAAACAGGACATTACTTCACACATTGTCCATTTTACTCACACAGTGAATAAACTCTGAGTAAGAATCTGTTATGTCAGCAAAGCACTTCTGAAAATACCAATAATTACACATGGTGGTCTCTGTACAAAGGATACAATACAGCATTACACCAATTTTGCCCCAACCAACAACCTGGGGAAAACCAGTGTTGACTGTTGGTGCAAATAGCTCAACATGGGTCATCTGACCTGGGTCAGCGATCCTGGTTATGACCTGGGTTTTATATGGGTCGGCTTTGGTAAGAGAGGGGAAACACAAGTTTACATGGGTTTCCATCAGGGAACCTCATTGGTTATGACTGGGGGAGTTTAGTATGACGTAAACGGCACTTTAATACAAGGGTTCTGATGAGCTAGCATGTTTTTGCATTGTGTTTTCATAAGGTGACTGAATTAAAAAAAGAAATCCTATAAAATCAAGGACTGCCTGACCAAACACCAGCTTCTCCATGCCGACCGCCATGTTGAATATCCACTGTAAATAACACACACTGAAACTGACACTTTTAATGATGTTGAAACATGACTACTCAGTTTGTGATGTGTATGGAACTCAAGTTGTGGATCCAGGTTGACCCGGTATTGATCATAGTCGGGTACGAAATGGCCAAACGCAGATCGAACCTGTCTTCAGTACCCCATGTCATATTACAGGTTGTGTGTGCGAAAGGGGATTTAGTAAGCAGAAAAACAACGAGTATCTGAAAGTATCCATGCACTCTGAAGAAGTTGAGATTGTCCAGATTGCTCTAGATATCCAAGAAACCAAAGTAGCAAAGAAATTTAGGGAAGAAGAAACAAGGTGCGTTCAGGAAAAAATTGGTGTGATGAATGCCTGGCTAAAGGGTAGGTTTTTAAACTACTTCCCAATGTTTAATGTGCGCTTTTATGCTCCTTCCTCTGACTTTAAGTTTCTCTGTTTGTATGTTATGTGAATAATGGCCACATGATCGCCGCTCAACTCTAAAGACCTAAAAAAGGCGTGAAGCACCTGATGGAACAATCTTCTGTAATTCGATCACATAAGAAACACTTGAGACATCTCCTTTTGGCATTGTGTAACGAGTAACTTTGGCTGTGGGTTGGGAGTGGGGGGGTAAGCAGTAGCAGTAGACCCCGTTATTTCCCCTTCACCGCTGTCTTTTTCCAAGGCTGGCTGTAAACTCCTGAAACGGTGGATTGTGGTGACGGCGGCCGAGCACCGCTCCTTTTTGAGAAGTGATCTCACTCCTTGGAAGTGCTGAGGAGCACTGAGGAGCGTCATGCTTCAGTCATGCAAGAGGAGACCGAGGGTGAGAATAGAAGAAGGAAATGTGACCTTCACCCTGGAAGGAACTATTTTTAAGGCCGTCCATTTTCTCCACTGGGGGTGGAATGGGGTTGGGGGGGGGTGCATGTACTGAGTTGATTTTCTTTTTTACCACAAGGAGTTTGACATTGGGAAGTCAGAAATACTCTAATACTCATTTTAGGAAGACTGTGTGTGTGTGTGAGAGTGAGAAAAGTTGGGATCTCCCAAATCACATAAAACAGGGGTCCCCAAAACTGACTGATGAGATACATGATGCAGCTGAGAGAGAGGGGGAGACAAAGTAAAAGAGAGAAGAGAAAGAATGGAAGAGATAGAGGGAATGTAACAGATACGGAGAGAGAGGATAGGGAAGAAAGGAGAGAGAGAAAGGGAGAGAGTGACAGAGCAGAAATATAAGAGAGAGGAAGAGAGGGCGTGTTTGAAGGGAGAAGCGATTGAGACAGAAAGTGGGAGAGCGAGGGGAGGAATTTGCGACTCAGATGACACAGAGGTCAGCAGTTTGACACCAACAGCTGAGGAGCCTCAAAGACGGGGCACAACTCTATGAACTGGGCTGTCTTTAGAGACCGAGCCTTACCCTCGACTAAATAGGAGACATTAACCCCACCCTTTGGTTTCTCTCTCTCTCTCTCTTATGCTGTGCATGTGTGCAAGCGTGTGAATGCATGTATGGGTTATGGTGGGTGTGAGGGTTGGCAAAGCTTCAATGGTATTATTGACAACTTTTTACTTTTGTTATATTGCGAGATGGAATAAGCACATCCATTTCCCTCCTTTTCTCTCTCTCTCTCTTCCTCTGACTCTGTCTGATAAATAAAGCAACATTCAAATAAAACAACAGGTGTTTTGGGTAAACCAGGGTAAGATGCCGCCATTTAGAACAATGTGTATTTTCTTTTAAAATGTATATAATTTGAATATCCCTGAGTAGGATAAGCGGTTTGGATAATGGATGGATGGATATCAATATAATGTGTACACAAGAAGTACGCTGACGTAAACACATTTAGAAGGTAATTAAATCACAGGCGGGACTACACCTTTGTTATCATAAAACTAAACGTAGAATCTTGTAAAGGGGCATCTTCCCCCACGATCTGGATAAGATGCCCCCTGACTGGGGGAAGAAGCCCCATGGACAATTTGTCACATCACCATGGATGCTTAGCTTACACTAGCGAAGACCCCAATCTAGCTAGCTAGCTAGCGTTATGGTGAGCTAATATTGCTAGCTATAACGTTATTATTGTAACATTAAGTCGGCTAGTTAGCCTTTTGCTAACGTTAGCTAGCTATTTTGTTATTATGTTAGATGATGGCATACACACCTTCTCAGAAATCTAACATTAGCAAGGCTAGACTAGACTATTCAAAATCATTGATGCCTATGGGGGCTTCTTACCCTATATCAGTCTTCCCTCAAAAATCATACTCTTGCCTTTTCACATATTACAGGAAAAAAATGCTATTTTTTTTGTTCAACCCAATGGATTACCCTCCATATGATTCTGATTTTAACGGTAAAAAATCTTGTATATGTATATCCTTATAAAAAACACAGAGGCTTATTTTGTACTGACAAAATATGACATCAACTTACCGCAAAACCACTTATTTTGATATCCTCCCACCAGTAAAATGATTTCGATGCTATCCAAAGATTAGCAAGGCCACTATCATTCAAGAAAAGAGCTGAAATAAAAATTGGCTCGATGTAGTGGAGAGGGGGAGAACTACGGGGGGGGGGGGGTCTTACCCCGTAAGTGTGTAGCGAATTAGGGGGGCAGCCGGAATGCGAACCTGGGTTGTAATATATTGTGTTTGCCTTCCTTAGCTGCAGTGTGTTCTGTTCCTACACAGCACCCGTAGCTCTGTTGAAATTGCGGGATAAACAAGCTGGCTCCCAACTGAGACGTGTGTCCCGTTTTAAATACATTACATGGTGTCAGAAGTCTGTCAAGAGCAGAAAAATAAGAATAATGGCATATTCGCAGTTTGAACACCCCACGATCGACTGGGAGGCTCCTGATTTATATGAAGAGTTTGAAAGATTCAGGGGTCATGTCACGTTCGTCTTCGATGGTCCTCTCTCTGAGCTAACAGCTAAACAGCGAGCCAGTTGGCTAGGCACATGGATCAGCAAGCAAGGTAGAGAAATCTACTAGACATTAAACTGGGCTGACGGTGAAAAAGAGGATCCGTCTAAGGTTTTGGATAAGTTTGCCAGCTACATCCGACTGAGGAAAAATAAGCAAATAGCCAGGTATCATTTCAAACAAAGGAAACAAGGACCAAGTGAAAGTTTTGATAACTTTGCTAAGGATTTAAGACTCATACTCATGGATTGTGAGTACACTGACCCAGATGACATGTTGATTGACGCCATAATCGCAGGAGTAAGAGAAAAAAAAAAGGTCCAAGAAAGACTGCTGGACAAAGGTGAGGACTGGACACTACCTAAAGCTATAGAAATCCCTCAGCAGTTTGAATTGTCACAGAAACAAATAAAAATCGTCAGAGAGGATGATTCACAAGTATCAGTAGTGTCTGCCAAAGCAAAGTACCCAGCACGTAATAAGAAGACATACAGTAAAGGACAGTCAAAACCCACACATCAGAGGCAGGCATCAGTCAACCAACCCAAAAGCTGCCCAAGTTGTGGAAAAGACCCCCAGCACAAGTGGAGCAAAGGAAAGTGCCCAGCTAAAAGTTCAGTATGTTCCTACTGTAAAAAACCAAATCACTGGGTGGCTGTGTGTCACAAACGTGCAGTAAATTCAGTGAGTGTTGAGCCAAGTCAGGATTCACCAGATGAGGAAATTCTGCACATAAATCTGCCACAGACTGATAGTCCTGCAGAGGACAAATGGAAAGTAAACTTGGAAATTCTGTCTCAGGAGGTGCAGTTCAGGATTGACACAGGTGCCAAATGCCATACACTGACCCTAGACAGATATCAGTTCCTCGTACACACAGGGGAGCTAAAATGCTCTAGCCCAGTACTTCGCTCTTATTCCAACCACAAGCTAAAGCCTGTCACTGCCGTTGATCTACTGATCAAACACAAGAAGTGTGAAATGAGTGCAGAGTTTGAAATTGTGGACATTGCACAGGAAAATGTACTCAGTGGTGATACAGCTGAGGCTTTAGGCCTGATTGTTCATCTGGACTCACTAAAAACACTACTGAAAAAAAAAACAAATTGAGCAGTACTGATGTCGCCATTCCAACACAGAGTGTACCAGCTGGACTTGATGAGTTCCCAGAACTGACACGCACCACTGGAACCCTACCAGGTACATACACAATCAAAATTGATCCAGATGCACAGGGCATGGTCCATCCTGTCCGCCGCCAACCAGCCTCACTTAGAGAAAAGATAGTGGAGAAACTACATGAGATGGAGAAAGATGGCTACATCACTAAAGATGACCAACCTACAGAGTTGGTGCGCTCTATGGTAGCCATAGTATGTAATGGCAAGATAAGAATCTGCATAGATCCAAGTGATTTAATTAGTCATAAAGAGGGAGCACCACCCCATGCGCACCATAAAGGAGGTTGTTTCCACAATACCTGTTGCCAAAGTCTTCTCAGTCCTGAATGCTAAATCAGGATTCCTTCAGACAGCACTGGATGAAGCGTCATCATTTCTCATGACCTTCAATACATTGGGATTTACAGATGGCTGAGACTCCCATTTTGACTAAAATACGCACCGGAAATTTTCCAACGTATCATGGACGAAATGCTTGAGGGCATCGGAGGAACCGTCAGTGTGATGGGTGATATTCTCATAGCAGCCCTCACAGTGGAGGAGTATAATACAATCCTGCGTAGAGTAGTTGAGAGAACAACAAGCTACAATCTGAGGCTCAACTTCAACAAATGTCACATTCGTCAAGCAGCAGTGCCGTATGTTGGACATCTAATAACGGCGGATGGACTGAAACCAGACCCGGCAAAAGTTGAGGCAGTACGGTGCATGTCGCCGCCAACAGACAAAGATGGTGTCCGCCGCTTTTTGGGCTTTGTAACGTACCTGTCAAAGGTCACACCAAACCTCAGTGAAGAGGATGCTCCACTGCGTCAGCTCCTCAAGAGTGATGTGGAATTTGCATGGCAGCCAGCATGGCAGCCAGCACAGCAGCGAGCTTTTGATAAACTCAAGGAGTTGTGCACCAATCCTCCAGCGCTGAAGTTTTTCGACCCCTCAGAGCCTGTCGAAATATACTGTGATGCCAGCAGCAGTGGACAAGGGGCAGTTTTGCTGCAGGACAGTCACTCCATTGTCTTCTCATCCAGGTCACTAACTGATGCAGAAACACACTATGCACAATTTGAAAAGGAGATGTTCGCCATTGTGTATGCCTGCATCAAGTTTCACAACTACAAATTTGGAACGCATGTCACAGTATACAGTGACCACAAGCCTCTCGAAGATATCTTTAAAACACCACTGCTGTCTACCCCCATGTGCATCCAGAGAATGCGTCTTCGACTACAATGGTATGATTTAACAGTCAAGTACAGGAGAGGCAAGGACATGGAGCTGCCTGACACACTGTCCAGAGCACAGCTTCCAAAGAGCACACCTGAGATGGCTGGCCTAGAGTGTGTCTCCATGCTCAACTTTGTTGCAGTTAGTGACCAGAAGTACACAGAACTGCAGGGGCGCACAAAAGAAGATATAAGCTGTCTCCAACAGACAATTCAGCATGGCTGGCCAGAACACAGACAGGCAGTGCCAATTCCTCTTCAGCCATATTGGGACTCAAGAAGCCAGCTTGTGCTATCTGATGGATTTGTGTACAAAAGACTATGTATTGTAGTGCCTCCCGCCATGCAAGAGCACATGCTAAGGCATATACACCAATCTCACTTAGGGATAGTGAAGCGTAAACAGCAAGCCCATGAAGTGCTATACTGGCCTGGCATGAGTGCTGAAATCAAAGAAATGGTCAGAAATTGCAGCAAGTGTGCTTATTTCCAAAATAAACTGCCCAGACAACCACTCAAGCCAACAGAAACACCAGAGCTGCCATTTGAGAAGGTGGCATCAGGTCTGTTTGAGTTTGAAGACAAACAGTATGTCCTCCAAGTGGATTACTACTCAAAATTTATTGAAGTAAACGAACTGAAAGACATGCGCAGTTGCACCACCGTAGAGACTCTGAAAGCTCAGTTCAGCAGGCATGGCATCTCTGCCACTCTACGGATAGACAATGGTCCACAGTATTCTTCAGAGGAATTTAAGGACTTCTGTAAGAGTTATGGTATTTCACACAAGACCTCTTCACCACACATGCCACACCATAGGCCGCGGAACCGGTATGGCCAGTAGGGCCGTGGCCATACCTACTTTGGCGTGCATCAAACATAAACGTGTAAAAATTCAAATCGCAAATACGTTACATTCTTAATGTATTGCACTTTTGCGCGCGTCCCGGGCTAATTTCCACTAGCTGTAAACATACGTACAGTACGTAGCCTATCACAAGCAACAAACTCTGTTTCCTAATGATTGATTGGTTATTTGTGTCACGTGAGCTTAGCGTCACATCGACGTGAATTCACAGAACAAAATACCAGCACTCTATGTAAGTAGACTAACTGCTAGTGTGTTCGCTAAATTTAAGCAATAGTAATGTTAAAATTGATGATGAAGCGTCGAAAAATAACTGATTTCTTCGGGTCAAAGTTAACCAAGGTAGCTGAGACAACCACCGTCACTCCAGCCCACAATGAGCCCTCTGAGGAACCAGAAGTAGAATGTCTAACTGTCGCTGCTCCAACTAGCCCCTCTGCCGCCGCTACCCTCAACGTTATGAGCCTCGCCCCAGCTGACAATGAGCCCTCTGAGCTTGAGGAACCAGCAGTAGAATTGCTAATTAGCCCCAGAACTTGACTTTGACAGTTTACGCGCGCAGTTGAATATGCTGCCAGATGTGATCCGAATGTCTGGAATTACCGTCACAACGGTAGCATCAGTAACATCGGCTATGAATGCTGCTCCGGTAGCGAAAACCCTATCGCCAGATGTACACAGGCTGTTGAAATTGTTCTATACAATTCCCGTGTCAACTGCCAGCGCCGAGAGGTCTTTCTCAACCCTTCGTCGTATGAAGACTTATCTAAGGTCAACAATGACTCAAAGGAGACTCAATGACTTGAGGTGCAGCCACACACACAGGGATGCTTTGGCCAATGTGGATGGTCTCACCATTGCCAGTGACTTCATCCAGCACAACGAGAGACGGAGGAACTTCTTTGGGAACGTTTAAGACGGGGTGGTGAGCGTTGACATTTTTTAATCCTATGCAACTGGACTTGACGTGTCAAATGATTTATGCTTTCTAATCATACTGATTATACTATTTGATTGTGACTCAAGTGTAGGCTATAATCACGACAAATAAAACGGCAATAATAAATAAAGTTATGTGTTACGAGTGTGGCTTGGGGGGGGCGTCACATCATTCGTGGCCCTACCCATTCGAAATGCGTTCCGCGGCCTATGGGCCACACTCAAATGGTGAAGCAGAGCGTGCAGTGCAAACTGTGAAGAGGCTGTGGTGTAAAGCACCAGACAAACAACTTGCACTGTTGGACTACAGAACTACTCCACTTGAGTCAGTAGGCCTGTTGCCGACGCAGAAGGCCACATAATAAGCTGCCTACTGCTTGTGTGCTACTCGCCCCAACAGCCTATGACCTTCGCAAAGTAAAGCGTCTGCTGGACAAAAGTAAGGACATCCAAAAGTTCTACTATGACCGCAAGAGAGCAGGCAAACCTTGTGTTGCCCTTAAGTCTGGGGATGAGGTTAGGATGCAACCCTATCCTGGCAACCACAAATGGTCCCCGGGAGTTGTAGTTAAACCACACAGTGCTCCGTGGTCATATGTTGTGGACTGTGGAAACAAGGAATACCGCCGCAACAGCCAACACCTCCGCAAAAGCACCGCAGCCTCCAACCGTCCACATCACTGGGTTTAGGATGAACCTTGGACTGAACTATCAGATCCACCAACTGAAAAGGAGCCAAAACCTCCAGCTCTTCCTGAACTGCCGCACTCACCATCTAAAATATCTTTGAGGCCCACTCAAGCCCGACCAGCTGAACACACCTTGCTACTAGGCGGGGCAGAGTTGTGAAGCCTCCTGATAGTCTGAATCTATAAGTGTTTGAGTTTGAATTGAGTTCGATGTCTGAGTTGTTTTTCTCATCTTGAGAAAGTGAAGCGCTGGTAAACACTCCTTCCAAGTTATTGTGTATCGAATCACATTTAGATTTACACAGGTATTTTGTTTATTTACACAAGTAAAGTTCAATGAATGTTCATTGTTGTTTAAGAGGGGAGATGTAACATATTGTGTTAGCCTTCCGTAGCTGCAGTCTGTTCTGTCCCTACACAGCACCTGTAGATCTGTTCACATTGCGGGATAAACAAGCTGGCTCCCAACTGAGACATGTGTCCCATTTTAAATACATTACACAGGTCTCCCGCACCACGGGTGACTGCGCTAACCAGTCAACTAAAGGGTCTGACCCGTTAGCCAAGGCCTAGCAAGTCTAGTCATCCGTGGTTGTTACACTACCCCCCCTCCTTCGGGAAGCGCATCCCCACACCTCAGCATACTAGCTCCTTCATGCCTCTGGGCGCACATGCTTCCGATGGCGTCACAGTCTCACCATCCCAGTTCTGACACCAATGTAGAAAATTAGGGGAGCGGGCGGGAACTGCCGCCACAGCCGGGACATGAACCCGGGTCTCCTGCACCATGGGCGACTGCGCTAACCAGTCAACTAAAGGGTCCGACCCGTTAGCCAAGGGCTAGTGAGTCTCGTCATCCGTGGTCATTACAAGTGCATTATGAAGTATCTCACCGAAAAAGCTGAATGGAAATGGCAAATTTGATAAAAGACTCCACAATATCACAATAAGTAATAACAATTATAAAATAAGTAATGATGATAATTTTTTACACTGGCTTGAAGCAATTTTTGCTTTTGTCAACATAGAGTTTATGCACTAAAAGGGCAATGGAAATGCATTTGTCAAATAAAAGAAGCAAGCAAGTTATTTATATAGCACATTTCATACACAGGGCAATTCAGTGTGCTTTACACAAATAAAAACAAAAGGAACAACCACCATATAAAATATAATTAAAAGAGTAAACAAATAGGAACAATCATATATAACGATTTAATCAAAAGAGTACAAAGTACATAAACTGTACTTTGAAATAGCAATTAAAAAGAGTAATATAATTAAAAGACAGGCACTATAAAAAGAAAACACAAAGTACAAAAAAAAAAAAACAACACAAGTCACTTCCCCGTCAGGAGTGACTAGAGATCTACTTCCAGAATTAAAGTGCAGTAGGAATAAGGTGCAAGTTTCAATGCTCAATCATAGGCACAAGAAAAAATAAATGTTTTTAACCTAGATTTAAAAATTACTATATTTGGGGCACATCTAAGATCTTCTGGTAGTTTGTTCCAGTAGCATGCAGCATAACAGTTAAATGCTGCTTCACCATGTTTGGTTTGGACTCTGGACTGAACTAACTGACCTTAGTCCATGTGTCTTAGAGCCCTACCCGGTTTATACTCTTCAAGCATGTCAGTGATGTATTCTGGGCCTACACCATTCAGTCATTTGTGGACAAGTAGCAGCACTTTAAAATCGATTCTGTAACTAACTGGAAGCCAGTGTAAAGATTTCAGGACTGGAGTAATGTGCTCTGTTCTCTTGGTCCTGGTTAAAACTCTAGCAGCAGCATTCTGAATAAGCCGCAGCTGTTTAATGGTCTTTTTGGGAAGACCAGTTAACAGACCATTACAGTAATCAATTCTACTGGAAATAAAAGTATGGATGAGCTTCTCTTGGTCATTTTGGGATACCAAACCCTTGATTCTGGCTATATTTGTAAGATGATAGAAGGCTGTTTTAATGACTGCTTTGATATTGCTGGTGAACATGAGATCTGAGTCTATTAAAATGCCAAGATTTTGGACTTGGTCTTTGGTTTTTAGAGCTGAAATGTGAATACAATTAAATCGTATGATCAACTGTTTCCCTAATCTTAACTGGCCCATCTGTCTCATAGGTGTCACAGTATGGGCATATGATAAAAGAGATGTAAAACCATGTTCAGGGTTTTATTTGCTTAAACAGTTCGACTGGAAACTGATGTTCTGGAGTGCTTGGTCCTCAAGGAATCCTGGCACCACATCACCCCAGTCCTAAAAGACCTCCACTGGCTACCCATCTCCCACCGGACCAATTACAAAATCCTGGTTCTCACTTACAAAGCCCTTCACCAACTGGTTCCCCCATACCTCACCGACCTCCTCTCCCCCTACCAACCCTCTCGGTCCCTCAGATCAACCTCAACCTCCCTTCTCTCCACCCCCAGGTCCAACCTTCGCAGCTTTTGTGGCCGAGCCTTCTCCAGGCAGCTCCCAGGCTCTGGAACTCACTCCCCCAAATCATTAGAGACGCAGAATCTATCCCACTCTTCCAATCCCATCTCAGGACACACCTCTTCTCCATTGCCTTCTCGTGCCCCCCCCCCGGCCTCTTATCCGCCCCTAATCTGAGGCAGACTAAGGATCGAGCACTTGACCTGCTGCCCCCTCCTCTTGGAACTCCTTCCCCAAGCACATCAGACTGCTGTGATCTGCCCACATTCAAGTCATTAATCAGGACTCATCTCTTCAGACTTGCTTTCATGTGTGATTAATGATGTGTTAATGTTGTGCTGCATGTTTTTTGTGTGTTGCTTTTAAGTTTATTCTAATTTATGTAAAGTATCTTTGAGTATGATGAAAAGCGCTATATGAATAAAATGTAGTGTTATTATTATTAAGGTATGGCAACCGCACATTTATAGTTAAAAGAAACTTTTTTAACTCTAAATTTTAAAAATAAAAGATTTAGCATCATTTTATTATGGTTTATTAATTAGATATGCTGTTATGTTTTTTTTATTATAAAAAATGTGACATGTAATGTTGTGTGTCACCCCTTCACACATGCTGCCTCATCCATAAACATTCCCTCAATTTTGGATGACAGGATCATGTGTGAATGTGAACTGGAGTCAATATACCGTCAGTGTTGTATGGGCAATCTGCCGACTCTTGACCTAGTAACATTTACGGAAATATTACCAAATGACGATAGCGTAAACAAAAGCTGTCAGATTTCTGTATTAAGATGCTTTCACAGCAGCGTGACCCAAACACGGGATTTATCCGCTGCTTGTTCATGGCAGGTATTTGTTTGAAGCGTTTGCAAACCAGCAAAATGCCTGGAAAGTGGACCGACCTAGAAACAAAGCAGCTGTCTGTTCATTTCCTCCTCTGCATGGACTGTACAAAAGTCATTCCGACAAGGTTATAGACTGTTTGTTCAACTGCAGGTCCCGTAAACTTTGAGTCAACCTGTGCATCACTAAATTGAGCTAAACAAGATTAAAGTACAGTTTTGGACCAGTGGGAGTGGTCTACTTACTAGCTAAAAGGGTTCCCGACTAATCTGACCTCCACTTATCTGAGGTCGGCTGGTATAACATATACACGTTTTGTCGGGGCTTTAAAAAACCCCGAAGTTGCCGGGTTATTCCAGTTATCAGAGGTCAACTTAAGTGGGTTTGACTGGAATTCGCATTTTACTTTTCGCAAATTGAAAAAAAGTCTGCTTGATAGTTGGATGGAAACATAGCTAACAAGATGAAGTGATGAATTTGGTACAAACTGTGTTGACTTCCACAGCTGTTAGACCCAAACCAGGACTGAAACACAACATGTCCATGGCAATGTCAGTTAGTTCTTCTGAATTCTGAAAATTTGCATTCAGAGTGTTAAGTTTCATAGTAAAAACTCTCTCTCTCCCTCTTCATCTCTCTCTGTCGCCTATCTTGTATTTCCATAATTATTCCAAATGTAATTTTGTCTACCTTAATGTTTTAACAAGATCTGAATATTTCTTGCCAGTGTTTGACAAAATATACTGTGCACCGATTATGGTTTTGCAATATTTTCAACAATGGAACACAGTATAGAAGGTCAATATTGAGACAAAGCTCAAGATTATTTTTAAAGGGAAACAACATTATTTTCAACATTATGTTGTGGGATAACACTCCACTAGTAGCTAAAATTCTTAGCAGTCCTCTGTGTGTCTCTGAAATGCTGCTGAAATTGTGTCCGCCGATGATGTCACTGGCGGACAATCCACAAATGTGAAAACTTACTTCCTGGTTTGTCTAGAGGTTCCATTGTATAAGAAAATGTGAATATCGACACTAAGTGGCGGCTCAAACTCATGTTTGCGGCGAAAAAATGGCAAGAAAATTGTGGCGCGAACTCACATTTGCGGCAGCCTCCCCCAGTTCCGACTATGCAGTGTCTTTATCCATCTCTACGTCTGCGTCTGAGTTTGTGTCATCGTGTGAAGAATTATGTCTGTGATCATTGATTTCGTTTGATGGCTGGGAGAGCTGGCGTTGGATCGGCTGGGAGAACTTGGTCTGCTGCATCCTGTGGGCCGAGGGACCACGGCCCTGCCTGGAGCTGCGCCCAAAGAGGAAACACCGAGGGCGGTCTGACAGGACGGGAACGCAGGGCAGGCTAACCTAACTGCTAGCCCATGCAGACCGGCGGTTCCGATAACTCCGAGGGCAGTCTGGCGGTGGCTTCACCTGGTGTCAACTGTGCAGTGTTTTTGTCTGCGTCTGCATTTGTGTTGTTGTGTGGCGTACGGGGGAGGTGTATCAGAGGTGTCTGGCTGGGGGAGCTAGTGTTGGATCGGCTGAGGGAGCCTGGTCTACCGTGTCTGGTGGGCCCAGGGACCACGGCCCCCGCCTGGAGCTGCGCCCGAGGAGGAAGCACTGAGGGCAGTCTGACTGGACGTGGAAGTGGGACAGGTTGGGCTAGCTGCTAGCCCATGCAGACCAGCAGTTTCGACAGTCATCCTGGCTGGCATTCATTGTCTGGACAGTGACATTTTTGGACTGTGTTGCAAATTTACTGAATGCACTGTGTTGTTGACTGTGTGTGTGTGTTTTTTTTTTTTTGCTTTGTTCTCTCCGTTATGCATGGATTTGGTGGTGTCGTTTTTCTTTTGAAAATGTTTTTTGTATTTTGTGTTGCACTGCTGTGAGCTGGCAGAAACGAAATTACATCTCTTTTGTGTATCCAAGTACATGACTGAGATGACAAATTGTTTCTGATTCTGATTTCTGATTCTGATACATGCAGCTGTATGTAGCAGTGCTACTCCCATTTTCACCACAAACCTCCTGTAAGCTTTGAGGATTGAGGTTCATCTTAAAATGTCAGGTAGCCTGTTGCCATTGAGCAAGGCACTGAACCCTCTTACTTGATCAGCAATTGTAGGCATCAATAAAGAGGAGAATTAGTTGAATCACATTTAGTTTCATGTAAGATATTATTTTGGATTTGTGTCCAGACCGACAATCCACCTGAGCCGCAGAGAAATTTCAAAGCATTGTAAAATGCATTGACAAATGCATTGAATGCACTGAATGCATCCTGGAGGCTCAACCAATAAATCCATATTTTGATGGCTCATGCCTAAGCTTAACATCCTGGGTTTGAATCCAGAGAATGACCTTTGTTTTATGTCATAACCTCTCTCTACCCTATCCTTCTTGTTACATTTGACTTTCAAATAAAGCAAAAATAAACTGCCTCAAAATAGTCATACATTTTTTTCCATAAGGTGAAAAATAATCAATTCTTGAGCAAAAAGTTAGTATGCCTAATTATTAAACCTGAATTTCCCAGAGAATCCAGTTAGATGAGATGCAACCTACCTGCTAATGATTAAACTGTGAACTCCATACTTCTTTTCAATCTTGTACTTTCCTGGTGCACTCAGGGGGTCAATGGGAGCTCCTCCTTTATACCTAAGGCGAAAAATCTGGTGTCATTACTTCTTTCAACTTAAAAAAAATTGTTGCAAAAGCATCAGTATAAGTTTTGTACAGATGCCATTTGACTTGCTCGGACCATTGGACATGTTTTTGGAGCATAACAAGCTGGGGGACTTTGGGGTACTGGTTTGCTGGCAGAATTAGTCGAATTCTTTACCCCGAAGCCCCCTTCTGCTTGACTTTGTGTAGTTAGCCCACCATTTCACATGATTGGTTGTGTTGCCTTGTTGCCAGGTATCTTCACCTGTTTTTCTGGTGCACTGTCTTTGTTAGCGTCTCTATGCTAGCCATCTCAGGTCAAATAAACAACACAAAGTTGCAGTAAGTATACACAGATTCGTATGAAGTGATGTTTTTGACTGTGATTCAGCTTTCATTCATCTTGTTTACTACAGTGAGTTTACTTATTTGACTTATTTGATAACTTATTGTCATTGGAATGAGAAGGTATCCCCCCAAGATAATGTGAGTAAGGAAAGCACAGTTGTTTTAACTGCAGCGCAGCTTTACAGAATGAAATTTGATGCTTTCCATCTTATTGCCACCTCTAATAAAAGAATTTGGGGAAGTCTTACCATTTAACAATAGGATTTGGTTTGCCTTGCACAGTGCAGAACAGTTTAACAGGGGTCTTCTCCCACACGGTGTGAGGCCTCAAGGCCACCAGGAAGTCAGGAAGCCTGTGGACCTCCTCATACAAATCTACCTTCTTTGTCATCATTTCTTGAACCTGCAGACAGCAAGTTGTATTAGGTGAATGTAGATCGATAGACAGACAGAGACAGACAGACAGACAGACAGATAGATAGACAGATAGATAGATAGATAGATTAATTGATTGATTTTATGCCATACATCGGATAACAGCTTGTGGTTCTTGTACCATGTGTGCCAGTGTGGTCTGTGAAGCTGTATAATGTGTAAATATGTTTCCGCACCAATGCAACCAGGACAGATTCCTGTACGCTTGTTGTACTTGGTGAAATGGATTTTGACCTTAATTACTGATCAGGGGCTGCTTCAACAGTAGCGATACACTGCATAGATACTGTAAATACTGTTGTTCCTGTTGAGAATTTTCTACAAACCTGGTCACAGCTTTGAGAACTCGGGTCGACCAGATGAAATGTAAGACCCATCATCTACAAATCTTGACTCAACAACAAGAACGTTCAATGCGCATTTACACACCCCTCGTTTATATGCGAGAAGACAATTGTTTTAGCCTCCATTATCATGACTGAAGTTCAGATCTGCAAAGACCAGAGAGACGATGCCAGTGTGCAGAAATCAGCCCTTCAGTCCGGGATGAATAACTGATTATTTCAGTATCTTCAGCCACCCCACAGTACCAGCGGCAGTTTAAGAACCTGACATCAGCTGGCCTCAGTGTCATACTTTACTCGTGTTGGGACGTCACTCTTAACACCCTTCAAATGCTGGGAAGGTTCAGTTGTAAGTAAGCTTGATTAATTTTCAAGACACTTTGACAGCTAGCTAGCCATTTGCTAATGGTTTAAGAGGGTCTGTATGCCAAATTCTTACAGTTATTTCTTTTCATCCATCAGCCACTCTTAATTTGGGTCAAAAAAGGGTCTTTTGTATAAACTGTCTCCCCAAACTAGTTGCTCAATCCTTAATTCATTAAAAATGTTACTATCATGTTTTTTTTCTGAGTTCTGCTATGAAGTCAGTGATTATTCTACAAGAAAAGGCACACATTTATTAAGACGCTTCACTTTAAAGGTATACGATGTAGTTTTTGACCACAGGTGGCACTATAGAGCACAGTAAGAAAAGTGGTTCTTTGTATTGTTTGTATCACACGTTCTTCCAGGATGCACGTGAGGACAAAAAAAAAACGCACACACAAAGAAAATGAAGAACATGAAGAAGAAGAAGAAGAATACACAACATGTCAACCAAAGGAACCAAAACAGCAACGAATCGTAACACAAAACAGAGAAAACAAAACAACAGAGAGAAATTGCACAAATATTAGTGAGACAAGGCAGTTGGTGGTGGTAATGGTGGTAAAAACAAAAGAAGAAACTCACAAGCTGATGTAAACAATGTGAACATCCGATGTGATCAGCTTTCAAAACATTCCAGAAAAAACCTGGCAAATGTTGTAGGAACTCCATTGGAAACATGCTGGAAACATGCAAATGTTACCACTGACATAGGAAATGCGCCAATGTTGTAGAAAATGTGTTGCAGATGAGGTGGGAAATGTATTCAACATGTCTTGTAGACCTCAAGAACACCCACAATATGTTTTGGTGAGAAACTTTGAAAGAAACAAAGCTGAATTGTTTACAAGGAAAACTTCATTGGAAATCATGAAGGTGAGGTAAAACAAAGGAGCGAAATGAAAACAAGATGATAAACAGTCATTTTTACCACAGACATTGATCACTGACAGATTTCAGTGTTGAACCGTGTCTCTGTGGTGTGCTCACCTCTCTCTGGATAGCCAGGTTCTCCACTTGCGTCTTTGTGGCCACTCTCATCCGATGCAGCTCCTCCTGGATAGCAGCGAGTCCTTTCTCGACATGAGTGGACACCCGCTGGTACTCCTCTATATCCTCAGAGCTCCTACAAACACACAGCTCATTGTTTTTAATCTGATAACGCAAAAAGGGTCTGGAGTGACTGTCTTGGTTCAGTTGATGTGGGGAGTTAATCTGATGCTCTCCTTATTTTACTTTCCCTTTGCAGTTAAAAGTGTGAATGCCTTCTTTAACTTTAAGAAAGAGAAAGTCACTTTATTTGTCATTGTATTCTTCCAACGAATTGTATTCTTACAATGAAATGTGTTCTCTGCATTAAACCCATCCTATTGTATAGGAGCAGTGGACAGCTGCAGTGCCCAGGGACCAACTCCAGTTCTTGTTCCCACTGTCTTGCTCAGGGGCACCGACAGGAGTATTAACCCTAACATGCATGTCTTTTTGATGGTGGGAGGAAACCGGAGCACCCGAAGGAAACCCACACAGACATGGGGAGGACATGCAAACTCCACACAGAAAAGACCTGGGACGGCCTGAGGTTCGATCCCAAGACCTTCTTGTTGTGAGGTAACAGCGCTAACCACTGGGCCACTGTGCCACATCTAAAAAAATTCAACAGTAAACTTCTAATTACCCATGACACAGTTTGTGCTTGGAATCTTCTTGAATTCAAATCATCAATTTATGATTGGGAATTCACAAATCTTGAACTATGTTCAACGTACAATCTGAGTTGAAGCTCACAGCTCTGTAGAAGCATTTATCAAAAGAAAAATAAACTGAATAAATAATTACCAAAACTGTTTTTTGTACAGGTAGCTCCAATATTCATACATGGGAGGAATGTATATTTCTGATTCTTTGCTTTTTTATTATTCATATTTTCACTTTTTCCTCAAACTTCAATGAAATTGCATTCTCCTTTCAACTGTCCTTTAGATAATAATAAAAAGTAATGCATTACATTTTGTCAGGTTTGATGAATGTATTACTTTGGTTTTTTATTATGTTTTCAGATAAAAATAAGAGCAAATATGAAAGTAAATATAAAAGCTTCTACAAGTCCCTGTTTAACTTTTAGTTAACACATTATTTTCAATAATGATTTGATGATTTAGGAGGATTTAGGATGCTATTGTCTCCAGTCAATAGTTGTTTGTCCCAGTTTGGCGCCCACTGGAGAGACCCATCTCTCCAGTTCAGTGCTGGGTTGTACATGTTTTATGCATTTTGCATATAAAACAGGTACAACCCTGTATATCTGTTTTTCCTGTGACTCTTGACCCTTGAAAAAAAAATCACTCAGAAATTACCTGAACAGAAAGACTACAAGTGAACGCATCCTGTTCATGTCAGACCAGATGCTGAATAAAAGTAAACTTAAGGGAATGTGGATATATAGCTGTACAATGGATTTAACCTTTAGGATCTCAAATCCAATGTGTAGAACGTATTGCTCCATTTCAGAACCAGGTTTAACCCAACTCCATCCCATCATCTATCTTTTCAGTTATGACATATCGCCATATATTTGCAACCACATTTGCCGGAATTAGTTTCATGTGCTCGGATGTGACCATGGTAGCTCCTTGTAGTTGTGTTGTCTTTACTCAGCATGTAGAGACGGTAGATCAGTATTACCTTACATCCAAAATAAACTGACTTGTGGGAACAGGGAGCCAGAGGTTGATGGTAACTCCCAACCAATGAGGACTCACCTCTGCCGGAACACCGGTATGGTATAGGCTGGTTCTGCCATAGCCTCTGTGGCTTGGGCCTGCACCTGGTTCACCGATTTAGAGCTTGATTTCCTGAAGGGGGGACGACCAATGGTTATAAACCACCCATTAAAGGGAAAATCCACTGAAAATGACTTTCAGGTTACTACTCCGCATAACCCAACAAGGTGACTAAACTGTGCTTAAATTCTTCTCTAGTCTTTCATCACTTGGTGGTTACTAGAAAAATTGATTTCAAGGACTTCATCATTTGAATTGCATTAGTTGAATAAGTAGTTCCATTTCCTTTCAAGTCAATAACGGTATTTTCCAGAGCTTTTGTTGGATACTTCTCATCCCACCAAAACCAATTCCTAGCCATGTATGTATTCATATTTACTTACACAAAAAATTAAGCTGATTCTGATTTCTTTTTTTGCAATACCAATATTTTTGTTGAAATTCTGAAGATTTAATACACATACAGCTATGTAATATACTGTAAAGCACAAGTAAAGAAAGTCCCTCTCGATTAGGTATCGCAAATAATACAATTTGATCATAATGTTGACACTCTTCAGATTTCCAGTATGTTTATGTTACACTAATAGCTCAATACCCATATAATGGGTATAAAAATCCCAGCAAATTGAGCCAAATGTATTTTTCTAAAAACAATCTTAGAGTTGGTGGACTTCTCCATAAAGACAGACAAACAGCCACATCCCCATATCCTCTCTAACTTGTCAAGGTGTGGAAAGCCATAATAAAATTTGAAAAGGTTACAATTAGTTAGCATCAAATCCAGATGACAAACACTGTTTGAACACCTCAGTTAATACAAACCATTGAAAACGATTAGGTCTTTTAGTGAGTCAGTTATCCCCTTCAGTGAAAACAGAGACTGGATTAATCCATTAGAAGGCACACTGTAAGCACCCTTTGAAATCAACCAAAATTTCAGTCACAGACATTTATTTTCTACATTAACTCTTCTTATTCAATTCACAATTTTCTTTTCGTAGAACAAGTAACCACAGCTCTCTCTACAGGCATCCAGAAGTAGGACAAATTTGGACCCTGTGATATAAGGAAGAGGCTTCATGACAACATGGCTGCCTTTTATGACCGGTCAGCAGGTCTCAATTCACAGCACCAGAAACCCAGGAACTGAGACCTCTGTAGGCCCGCCCTCCTCCAAACATTAGCGCCTAGTAAGCTAGCATAGCCTTGGACCTAAAAAACAAGTGCAGCCTGAAGCAAAACTACAATGGGTAGCAAAGCTGGATAAAGAGCTTGGATGCATTGCTATTTAGATTTGTGCTAGTTGAGCAGCGGTCAGCACACTAAACTGCTTTGAACCCTGACGCTGAAACAAGGCCAAGCTGCAAGGTGTGACCAGGGATAGCACCACTGTTTATATTCCAAAAACCAAGAGCCTTTACCTAGACTCCCGGGGGGAAAGCATTGGCTTGAAGGGAAACAACCATAATTTTCATTATTATCTCTATGTTGTAGGGGCACTCCATTAGCAGCCTTAATACTGAGCAGTCTTCGGTGCGTCTCTGAGATGTGGCCGAAATTGTGTCCGCCGGTGACAGTTTCAGCTGTGTTTCAGAGACACACAGAAGACTGCTCAGTATTATGATGACTAATGGCGTGTTATCCCAGAACTTATGTGTATAGAGATAATGCTGAAAATCATGATTATTGGCCTTTAAGTTGAGCCCCTTCTGGATCTCGCATTGGAAAAAGAATTACGGTGGATGGGATGGGGGTAACAGTGGTAGCCAGGAAGGAAAGAAGACAGACAGAAAGATAGATATTGCTAATTTCTCAGAGCCATATCTTTTCAAGCTAGCCATCTATCAAACGCACCCGTCAGCAGTAGTTATATGCAGACACATTGCTCTATTCTATGTTCGTACCAGCAGCCTCCATTTTGAACATGGACGGCGGATTCTAACCCATACCTTACAGTGTGATGCTGCTTGACAACATGCTTAGAGTGATGGTAACGATAATCAGTGCTGATTTTGGTTGCATGCTTCTTTTGCAACGTTACAGCTTTGGTGGCCATGTCTGGAACACTTCAAGGACACCTGGTCAGGTTCACCAGGGGGAGGGTGTAAAGATAAGACAGCAGTTTACTGTTACATCTCAACAAAAGACAGACGATTGCCTACCAATGAACAGATGCTTGCCTGCACACACTATTTATCTTAATGTCCGTCTCTCTGTGCATTGACTGGTGGTGTTACTCCCCACGATGAGTTTTTTGTTAGTCAAAATACTTAAATAGCATTCTAAAATTAATATCCAGATACATGTATATTATATGAACGTTTTCATCCCAGATATAAAAAGTTGGAGTCCAGCGCATTACAGGTAGCCATGACAGGTTTTGGCTCCTGGAAGTCTAGTGCATTACCAGGGCTCAGCACTTCAAATGTTTCCCCTTACAGCTCTCACACACTTCAGCTATGAATAGATGACAGAGGTCTGACTACTCCACGAGCAGAGAAGAGCTGGAAATGTGGTCATATAAGCAGTGCACAGCACTCATACAGTTCACATAGAATTAAAGAAAGTCTTCATTGACAAGAGGACGTGAACACACACTGAATAATTTCACCTAATACAGGTATATAAACATGCTATCAGCTAATATGAATCAAGACAGCAACCTGATGTTAAGAGTAGATTCACTTCTCAGGTTTGATTCCCCTCATAATTGTTAAATTGGTTGTTTTAAGCACAAGGGGCCCATTTAACTCTTTGTTATAGAAAAAAAATAACATGTTATTAACTTAATCTGTTTAATTCAATGTTATGTGAGTAACTACAACACAGGGAAAAGTACAACAGTCCATCTGACTTAAATAGAGGAGGACAATTATCTCTCCTTCAACACCTTTCCATTACACTCATCCATGATGACAGTCTCTCTCTTAAATACCAATATGGAAACGCCACATTGGAACAAAAAAAAACAAAAAAAAAACAGAGATGAATAGGAATGTTAAAAAAAAAACACCCAGTAAGAGTGAGAAAATGTAAAGGAAAAGAGACTTACCCCAAGAGATTAAAACAGCGCAAAGCGGTGGCAGACCAGCCTGATGCCGCTTGGGAAACACTTGCTGATGGGATCAAAAATATGACAGTCCAGGAATGCTGCTCCCCTTCCTCCCCATACATGGAGCCACTTCAGACTATATATAGAATTTACTCCGATTTTCAGAATCATTCTGCCGTGCGCGCAAGTGACTTTAATCGGAGGAATGCGTCATTACGCGAAAGGGCCAGTTTTCTGCCAATTTCGACAGGAAGACTGAGAAAACAAGGATGAAAGAATTCCTTGTAGACCTGCAGGCAATAACAAAAAAAAAGATGATGAGCTCATCAACTCTCTTTTTCCACCTCAAGTTTTATTCTCAAGATCCAAATTATGCATCGAGAGCTTAATTCAACTGACCCATTCAGCGTCGTTTTCTATTGTCCCAACGAGATTGCTCGATATAGGGTGTATGTGCACTGGGGGATTCATGCATCGAACAGTCAGTTACACTTTCAAGAATAATAACATAATAATTCTCAAAGTTCTGTGGAGTGCTCCCGGTGCAGTAAAACAAACCAAATACAAGAATGCGTGTGAGAGAAAAAAAGATGCAAGTTAAAAAAAGGGATACTGAACTCTAAAAAAACCTGATGGGACCTTTTTAGGGTACTTAAGACAGACCCCCGCCCTGGTCTCAGTGCTTGCCAGCAGGGGTTAAGCTATATTTAGCTGCTGAGATGAAGACTTCGGAGACAGCGATACTCTTATCACTTACTGTACAAGACCCCCCTGCAAGTATTTTTATTTAGATGGGAGATGGACAGTAGAAAAGTAACTCTTCCAGTATGGAAGAGATGGAGAAATCCAGGCACTACACAGGTTTTTAGTCATATTACATTTAACAATAACTTAAATTTAACAGGACTACTGGAACCAGTGCTACTGTTAATCACAGTACTAGTTACTCTACCACCCCACTCCCTGCAACAACAATAGTGATAATGATGATAGTAATAATATTGTACCTTCACTATAACTCCATATTAGAACTTGATACAGGCCAAGCCTTTACTTTCATCCCAGCATAATAAACACCACAGTAAGGGATAATCTGATATTATACAGTGAACGCGTCTTTGAAAACTGAAGCCCGAGCAAAGGGCTGTTAACTGTAGGAGAGGAAAACCACAAATCAGAGAATTGGGTTTCAAAGCCCAGGACTAGTTGAATAATCCTGGTTTGGCTTAGAGAGTTGGCTACTATCAGGATAGCAGATGTGACCATTGTGCTCTTGGGCAAGGCACTTCACCCCAGCTGCCACAGGCGGGCGCTACTGAGCCCAGTCTGGAGGACATAAGCAGTACAGAGGACAATTTTTTTTAAGAGTTTTTTTTTTGGGCCATTTTCCCGCCTTCATTAGAAAGCAATAACCAAGCGAGACAGGAAAGGCAGAGGAGAGAGAGAGAAAGGGCCTTGTCTGGATTCGAACCCAGCAGCAAAGGGCCTGGGTTCGAATCCAGCATGCAGCAGAGAACATGCAGCAAAAAAAAACATATAGCAAAGGGCCTGGGCTGAATTCGAACCCAGGCCGCTGTAGTAAGGACTCAGCCCTATGTGGTACACGCTCTACCAGGTGAGCCACCGGGGGCACCCCCAGCAGCAGACAAATTTCTGTTGGAGCAAATGAACACAACTCAAAATTCATGTTTGACATTTTGCTCTGGATCTGGCTGTACAGGGTGAAAACGTAAAATGCTTTATGTGTTGAGTATCAGAATCAGAATCATGTTTACTCGCCATGTAGATTTACACTTACATTGACTGTGACTCCGGTTTCATGGCTCTCTGTGTACTTAACAACACTACAACACAACAGTCTTCAGATATATACACAACGATTGACTTATACAGGTGAAATAAGAGATGATAAAGTGCAATGGTGCAGAGAATATATCAGAGATGCTGAAATAGATGTTAGCAGGTTACTTACATGCATGCCTGAGGTAGATGGACATGACAGAGCATACCAGTATACGTATGTACAATGTACAGTACAGTGTATACGAAATGGTTGGACTTATTTGACAGTGTACCCTGATATCATAGTGTATTGCACCATCATATCTCTAATGAACAGTTAGGAGTGTTAATTGATAATGACTGTTACGCTAACTGTTTTCCCTTTTGTCCCTCTTCTTGACATGTACTGTTGAGTTCAGTTTAATTTTCAGAAGAAGGCAAAATACTGAAACGTATCGGTTTGTTTTCAACCTTGTTCTGCTTCTGCTTAGATTCTGCCGATGCAATAAAGGCATTTCAATCTGCCTCTCTCACTGAAACTTGAATTTCCTGGTCCTTTTTATTTTTAAAGTGAAACTTATGCCTGCATTTCTGTTCCACATTTAGCTATACGGTGATGGTATATAGCCCCAACATGTGCTTCATTTGTCCAGAGGAAGTCTTGAAAGTCAATAACCAACCATTAACATTTGTGGATAAGCTTTTTTTTTTCTTCTTTCAAATAAACCACTATTAGAAAGTCTGAAAAATGACATTTGTTTCCATGTAAATCATCACGATTGTAGTTTCAACGTAACAGAGCTTTTGCTTCACTTCAGGCTCTGCAAGGTCAACACAGTCAATCATACCGTCTTGATGCATGCTCAATATTCCAGGTGTAGAAATACCAGAAAGTCGAGTCAGTTCATCTGGACACAAGGTTTAGTGGGAGAAACATTTCATCACTCATCTAAGTGACTTTGTCAGTCTCAACTGACCGCAGGACTCTCCACTCTTATAAACAATACAGTTGCATAACGACCCAAAACGTTTCTCTCACTAAATCTTGTGTCCAGATGAACCGATTCAACTCTCTAGGAGTCAATTTCACTGTTTTCCACAGTTCCTTTGGACCTGTGAAATCCAGCAGGTCAGTATGAGTATACATGAAATATAATGACTAGCAATCACTCAGCTAGTGAGACCCATTAAGGTGTGCACTGCATGTCCATATGATAGGCTGCAAGGACAAAAAGGACCCACATAACATTAAAGGGGCCAATGACAGATGAACTCATACATATCACCTCACAAATTTTAACAGATTTCTGCCACTGAAAATTGAAAAGGTTTCATTAAGTACACCTAACTGTGGTCTTACGTTAAACGTGTGATTCCTGCATTTGTCTTAAGCCTCTTAACAGGTGATTTGCAGCACTCCCATTCAGGGGAGGATCATGTCATCTGCTGGCTGTCTAATGTTATTACAGTGTAGGATGGGTGTGAGGGTTTGGGTCGGGGTTCAAGTGTCACTATGTCACGGCTGCTAAAGCCTTAAGTTAGGACCATGACACATGCACTAAAACATGACGTGAGGATAAGGAGCTCCTTCCTTTAATTGTAAGCCTAACACATCTGGGGCCAAAGCCGTTGTTGTTCCTCTACCCTTAAAACCAAACATTCATCATCTGAGTGTGGTTTATTGCTATACACTGCTCCCCAGTGTCAGTATACGAACCTGCACCTGATCTCGAAGACCTTGCACCCTCTCTATCAGCCACAGTAATATGACAGATTAAAAAAATACTTGGTCCAATCATTTTCAGGGTTTTAATCTTGTGCACCTCTCACTTAGCTGCTTGTGTTGTTGACAATTTCAGAATTTAAACTCATCCTCCTTTTGTGCCTGTAAATTGCTGTAGGTCAGGGTGTCAGCAAAATGGCAAAAAAAAACAAAACATCCATCCTCCATTCATTATCCAAGCCACTTATCCCAACCAGGATCACGGGATGCTGGAGCCTATCCCAGCAGTCATTGGGCGGCAGGCAGGGAGACACCCTGTACAGGCCGCCAGTCCATCACAGGGCCCACACACACACACACACACACACACACACACACACACACACACACACACACACACACACACACACACACACACACACACACACCTAGGGCCAATTTAGTAGGGCTGATTCACCTGACCTACACATCATTGGATTGTGGGAGGAAACTGGAGCACCCAGAAGAAACCCGTGTAGACACGGGGAGAACATGCAAACTCCACACAGAGGACGACCCGGGACGACCCTCAAGGCTGGACTACCCCGGGGCATGAACCCAAATAAAATGAACAAAAAAAAAACAGAAAACATAAATTGTAGGTTTTCAAGCAACTACATATTGTAGGATGAAAGCGAGTCTGATCATTCATTTTTTGATTCTTGAATCCTATTTCCAAGATTACTGAATAATGGTTCTAAAATCTCTAGCCATGACAGTTACATGATTTACCCACTGAGTTACACAGGGGACACTGGGACAGAAATAACCAGGCTTGCAAGTAATTTCTTAAAAATTAAAGATTTTGAAGACCGAGAAGATACCATAGAGTCTAAAGTATACTGTCTAACCCAGCCACTGAGGATGCACAAGCCAGTGAATTCTTAGTGCCGGTCCCAAGCCCAGATAAATGGGGAGTGCGTCAGGAAGGGCATCTGGTGTAAAACCTTTGCCAAGTCAAATATGTGGATCATAAATCAGATTTCCATATCTGATCGGTCAAGGCCCGGGTTACCAATGACCGCCACTGGTACTGTTGGTCAGCAGGGTGCCGGTGGAAACTATGCTACTGTTGGGCGAAGAAGAAGGAGAGGGGGAAGGCATGTCCAGAGGCAGCGAGAGAGGAGGAAGGGTAGGAGTGTGGAGGTGAGAGTTTGAACTTTGAATGTTGGCACTATGACAGGTGAAGGGACCGAGCTGGCTGATATGAAGGAGAGACGGAAGGTAGATATACTGTGTGTTCAAGAGACCAGGTGGTAGGGAAGTAAGGCCAGGAGCATCGGAGGTGGGTTCAAACTCTTCTACCATGGTATGGATGGGAGGATAAATGAGGTAAGGGTAATTCTGAAGGAAAAGTATGTCAAGAGTGTGTTGGAGGTGATGAGACTGTCAGACAGTGTGATGAGTATGAAGCAGGAAATTGAAGGTGTGATGATGAACCCCTCACTGGGTTCAACTCACACAGTACTAGTCTTTCATAACATAACTAACTCATCAACAGTACTTCTAGTTTCTCTTGACTACAAGCCGCTGCCTCGCCTTGTGCTTTCTGGGGATACAACTGTCACTTATGTGTAAAGAAGAACATGAATCATAGTATGAGAAGCTTAAGAAATACCTAGTAACATGCAAATTACATTTAACAGGCCATTTTAAAGTATATTATAGGACTCTATGAGCAGGACACCATGGCATATTCTGCTAGTGTGTGTTTGTGAGATGAAGTCTGTGTTTGTGTTTTTGTATGTGTGCAAAAGAGTGTGAATGTGTGTGTGTGTGTGTGTGTGTATAGCCACACGTGTTTGTATTTGAGAGGGAGAGAGAGAGAGTATGTATACATGAATGTGTGAAACAGTCTCTATAGGCTACCTGTGTGTGTGTGTGTGTGTGTGTGTGTGTGTGTGTGTGTGTGTGTGTGTGTGTGTGTGTGTACTTTTGTATGAGACAGACAGACAGAGGAAGAAAGTGGCAATACTTTGGTGGTAATATTTACAAAATATTTTATTTCATGCCAGTAAAGAAACTTTGAATTTGAGTGTCTTTAAGTGCGTACGTATATTTGTGTGTGTGTGTGTGTGCGTGTGTGTGTGATTTTTGCTGTCCCACGCTAAATTCCTGTCTCATCCCAGTCCCAGCAGCACATACCGTGTTTGTAACTGGGAATAAAAGAAACTATTGGAGCATAATAATATGATGAGAAGTTTGAGGGGCCTCTCCGTGGAATGCAGTGTTCACTTCTAATGACAGAACTGTATGGACTTGAAGACTGGTTGGACAAAATCCATCCATCCATTATCTGAACCATTTATCCTGCTCTCAGGGTCGCGGGAATGCTGGAGCCTATCCCAGCAGTCATTGGGCAGCAGGCGGGAAGACACCCTGGACAGGCCGCAAGACCACACAGGACCAACATACACACCCACATTCATAGTTAGGGGCAATTTAGTTCAGCCGATTCACCTGACCTACATGTCTTTGGACTGTGGGAGGAAACCGGAGCACCCAGAGGAAACCCACGCAGACACGGGGAGAACATGCAAACTCCACACAGAGAATGACCCGGGACGACCCCCAAGGTTGGACTACCCCGAGGCTCAAACCCAGGACCTTCTTGCTGTGAGGCGACTGCACTAACCACTGCGCCACCGTGCTGCCCTGGATAAAATCCATTTAAAATCAAATCAATCTCCTCATAAATCCATTTTGCTCTGCCAGCATAAGAACTTTAAATTTTAAATGGCAAATGGACTGTATTTATACAACGCTTTTCTAGTCTACCCACCACTCAAAGCGCTTTAAAATGTATGCCTCACATTCACCCATTCACACACACACACATTCATACACTGAGGGTAGAGGCAGCCACACAAGGCGCCAACCAGCTCATCAGGAGCAGTTATTGATTCAGTGTCGTAATCAAGGACACTTCTGACACGCATCCTACAGGAGCCAGGGATCGAAACAGGAACCTTCCGATGACCCGCTCTACCTCCTGAGCCACACCGCCCCTTTTTTGCACCATATCGTGAGACTGACTTCCCCTCTGCTCTAATTAATGGATGTTTTGTGGGTAGTTTCTATATACCGTCTCCTAGTCCTGTTTGTTTGTCTTGTACTCATTTGTCCAATGATATCCACCACTTTTTTTTAAAATTCTTTTGTCTGTTTTTTTGGGGGGGGGGGTTTCCTCCCCCCCGCTTTTCTCCCCAATTGATCTTGGCCACTTACCCCATTCTTCTGAGCTGCCCGGATCTCTGCTCCACCCCCTCTGCTGACCGGGGAGGCTGTAGACTACCACATGCCTCCTCCAATACATGTGGAGTCGCCAGCCACTTCTTTTCACCCGACAGTGAGGAGTTTCGCCAGGGGGATATAGCGCGTGGGACAATCATGCTATTCCCCCCCAGTTCCCCCTCCCCCCTGAACAGGTGCCCTGACTGACCAGAAGAGACGCTAGTGCAGCGACCAGGACTCATACCCACATCCGGCTTCCCACCCGCAGACACGGAGGTAACATGGGGATTCGAAACGGCGATCCCCATGTTGGTAGGCAACAGAATAGACCCCCACGCCACCCGGATGCCCATTTTCAATTCTTTTTAAACTGAAAAGCACTTTTATAATGTTTCTAATATATAAACTGAAGAAACCTGGGTTCATCAAACATGATTATTTATGAACTACAGTAGCAAACTGGGTCAACATGTACATCCAGCTTGGTGTGGTATCTTCTACTAAAATCCTACTGTCTAATAAAGACAAGTGTAGCTTACAGGTGGGAACGCTAGTCGTAGCTTCCCTCTGGTAGTCGGAAGTATTAATAACTCCTAACACCACATTCCCTATTTCAGAATCAGAATCAGAATGAACTTTATTGGCCAAGTGTGCATGCACACGAGGAATGTGACTCCATTACACAGCAGCTTCTAGCACTTGTAGACATCACTAACATGGAAAATAATGTCGATGCAAGCCATACGCAAACAACTATTCATCTAGAAACTTCAAACTGTAATACGGTATTCTTGTCAACCACAAACATGAACAATATGCTCTTTTTCAAAAAAAAGAAAAGAAAAAAAAAGAAAAAAAGGGATACAGCTCAGTTCTTTCGCTTTAAAGATTCAGCCTGTCAGGTGATTTGACCTGGTGTGTGGATCTTCTCAGCACAGGTGATGAGTGTCTCCTCAGCTGGTTGTTCAGCTGATGCAGTGCAGGTCTGCTCAGCTGGTAATTCAGCTGATGCGGTGCAGGCTAGATCTTCTTCATTAGTCTGTTCTTGCAGTGTCTCGTGTTGTCAGCAAGCTCCTTCGATTCCTCCTCGGGATTTGACCACCTTCTGTTCTGATGGTGTGGGATCTCGGGTTTACTTCCTCCAGTGCAGAGGCTTTCTTGTTCCAGTTGTTGGAATCTTTGAGCCTCACTGTGTCATGTCTTGCCAGTTGCACTAAGCTGATAAAGTAATAAAGATAAAGTGATTTTTGTCTGTGGTGACCTCAGTATTGATTTGCTAAGAACTAACTATTAATGGATAGAAACTCAAGTTAAACATAATATTAACAAATTCTGTAGTTTTCATATGATCTAATGATCATACGAGGTATTAGTGTTCATAAAAGAAATCAACTGAAGAAATTACTCTCTCCAGAACTTTAGATAAGAAAGACAACTTGGAGATTGGCCTGTAGTTAATTAGGGACAGGGGATCTAAATTAGGTTTCTTCAGCAATGGGTGAATGATGGCATGCTTAAAACTGTCTGGAAAAGAACCAGAGGCTAGAGAATTATTAAGAATTTGCAGAATAACGGAGCTAACAGTAGAAAATACCTCCTTCAGCAGCTCATAACAGGAATATTCTACCGCATTTGGTTTATCATGTCTCCAAATATCCAACAAATTCAATTCTTTCATAAAATGGTGAATTGCCTTCCTCGATCTGGTGTGGGTATTATCTAAGCTGGATGATTTGTCTCTCAATGGATGCAATTAAAGTTGCCAGCTATTATGTATTGCCCTGGGAGATTTCAAAGTCAGAAACATAAAATTTGGGCTCATCTTTATTTGGGCCACACACATTTATCAGATTTATATTTTCAAATAATAAAGTACCCTGGACCATGATATATCTACCAGCAGGGTCCTTAACAATATTTTGGATCTGTAGTGGGACAGATTTATGAATTAGTATCATAACCCCTCTAGCATGGGTGGTATAGGGAGCAAACAACACCTTGCCCTGCCATCTTCTTCTTATTTTGGAGATATCCCCACTCAGCAGGTGGTTTTCATGCAAAAAAAACTATTTTTGATTGCAACAAGTCTATCCTGCTCATCACTTGTTTCACCTTTGTAATTTTTCTCAAAACCGTAAAGTTCTATGAGGTAAATTTTACCTTCCAACTATTAAACATTAGTTATATAATATGTCCTCAAGAATCGTTTTGGTAAAATATATGATGAAAACACGTCCACAGACAAAAAATTGAAAAGACAAAAAAAATAAAATAAAAATAAAACCCAACCCGAATCCCCAGTGGAGCCCATGTCCTCTGAACACCCCCCTCCTCTCCCACTCTACAACTACCGCTTATGGGCAAAACGGGCCCACACACTACGAGGAACCATCTATCTTTCACTTTTAGTTATTCCCTTCTCTTTTCAAAGAAGCTTGAATACGTTCATCTGGATACAACAATTATTGACAGATATGTTTCATCACTCAACTAAGTGACATCTTCAGACTAAACTGACTGCAGGTATCCCCACCCCTATAAACAATACAGTACAATACAGTTGCATAACGACCGAAACCAACGACCGGCTTCATATGCAAATATGGGTGTGACCATTAACTAGAATGACAAAGTGTTCCTGATTCCTGATTCAATGGCCATGTGTACTATTCAAAATGGATTAGGGAATGTTGCATGAATGTTACGGAATATCGATGCGTGAATGAGTGGAAGGACAGTGGAATGGTGAGGTTGCAAGAAGTAGAGGTGACGAAGGCATATGAGTTTAAATACTTGGGGTCAACTGTCCAAAGTAACAGGGAGTGCAGAAGAGAGGTGAAGAAGAGAGTGCAGGCAGGGTGGAGTGGGTGGTTGGTTGTGAGACCAGTTATGTTATATGGTTTGGAGACAGTGGCACTGACAAAAGGCAGGAGGCGGAGCTGGAGGTGGCAGAGTTGAAGATGCTAAGATTTCAGCTGGGAGTGACGAAGAAGGACAGGATTAGGAACGATTATATTAGAGGGACAGCTCAGGTTGGATGGTTTGGAAACAAAGCAAGAGAGGCAAGATTGAGATGGCTTGGACAGCTAGAAAATCGCTATACAAAATGCAACTTGATTGACTTGACATGTGTGGAGCAGAGATGCTGGGTATATTGGGAGAAGGATGCTGGATATGGAGCTGCCAGGCAAGAGGAAATGAGGAAGGCCAAAGAGGAGGTTTGTGGATGTGGTGAGAGAGGACATGCAGGTGGCTGGTGTGACAGAGGAAGATGCAGAGGACAGGAAGAGATGGAAACAGATGATCCGCTGTGATGACCCCTAATGGGAGCAGCCAAAAGTAGTAGTAGATTAGGGAATGTTGCAATCACAGCATTGTACGATGGCGACAGATGCATAATGACTGAAACCATAATGACTGAAACCAATGACCAATTTCATGTGCAAATATGGGTGTGATATTAACTAGAGTTCAATGGCCATGTATACTATTCACAGAGGATAAGAAAATGTTGCAAACACAGCATTGTAAGATGGCGACAGGTGCATAATGACTGAAACCAACTCACAGATATGTAATATTGGACCATTTTCCTCAATACATAAATGACCAAGTATAATATTTTTTGTCTCATTTGTTTAACTGGGTTCTCTTCATCTACTTTTAGTACTTATGTGAAAATCTGATGATGTTTTAGGTCATATTTATGCAGAAATATAGAAAATTGTAAAGGCGTCACAAACTTTCAACCACCACCGTATTACTGGTACATAATAATGTGACTGACTAGGAATAGGCTTACAACAATGCCATCCTAAGGTAATCACACAGCACAGCTGAATGCAGGTTTCAAAATAAGGCTCACTAAGTGAGCTAGGCAACTTCACACAGAACAACAGAACTGGGTCTGTGGTGGTGTAGCGGTCTAAGCACTGGCTTTGTGTCGATGCAGTTGCCCACTGGGGACCGGGGTTCGCGCCTCGGTCTCGTCAGATCTGACTATGGCCAGACTTGATGAAGCAGCAATAATTGGCAATGCTGTCTTCGGGAGGGGGGCGGAGTCGGCTTGTGTTCATCACATAAATGCGTCTCTGGGTGTGTCAGAAAAAGCAGTGGTTTGGCCTGGATTTGCCTTGTCATGAAAGTGGCGAGGCGTCTCCTTCGAGACTGCCGGCCGGAGAGATGCATTTGGCGAACGCGTGTAGGGTAGGTGTTCGAACTAAAATAGGGATCAATTGGCCACTAAATTGGGAGAAAAAGGGAAAAATCAGAAATAAATTTAGAGAAAAAAAAGAACTGCAAAAACCAAAACATAATGAACTTGACAAACTGACTCCACTACAATATAGCAGCGTCACACCACGGTGATGCAATGCACTTTATGCAAACAGCATATCAAATAAATTCATCCACAAAATATACAGCAACACACAATCACAACAGATAATACTGCTCAATGCACACGCAACATAATCAAGTGGTTCTTACCTTTAGAAGTTCTTCTTTCTTGACTTTCTCTTTGCAAACCGTGATCAAGTCCTCAAAATCCAGCTCCCTCATAAGCGCAGACTCGATGGCCATCAAAGAGAGCGCTGAAAGTCTTTTCTCACCCATGGTTGTTCTGAGTTCATTTTTTATCTGTTTCCGTTGTAAAAATGTCCTCACTGCCTCGCAGTTGGAAACAGGCAGTGTGAGAAAAAGCCTGACTGCAACAAAAACGTTGGGGAAGGTTGTCTGGAGTCCATTCCTCAGCACAACTTGCAATAGGTTTGCAGGAGTCTTAACTTGCTCGGTACTGACAAAAGACCTAAACAAGCTCAGCTCATCAGCTAAGGCCTTGTCCAAGTCAGTTGGATATGAAGAGGAGAGAGCATCAGCCTGTTTGTGGAGCTCAGTGTCATGTCCATGTCATATAATTTTGTTTTACATGATGATGCTGGTCGCGTGGCTTGGGTCCTGAACTGTTCCGGTGGTGCCTGGACACTGCTTGGCATCCTGCGCATCATATTCTTCGTATATTTTATAAGTCCATTATAATTCTGTTTATCATCTTTCAATGTTGTATTCTGTAAACTGTGTAACCACAACATCCATTAACAACAATCCATTAACAACAATGACAAAGCACATTGTTTGTCAATGTAAATTGATTGATTGATGTCCAATAGTCCATGTCAAATAGGATACCAAAGCGACCATTTATACATCCAGCCAATTGTTCAGTTGAATGTCTCAACTTGGAACTTTTTACTCCCAGTGAGAACGACTTCATTGCCAACTGCCACATCGCCGAAGGCTCTTCTTTTACTCTCGCGTTGAGTCTCGTACAGGTAGGTCTGTCACACCCGTGACAGCCCAGGCAGACGTCTCGAAGACGGCAAATTGCCCTCGTAGTGATGCAATATTAAGTGAGCAGCGATTCCAAAAGACACACAGCGGTCATTAGGTCCATGTCCCTCTTCTGCAAGCTGTTGCTTGTAAGCTTCAATCGGTGCAGCACAGTGTACCAAAATATGGTCATCAGCACAGTCCCCAGCTTCCCAAGCTTGGTACATAGCACAGTGGCCTTGCGCTGTGTGTCCTGTGGCTCCTCATTGTCAGATGCCAACATCTGTAAGGCTCCTCTTATTTCACCATAATTTTCACAAAGAACTCTTGTGGAGTCATCCCCGTCTTTTTCTGTTTCTTCTCCCATTTTTTTGTAATTTTCACTATCTTGTTGTACCCCTAGCAGAGGCAGTGTGTTACTGCTGGAGTTTAAGACTTCCAGGCTAACGCCTTCGTTGCTAGCTAGCTGAGGCTGTGCATTGCTGCAACCGATGGTAGACGTTTCCAGGCTATCATTACTACCTACTAGCTTGACATCCTCCATCGGAATGCCCTCTTCTTCAATTGGTTAAGCTTTTTTTGGAAACAAAAAAAACCCCTACTTATTAGCGGGAATTTTTTTTATTGTGGCCGCTGCTTTCACTTCCTTTTCCTTTATTTTCTTTCTTCCCCCTGCGGATGACCCTTTTATGCTTAGGAGCCCTGAGCACATGCCCAGGTTGCCCTTAAGGTAAACCCAGCGTAGCAGTTGGCAGAGCAGGAAATTAGAATTGTAGTTTTCACATTCACGTGTCAGTTTTGTGACCAACATACAAAATTTCGATGGCGTTTCAAAGACACACAGATGACTGCTCAGTTTTGTGGCTAGCAACAAAATGTTATCCTCCTTGCAACATATAATGTTGAAAATCGTGATTGTTTCCCTATAAAGCTGCCGAAGGTAACAGTGAATATTCTAACGCAAATATTTCCCCTCCTGTGCTGATAATTATTTTAATCGAGTGGTATCTTTTAACTGATATCAAAATTGATTGTAATAAAGTAAGCCTATTTTAACTGGAAGCTCATGTCTCCTGCTCCTTTTTTATTAAATATAAGAACCGGTATATCAAGGGCATCCCCTGGCCGGAATTCCAGGTTGGCTTTGCCCTATTTGCGGTCAGTGGCTTATAGTTGCCCCTGTCACACTAATGCTACGTTCAGACCAAAGGCGGCGCGAATTTTTTGGGCAGCGCGAATGCATGCAAAGTCAATGGGAGGAGGCAAACGGGCGGAATAATTCGCGGCGAAATTACGGGCGGCGCGAATTGGGCGAATCGAGCGACGAACGCGCCTTCGCGGGAGTTCAAAAATGTCCAACTCGGGCGAATATTTCGCCAGGCGATAGCCAATCACCTTCAAGTAGGGTTAGAACCCGCCTTCATGTTGGGAAAGAATACACGCCCCCTACCCAGAATTCTTTTCGGACGCCGTCCAAACGCAACTCCTGAACGAGCCGGTGAAATTCGCCAGGCTGGGCACGTCTCCGGTTTATGCTATGAACCCAAACCGAACGCTGACGCCGGTTTCGGCGGCGCAAGTTGATATAAAGCAGAGCCACCGCAACTGATCTCTGTCGCTCATCCATGATGATCACAAGTAAACACAAACTGCTCGTGTGTGGTATTTGTTGTGTGCGGTCTAGCAAACTTGCTAGCAGCGTTGGTGTAACGACTGCTTGCTGTGACGTCAACACAGCGAATTCGCGTTCTGTTCGAACACACCTGGCGGAGCTGGCGGCCAAACACGGGCGAACAAAGCGGCGCGAACTCTCTCACCGCCTTTGGTCTGAACGTAGCATAAGGCTTTACGCCTAACGTTAAAGGCTAGAGAGAAAACCGAGTCAAGCTTTGCTTGTCCTCCATACGCAAGAAGATTGCGGAACACAAAAAACATGCGCAACCAAGGGAGGTCGTGCAAGATGGCGACTTTGGCGATGGAGATGTGCTAAGCTCTGCAACATTAGTTGAGTACCTTACGTTATATGTACAAGGCGAGCCGTTTAACTACTAAACTTTATTAAAAGCACCGGCAAGTGTAGATTAACTGCCAAGATAAGTATTTTGACGGCAAAAATAACCCAAAACTTCGACGCAGTCAAGAACATAATTAGCTTGCTAAGCTAACCACTCCGTTTGTCGGTCAGAATGACAAAGAAACGCAAAGGACTCCAAAGGAGGGTTGCCGTTGGACATGGAACCAAAGGAGGGTTGCTACAGTTTGTGCTCCCCCCTTCCTGAGACCCCAGGAGTTCAAACCAAAAGGACATGTGTGTCAATAAAGACGAGAGCATGACGGTCTCTAACGCTGACATTCTCAAAGCCATCTATCTACGAGCTGAAGGAAGGTTCCATCGCCTTTGAAAAGCGAATAAATAAGAACACAGCAGACATTAACGGGTAAAAGAAGATATGAAACGGGTCGGCTTCCAGGTAAAGGTGGCTGAGGACAATGTGAAAACGCTGGGGAAGCACAGGGAAGAAATAGGAGAAAATCGAAGAAAGTGAACGATACAGCAGAAGATGGAATCTCCGCCTCATCAACCTCCCGGGGAGAGAGAGAACGAAGATGCAAGGGCAGAAGTTCTGAAGACAGCCATATTGCTCCTGATGATAAAAGCAAGCTCGAATTCTTGATTGACACGGTACACAGAGTTGGGCGCCCCAGAGATGACAAGTCACCTCGTCCCATTATTATACAATTCAACATGCGTACTTTCAGATACAAGATTTGGAAGGACTCACGCAGTGCTGACGTCATGAAGAAGGTGACTCTCCGCACAGCCGAGGACCTGACACGCTCCGGGAGTAGACTCACAAGTCAGTCTCTAAACGCTTCGCTGAAATCGAGACTGAGGACATTCTCCCAGCTTTCCTTGCTAAAACTGGGTGGAAACAATTAGAGTTTAAAAATAAAAGGTTCATTGCAGAACCAATCCAAAGTCTTTAGGGCGGGCCGTCACATTGGGGCGGTGACGTGGAGAATTCGTGTGCTTGTAAACACTTGTCGTACCAGCAACACGTGCGTTGTAGGATGGCTCCGGCGCAGTCACCGAAGAGAACTCCTTCAAAGTTTGTTGATGTTTTTTCGCGTTTGCGGCGAAACATATACATCGGTTAAAAACAAACACAATCTTTCATTAGGACGGGATTCACCCGTCCGGCTGGACTACACATCTGCTTTGGAGGACGTTACAGGACGAGTTACACTGGGAGACGGACTACCTAAAGCAGGATGTGGGAGTTGTCGTGCGCTTTTGCGACGTTATGGACGTAGCAGAGGTGATGTGGAGCGAATTGGCAGTTTTGGTAGGGAAAAGGCAAACACAAGGCCGAGGGTTAAAAGATGTGCCCCCACAACACCCAGGCAGTAGGGTCCCCGTTCCTCCAGAGGATGTTCGCATTAGCAGTCCGGCGGCACGAAGCCTTTTCAGTTTTCAGTGATGGAAAACTTGATGGAAAACTTTTTCAAAACTGAATCAAATGAACGAACGTTACTCGGGACATCCATTTTCAATGTTTTAAAAAAAAGCTCTGTCCGCGTTAAAAGTGATTCGCTAATATCTCCAGTTTGTTTCACTACGGAGGAGGATGGGGCGAGAACAGTTTCCGGTAAGGCGTGTCCTTGACAAAATGTGAGGGGCGCAGCAGTAGGCGTAGGCTTGTCAGCGGCCGTTCTCGCCGCCGTTAACTAGCTTGCGTTTAGAAATCCCCAGACGATTAGTTGTCTGGTATCGCGAGACTAGCTCCGAGAGAGACTGCAGAAACAAACGGGCCTCTGGTTGAGCAAGTGTGCAAGGATGGGAAAAGAACCAGAGGGCAAGGTCCGGTCGTCTTCATCGATGGTGTGAGATTTGCTTCGTGAGACGCCATCACCAAGTAAGTATTAAGATGTCTGGTTAATAAAAAGAAGGCAAGTGAACGGTTGAAAATTGGATATTAGTAATATGGCCTTAGAATAATAATTCAGCTTTGTTCCTTCGTACTCTCAATGTTCAGAGCATTTCTAATTTCTACCAAAACGTTGATAGATTATTGGTAGAATAATAATTCAGCTTTGTTCCTTCGTACTCTCAATGTTCAGAGCATTTCTAATTTCTACCAAAACGTTGAGTTATTAATAGCTGTTCTGTTAAATCTGTTCCTATCTGTAGGCATCAATCTTTTTTTTAATCTTTCCAGTTTTTTATGGCAACTACTAATTTCATTTACCCCAAAGTAGTGTAAACTACTAATAAGACACGTTATTCCTTAACTACCGGGTCAAACCTTTTAGCCGAGCGGTTAGCGACGTCGCCTTGTGGTGCAGTACACCTCGTATCGAATCCCGCACCGGGCAAGAAAATATCTCGGTTACAATAGTTTCTCTTAATGTCAAAGGCATACGGAATATTATTAAAAAGAAGGCTGTTTTTTCTGTTTTGTAGACACTCAGATGCAGATTTAATTTTTCTCCAAGATACTCAAGTGATGATGATGATGGTAAATTTTGGAGAAGTCAATTTTCAGATTTATTTAAGTCATGCCTCCAATCACTCAGCAGTTGTTGCTATTCTGTTCAATAAATTTAAAGGCGATGTAATAGAATCTCACCTGTCTAAAGAGGGCAGAAGGATTATCCTGGTTCTCAAAGTAAATAATGTGGTTCTGGTGATGAATAATATCTGTGGTTATAATAACAATGCCTTAGCAAAAAAAAACATGTTTATACAACTAACAGTGGAATTAAAAAAGATGGAGAAATACAAAAATGGTCATTTAATTATTGGCGGTGACCTAAATGATGCAGCTGATGACCAAATGAATAGATTACCAGCAAGAATATCCTCCAACTCAAGTTTTAAAGTAATATCACACTTGTGCAAACAATTTAATGTCATTGCTGTCTGGCACTATATGCATCCTTACCTAAAAAAGTATACATGGAGTAATGTTAAGGGTTCTGTACAATCTCGAATTGACCTATGGTTAATATCTTCCCCTACGATGCAATTTGTTACTGAAACATCACACAGCTATGCCCCATTCTCAGATCACAAAATTATAATCATCACCCTTGCTAATCAAATAGAACAAACAAAAAGCATGTGGCTATTGGAAACTTAATTGTAATCTATTGAAAGATGAAACCTTTTGTAAATCAGTGGAAGCAATGCCTGATGATATTTTCAATCGCAATGAACTTAGTAGACATAAATGGGAATTCTTCAAATTTAAAATCAGAGAATCAGCCATTAAACATAGTAAAGAAAATGTGACAATATCAAAGAAAATGAAACTAAATTCCTTACTTAACAAAGGAAGTCTTACACTAGAAGAAGAATCTAAATTGACAATTCTGAAAGAAGAAATAGATAAACTGGCAAAATGGCTTGAGGAAGGTGAGAAGAATACAAGCTGTTCTTTGTTTTTTTTTTTGCTCAGGAAAAAATTAATTTTAAGACAAATAATATTACATCTTTAAAAATAGATAACGCTATAAATTCTAATCCTTTTGATGTAGCGAATCACACCTTTCAATTCTATTCTGATCTATATAGTTCCAAGTACAATCGAACAGAATGTGAGAAATTTATTAAAAACTAGAAAATTTACTCCACAAATATCAAATGAATTTAAATTGGAGTGTGATCAACCTATTTTGAAATCTGAAATAATTGAAGCTGTTAACAAAATGAAAAAAGGAAAATCTCCAGGTATGGATGGTCTTCCCGTTGAATTCTATAAGTGCTTTTGGAATATAATTGAAACTCCGCTCTTCAATATGTTAAAGGAATATATCAATAATAAGGAAATGACTACAACTATGAAGAAAGGTATAATAATGCTGCTTCCCAAACCAGGTAAAGATCATCTTTTGATAGATAACTGGAGACCAATAACATTGCTCAATGTAGACTATAAAATACTCTCACCAATCTTTGCCAGACGATTAAGGGAAGGCGAAAATCAAACTAGCTTCATGACTAATAGACACATAAATTGTACCGTCAGGCTCATTTTAGATTTAATAGGTTACTCTGAATATGTAGAATCAGAAGCTCTACTTCTATGTCTGGTCTTTTACAAGGCATTTGACACAGTGGAGTGTCAGTTCCTATTTAGCGCACTTCAAACTTTTGGAATTTTGTAAAACTATTGTCTCCACTGTTAGAATGCGCTATAAAGATATCAATAGCTGTGTCATGCTATTTCCAAACACTACAAAAAGATTTTCAGTTCACAGATCTATCCACCAAGGTTGCCCCAGTTCTCCTTTTCTATTTCTTATAGTGGTAGAATTGCTCTCAATACATATTCTACACTGTCATAATTTTCGAGGTTTAAGGATTTTTGAGAGAGATCAGAATAACTCAGCTAGCTGATGACATGGTCCTTTAAAAAAACAAAAACAAATATCAAATTGAGAAAGCAATCAATGAGATACATTCCTTCTCTCTGGCATCAGGCTTAAAACTCAACATATCAAAATGCGAAATCTTAAGTCTGTATAACACTGAGGAAACTTTAATGTGTGATATACCAGTTAAAAAAAGTATTAAATACCTTGGAATCCATATTTCTAAACATCTTAATGAACGACAGGACAATAACTTTAAACCCAAAATACAAAAATACATCAAAAACCATATTCAATATGTGGCTTCAAAGAGATTTGTCCTTGTTAGGCACAGTTCTATTGAGTAAAGCTGATGGTATTTCTAGATTTGTTTACCCTACCCTCTCTCTATTTATCCAACAGTCCCTCTGTAAAGAAATAAATAACACTTTAATTAATTTCATTTGGAAAAATAAGTACCATTACTTAAAAATATCAATGGTCATAAAAGTGGAATCCTTCAGCTGATGAAATACCATGCTGCAAGGCAAGAGCCACGGGAATTGGAACCTACTTTCTTTGTTGGTGGAGTAGATATCAAAAGCCACAAATGTACTAATAAACACAGTAGGAACCATTTCTACAGCAAAAGGAAAATTACTCCAAGAGGGAAATTTTTGTGGAACTGCCATTTTTCTAATATTCATTGGGAAATGCTATGGCTTCTCCCATATAAATGTGTTATCCCTAAAAAATTGAAAGAAGTGCATTACAAAATTGCACAAAATATTTATCCCACCAACAAAACAATCTCAAGATTTGTGGATATCGATATAAATTGTGTATTGATATAACTGAAGAAGAAACTATTAAACATCTATTTTATGAATGTCAGTACACAGCAGGATTCTGTTTTCTGATTGTAATTTTGTTGCTCATACCAATTATTCAATTAAGCTAGAAGCCAAGGATGTAGTACTATGTTATGAAAACAAAAACCAGAAAATTCAGCAGACTGTCAACTTATTAATTCCACTGGGGAAATACCATATCGATAAAGCAAAGTTCTCTGGGTCTCACCCGTCATTTGAGCCTTTCAGGATGAATTCAGAAATCATTGAGTCTATCCAACGTAATAAATAATAAGAAATGTGTTCATATGGTTGGTATGCTAAAATAATTTTTGAAGAAACTTGAATTTTATGCCTACCTCTGTTTGATTATTTTTGTCTTTTTAATTTTTTTTATTTTGTTATGTTACATTTACCCTATGTCTTGATAACTTATTGATTGTAATGTTGTACTGAGAATGAAGTCATACTCTGTTATATTATCTTTTCTTTATAATGATGCGTTAATATGTTCTGTTTTTGTCTCAATGTTTGTTGAATGTTGTAATATCTACTCATATATTTTGGTAATGTGTGTGTGTGTGGTGTTAGTGTGTGTGTGTTAGTTAGTGTAGATAGCGGGACCGAAAACTAAAGCATTTATGATCCTAATTCTTTTTGGAGGTGGTAGGTATTGTGTCAGAGAGTAAGGGAAAAATCCCAGAAAATTAAAATTATGCATAATTATGCATAAATATGCATTTTTCTAAAAATGGCTAAAAACCACTTTTCTTGGCATTTCAGATGATTCTGAGCATCTTTGATTTTTTTTCACCTATATAAAAAAAAAATTTCACTCATATTTTTGTAATGTGTGTGTGTGTGTGGTGTTAAGTGTGTGTGTGTGTGTGTGTTAGTTAGTGTAGATAGCGGGACCGAAAACTAAAGCATTTATGATCCTAATTCTTTTTGGAGGTGGTAGGTATTGTCTCAGAGAGTAAGGGGAAAATCCCAGAAAATTAAAATTATGCATAATTATGCATAAATATGCAAAATATGCATTTTTCTAAAAATGGCTAAAAACCAGTTTTCTCGGCATTTCAGATGATTCTGAGCATCTTTGATTTTTTTTTCACCTATGAAAATTTTTTTCGGGGACTTAGAAATGTTTTGGCATGCAAAATATATGCATTTTTGCAAAAATGCACTTATGATCCTATTTCTTTTTTGGATGTGGTAGGTATTGTTCCAGAGAGGACCAGAAAAATAGCAGAACATTAAAATATAATTTTCATAATTATGCAAAATATGCATTTTCTAAAAATGGCTAAAAACCACTTTTCTCGGCATTTCATATGATTCTGAGCATTTGGGGGGAGGGAGTTGGAGTGGGGGGGTTTAGGGGCAGGGGGAAGGCGGTTAGCTGGCAGGATGAAGAGGAGGGAGATTTAGACCGGTGGATAACCAAACCGATACATTGTAGCGGGGTTCTTCTAGTTTCTTCAATGGGGGGGGGGGGGGGAGACTCATGCTCAACCAAGGGGACTTCCAAGATGGCGTCTTGAACGGATGTCCTTTTTCAAGCCCTGGCACCAAACCTTTACAAATAATAGGAAAATAACTTTTTATAGGCTACTTAATTTTTATCTTTAGTTCACACAAGATTTGAAAACCTTAACAAAGACACCACTGTTCTCTCGTGGCCGAAAAGGATCCTCGAAAGGGACGAAAGAGACTACTGCAGTGCTCGACGACCCACTAGCGGGCAACAGTTATGCTAAAATGGCTAATGCCGATGATGGGATAGCAACGCCATCTGAAGATTTTCTGAGGGGACTCCCTGTAAATCACCAGCTTCCAAAAAACCTCCATTTGAATACAGTAAGAAGAACAACGATACTGAACCTACTCAAAATATTACTGGAACTCTCAACTTATCAACATATGATTTGACGCCATGGAAAAGATGATAGGAGATAACTCGCTGAAAATTGAGGGCCTAAAGAAAACCATCAATTTCGCCTTTCAGGAGATACAGGACATAAATTAGATGGTCGACATCATTGAAAACAAAACCAACAAAGATGATTTGCTTTCTTCCAGCATGCAGGAAAGACTTGTGGAATCTGAACGATACTTAAGAAGATGGAACTTGAAACTTTATGGAGTACCAGAGTTTGTGCCCAAGGAAGATGTAAGGAAAGAAACCATCAAAATATGACAAATAATCCTTCCGGATGAGAAACATAAGTTGCCAGAGAACACTGATGTTGTGCACCGTTTAGGGAAGATGCGAGAAAATGATTAGAAACCAAGAGGCATCTTTCTTCAGTTCGTCTCAAGATCCTATAGAGATTCTGTATAGAAAGCAGCGATTAATCACCCCTTCCTTAAAGATCATCATCTCCGCTTCGCAGAGGACATGTGTCAAGCTGACAGGGAGACCCAAGCCGCTCTCTGGCCGGTAATCCAAAAGGTGAGGAAAGAGGGGAAGATCGCTTACTACGTTGGTGCTCGAGCCTTTGTGAGCGGCAAAGAAACAAACGTCCCGAAAGACCGACCCTAAGGCTGTGAACACCGCTGTTTTGGTCTGTCTGGTAGGGGAACATATTATTTTCTTGTTAAGGGACTGTTTTCTTCGTAAAACATTACGGAGCTAGTCAATTATGCATAGACGTCTCTGGCAAGATCTCGAGGGGACGTGGAGCACTTCCCGTTTCCGGGGTTAACAAAAGGAACTACTCAGAACAACCACCAGGGGGTGGCAAATACGATACAAATCAAATTTTGGTTCCATCACACTCCCCACCTGGCATCTTTAGGATATCAAACTGAAAGGTAAGCTAGATAGTTTATACCCCGGCCTGTAGGAGCTATGAATTAATTGAAAGGGTTATCATTTGTAGTAATATTAAAGTGAAGGTGTGTGATGGTTTATATTTTGGAGCAGGATAAGCCGTTTGGGTAATGGATGGATATCATTTGTTGTGTGGTCATGTTGAGTAGGGAATTAGCGGGTCACATGGATATGGGCGGGGATATTAAGTTCACCTGATCCCCAGCCCCTTATTTGGCTTGCGGTTCTTGTACAATACCTGTAATGGTATTGTACAAGGTCTGGCCCCTAGATGCGCGGTACGCAGGCCCATCGGTGTGTCGATATTCCCTGATGCCCACGAACCAGCCCCCACCTATGGGTTAAATAGTGCCTCTGCCTAGTGGATACCTCGGGCGAGGAATAGGCTACGGGAGTAGACCCCTACAGAAAATCAATGTCCACAGTGCTGTTGATTTTTTTGTTTTTCTTGCCCTTTTGTATCTGTTTAAGTCAGCGAGTACTGCTGGCATCGTGTGTGGCTGCCGCTTCTCCCTCTCATAGCCCCCCCTTCCCATCCACCCCTGTATGTTTATGCTATGTTTATCTGTTGTCTTGTTTCACCGCCGTTTATTGTAAAGCGACTTTGATTGTTAAAAAAGCGCCGTATAAGTTTAATTTATTATTATTATTATTATTTCGTTCATGTTTCCTATTTTACATCCTGTAGAGCCAGGTCCCAACTATGGACCTGAGGCACTATAGGGCAGATGTCACTTGATTGACAGTACTCGTCGTAATATGTGGGCTGTTCCCGAGTAGGCAATCTTCTGGACTGCACTGATGTTGATGTTTCCTGGGAAACGGTTGGTGAACTTTTCCATTCCCTTCTTCATGAGTCCTAGAGCTCCAGTGACCACTGGTGTTGTTTCGGTCTTCATTCCCCACATCCTGTTGATTTCAATCTCCAGGTCTTTGTACTTGGTCAGCTTCTCTGTGACTTTCACTGAGGTGTTTTTTTCGGATGGTATTGCCATGTTGATGAGCATGCACCTCTTTTGCTTCCTGTCCTTGATAACGATGCCGGGCGTGTTGGCTTTGATCTCTCTGTCAGTGTGGATGGGCATGTCCCAGAGGATGGTGACATCATTGTTTTCAGTGACCGTTTTTGGCTGATGTTCGTACCACTTCTCAGTCGTCTTGACCTTGTAACTCCTGCAGATCTTCCAGTGCAGGTATGCTGCTGCCTTGTTGTGCCTGTATATGTACTTGGTCTTTGCCAGTTCCGGGCAGCCTGAGACAATGTGGTCGCTGGTTTCTTCGTACATTCCACAGATTCTGCATTTTGGTTCCAAAATAATAATTTGGTTTATTATTATTATTATTGTGCGCTGTAGTGAGAGTAGGGTGCAGGTTGGAGAGAGCCTGGAGAGGTGGAGGTATGCACTGGAGAGAAGAGGAATTAAAGTCAGTGGGAGCAAGACAGAATACATGTGTGAATGAGAGGGAGGACAGTGGAATGGAGAGGAGTAGAAGTGACAAAGGCCAATGAGTTTAAATACTTAATGTCAACTGTTCAAAGTAACGGGGAGTGCGGAAGAGGGTGCAGGCAGGGTGGAGTGGGTGGACAAGAGTGTCAGGAGTGGTTTGCGACAGAAGGGTACTAGCAAGAGTTAAAGGGAAGGTTTACAAGATGGTTGTGAGACCAGCTATGTTATATGGTTTGGAGACAGTGGCACTGATGAAGACAGGAGGCGGAGCTGGAGGTGGCAGAGTTGAAAATGCTAAGATTTCCGTTGGGAGTGACGAAGAAGGACAGGATTAGCAATGAGTACATTAGAGGGACAGCTCAGGTTGGATGGTTTGAAGACAAAGCAAGAGAGGTGACCACAGGCCCCCAAGCACAACACAACCTGACATGACATTACACCATGACAAAATTATAAGTAATTTTTAATATTTCATGCATTTCCATGGCTCCTAAAAACAAGATTTTGTTATAATAGCAGCTAACAGCTGAATCAGATAAACTATAGGAAAAGTGTGCATCTGTGTGCTATTTTGACTGTTACTATACATTTTATTGAAAAGAACCGCTTTCACTTTAATTGTACTAGTTATAATTAATTAATTTGGTCTTGATTTTATGTTTGCTACAACCACATTAGTGTTTGCATCAGCCCTCCATCTGCTCACATTCAAAACAATTACCAACATGTTTTCACATTGAAATTAATTTTAGAACATATTTTTAAATGACACTAACAAGGGGGGGGTTATAATTGGGCGGTGGGTGCTGTACAGTAATATGGCAACCCCAGACAGTAAAAATCAAGGAAAGGTCACCTTGGAGCAGCCATGACAGCAGGCGGCCCATTCACAGAGCGAGCGAGCGAGCGAAAGAGAGAGAGAGAGTGAGAGAGGCAGAGAAACTGAACACTAAGCACGCTCTCCTCTAGAGTACAGAGAAAGACAGAAATGGAGAGAGAGCGTGCGCGATGGAGGGCAGTCTTTTCATTCATGCACTCACTGACTCCCCAGCGGGCCAGAGGAGAAGGGGGGGGGGTGGAAGAGGAGATATGAGAAAGGGAGGGAAGTCCTAAACGTCACTGAGTCAGCTGATTTGATTTGCTGCATGCAGCGCAAGGTGACACACTAAGACTGTGTGTGTGTGTGTGTGTGTGTGTGTGTGTGTGTGTGTGTGTGTGTGTGTGTGTGTGTGTGTGTGTGTGTGTGTGTGTGTGTGTGTGTGTGTGTGTGTGTGTGTTTCTGCACTTTTGTTACAATTGGAGACATTCTCAGGTATGTGTGCGCGCGCGAGTGTGTCTATGCACTTATGATCACAGAGGGAACACCAACATTTTTTGCATTAGGACCTCATCAATAATTCATATAGAGGTTTCCATTCCATTATCTGTAATTAGAAACAACACAACTGCTGACAAGATCACGAATGTGGAAGAGGTTGTCGATCTATAAACTGTGACATTTATTAGTTACCTGATGCTACATGTCATCAATAACATAACTTGTTAAAAAAAATACATGATGGGGGTCCACGGTGGTGTAGCAGTCTAAGCATCGGCTTTGTGTCGATGCAGCTGCCCACTGGGGACCGGGGTTCGCGCCCCGGTCTTGTCAGATCCGACTATGGCCGGCCTCGATGAGACAGCAATAATTGGCAACGCTGTCTTCGGGAGGGGGGCGGAGTTGGCTTGTGTTCGTCACATGAATGCGTCTCTGGGTGTGTCGGAAAAGCAGTGATTCGGCCTGGATTCGCCTTGTCACTAAAGTGGGGAGGCGTCTCCTTTGAGACTGCCGGCCGGAGAGATGCAGTTGGCGAATGCATGCAGTACGAGGGTGGTGTTTGAACTAAAATAGGGGTCAATTGGCCACTAAATTGGGAGGGGGGAAAAAAGGGGAAAAAATCAGAAATAAATAAAAAAAACATGATGCAAATACATAATGAAGGTCTTGACAGACCAAATCACCAGTAATAAAAAGGGATATTTTGCAAGAAATCAATTTTTTGAAATGCAAGTGTATTGAAATTAATTTTTAGAGTCAGCAGTTGATACTGCCCTGTGATGGCCTGGCGGCCTGTCCAGGGTGTCTCCCTGCCTGCCGCCCAGTGACTGCTGGAATAGGCTCCAGCATTCCCGCAACCCTGAGAGCAGGATAAGTGGTTCAGATAATAGATGGATGGATGGAGCTGTCATAATATCAGGGGGGATTTTATGGCCACTAATTGCAAATGCTCAGTTATCTTTTGGGTTTAATGTGGACATGGGAACAGTTATAAGAGATTTGTCTATGGATCTGAGAATATACATCTCTTTTTCCCCTTTTTCTCCCCAGTTGTATTCGGCCAATTACCCAACTCTTTCGAGCTGTCCCAGTCGCTGCTTCATCCCCTTTGCCAATCATGGGAGGGCTGCAGATTACCACATGCTTCCTCCAATACATGTGGAGTCGCCAGCTGCTTTTTTTCACCCCCGACAGTGAGGAGTTTCGCCAGGGGGACATAGCGCGTGGGAGGATCACGCTATTCCCCCCGGTTCCCCCTCCCCACTGAACAGGCACCCCGACCGACCAGAGGAGGCGCTAGTGCAGCGGCCAGGACACAGACCCACATCCCACTTCCCACACATTTCAGTGGCCTTATGCATAAGAAATGGGTAGCGATTGTACAGAAAAAAGCTTGTGTTCTGTTATAACAGAAATTGAGATTTGACTAGAAATGTAAAGCGCTTTGAGTGGCTGTTGCAGCTAGAAAAGCGCTATATAAAATGCAACTTGATTGATTGATTGTCTTCTCCATATAGTGTTTATTCCTGAAAGGTTACAAAATGTCAGTTCAGAGTAATTTTTTGTCTCAGTATGATGAGTTATCTGGGCAGAGTGGTTCCCTGTCATAAGCACATGGAGTTTTAAACTTTGAGACTGATGCAGCAGAGAAGGGAGAAAATAGAGAGTGTTGTAAATGATCATCCTGCTATAACTGAGAAATCTGAAACTGCATAAAGAGCTTAGTTCAGCTGTATCAAAGATAGATGAAATAAGAAAATCCTCCCGTGAGAGGTGTTTAACACATAAGATGCCAGAGCTGAAAGAGCAAGAATCAGCTAAAAGAGAAAGGAAGTTTAAGTCAGCATATGAAAAATGGATAACCCAAGTTGGGGATGTTTGTATAAATTTAAGGTATGAGTGCTCTAAGAATGACTTTTATGACATGATGGAAGCTTGAGTCTGAATTGAAAGAGTTATATGAAAACATACTACTCCATACGGCACCAAGCCAAGAAATTCAGAGAAAAATGTATGTATGCTCGGCTGTAACAGCAGATTTAATGGGACTAATGAAAGTACGCCTGACTGAAAAGGGGGAGTTTGATACTGAGGTGGAAAAATCAAGTTTACGCATACTGCTTGACAGCAAATATGCCAGGTCCATATATGGATCCACAGTTTCCAGAGCCACTATACTCAGCCACTGCTCCAACCATCTCTCAGAGTCACCAAGTATTTCGGCTAAGAGAGCAGAGACAGCTGCACAGTTAGCTGCAAAAAGAGCTGAAATTGACATGGAAGCTGTCATTGACACACAATGTCAGCAGCCGAAAAGGCTTGAAAATCACAGAGACATTGAGGTCATTGAAGCAAAGCTCAAAGTGTATACTGAGGAGGAGTCAAAAGAAAAGAGGGAGAGATATAGTCCTACTTGCAGTGAAGGGAAAGCTCCTAGTCCTCTTGCTTTTTACACAGGATGTCAGGAAGGGCAAGTTAGAAGTAATGAAGCACCATTAGTGCCCTCACTCAACTCCAGTTCCAGAACCTTCTGTATTCTCTGGTGACCCACTGAAGTTCATGGCTCTTATAGAGAGATGATGCTGAAATCCTGCAGATAGGTTGTTCTATTTACAAAAGTACATAGGTGGGGAAGCAAAGTCTGCTCTGGAAGGCAGCTTCTACAGAAAGGATGAAGAGGCCTATCAAAAAGCATGGGAGAAGCTGCATGCCAGATATGGTTACTCCTTTGTAGTGCAACAGGCCTTCAGAGAGAAGCTTAACAGGTGGCCAAGGATTGGTGCAAAAGAGTAGGTTAGGCTAAGAGAATTCAGTGATTTCCTGCAACGCCATGCCTCATATCAAGGGTCTTCAGGTACTGAACGCCTGCGAAGAGAATCAAACGATGCTAGTCAAACTCCCTGACTGGGTAACGTCCAGGTGGAATCGTTATGTCATAGAACAGCTGGATAAAGCCAAAGACTATCCCAGCTTTAGAGAGTTTGCGTCATTCATCTCAAAGTAAGCACGCATAGCGTGCAATCTGGTATCATCATTGCATGCATTAAAGCCTTCTGAAGAAAAGTCATTTAGAGAAACAAAGCATCCAAAAGTAAACATCTTTGCCACTAAAGTGAAAGCCTCAGATGCATCAAGTACCGCAGCTAAGTCCAATGACTTTGATGAGATCAAGTTGAAAGATTCCAATAAACCAAAAAAATGGAGCTCACTGGCACATAACTCAAACCCAATCGTGTATGTTTTGTAGAGAAAACCACTCCATGCATAAATGTCAAAAGCTAATGGAAAGGTCCATGGAGGAAAAGAGAAATTTCGTTAAGAAAAATAAGATCTGTTTTGCATGCCTGAGAAAATGCACAACTCCAAAGACTGTAGGAACAAAGCTATGTATGGCATATGCAAAAGGCACCATCCAACTCCATTGCATTAAGACCATCCCTCAGCAGACAAACCTTCTTCTCAAAGTGCCTTTCAAGTTGGAGAAAATACATCCTCGCTATCATGCTATGCGAATGGCGGTGAAGGTGGTAGCACATCAATGATTGTTCCTGTATGGATCTCATCACCTAACACCCCTGATTCCGAAACCCTGGTGTATGCCTTATTGAATACTCAGAGTAGTCATACATTTATTGACCAGGAGGTGTGTATAAAGTTACAGGCAGTAATGGAGCCAGTAAGACTAAAGCTTTCCACTATTATGGGGAAAGGATTCAATCGTGAAGAGTCAGAGAGTAAGTGAACTTCGGGGGTTCTCCACAAATAGCTTTATCGACTTGTCTACTTTCATTCCTCTTGAACACGCACACATTCCCATCTGCGAAACAGCCAATAAGTGGAAACACTTTGCAGTCATAGCTCACGAAATGCCTTCGCTAATGGATTGTGGGGTGGGACCTCTGATTGGGTATGGCTGTTCCAGAACACTGGCACCACGAAATGTTATCATAACTGAAGGTGACTGTGAACCTTATGCAATTAAGACTGACCTAGGTTGGAGCATCATAGGAAGCGCACCGCAGCACATGAACTCTAAGGATGTGACTGGTCTGTGTCATCGTATATATGTCAGGGAGCTTCCACCTGTGACACCAGCTGGTGTTATTAGAGCGTTAGAGTCTGACTTTACGGGCACCAGACTAGGAGAAAGGAGCATATCTCAAGAAGATATTCAGTTCCTGCAGATCTTAAAGGGAAGAATCCGGCAGAATGGGTGTGGCCACCTTGAGATGCCCCTTCCCTTCAAGACACGTCCTCACCTCCCAGACAATAAGAAGCTCGCTTTAGTCCGGCTGAAGCACCTTAGAAAGAAACTGGGCAGAAATCCCAAGTTTAAGAATGATTATGTGAGATTTATTGAAGTTGTCTTCAAAGATGGCGATGCGGAGAAAGCAGACATGCAACCAAAATCAGGAAATGCATGGTACATTCCACACCAAGGGCTTTATCACCCCAGAAAACCAGATAAGATCAAGGTAGTTTTTGACTGCTCTGCAAAGTATGAAGGCACTGCCTTGAATGACCATCTGCTAACAGGACCTGATCTTACAAATGAGCTGACTTGAGTGCTCTGCTGATTCCGTAAACACCCTATTGCAGTCATGTGTGATGTGGAAAAATGTTCCTCAGGTTCCATGTTAGCAAAGAAGACAGAGATTATTTGCGGTTCCTGTGGTGGGAAAATGGAGATTCAGATTCCGACCATAGAGAATATCGTATGAAGGTTCACCTCTTTGGAGCATCATCATCTCCAGGCTGCACCAATTATGGCATGAAGCATCTTGCCAGCCAAAATGAGAAAGAGCACTCTTCAGCAGCTAGCTTCATCAGAAAACATTTCTATGTAGATGATGGCCTCATACGCCTGGAATCTGTTGAAGTGGCAATTTAGCTGGTGAAAGAAGCCCAAGCTGTGTGTGCTAAAGGAAAGTTACGCCTTCACAAATTCATTTCCAACATTTGAGAGGTGTTGGAGTCTGTCTGTGTCACTGAACGTGCTGTTGAGGTGAAGAATGTGGATCTCAACTATGATTATCTTCCAGTACAAAGAGTGCTAGGAGTAAGGTTGAATGTAGAGAGTGATGCCTTCACCTTCAAGATCTTGCTTGATGAGAAACAAGCTACACGGTGTGGAATTCTCTTAATCATGGCTTCTGTGTCTGATCCATTAGGAATTTTAGCCCCGTTCATCCTAACAGGAAAGAGGGCGCTACAAGAGATGTGTCAGAAGGGCATTAATTGGAATGAACCACTACCCAGTGAGTTGAAGCCAAGTTGGGTGAATGATTTAAGAAGCCTTGCAAAGACTCAGGTCCCAAGATGCTTCACACCTTAAAACTTTGGAAAGGTCCTGAGAGTTGAACTGCATAACTTTTCAGATGCTAGCAGTCAAGGCTATGGTCAGTGCTCATACATCAGATTGGTGAGTGAAGATAAGGTGCACTGTGCCTTGATCATGGGCAAAGCGAGAGTCACACCTACCAAAATAGTAACCATACCAAGACTTGTGCTAACTGCAGCAGTGATCTCTGCTGCTGTGAGTAATATGCTAAAAGAGGAGCTAGAGCTTAGAGTTCACAGAGAGTACTTTTGGACAAATTCACCAGTAGTCCTAGGTTATATCAATAATGAAGCTCGAAGGTTTCATATCTTTGTCACAACCCTTGTCCAGAGAATTCGGGAAACCACTGACCCAGGACAGTGGTACTATGTCAACACAGGGGAGAACCCTTCTGATCATGCCTCAAGGGGCCTCAAGGCAGAAGAGCTGATAAAGTCAGACTGGCTCACAGGACAGGACACAAATTTCTATGGAAGAGAGAAATAGTTACAAACCAAGGAACCTCAAAGCTACAATACAGATAGAAGCTAGGAAGTTAAAAAAGGGGGTTAATTCCTCAGCAAGCCATCCATTGTTGAACAACCCATTCAGAAATTAGTTATTCTTGTAGAAAGCAGCTATAAATCTAACTTTGGTCCAGCGAATCACTGATTACTTAATCCTCCTTTTCTAGGTTAATATAGGAAGGTTGTTATTGAACCTATGAGTGTGGAGAGCAGTGTTCTCAATTGATATTAAAAAATTCAATTGTGTGTTGAGGTATACTTAACATGTCAATTTTCTTTAGAGGTTTATAAATTGTTAATCAGCCAAATCGCTCAGTTTTCAGATGTTCCTTGAGTGACCTTAACAAAATGTTTGGAAATGACCATTGATTTATTTGATGAAGAGTGTGCAGTCTATTAAACAGCACTGCTGTATATTTGGGCCTGGCGGCCTGTCAGGGTGTCTCCCTGCCTGCTGCCCAATGACTGCTGGGATAGGCTCCAACATCTCCGCGACCCTGAGAGCAGGATAAGCAGTTTGGATAATGGATGGATTAATCAAAGGTAATTTGGTGGGAGTGTAGCTGATGCTGATAAGAGCAGTGTATATGTGTTGCCATAACAACACCAGAAGTCAATATGTGTGATATTTTTTTATGCAAATATCTTACATCTTGTTTACTGTAATTTCGGGTACTTTGTGAGTTCTGCTCATTATTATATTGCCTTTTGTTATATTCATGATGATGAACAAGTTTTTTTTATTGTAAGTCACATGACCACATGTTTTAGAAAAAGTTCAGAAAAGGCGAGGGAAATGCCAGATGAAAGCAGCGAACTTTTATGCTCTCGTCTGCTGTTCTACTGCTGGTTTACCAGGCAAACACTGTAAGTTACTTTATAAAGTATTGTTTTACCTTGTTTTATAAGAAAATAAGAGACAGATTATCTGTTTCTTTGTTGTTTTTGAACTTTGTGCTTGAAATTATTTCATTTGTTTTCTGGTTTTCACGGTGTTCCATGATACACAGAGGATTTGGGTATGGTTGCAATCACAGCATTGTAAGATGGTGACAGATGTACTCAGTTCAGGGACGGTCGTTCCCTCTTCACATCGATGGCCTCTGACTTTATGCAACTGTGCTATTTATAAGGGTGGAGATATCTGCAGTCAGCTGAGCCTGGCGAATTCGCTTAGATGAGTGATGAAACGTTTCTCCCACTAATGCTGTGTCCAGAATGAGCTGATTTAACTTTCTGGAATTTCCTTACCTGGCTTACTGAGCACGAATAAAGACATTTGCCCCATAAGACTGTGCTGAAGCATCAGTAAAGTAGCAAATTTTTCAATACCGAATCCACCCTGTATGATTCTAAATGATAATCAACAATGTTTTAATGAGGTCTGGGTTAAAAAAAACAAACAAAAAAAACATTGAACCTCTGCCTTTATGTGTTTTCACTGACCACACCCTTTACTTGGAAATGGTATAACCTCAACAAAGCAGATGGGCTCAGAAACTCAGACAAAAAGATCCATAACATGCATCACATCATCTGGGTGCTTTTCTCCTTTCAGTACTATGAGTGGATAAATTTTCAGCATGGTACACCCAAATGGGTTCGGATACCCTGTACCCAGACCTTCAGGAGGTGTAGCATTGCAGCTGCACACTACTGTTGTTCCAATAATCACAGTAATGAATATCCTCCAAGGTGTTGCTGCCACTAGAGAAGTCAGACCCCACATCAGCACCGCACAGTATTGGGAAAAAAAAAAAGCATTGCGATATTTTTGTTTTTGCAGTACGTACTGCACTATTAAACAAAAACAACAGTTGCTTTAGTTCACCAGGGACATTCAAACCTTCAACTTCAATGACTCCATTTGGAGAGAATTTATCACTCGGCAAAGGAAGGTCTTTTCACCAGCAATTCTTCAACCTTATTTCCGATCTTCATCATTGGAGCCCATTTTCATCCCGTGTTGTCATATAGTGACACCGTTGACAAAGTGTCAATATATGAGTTCCAGGCTACCTTTTGGCATGTATATTAGACGTGGCGGGTTAACCACTACCTAACCTTAACCCTAACCATTATCTAAGCTTAGCCCTAAACTTAACCACTACTTAACCTGTATGACATTAATGTTCATATATCAGGCTTAAGGTTTCACATTGGAGTCTATGGAACACCCACCACATTTCTATACAGATGCCAAAAGGTAAACTGTGTGTCATATATTAACACTTTGTCAACAGTATCAATATATAACACCATGGAATGAGAACACACACTTTTTTCCTTTTCCTTACTCATTTTAAGGTTAAACAGCACAAAATTTCACGACACTTATGTTTTTTTATTGTAATCAATCAGCACCATAATCGGGATGATGGTGATGGGCTGTTGCGTGCAAGACCATTAATCAAGATGTCTTTAAATCAAGCTAAATTGCTATTCAGCAGATAGACTAGAGTGTTTTTCTTCAAGATTACCAGTGACAAATGCTAACCTTGATAGTTTTTGTTTTATATCAAGCTGTAAAACGTATTCACATAAGGTGGCTGATGGGCCCAGTTTGTTTTACATTGCACCCTCAGCAACGTGACTACTGCATATGCATACATCGTTCTGACATGTTACATCATTAAGCCCTACCCCACATATTGACACGTTGAATGCAGGGCCACAGGAGAGCTTGGTATGCGTGTCAGTTAATACTGCGTAACTTTCTCACTGTCACTGAGACACAGCGTGTCCCATATAACCGGTTGAATAAAGTGACGAGGTTCTTAGAGATGCTTTAGCCTGCAAGCATGCTGATTGTGCAGTAGCTGTCAATCATCCACCTGTAGGTGATGCTGACTGTCATGCAGGGTGGAGAAGGCAGATGACGTCATGTGGCTGCCCTGCACGTCTGCTTCTGGGGCGAGTTATCTAGCAGCTCGAGCTTTGCCTTTATCTCTCTCTCTCTCTCTCTCTCTCTCTCTCTCTCTCTCTCTCTCTCTCTCTCTCTCTCTCTCTCTCTCTCTCTCTCTCTCTCTCTCTCTCTCTCTCTCTCTCTCTCTCTAAATCCCCCACACGCCCCCTTCTGCTGCTGCAGGACGAGACCCCCCCCCCCCGCTGTCACGCATCTCGCTCCCTGGCCAGCCAATCAGAACGTGTGGTGAGGGCAGGGCCTAGCAACTCACCATTCCCAAGCAGAGATGGTAGCAAGGGAACTAGCGGTGCAGAGGAGACGCCGACGTGCCCCCCCTCCCCCTCCCCCGTCTCTCTCCCTCTCTCCCGCTGTCTGCGTACCGCTACGTGCCGTACGTGCGTACGCAGACTAGCCGCTCGGAGCCGCCACCGCGCCAGTCTCGCTCGCATCTACTTTCTCCTCTACCTCTTGAGAGAAACGACGCAGGCCTGCGTTTCCTTTCCCTCTCTTTTTCATACACGACTTCTTTCGAGGATAAGCAGGGGTCAACCGCGGAGGAAAGTGACAGGAGAGAGAGCAGATACCGAGTCTCGCTTTCTTTTTCTTTTCTCTCTCTCTTTCTCCGCCTCTCTCTTCTACTAGCCGTGGTTGTGACCGGGTGGACGTGCATTCAGCATGATAGCGGCTCAGCTTTTGGCCTACTACTTCACAGAGCTGAAGGATGATCAGCTCAAAAAGGTGAGAAAGAGGTTTCAGAATTGCAAACAACCGTCCTCATGTGCCGCACCAGTCTGTAGGATAATGTCAACGGCTAACGAACGCCGGTTGGTTTGGTTGGTAGGTTGGCCGCTTGTGGCTGTGTCGGTGTCATGCCTGCGGGGCGGATCCGGCCGGCCGGGCGGGTAAGAGGATGCGTAGCATTTGCGTAGAAGCGGGCAGAGAGGCCATGGTTAACCGTGATGAGAAGACGTTGACACTTGCTTTCCAGTTTTCCAGTGTCGTGTGATGAAATAACCTTCGGTGATGGATGTCCTTGAGGGAGGGCTTGGTGGGCTGTGTGGTTGGTTGGCTGGCCGTGTACAGACGAGAGACACCCCCGTTTAATGAAGCAGACAGGTGTCTGTATGAGGAGCTGCTGGGAAAAGTCGTGAGATACGCGCCCCCCCCCCATTGCCCCCCCCCGCCCTCCTCCCTTGGGATTTCTTCTCTGCGCTGTCACTGTCTCGCCATCTAGTTCCTTCACCTCTCCATCTAGTTCCTTCACCTCTTCGTCGGCTTCTCAGCTACTTCCCTTCCCTCATTATCCAGAAATGGATCGTTAACTATCCCAACTATCCCGGCCCTTGGTTTGATTTGTTAAGACACAAGTGTCGCCCCTCGGAAAGACTGAAGCGGTCTCTGGAAATTCACGATGAGGATGATAGATGATGAGGAGAAACCTGTGAGACGGTCGCTCTCTAGGCAGGGGGCGGGGCTTAGAAGGCCTCCAGAGGGGTTCTATTGGCGGATGGAGTCACAAATTGAGTGAGTGTGATGACGGGTGACGTCACAGCGCTTCATGCGTACTTGCCTGAGATGTAGTAGCCTAGTATGACTGACTGAGAAATAATCAAACGTGTGTGTGTGTGTGTTACTGAGGTGGAATAAAAGCTTACAACCCTGTCAATCCTGGAATAGAACGGGGCCACTACCAAAGTGTTTCAATACCATATTGGGTAATGTGGTTACATACAGTGTAAAACTAAAAGATGTTGGACGGGAAAAAAAAAATCTAAACTGCAATACCAGACAAGGTGAATGAGTTCACCCGGACACCAAGTTCTTTTCTGGAATTTCTACAGCTGGATTATTGAGTTTCCACAAAATTAAAACACTGTGGGTTATCCAAAGGAGTTGAATGAAGTGCAACTGGACTTGATATACCAAGTCCAGTTGCACTAGATTCAACTCCTTTGAATAACCATGACCTGGATGAATGAGAACATTCACAGACATTGTCGGTTAAATGCCTGAAAAAAAATGCTCATGTGATTATGTTGTAGAATAAAGTATCAAAATAAACCTGTGGCTAAACAGCATAAACTGACTCACATATCTCGTCTGGCAATGCACAATATGCACAACATTAATTCTGGGTGACTTAGCTAATTTCAGGACCAAACAATAAAGATGGCTCAAAACACACACTCAGCGCTAGTATTGCATACAGCTGAGACAAGATAGTCTTAAGGGACATTTGGCTAATAATGATGTTGCAGAAAAAAGGAACGACAGTACACGAATTGGTGGTTTGTTTTCCTACAGTGTGCATTGTGTGATTTTGTGACAATTATAAAAAATAACAAGCAAAAATAAAAAAAAAAACAGGAAAAACCCATGACATATGTGTTATATTGCAATAAGAAATCTGTGTTTGTGTGTGTATGTGTGTATATATATATATATATATACATATAAAATTCAGCGAGTCAAGTATATATACACATATATATTAGTAGTAGTAGCGATAGTCATTTTGTAATAGTAGTAGCAAAAGGGCAGCAGATGTACTGTGGAGTAGATGGCATTTTACCAGGGAATGGTAGCATAACACTGCCTTTTTGTCTTCTTTTGTGGTCCTCAGATTGATAAGTACCTGTACTCCATGCGTTTTTCGGACGAGACGCTGAAGGATATCATGAGCCGTTACCGTAGGGAGATGGAGAATGGCCTGGGTCGCGACACAAGCCCCACTGCAACTGTCAAGATGCTGCCCACCTTCGTCCGGTCAATCCCTGACGGATCAGGTGTGTGTGTGTGTGCGCGCGTGTGTGTGTGTTTTTTTTTATTTTTTATAAGAACTCGTGTAGTGAACACAGGTCATTACATCGACTTTTTACGTTATATCGATATATTTTCAAACAAGATATAGGATGAGACGATACCGTTTACATCGATACAGTTTGATGTTGCGTTAAGATACATAGCCCGTCGCTCCAACCTAAAATGACCATGGCCGGTCAAATTGATGACAGGTTTTTAAACTCTATATTCTGTTAAGATAAATACCCAATTGAGATATTAGTCTGTCTGTTAGGAAATGACTGACACCAAAATTAACATTTTAACAACTATAATACTATTTTTAAACAATTTAAACTTCAGAGTGACATGGTCAAACTTGAATAGCAAAAGTGAAAATATTACCTGAAAAACAAAACAGAAAACACATATTGCTAATCTAACAAACGTAACAAGGCCTATAAAACAAGAAATGTATAAAAAAAGAACTGAAAATATTGAAACAGTCCCAAACAACGACCAGAACTTAAGAACTACTAGAACGACTGTGGGCAGTCATTTTGACCGCCCCGGTTTTTAAACTCTGTTGTAGCGAATTCTGGGGGGCAGTCGGGAACCGCCGCAGCCAGGACGTGAACTCGTATAATCCGCACCGCAGGCGACAACATTAACCAGTCGACTAAAGGGTCTTAACGTGTCTACTTATTCGTGTACGTTACACTATCCCCCTCCTTCAGGAAACGCTTCCGATGGCCTCATGGTCCTTCATGATCTCACCATCCCACTTCTGACACCAATGTAGCATATTAGGGGGGCAGCCGGGGAACCATCGCCACAGCCGAGACACGAACCCGTATCTCCTGCACCACGGGCGACAACGTTAACCAGACGACTAAATGGTCCGACGCGTTAGCCAAAAGCTCGCTATTCATTCGTGATCGTTACACTGTATTCTGTCAAGATAAAGACCCAGTTGAGCTATTAATGCATTGCATATATTAGTATGTCTGTCAAGAAGCTAACTGACACCAAAATTAACACTTTAATAACTTTCAATACTATTTTTCAAACAATTTAAAATGGCCGCTGTCCAACGCCTGTAAATACTGCAACGCATCGGTGGTAGTCGTGGTGCGTCTGTAACCAGACATGTTGGCAATAATCAAAAATCAAATTTAGACTATTACTCTGCACTGGAGAAAGCTAGTTTTTTTTTCTAGGACAGAGCAATGAGCTTCACTAAGGAAATGATGCGGCCAAAACACATCACAAATAGTGACATGACGCGCATGATCACACGCAAATTACAAGCGACCATTTTTACCGTTCATGGTTGTTTTAGGTAGATCTTGTCATAACTTTTTTGTGCAGTTGATCTAAAACTCATTTTAAATGCAAATATATATAATTTTAGGAGACTTCAGGGAGTGGCAGGTCTGTGTCTTTTTTTCCACAAAGTTGTTAAACTTTGAAAATCCAATGCGGTTTGCATTCTCAGAGATAGGCCTATTTTTATTTAGTATAGGCTATTTATTTTAGATAATTTTTCATTCACATGTTGATATATTGTACAGCTGTATATTTTAAAACGGGGAAGGAAACCCTGGCTTTGCATTTTATTTTGATCTGTTTGATCTGTTTTAATAAAAGTGCTTGTGACATCTCACATGTGGCTTTGACTTACAACTGAACATTTAGCCCACTTTGTCATTATGCTAATAGTCAGCCCTAGTCATTATGCTAATTTAAAAATTTTGTTGAGCACGTTCATCGAAAATCATCTCCGAGGAATTTGTTACTGTGCCTATGTTGTCTTCCCTACCAGCCATTCATGCAAAACCAGCATTTGGGGATCCTGTTGTACTGCCCCCCCTTTTTTTTCTCCCCAATTGTACCTGCCAATCATCCTGCTCTCCGAGCTGTCCCGGTCACTGCTGCATCCCCTCTGCCAATCCGAGAAGGGCTGCAGACTACCACATGCCTCCTCCAATACATGTGGAGTTGTCAGCTGCTTCTTTTCACCTGACCGTGAGGAGTTTCGCCAGGGGGACGTAGCGCGTGGCAGGATCATGCTATTCCCTCCAGTTCCCCCTCCCCCCTGAACAGGCGCCCTGACCGACCAGAGGAGCTGCTAGTGCAGTGACCAGGACACACACCCACATCTGGCTTCCCACCCGCAGTCACGGCCAATTATGTCTGTAGGGATGCCTGACCAAGCTGGAGTTAACACGGGGATTTGAACCAGCAATCCCCGTGTTGGTAGGCAACGGAATAGACCGCCACGCTACCCGGACGGCCCCCTATTGTACTCTGTTAAACTATTTTGTTAGTAAAAATGGAGAAAACGCTATGAGCTGGTATTACTTTCCCACAATTCACAAGCCAAAAACCAGATTTTCATTCTCCAGCTACGCTAGAATGAAGGGCTGTTTAAATTTGCATATACATTAAGATATACCTGCCGGCTGGAAACTACATGTACTACAAACTACAAGCTAGCTTAATTTTCAGCTTTATAAATATTTCACAGACATAATCCTCTACAGTGCACATTACATTTGTAGAGAAACTTCAAGTAATGCTGGTTTTTTTAACCCCCTCATTTTGGCAATGAAGTGTCCTTCTGTGTTGACACTCAAGCTTTTCCTGTTGTGTTTTTACTGTAAGCAATGTAAAACACAAGCCCACTGTTATCATGTCTCTATCTGTCCTGCAAAAATGTGCTGAGACGTTTAAACGACTCAGCTCATTCTGTGTCATGAGCCTATTTATGTGTGGCCCCTGTATTTGGACCTAACAAATTACTATTGTTGTGGCCAAAAACGGTTCAACTTGTTTTCCGCTGTATTCATTTCATGGTATAACATTGAAGCTGTCAGGCTGCGAACACAATACCTGCTTGTCCTTAATCTCAGTTGACTATAATATCTTGTAAATGAATTTAAAATTTACACGATACCCTTTAGGTTGTGGAGAGTTTTTGACTGTTGGGCCTACGAAATGCTTTCAAAATCGATTGTAAAGTTTTGAATATTTATTACCATCAATCCAAAACTTTTGGAAGTGTTTCTTCCACTTGATAATAGTGACAGACACTGGTGAAAATCGTGACTTCAGAGTGACTGGTGACAATTGTGTTTTGTATGGCATGATGCGCCACTTGATCGAATGAAAAGATGGGGGGGGGGGACTTTCTCTGTTATTTCAGTAGGAAGGTTAAACGCTATAGGGTTTCACTTTGAAAATAGGAACACAGGAAGCTGCTCATTAATTGCTACAGTTATATTCATTACGTCATCTTCCATCTCCATCCATGCGGATCGGCAGTTCCGACAGTCATCGTGGCTGGTGTTCGTTCTCCTGGACAATGATTTTTTTTTTCTTTAGATATATGTGTTAGTTTGGATATATGTGTTCTTGTAGTTTTTGGATATGTGCTTTTTGTGTTGCACTGCTGTGGGCTGGGGGAAACGACAAAGTGTTTTCTGATTTCTGAGCGAAAAAAGTCTTCCAGCAACACTAGCTTTGCAGGGGCACAGAAAATGTGGTCATTTTGGAGAAGATTTTCCAGAGATACATTAGATAGGTTAGTAATAGTCTGTCATGCCAGATTGGGGGGTGGGGGGGCTTCCGCTTGCACTTCCACCTCTCCCCCATCTGGAGTGTCAGATGACTGTGGAAGAGATAAGAGATAGGCTGGTTTGAGAGACTAGGTTAGTAATAGATACGGTGACTTCAGCAAGCATTCACCACCTTTTTACATTTTTCATGTTTTGTTCCTGTTACACATCCTAATTATAATACTTGAAATTATTTTATCTTCCTTCGCAAAACAATAAATAAATTCAACATATTTTTATTCAGTCCCCCCCCCCCCAACATATAAGACTTAAAATCCTCATGAACAAAAGCATCCCCCTCAGGGACTTGCCTGTATTTGCCTCCACCCGTCTAATCGATGGTGATAAGATTTCAAAGTTGGACGAGCAGTTTCTTTGTCGTCATGACAGCAGGACTGATCTGATTTGCTGTTTCAGTTGTGAGACCTCACAAAGTCTGTGATATTTATCATGCAGTCATGCTAGTGAACACAGGTGGGTTCGAAATCAACATATGTGGACTTTTTTTTTTAAATGTAGTTAGTGTGATTTCTCAAGAAAACCGAATATAGGTGACCTAATTTTAAGCTGTTAATAGAAAGTGGGGAATACTTAAATACAAGATTAATTTTCAGGATTTTATTTTTACATTTTCTGGAATTTATTTTTAGAAGTCTGAAGACATCCAAGTAACTTAGAGAATCGTTTCTGGGGGAGGGGGTCCCATTTAAACAGTTTAGTTTCACAAGAAATTGTTGGTGGTGGGTGAATACTTTACGTACTTTGTATAAAACAGTATAAAAGATGTACAGACTGGAGGGTTTTGGGGTTTCATCGGAAAATAACTTTCTTTTGGCTGACAGCTATGTTGCACAATCTCTTTGCCAGCCAAAGCAAACACCTTCCATGATATTGCCTGTGTGCAGATGACACTCCTATTAGTTAATATTGTATTTTCAGTAGCTGATATACTAAAAAGTCCTCATTTTAACTCCCATAGAGCTAGTCTGTCTAGTCAGTGTCGAGGGGTTTTCTCCTCAACATCCCCAGCGCAACCTTTCCCCATTGGTTAACGTATACAGAAATAATATTGATTGTCGGACATGTCGAGGACCTGACAAGGCCGGCAGAAAAGGGCAGTATCGTAAACCCCAGCCTCACTGCCTCACCCTTTCCATCTCTTACATTATAAATAGACTGAGGTTCCAACTGCTGCACAAGAGCTGCTGGGAATGGGGGGAAGGGGGGATAGATTAAGCAAAGGTCAGAGTTGAGGCCACAGTGACAGCTAAACCTGATAAATATTTTGGAGCTACACCAGCGATAACAGACACGTTAGAGACAGGACGGACGGAGAACTTCTTTGGGAGTCTGGGACTGGTAGTTTGAGTTGTGGTTGACTTACTCCTTCTAAGAGAAAACATTACTGTGTGTCTCAATGGCACAGGAGCAAAAGCAACCTTTGACAAATGATCCTAACACAGCACCTTATAAGGGTTTGTGATAAAATTTAACCAGAACTGCAGTTCAACGGTGGTCACAGGTTATTATATAATGTAGATATTGAGTAATTAGTATTTTATATCTTAATAGGAGTACAAAATACTGTAGGATTAAGCCTACAGTAAAAGCTAAAAGAAAAATGGTATTGAAGTCCTGGAAAGGGGATTAATTTACAATACTTTGGTATGGCACATGAACTGCACGCCCTGGGTTAAGCGGTTGCCCCGTCTACCACAGGCTAACCTGCATTTTTATACTTAATAATTCAAAAGATGTTTGGTCCCACTAAAAGAACTAGCTGGCTCTGCGCCCCAGGAGGGCCGTCCCTAATTTTAACCTTGGAGAAGTGAATGAACCCACAGTTAGTTGTTCCATGTATGAATTATAAAAACAGTAACGTTTATCATGGTATAGCAGTAGTAGTAAAATATAATATGTAATTTCATTGATTACTATGGAGGAATTATCTTTTTGCTTGTCCCTCTCTAAAGAGAGGTCAGAGGTCAGGTTCACCACATAGTAGGAATGCCGTGTCTTGTTCCAGGACACTTCAGCAGGGCCGGCATGTGGGTTTAGACCTAGGGCCACTACCCACTACTCCCCCTGCTGTCCAAATGAAGCAAACAAGGTTAAATTCCAGAGAGATCACTAATTCACACGCTGCTTTTTTTTTTTTTTTTTTTTTTTTGCTGTCACCTTGGGACTTGAACTCACACTTCAAGAGCTGATGAAGGGGAAGGCGTTTTTCCCCATAATTTTTGGCAAGCTAGTCCATATAGTGTGGCAAAAACCACAATGTCTCAGTTTAAATAAATAATGGCAAATTATTGCAGTGTTCCTTTCTGAACGTGGGAGAGAGGCTATAAAATGTGTGCATGCTTTGCATCCCATCACTAGCACCTGATAATGTCAAAGCCCAGTTGCATCTCATTCCAGGCAGGTCAAGTAGATTAATATTGTTACAGCAAACACAACGGATGTGACAGTGCTGCTAAATGAAGAACATGCAGTGTGGCCGGACAGTCAGGGAGACTGCCAGATCTGAAAAATGACAAGGTCACTCCTGGTGAAACTAACTTTTATTGACAGGAACTTAAAACTAAGAAAGGTACTTAACACCTCCACACTGACTTACTGTAGGTAACTCCAGAGTATCAGCTGGGTGCCTGAGATGAATATAATTTTCTTCCAAAATTAAATATCCACCATGGAAATTGGACTTAAGGCCTTACTGATAGGAGCTAGAACATAAAAAGAATCAGTCGAATTGGTGATAGTCAATAAGTGACATGTATTTTAGAATAAACAATAGCTGAAACTTTTCCAAATGATTATGTTGTCCATACTGTAAAGAACACTTTGAAATCAAGTCCCTGGCTGATAATAATCAAACGGTCTTTATGTACGGAAAGTTAATCTACAATTTGGTTTTCTGCCCAGAGTGCCATTCTAGCGCAGCACCTGGCAGGCAGGCTCGCCGACTCGGTTCACATAAAAGGGTTCTGTGAAATACTAGCCGGTGCCGAGACCTTGGATACATCTTGAAATCGGGTCATTTTATGTCCCGTCCCTTCAGTGTTGTCAAAGAAATGTGATTTTATGTATCTCTTGTTTTTTGCAGCTTGGCCTTTGTTTCTCAGATCCAATTTGCATCTTTAGCTCTCAGTGTGCAGTTTGTGTCTTAATCATGAAACACAAACAAGTGAAACATGTTGGTTCTTAAAACAGAATGCCGTGATCCACACTGTAAAGATGAAATGTCAACGGGGACTGATGCTGGGACTTTTAGCGATTGTCATCAATGTTTTACTAAACCGATTGTGGCAAAGCTCGTGCCATGGGAGGGTCTAGAGATGGAGGACGGACACAGGGTTGGCGAAACACAGGTTCTTTTATTTGCACTTCTGCTTAATGTTTAAACGTCTTTTCCCACTGTACTAGCTGGTGCTCAGTGGCTTTGGAGACTCTGTTCTCTCCGTTTCTGTGCTTTTCCTGCACTTGCCTGCGTGCATATGTGTGTCCGTGTGTCAATCAGTCGGACCCAGCTTCACTGCAGAATATGGAGAGACGCTGTTAGCCCCCCCCCCTTTTCTCCCCAATCTCCCACCTTCTTCTCCCCTGGCCAATCATCCTGCTCTCTGAGCCATCCCGGTCACCACTCCGCCCCCTCTGCTGAGCCGGGGAAGGCTGCAGACCACCACATGTCCCCTCCGACACAGACGGAGCTTCCGATCACCCGACAGTGAGGAACTTTGCCAGTGGGACGCAGCACGTGGGAGGGTCATGCCATTCCCCCCCAGCTCCCCCTCCCCCCGAACAGGTGCCCCGACCGACCAGAGGAGGCGCTAGTGCAGCGACCAGGACACATACCCACATCTGGCTTTCCACCCGCAGACGCGGCCAATTGTGTCTGTAGAGACGCCTGACCAAGCCGGAGGTAACACGAGGATTCGAACCGGCGATCCCTGTGTTGGTAGGCAATGGAATAGACCACAATGCTACCTGGACGCCCCCAGAGATGCTGTTAGTTGACATACCTTAATCTTATCATCAGCCAGCCTCGCTATCACATCTGCTCCCCCGCGGCCCATGCCCCCTCTCTCCGCTTGCAGCTGAGGCTAAACTACACCCCAACACCACATACCCCTACCGCCTGACTTAGGCCGGGGCTACTTTCGGCCAACAACCAAGAACCACCCCCTCCCCCCCCCCAGAGCGATAGAGGAAATCAGCCACGGCCATCTGCGTCCACAGCCTATGAATCACCTTGAACTTAAACAGCTGTAAAGCCAGATACCAACAGGTTATCTGTGCATTGGCGTCCTTCATGAGGTGAAGCCACTGGAGACGGGCATGGTCCGAACAGAGAGTGAATGAGTGACGAGCACCCCAGGAGGTAGAAACGGAGGACGTCAACCGACCATCTGATGGCCAAGCACTGCTTCTCTACGGTGCTGTACTTCATCTCCCTCTCTGCCAGCTTGCGACTAATGTACAGCACCGGGTGATTGACTCCCCCCATCTCCTGGGACAAAACGGCCCCCAGCCCTCTGTTCAACGCATCGGTCTGCAAGACAAAAGGAAGAGAGACGTTAGGAGTGTTGAGCAGTGGCTCCCCACAGAAGGCTCATTTAACCCTCTTGAACGCCACCTGACACTGCTCCGTCCACTGGACAGGATCTGAGGCAACCTTTTGAGTGAGGTCGGTTAGGGGACTGGTTAGCTCAGCAAAGGTGGGGATGAACTATCTATACTAGCTGGCCAGTTCCAAGAATGCCCTCACCTTCGTTTTCATCTTGGGCCTTGGGCAGGCCACAATCGCTATGGTCTTATCTGTCTGGAGGCACACCAGCCCGCTGCCTAAGTGGTACCCCCGATACCGTACCTCAGGCCACCCAATGGCGTACTTTTTCAGTTTGGCTGTGACCCCCGTCCACCTCAGAGACTCCGGCATCACTGCCAGCTGCTAGTGTGGATGATCACATCATCCAAGTAGGTGGCAGAAATACAGAGCATGTGGCTGCAGCACTCGTGAGGCACTGAAATATGGCTGGGGCTCCAAGCAGCCCAAACGGAAGTGTCATGAACTGGTACAAACCATCTGGAATAGAGAAAGCCATTTTTTCCTTAGACTCTTAAATCCAGTGTCGTAAAAAATTGAGCAGTGCAGAGCCGGGCCAGAACTTCATTTACCTGCGGCATTGGATAGGCAAGGAATTTTGATATGTCTTTCACCTTGGGATAGTCCACACAGAACCGTATAGACCCATTGACCTGCGTACAAAGACAGTGGGGCTACACCAGTCACTGCTAGACTCCTCGATTACTTCCATTTCCAGCACGGCCTTGACTTCTGCCTGAACAGTTTTCATTTTATGTTCAGGCAGTCATTATGGACGTGAGCTCACCGTCACACCCGGAGATGTCACTATGCAGTGCTATATGAGGTTTGTGCATCCTGGCAGCGGGGAAGACTTGTCAACAAAATGTCATTAAAACAGGGCAACCTCAGCTTTCTGGCGGGGTGAGAGATGGTTCTCACAATGGAGGCAGGAGGCAGGATTGTTGGCTTTTTGCACCTCTGGTCCCAACTCATTTCTCTCTGATACCACCATGGCCAGAGAAACCAGGACCGCCTCTCTCCATGGTTTTAGGAGATGGAGGTGTTAAATTTATGTTGTACCTTCCCTGTCATTACGCACAACCTCATAGTCGTCATCCCCCACTCGTCATGTGACCACGAAGGGTCCTTGCCACTTGACGAGTAATTTGGAGCTGGACGTTGGAAGCAATATGAGGACTTTTTCTCTGAGTGCAAATTGACGCAGTCGTACTCCTCTGTTATACAGGCACTGTTGACATTCCTGGGCCTGGAGCAAATTCTCCCGTGATAACCGCCCAGGTGTATGGAGTTTTGCTCTCAGGTCCAGGATGTACTGTACCTAATTTTTACTGGTGGTTAGACCCTTCTCCCAGCTTCCTCTAATCAGGTCAAACAAACTTATTGGCATTCTGCAAAACAGTAGCTCAAATGGAGAAAACCTTGTGGAGGCCTGGGGCACCTCCCATACCTCAAATAACTATTTATCACAATTGCGGCTATCCTTGTGCATGAACTTATGAATCATGTGTAACGAATTCAGGGGGCAGCCTGGAATCCACCACAGCCGGGAACTGAACCCGGATAGCCCACACCACGGGCGACCGCGCTAACCAGTCAACCAAAGGGTCTGACCCATTAGCCAAGGGCTAGCGAGTCTACACATCCGTGGTCATTGCACTACCCCCTCTCCTTCGCTAGTCCTTGGCTAATGGGTCAGACCCTTTAGTTGACTGGTTAGCGCAGTCGCCCATGGTGCAAGGAACCCAGATTGATTCCCAGCTGCCCCTGAATTCACTACATATGTTTTTGAGGGTTTTATTAAATCTCTCCACAAACCTGTCTGTTTGGGGGTGATACACGATCATTCGGATCAATTTTATGTCCAATAACTCATATAGTTCACGTAGTGTGTGTGACATAAATGATGTGCCCTGGTCTGTAAAAATGTCTTTCAAGAATCTGACACGGGAGATTACATGAAACAGTGCCTGTGCAATGCTTTTAGCCCAGATGTTGCGCAACAGCACAGCTTCAGCATAGCGCACTGCGTAATCCACTATGACTAACACAAAGTGTTATCTCCGTGCGCTCCTCAGGACGGTTGCACTGGACCCAGTCAGCCATCGCAAGGAGCAGGCATGCAACAAATTGCTACAGTACCACTTGGTGGATGACGTCGTTGGTGTCCTGGGGGCCTGGTCAGACCCACCATCTTGCCGCGTCGAGGAGCTGCTGCACCAGGGACAGCTGGTGTCCTCTAGACTGAGTGTCCTGAACCAGTGCCGATGTCCATCTGGCGTGATTCCCACCCGGTCCAGGACAGCCCGCCTGATGGCTCAGTATTCCCATTCCCCTTGGGAGGATGCTGGTAGGCTGTGCGTGGCGACTTGGGCTTCGCCGGTGAGCAGGGGAGCATGCGCAGAGCCCATTCCTCCTTCGGCCACCCACACAACAACACCGTACCTTAGAAGATGTCCAAAAACGCTTCAGGGTTAGCGGCAGATATCATCATGGGAAGGGTGATCTGGGTCTAAAATAAGGAAGCGTCCCGATCATCTCCACGGGCAGCTGAAGAGGGTCGCAACAGCTCCCTCAGGAGAGCCTGGTCTCTGCCTGCTGAGCAACGAGCTCCTGCAGGGTTTGGATTTTTGATGCTGGCAAAACACACAGGCTTATTTGTGCTTCTCTATACAGCATTTAAATGTCTTTTCCCGCTGCACTGGCCAGTGCTCAGCGGCTTCGGATACTCCTGTCTCTCTGTCTTGGTCCTTTTTGGAGACTTCTTTCTTTCCATCTCTGTTCTTTTCCTGCGCTTACCTGTGTGCATATGTGTGTCTGTGTTTCAGTCAGTTGGAACCAGCTTCACTGCAGAATATAGAGACGCTGTTATCTGAGGCTGATCATCGATTAGCCTCGCTATCGCGTCTGCACCCCCGCAACAGATCTTCAATGTTTTACACAGATCTATATCAGTACCAATCCCACTAATGCCCTGCCACCCCCATCATTAATAAATTGCATCTTTGTAATTAAGCATTGGGTGAACTCGAACTTTCTGAAACTAAACACTGATAAAACCAGATCCGTTGACACTACTGTAACAAGTCTTGTAATCATGAAACAAGTACACTTTCTTGAAACAAGAAATATCATCTGCCAGTGGGATGTTAAAATTTTGCTGGCAATATATTGAAATAAGCATCATGATACTTAAAACAGGATAAGATCCGTTGATAAACCCTTTCTTTTTTGCAGTGTATCTCACCCTAATCTGATCGCTTATTATTTTTTTGTCAAGTTATTACTTCCTATGCATTACTATGTTGATTTCTCCATTAAGTAACCTTGAGGTTGGGTAGACGGTGTGTAAAAACTTATTATTACTAATGGGATTTTTATATGATCTAAAAACCCTTAGGATCTCAACATTTATATCACATGTATCCTCTTTTAATTCTCATTCCGACAGAGAAGGGGGACTTCATTGCCCTGGACCTGGGCGGTTCCAACTTCCGCATCCTTCGTGTCAAAGTCACACAGGACAAGAAGCAACCCGTCCAAATGGAGAGTCAGGTATATGAAACCCCCGATGACATCACCCACGGGAGCGGAACGCAGGTAAATAACACCTAGATGCAACTTGAATAAAAATCAGCTATCGTGATTTAAACCTGTTGGGGCTGTTATCAATTCAGACGAGTGAAACCATTTTTATCCGAGCTGAATTTAAAAACAGTACTTTAAAATACTTTCTGTAGCCCCTTTTATCCATATTGGGGTGCTGAATGAGCAAGAGCTGACATCTTGCATGGCAGGTTAAATGTTAGGGGGCAGCAGTAGCTCAGAAGGCAGCGCAGGTTGTCTGGTAACTATAGGGTTGCCAGTTCGATCCTCCTGGCGAAAGTATTGAGGTGTCCCTGAGCAAGACACCTAACCCCTAACTGCCCCCAATGACCTGGTTGTTACCTTGCATGGTTGACAGCGCCATCAGTGTATCAGTATGTGTAAAGGGGTATCTGGGTAGTGTAGCAGTCTATTCTGTTGCCTACCAACACGGGGATCGCCAGTTCGAATCCCCGTGTTACCTCCGGCTTGATCAAGCGTCCCTACAGACACTATTGGCTGTGTCTGCAGGTGGGCAGCCGGATGTGGGTATGTGTTCTGGTTGCTGCACTAGCGCCTTCTCTGGTCGGTCGGGGTGCCTGTTCGGGGGGGGGGACTGGGGGGAATAGCGTGATCCTCCCACGCGCTACATCCCCCTGGCAAAACTCTTCACCGTCAGGTGAAAAGCAGTGGCTGATGATGCCACATGTATCGGAAGAGGCATGTAGTAGTCTGCAGCTCTCCCCGGATCGGCAGAGAGGGTGGAGCAGTGACCAGGACGGCTCAGAACAGTGGGGTAATTGGCCGGATACAACTGGATAGAAAAAGTGGAAGGAAAAAAAAGGCGCTATAAAAAAATGCAGTCCATTTACTATTTAGAAAGTCACACAAAGTACTTCAAAGTAAATTTTATTGTACTTTTACCCACTATTTAAAACTCGCTTGACATTTCCCTAATAAAGGTGATGTTGTAAACCCCCACCAACAATACCACTTGACCGTGGGGGGTTCATGAGTCAGGGGGTGTTCAAATCACCTCAGAGTAATGACGGTTACATCATGCTAATGTTGTTGACCTACTCCAAACTCGGAGACAACAGCTGGCAGCCGTGGTGTAACACGATAAGCATAACATGACTAGACCGGTGGAGACGGCATGATTGGCTTACAGAACAACAGACAAACAAGCCAGAGACAAATGCAGACTGATGAAACCTCGAGAGGACAGCTGGCAGTGGATGTAATATGATGCATTAATGCTGCTGCTAATGGCAAGTGTAGTTTGAGAAGTTGTGATTTGGTTAAATGAAAACATGAAACTAATGTGTTCTGGCCAGCATAGCATAGTTTTAAAAAAAAGGGAAAAAAAGAAAAAGAAAACCCAACTAAATGACTGTCCAGGTTGATTGCTTACAAATGTGGCTGAACCCTTCCATTTGTTCACCTCACTATTTTTTAAGCACCTTGGGAAACCTTCAAGGTTGCAGCCCATTTTGTTTTTCTACTTAGCTTGAGAGATTTTAGTTGTTATGAGGGACAACAAAGGATAACATACAGTGGAAATTGCTTATGGCGGCACGGTGGCGCAGTGGTTAACACGGTCGCCTCACAGCAAGAAGGTCCTGGGTTCGAGCCCTGGAGTTGTCCAACCTCGATGGGTCGTCCCGAGTTGTCCTCTGTGTGGAGTTTGCATGTTCTCCCCGTGTCTGTGTGGGTTTCCTCCAGGGGCTCCGGTTTCCTCCCACAGTCCAAAGACATGTAGGTTAGGTGAATTGGCCGTACAAAATTGTCCCCAGGAATGAATGTGTGTGAATGTGTGTGTGTGTGTGTGTGTGTGTGTGTGTGTGTGTGAGTGTGTGTGTGTGTGTGTGTGTGTGTGTGTGTGTGTGTGTAAATGCACTTATTGTATGTCGCTTTGAATAAAAGCGTCGGCTAAATGACTGTAATGTGTGTGTGTGTGGGGGGGGGGGTCCTGTGATGGCCTGGCGGCCTGTCCAGGGTGTCTCCCCGCCTGCCACCCAATGACTGCTGGATAGGCTCCAGCATCCCCGCGACCCTGAGAGCAGGATAAGCAGTTCAGATAATGGATGGATGGAAATTGCTTATATTGGACACGGTTATAGTGTTCAGCTGCTTATTGTGGTCAGAAGTTGCTGGGCGAAATTATTCCTATACTAACGCTGTTTAGATCATCTGGTTATTGTGATCAAACATCCATTATCCAAGCACTTAGTATCCTAATTAGGGTCGTGGGATGCTGGAGCCTATCCCAGCAGTCATTGGGTGGCAGGCGGGGAGACACCCTGTACAGGCTGTCAGTCCATCACAGGGCCAACACTTTTACACCTAGGGACAATTCAGCATGGCCGATTCACTACATGTCTTTGGACTGTGGGAGGAAACTGGAGCACGCAGAGGAAACCCACACAGACAAGGGGAGAACATGCTAACTCCACACAGAGGACGACCCAGGATCAAACAGTCTGCCTAAAATGATCATTTTGGGTCTTTCAGACAATGGAAATTCGATATACTATATATATATGATTTTTTTAGAAGGTTTTTTATATATATATATATATATATATATATATATATATATATATATATATATATTTAGAAGGTAATTCAGGAAATCGAATGTTAAAATATGGAATTATTTTTCTACTCACTTGCATGATACTGAATGGTGCCACCTCCATTCCGAAAACCAGAGAATCCACCTGCAAAATCACCAGAAAGACAAAAGTGGTATAGGCTTACTTTTATTTGTAGGCGTCACCCTGCTACCATTAAAACTGTTCTTTAGGCAATGCTAAGTGATGTTACAGTCCCCTAATAGTATATTTTTAAAGTTTTCTGTTTCTTTCCGTTATATTTATTTAATTAGTGGACACATATCAATTAGATTGGTATCTGAGAATAAAACGAACAAACTAGAAAAAAAAAACTCAACTTCTTTGGAGGTGATCATATCAGTCTGGATGGATGTAATGGTTATAAGCGATTTCCGCTGTGCAAATAAGACGTAATAAAATAAACTTGTGGTAAACCAACATAGTCAACGCATGTGTAGTAATAATGGAAGAGTAATGTGATGTTAGTTAATAACGTTCAGTCTTCTGCAAAGTGTTGAGGGTCTCCTTTCTGTCTTCAGCTCTTTGACCACGTGGCAGATTGCCTCGGTGACTTCATGGAGAAACAAAAGATCAAGAACAAGAAACTCCCTGTAGGCTTCACCTTCTCCTTCCCCTGTGCTCAGAGCAAACTGAACGAGGTGAGGAAGTCGGAGCAGGCTTGTGTGCTGTATTTGACCTCGTGTTTAATTTTATCCCCATTTTTGTGAGCCTTCTTACCACTCGGACTTATACTGCTTGTCTGAAGAACTCTATTGAAATTGTAGTAGTGGGCGTCCGGGTGGCGTTGCGGTCTATTCCGTTGCCTACCAGCACGGGGATTGCCCGTTCGAATCCCCATGTTACCTCTGGCTTGGTTGGGCGTCCCTACAGACACCATTGGCCGTGTCTGCAGGTGGGAAGCCGGATGTTGGTATGTGTCCTGGTCACTGCACTAGCGCCTCCTCTGGTTGGTTGGGGTGCCTGTTCGGGGGGGGGGGGGGACTGGGAGGAATAGTGTGATCCTCCCATGCCTACATCCCCCCGGTGAAACTCCTCACTGTCAGGTGAAAAGAAGTGGCTGGCGACTCCACATGTATCGCAGGAGGCATGTGGTAGTCTGCAGCCCTCCCTGGATCGGCAGAGGGGGTGGAGCAGCGACCAGGACGGCTCAGAGAGCAGGGTGATTGGCCAGGTACAATTGGGGAGAAAAGGGGGGGTGCAAATAAATAAATTGTAGTAGTAAATTTGTTCCAAAATTAAATTTTATGGAGTTTTACAGGCAAAGCAGATAGTTCCCCCAAACCTTTGTGAAAAGCTTTTTTCTTCTTTTGTTTTAAGCTTTAAGTGAATCATGTTTGAGATCAAGGATAATGCCATGCTGTCACGTGATCAAATGTTATGCCTCGAGATGGCTGAAATAAAAATGTAAGAACAGCAGTGTCCTAATACTGATAAATCATCCTTTTTTTATTTTAGAAAATTAATATTAGGGCGGGAATATCAACGACCATAGATTTTCCAACCATTTCATACAACATACTCATAAATGAATTAGCCCACGTTTTCTTCGACCTTCATCTAATTGGATGAAATAGCCCTTTAAATGTCTTTTGGGAGATGTGTAACAGACAGTCACAGCCTCAGTGTTGGAAAGTTGGTCCAATCCAAGAGCTCCTCTAAAGAGTGTTGGTTTTGCAGGCGGTCTTAGTGACGTGGACAAAGAAGTTCAAGGCCAGTGGTGTGGAGGGGATGGATGTTGTCAAGCTTTTGAACAAGGCCATCAAGAAACGAGGGGTGAGTTGTGTGTTCTTCACGGTCAACAATGAATCAATGAACGCCGCACGTTGAGTCGGGCAACTCTGGCTAACAGCTGATCTGGTTGGCCTCAGCGCCGTATTCAACAGATGCTAATTCACCACTGACCAATCAACCAGGCCTGCTAAAAGGACTTGTTGTTTCACTGGGAAGGCAAGTTTGTGCGGCTCATTGTTGTGCCTCTGCTGCTGCTGATCCACCTTCAACTCACCTGCCACCTGTGTGGATCTGCTCATATTTTCAGAGCTATACTGCTCTCTAGGGGCAGTACAGTATAAATAGGTCCATTAAGTCCCAAAGCTAAAAAAAACTCATCAAACTGACTGATATTCTAACTTATGATAAGCGAGTCATCTTGCCTGAACCGAATCAAAACAAAACTGTCGCACCTTTAAGAGGATAGAAGGAACTTAAGTTTATAAGAGAACACCCTTCAGTACTTGGATTTGGTTTTCTTAAACCTAATACAATTAACCCTGTCTTATGAAAACCTTGGATTTTTCCTAATCTTTTTTTTTTAGGACTATGACGCGGATATCATGGCTGTGGTGAATGATACTGTTGGTACCATGATGACCTGTGGATTTGACGATCAGCGATGTGAAGTGGGCATCATCGTTGGTAAAGAAAAAAAGCCGGAAATGTTTTATTAACCTCTGACTAGCAAGTATGTGAGGGTCTAAGGACAGGATGCTGTATTGCTGTAAAGCCCACTGAGGCAAATTTCTAATTAGTGATATTGGGCTATACAAATAAAATTGACTTGACTTGACTAATAAATGCTGGCATTAAATATCTCGGTATTCAAATCCCCCCATCGCTAGGAAAGTTAGATGATGCAAATTACAAACGCATAATTCATAATATCAGTAAGGATTTGGACCAGTGGTCAACACTTCCCCTGTCTCTGTTGGGCCGTATTGATAGTATACGCATGAATGTGCTACCTAAGCTTCTCTATCAATTTCAGATGATACCTATTGATATTCCTAAATCTATATTTGATAAATTAGACATGCTCATTTCAAAATTTATATGGCAAGGAAAACGACCAAGAATTAGACTAAAAACATTACAGCTATCAAAACCGCATAGAGGGCTCAAACCCCCGAATCTAAGATATTATTTTTGGGCTGCACAGTTAAAACCTTTAACAATATGGATTCAGGATCTTACATGTACTCGTTGGCTTAACATAGAAAAAAGCTTGTGTGTGTGAAGCCCCTACAGACCTTGCCTTTCCTAGATGTCCCCTTAAAGAAACTCAAATGGGTGAATGGACTAGAGTTACACTAAAATCTGGAGTAAAATAAAACTGTCATTTGGATTGCCTAAAATAATTTCTGCACTAACTAGTATCGGATTTATAAAGGATTTTGTACCCTCCCATATAGACGCAGGTTTTAGAAAATGGTCAGAACATGGTCTCAGTAATCTACATCAACTTCATAAGGATGGCATCCTTAAATCATTTGAACAGCTGAGAGAGGAGTTTATGCTTCCTACCACATATTTTTTCAGGTATTTACAATTAAGGGACTTTTTAACAAAACATAAAAGAGTGGGATCGCGTGTTGGTGCCCACTCCAACTGAAGAGTTCTTGATAAAATTAAAAACAGGGATCGGGGATAAGAAAGTCATAAGTCATGTTTACCAACTATTTTTAGGTTTGAATATGAATAATACACTGCAGATAAAAGGAAGCTGGGAAACTGAAATGAATACAGATATACCACCGGACATGTGGGAAGAAATATGTACTGAAGCAAATCTAGTAACCAATTCAAATACATGGAGGGAATTCAAATGGAAGGTAACTATGAGATTCTTTCAGACACCAGAAATAGTGGCTAAAATGTGGGCCCAACACACTCAAATAAATGCTGGAGAAATTGTGGAACACAAATTGGCAACCATACCCACATATTTTGGACATGCCCTAAATTAAGAACATTTTGGGAAGAGGTGTTTGAGGCACCTAAAGAAGTATTCCACCAAAACTTCACAAAAGATCCAAAGATGGCATTACTGGGATTAATGCCGGAAGGGATTGAGGGAAGACATAAAAAATACCTTTTGCAAATATTACTAACAGCAGCAATTAAATGCATAACAATTAAGTGGTTAAAATCTGACCCTCCAACATACAATTTATGGATTGAGAAAGTATGGGAAATATATCAGATGGAACAAATAACATATTCTTTGAGACTTCAGAAAGATATATTTATTAAAAGGTGGAGCCCGGCCATGGCTATATTGAGACAGTGGAGTGCTCCAGACCCTTGTATACATTCTGTATCATACATGCATCTCTATCTTCTCAATTCACCTTATCTGTCTATGCATATACACGATGCCATACCACTACACACATGTGTACACAACTCCCCTCCCTGACCCTGACCCCTCCTTTCCCCTTTTTTTAAAAATATTTATTCATGTCTTTAATTTGTACCGCTATTACAACTAACACTTCAAGCTGAAGTAAAGCGGGGGGTTTTTTTGTTGTTTGCTTTGTTTTTGTTTTTTTTTTGTTTTTTTTTTCCCTTTTGTTGAATTATCTGTAAACCATGTGGGTACAGCTGAAAAAAATGGAAAAAACAGCAGGAAAAATTGTGAATTTGGTTGCATAAGTTGTGAAATTGAAATAAAAACTAAGTTAAAAAAAAAGATAAAATGTATGTATGGCAACTACGTAAGAGTAGTGTTGCTGTAGTCCACTGTCTTCTGGAGAAGACTAACTTGGGGCAAATAGCAGAAATACTGCCCTTCCTGGCATTAGCTTACTTAGGAAATCCTCTACTCTTGTCATTTTGGTGTGTTGCTCTAGTACTCACTGAGTTACACAGAACTGCAGATATTACAACAAAGGTCTCATGACGCTCGGACTCCTTCCAGGTACGGGAACCAACGCCTGCTACATGGAAGAGCTGCGTCACATCGACCTGGTAGAGGGAGACGAGGGCCGAATGTGCATCAACACGGAGTGGGGCGCCTTCGGGGACGATGGGTTGTTGGAGGACATCCGCACAGAATTCGACCGTGAGATTGACCGGGGCTCCCTCAATCCAGGAAAACAACTGTAAGACATTTACTTTAACATACAGGAAAGAAGCTATGGTAGCCAGATCAATATCCCGAGTGGATCAAAACAATCTTTTATGCAGACTGAGTCTTGCCTGCCAGTAATTTCAAAAAGGCAGGCCTGTCCAAACAGTGAACGGACCAGTCACACTGTGCCTGCATAATGTTCATTATTCAAAGACATTGCATCTTCTGCAGAATTAAATCTGCCATTCAAGAAAACTACCATTGTTTGTTTTCGTTTTTTTTATCATTCTGCTGCATCCTGTCTCACCTATGTAACCCCCTTTTTTGTCCTACAACCACCAGTTCAATCTGTATCCGTGGAGGCATGTGTGTATCCAAGGCCTACATTTAGATTTGATCACCTGCTATACATTTATGTTTTGTTGGGGGGAATCAACACCACAGCTTAGGCTATTCACCGTCACATTATTCTAACTTACTGTAATCATGTTATGACTGACCCCTTAAAATTCAGTTCATGAATAGAACGTTAAATTGAATTCCTTAAATCACATCTGTAGGCCTTTAAAGATCACACACTGCAAGTTCACAGCACTTTGTCATCCCTACTGTGGGTCATTTAAGGGAGGGTGACATGACAACACCATGTCGTGCCAACCCTGCACATTGTCTGACGCATTGCTGCTGTCACCATTTGGTTAGGTTCGAGAAGATGGCCAGTGGGATGTACATGGGAGAACTGGTTAGACTCATTTTGGTCAAGATGGCTAAAGAAGGCCTGCTGTTTGAGGGACGAATCACCCCTGAGCTCCTGACCAAAGGAAAGATTGAAACAAAGCATGTTTCTGCCATTGAAAAGTGAGTATGGGGGAAAACTACTCGCATTTTATAATGCGTACAACTGAAATCTTTTAATAATCTGCGTGTGATGCTGTTTGACATATATGTGTTACTGTAATGAGATCTACCTTCTGTCTTAGGAGCAAGGAGGGGCTGAAAAAGTGCATGGAGATCCTGACGAGGCTCGGCGTGGAACCCTCAGATGAAGACTGCCTCGCTGTGCAGCACGTCTGCACCATTGTGTCTTTCCGTTCTGCAAACCTTATTGCCGCCACCCTCGGGGGCATCCTGGCTCGGCTAAAGGAGAACAAGGGAGTGGCTCGTCTCCGAACAACTGTGGGCATTGATGGGTCTCTCTACAAGATGCACCCTCAGTGAGTATTCAGTCCATAGGGGGAAAGAGCATGACGAGTAGGGAGGCAGGGATATTTTAAACGATGCTTAGGTAACATATCATTTAACTGCAGCCTGCAATTTCTTTTTTTTTTGTGCATTTTATCTTTACAAACATATAGGGCCCAACTGCTGACCCACTATTAACTGTTAACATTCAAACACAAACATTCAGACATTCACTTCTCCTTTACCCTAACCAGGGTTCATATATATACTGCTCCAACACCATCTATCAGCAAACTCACACATACATGAACATACATGCACTTGGCCCTGCCCTAAAGGGGGCTTGTATTCACACACGACATGATCTCACACACACCCACGCAGAGGTTTTCCTAGCTATGGTTAAGCAAGTGATTGTCTTGTTTTCACGTATTACCTGTTCTGCACCGTGAGATCTTTTGTATGTTTAACCCCAGCGGGAAGGTTAAGGACAGCCTATTCAGAACTATGCTTTCTTATGTTAACCCTATATATTCACTTGAGTCAATTCAGCGTCTTGAATGCATGTCATTAGACTGTGGGAGGAAAGTGGAAACCCACACTAAGAGAGAGAGAACATATACCTTCCACATAGAAGGGATCAAGACCAGGACCTTCTTGCTGTGAAATAACAGTGCTGCTACAAAGACACCATTTTGTCCCTGATTACTGGCCTTCGCTGTTTGAAAATTGTATTGCAGGCTCAGTATACTTCATGTGCAAATACAACTCCTCCTTTGCTTTCCAGTATCTCGCTAATATAAAAAAACAAAAACGTCTGCTTCTGCAACAGGTACGCCCGCCGTCTCCACAAAACGGTGCGGCGCTTGGTCCCGGACTCGGACGTCCGCTTCCTGTTGTCCGAGAGTGGGAGTGCTAAAGGCGCTGCTATGGTGACGGCCGTGGCGTATCGGTTGGCCGACCAGGCCCGTCAGATCCAGCAGACCCTGGCCGAGTTCCGGCTGAGTAAAGCCCAGCTGCTGGAGGTGAAGAAGAAGATGAGGACGGAGATTGAGAGGGGCCTGCAGAAGAACACCCACAACGATGCCACAGTCAAAATGTTGCCCACTTTTGTTCGGAGAACACCGGATGGGACAGGTGACTATATATAGGCAGGAGATTGTAATACACAGGGATGGAGGGATAGGAGGATGAATAATTGAGTGTGTTTTTAAAAGGTTTTTCTTCTTAGTGTTAATCACAGCTGTATTCAGTACATGGGCTTACAGCGCTGGCATTTTGGTTTGTTATGCATTGCAGACATACATAACATATTGCAGAATTTATACATAGAATTTAGACATATTGCAGAATCTAGAATTATTTTCTAAATTTTTTTTTTGGTAATGTGTATCATAACCGGTAGATTTGGCTTTATTTGTTGTAGATAACGAAATATCTGGATGTATTGTACTAGTAGCTGTGGGGGAATAAACATAATGGCGTACTCACACGTTATAAGGGGTTAATTAGAATAGGCTCCCAGGCCTCCTATTTAAATTCCATGCAAGCAGAAGCAGAGTAGCTGGCAGTCCTCCAGAAGTACATTATTACAAAATCAAACGCAGAGAGGACGAGTACTGTATATCAGGTTCTTGCATGTCAAGTTATCATCAATCCTCAGACGTGAGCCCAGTCAATGGAGGTCCTTCTGTATGTTCTCAAACTTTAACCACTCTTGTTAAACCAACTGAGATCATGAAACTCAAACATAAATGAGACTATATGAGGACATTGACTCAAAATAAGAGATCTTTTCTATCTGAATAAAATAGTTAGACTTTTTTTTAACTATTATTTTAGTTATTAGCTACTTTGGGCCTTAAAAGGGAAAATTTGTCTATCTGCGACAGGGATAGCACATGAAAAACACCTGCAGTTGTTCCTGGTCGCTTCTGCATCTCTGGAGCAGCAGTGAAACCTTTCTCTTTTTCTGGTCATGAAATTATGTATCGTAATGTCAGTTGGCGGCCAGAAAAACAACAGCCTAACCAGGTTTCTGATACTCTAATCTACTCAAAACTACTACTTCTTCTTCTTCTTCTTCTTCTCTCGGCTGCTGCCGTTGTCACCACAGTGGATCATCCATTTCCGTCTCTTCCTGGCCTCTGCATCTTCCTCTGTCATGCCAACCGCCTGCATGTCCTCCTGCACTACATCCATAAACTTTGTCTTTGGCCTTCCTCTTTTCCTCTTGCCTGGCAGCTTCATCTTCAGCATCCTTCTCCCAATATACCCAGCATCTCTCCTCCACACATGTCCAAACCATCTCAATCTCCCCTGTCTTGCTTTGTCTCCAAACCGTCCAACCTGAGCTGTCCCTCTAATATGCTCATTCCTAATCCTGTCCTTGTTCGTCACTCCCATTGAACATCTTAGCATCTTCAACTCTGCCACCTCCAACTCCGCCTCCGGTCTTTTCATCAGTGTCACTGTCTCCAAACCATATAACATAGCTGGTCTCACCACCATCTTGTAAACCTTCCCTTTCACTCTAGCTGGTACCCTTCTGTTGCAACTAACTCCTGACACTCTCCTCCACCCACTCCACGCTGCCTGCACTCTCTTCTTCACCTCTCTTCTGCACTCCCTGTTACTTTGAACAGTTGACCCCAAGTATTTAAACTCAGCCACCTTCGTCACCTCTACTCCTTGCATCCTCATCATTCTGCTGTCCTCCCTCTCATTCATGCATATGTATTCTGTGTTGCTCCTACTGACTTCCATTCCTCTGCTCTCCAGTGCATACCTCCACCTTTCCAGACTCTCCTCAACCTGCACCCTACTCTCGCTACAGATCATAATGTCATCCGCAAATATCATAGTCCACACAGACTCCTGCCTGATGTCGTCCGTCAACCTGTCCATCACCATTGCAAACAAGAAAGGGCTCAGGGCTGATCCTTGATGTAATCCCACCTCCACCTTGAACCCATCTGTCACTTCTACCGCACACCTCACCACTGTCTCACTGCCCTCATACATATCCTACACTACACTTACATACTTCTCTTCCACTCCCAACTTCCTCATACTATATCACACCTCCTCTCTCAGCACCCTGTCATATGCTTTCTCTAAATCCACAAAGAGACAATGTAACTCCTTCTGGCCTTCTCTATACTTCTCCATCAACACCCTCAAAACAAACATCACATCTGTAGTGCTCTTTCCTGGCATGAAACCATACTGCTGCTCGCTAATCATCACCTCTCCTCTTAACCTATAGCTTCTACTACTCTTTCCCATATGTTCATGCTGTGGGTGATCAACTTTATACCTCTGTAGTTGCTACAGTTCTGCACATCACCCTTATTCTTAAAAATCAGTACCAGTATACTTCTCGTCCACTCTTCAGGCATTCTCTCACTTTCTAAGATTGTGTTAAACAATCTACTTAAAAACTCCACTGCCATCTCTCCTAAAACATCTCCGTGCCTCCAAAGATATGTCATCTGGACCAACCCGTATTCCACTCTTCTTCCTCTTCATAGCTGCCCTCCCTTCATCCTTGCTAATCCACCATACTCCCTGATTCACGATCCCCACATCATCCAATATTCTCTCTCTGATTTTCTTCATTCATCAGCTCGTCAAAATACTTCTTCCACCTTCTCAACACACTCTCCTCACTTGTCAGCACATTTCCATTTCTATCCTTCATCACCCTAACCTGCTTCACATCCTTCCCTGCTCGGTCCCTCTGTCTCACCAATCGGTACACGTCCTTTTCTCCTTCCTTAGTGTCCAACCTCTCATACAACTTGCCATATGTCTTTTCCTTTGCCTTCGCCACCTCTCTTTGCCTTACGTCACATCTCCTTGTACTCCTGTCTACTTTCTTCATCTCCCTGACTATCCCACTTTTTCTTCGCCAACCTCTTTCTCCATATACTTGTCTTCCTTCCTCTCTCCAGATGGCACACCAAGTACCTTCCTAGCTGCCCCCCTCACCATTTCTGGAGTGGTTACCCAGCCAACTCTTCTCTACCACCCAGTGTCTGTCTTAACTCCTGCCTGACTCCACACAACAGTCTTCCTTCATCAACTTTCACCATTTGATCCTTGGCTCTGCCTTCACTCTCTTTCTCTTCTTGATCTCTGAGGTCATCTTACAGACCTCCAGCCGATGCTGCCTAACTATGTTCTCCCCTGTCACCACCTTGCAGTCTCCAATCTCTTTAAGATTGCACCTCCTACATAAAATATAGTCCACCTGTGTGCACCTCCCTCCACTCTATACATCACCCTGTGTTCCTCCCTCTTCTTGAAATACATATTCACCACAGCCATTTCCATCCTTTTTGCAAAATCCACCACCATCTATCTGTCCTTCCACATTCCTCTCCTTGACACCATACCTACCCATCACCTCCTCATCACCTCCGTTCCCTTCACCAACATGCCTACTGAAGTCCGCTGCAATCACCACTCTCTCCTCCTTGGGTATACTCTCCACCACTTCATCCAACTCACTCCAGAATTCTTCTTTCTCTTCTGTCTCACAATCACCTTGCGGGACATATGCACTGATAACATTCATCATCACACCTTCGATTTCCAGTTTCATACTCATTATTCTCGTAAGCTCCAACACACTCTTAAAATACTCTTCCTTCAGAATTACCTCTACCCCATTTCTCCTCCCATCCGTACTATGGTAGAAGAGTTTGAACCCACCTCCTATGCTCCTGGCCTTACTCCCCTTCCACCTGGTCTCTCTAACACACATGATAGAGAGAAGGAAGGTAGATATACTATCAGCCAGCACTCTCCCTTAACCAATCATAGTGCCAACATTCAAAGCTCACCTCCACACTCCTACCCTTCCTCCTCTGCCACTGTCTCTGGACATGCCTTCCTTCTCTCCTAATCCTTTGCCCAATAGTACCATAGTTTCCACCGGCACCCTGCTAGCCAACAGTACTGGTGGCGGTCATTGGTAACCCGGGCCTCAGCCGATCTGATATGGAAATCTGATTTATGATTCGCATATTTGATTTGGCAGAGGCTTTACACCAGAATCCCTTCCTGTCGCAACCCTGCCCATTTATCCGGGCTTGGGACCGGCATTGGCATGTGGATCCCCACTGGCTAGGTTTCTAATCTACTTAAAAAACACTGTTAAAAAAAAAACTCTCCTCTTTCTCTCAGCTAAGCTACGTTTCCAATGGTGTAAATGACGTCACACAACAATAGCGTAGAGGATTTTTCATGGATTTCATGCATTCTGATAAGTGTAGGCACTGTGGGGAAGACTCTCTGACCAGGGCAACACCGATTTCTCTGTCACTATAGTAAACAGTGAGGACTTTATTGCTTCAATCGACTACATTACTCATCAGTATTGATTGCACATACACAAAACTGTCAGTGAAAATTCCCTTTAATCCTACAGCCCTTTAGTTTGAAGAATTCTGTATTTCAAAGAAGTAGTCAAATTATTTAATTTTATTTTTTTTAAAAACATGTCATATTTTATAATGACTCCTTACAAATTCTGGTTTGGCTAAGTTTCGTTGTCTCCTTCGCTAACAAGACCTTTCTACTGTTCCAGAGAATGGGGATTTCCTTGCTCTGGACCTCGGCGGGACGAACTTCCGTGTACTTTTGGTGAAGATTCGCAGTGGGAAGAGGCGAACAGTGGAGATGCACAACAAAATCTACGCCATTCCCATCGAAGTTATGCAGGGCACAGGAGAAGAGGTAACTAAGTCAGTGAAGGCATCCAATATTTTGGTTTCAAGTCTTTGTTTTTACAAGACTACTCTTTTGGACATAATTCACATTTAGTTCTCATAATCTACAACAAATAAAGCCAAATCTACCGTTCACGATAGATGTTAACAATAACGTATAGAAAATAATTTAAATGTCTGCAAGATAGTAACTTAATGGATATTTATTCAAGTGAGAATCTTGGAGATTGGTACTTTAAACTATTTGGTGGATGCATTTACAATGGACTTACACTTTTTCTCAATTGCTTAAGTGCAATCTTGATCATCTATGTTCTCAAAATGGTGTCAAAACCCCACACCATTTTCTTATTTGCTCATAACACTGTATAATTTCTTAATGCTCCTACACAAAATGCAAATGCAAAGCATATTTTTGCAATCCTTTAAACACCAGTGTCATACAACTGACACAAAAATCAAGTGTTGCAAATCAAAATGGATATTGATTTCAGTTGAATTCTATCACTCTCACATACATGTAGACATATCGTCATTGTAGACAAATCCTTTCATGCAAAATACTAAAATAAAAGCAAGAGTCAATACACTGGTGAAATGTTGTGGGCAAACAGTGAGGAGAGACTGGATGACTGTTGAAATGCTAGTGAGGTATCTTTTCAATATTTCCTTTTTCATTATAGTAGGTTAGAATGCTGTTTGTAATACTGAAATCAATATTTTTGTACAATTTTTGTATGCGTGTCAGTCTTTGACGACAACAGTTGACACATTAATCTATAAACTAATTACAGTGATTTGCTTTTCACCAGGTCTAAGTGTCGTATATAAGGTAGATGCATTCAGGGTCGACCATGTCCTATTGATGCTGCTATTTAGCATAGTGCCTGTCTAGACGTATTTCCATTCGGTGACATTGTTGCCCAGGTTTATTTAGATTTGATACACAAGTTTTACGTTTTGAATATTTTAGGGACTTTAGGAATACAGGTATAGTTGAACGCTTATTATTCCTGTTGTGAGGATTTCACTTGGAATTGCATTTAAGCTATTGAGAAAAAAACTATAAGCGCTACAAATGAATCTAGATTTACATTTTTAACTATTCGTATTTTTTATTATCTTGCAAGATTTGCCAGATGCATTGCATACCTTGGTTTCGTTTGTAGCTTTTATTTTCTAGAGTTCTAATGAAAGGCTCTCTCCAATTTGCAGCTCTTCGACCACATTGTGCACTGTATCTCTGACTTCCTGGACTACATGGGGATGAAGAGTGCACGTCTGCCCCTGGGATTTACCTTCTCCTTCCCCTGTCACCAGACTAGCCTGGACGCTGTAAGTCCATCACTTAGTTTACAGTTCGCCATGTTTCTTTGTCCTCAGTTATTGTCCAGACAGGCTTAATGAAAACCAGATCCCATATTAGTCCTGAGCTGAAAAAAAAAAGAGAGAGAAGCACACAAACCCAGATTAATAAACACAGGCTTTGGGGACTTGTAGATAGGGGACAGTTTGAGCTCAGAAAATAGAAAGCGGGGCATCTGGGTAGCATAGCGGTCTATTCCATTGCCTACCAACACGGGGATCGCCGGTTTGAATCCCAGTATTACCTCTGGCTTGGTCAGGCATCCCTACAGACATTTGGCCGTGTCTGCAGGTGGGAAGCCAGATGTGGATATGTTTCCCTGGTCGCTGCACTAGCACCTCCTCTGGTCGGTCAGGGCAGCTGTTCAGGGGGGAAGGGGAACTGGGGGGAATAGTGTGATCCTCCCACACGCTACATCCCCCTGGCGAAACTGCTCACTGTCAGGTGAAAAGAAGCAGCTGGCGACTCCACATGTATCGGAGGAGGCATGTGGTAGTCTGCAGCCCTCCCCGGATCAGGAGAGGGGGTGGAACAGCGACCAGGATGGCTCGGAAGAGTGGGGTAATTGGCAAAGTACAATTGGGGCGAAAAAGAGGGGAAACAAGCCAAAAAGAAAATAGAAAAGTACAGTTTTGAATAAAGCTATGGTTTAGATTTTAGGCCCATATGGAACTCTACAGTACTTTTATATGGTTGGCAACAAGCCTTGTACTTAAGGGATAAAAGTCCGTCTATTTGTTATTTAAAGCACACTAAAACAAATTGTAACCATTATCACTCCCACATACCATTTCACAAGAGCACATTTTTTATTTACAGAATCAGTCTGTGGTCAGTTTGGGGACACCTGGGGGCGTCCCAGTACTCCCAACAGCTGCTGTTTATCTGTGCTTATCTGTAGTAGTATTGCCAACGATTATTGTGTAAATGTACAAGTATTGCTATTTATCTGTGGTCATCTTTACTAGTTTTACCAACAATTGGTGGTACTTGTTCAACCAACAACTGCTGTTTTATCTACTTATCTGTACTCATACTACTAAGAATTGCCCCTGTCATTAACCATTTGGTTGCTATGTGCTGTCTGCTATCCAAACAGGGTATCCTTGTTAACTGGACCAAAGGCTTCAAAGCCACTGACTGTGAGGGGGAGGATGTGGTGGAGCTCCTACGGGAGGGAATCAAGAGGAAAGAGGTAACAGGAGACGGATAAGATCACTGGTGATGTCATTACCAAAACTGTGACATCACAGGAACAAAATAACATTGAATATTTTCCTCCTGTTAGTGTTGATCCATCTCTTACTACAAACACATGATGCTCCAAATAAAAACGTGTCCACGCCATGGCTAGAGGGAATGTTTTTAAGTAGTGTCATTTAGCCAAAATCTCCTTCGGAATAACAAAGAGGTTGTAGACCCCATGTGTGTTTTAGTGTGATAGTGTCCAAGGGAAAATATTTTACTTAGTCTATTTTATTTTGTTTAAAGTAAATTCAGTTGCCAAGTCAGTTTGCACATAAGAATTTGTGTTGATTTGTTGCTTTAAAAAAAGAAAAAGAAAGAAAAGAAACTTAACTCCCCGAGGCCTTCAATTATACCATGACTGGGAGAAAGACTGGGAAGGATGTGGAAGAACCACAATTGCATGAACATTTCAGAGGAAAACTACTCTCCTCAAGTACTCAGAATCACAGTAAATATATGGGTATCATAAATCATATTGATGCCTTCCATGTTTGCTTCCCTGGGCAAAATATTGGACTGACTCTTATTTTGAGATTTTTGTAAATCTGACATGAGGGGATTTTATACTGAGGTCTTTTCTGTAGCTGATGAGATGAAAGGCACCCATGGTGACCACCCAGAACTCGAATTATTTAGACCTAGCCTGCATTGTCCAGTGTTGTTCATGTCCCCCATTACAATGATGCACATTCTCTGTAATGAAGGAATCACTGTGTCGTACCTTCATGTGAGGGGTACCATTCATCCATAAGCCATAATTTTTCAGTTTCTTTTATCAATTTTACCTTTTAGATGGAGGATCCAGTAAGTATTAATTGAAAGAGAATTGTTGAACTACAGGTAAAGCAGATCCGGACTGCAGAGATGTTTGGTTATTGTAATAGCATGTTGTAAAGATGGTGAAAGCTTTCTCCGAGAGGTGTGTGGAGGACTGCGATTGTTGTGTCTGCAACATTGGCTCTCACTTTGATATTTGAAATTTTAAATCATAATTTGATATTTAAAACTTGAAATCACAAAGACCTTTATCTGTGTATTTTGTGTGTTGAGCTATGTTTTTGGGATATGTGGGTATGTGAACCAGTCGGAGTACTACATTTAACTGTCTGCTGTAGAGTTTGCTGGTTGGGAATGATCTGCATTTTGCTTGGAGTGCCATCTTAAAGGATGCCATGTTTGATATCATCCTCCTGTCAAAATAGTTAGTCAACTTCCTAAAGGGAAATAATCGTGAATTTCAGCATTATCTCTATATATGTTGGAGGCATGGCACTCCGTTAGCAGCTATAATACTGAGCAGTTTTCTGTATGTCTGAAACACAGCCGAAATTGTGTCTGGTGACTTCACTGGTGGACAATCCATGAATGTGAAAACTTAATTCCTGGTTTGCAATGTGAATAACAACACTGCATACAGTTGTATAATGCAGTGGTGTAATTCACACATTCTTATACTGTGCAGCTCTTTTGCAAGCCCTGAAGTTCAGAAACACATAGGAGACTGCTTCGTATCATGGCGGCTAATGGAGTGTTATCCCTACAACATTTATAATGAGATTAGAGGTGTTAGAAATTATTGATAAGCTTGAGTATTACGATACTGTCTGTAACAATATTGAATCAGTTGTCAAAAACATTGCGTCAAGGGGGCATCCGGGTAGCGTAGCATGAGCCTCCCCTGCGCTCCGTCCCCCCTGGTGAAACTCCTCACTGTCAGGTGAAAACAAGCGCCTGGCGACTCCACATGTATCGGAGGAGGCATTTGGTAGTCTGCAGCCCTCTCCGGATCAGCAGAGGGGGTGGAGCATCGACCGAGACGGCTCGGAAGAGTGAGGTAATTGGCCAAGTACAACTGGGGGCAAAATTGGGGCAAAATTGGGGATAATTGGGGAGAAAAAGAGGGAGAAATCCAAAAAAAAAAAGAAGAGAAACTTGAAGTGGCAGAAAAGTGAAAACAGTCTTGCCTCATGTACTCAAGCTATTTTGTCCAACCCTCAATTTGTGACCCGGTTTTATCGAGAATAATTGGTCATACATTTCACACACAAGCCCCTTTGCGCTCAATGTGTCCTGCGTCCTACTCTATGGTCGCCGCATAGAGTTGAATTAGACAAAACTCATTCTCTAAACTCACAGCAAGAAAAAAAATGGTATTAGTAACTCTTAACACTAATTAGACTAATAGCGATGTTGAGTAACAGCAAAATAAGACCGCTTTCGTTGTTTGGGAAAGAGTGAGGCAAGGCAGAAAGTGTTGACAGAGAGGGTGGAGCAGCGACCAGGATGGCTCGGAAAAAACAAAAAACAAAACTCCACTGTCGATTCTTAAAATTACACACCGAGACGTGGCAGTGGCACTACTTCATTGTGTAGTTTACATGTCTGAGCACTAGCCGGCAGGTGTAGTATTGTAATGGAGCTGCACAGAACCACCATAACAGCAGGCGCTGCCAGTGCCACATTAGCTATAGCTCTGATTACTCTGACGTTATGAATATTGAGGGGTTTTCCTCATATTTTTCCAAAATTTTGAAAAAACATTGCAGCATATCGCAGTGTTTGTAGCATCGTAATATATCACCATATACTGAATCATGCCCACTCTGTTGTGACAGGAATCATATCACCAAATTCAAAGAAGGTTGAAACATTGTATCCAGATGAACTGATGCAACCTTCTTTGATTTTCTTACCTGGATTATTGAGCATGCCTCAAGACATATCACCAAATTCTAGCCAATAAGAGATTAGCAAGAGGTAATGTTGAAACCGGTGATTGTTTCCCTTTAAATGTTTAGATTCAGACACTATTTTAGAATAGAGTGGACACTGGGTCAAAAAAAAACTAGAAAACACGTTTCCGGAAGAAAACATGTAGGGTAGCTGAAAGTGTTTGCACGCTGATTTCATAGGTGGTTATTAGAAACCTTTGAACAGCATGTGAGGCAATCGTCCCCTTGCTTGACCTAACATCCTACCACTAATTTTTATGGCAAAAAAAAGAAAAGAAGTTAAATATATAAGAATTATGGAGAATTTACAAAGTTAGATCCTTCATCTCCGAATAAATCTCAACAGCTGGAAGCAGTGACAGTCATGTGCCATGGGCGGCCATATGTACGTGTATGCGTAATAAGCACATCTTTAACCAGACAGGAGGACTTATCAGAGAAACCAGATGGAGTAGTTTTGTGTCGCTATGACAACCTGCATACACATGACTCTCTACGTGGCACATGGTTGACCATTATGAGTTCAAAATGAAGAACCTAGTTTTATAGCATGCAGGACTCGACAGGCGTCAAGGTTTTATCTTGATCAGGTGTTACATTTGTTAATAATCTTTTTTTCTATTCTTTTATTCTGCTTTCCTACTGAGGGGTTACCAAAAATTTACCTTGCTTTATGACCTGTAATTATTAAAACGTAAAACCACAAACATCTAACAATAACTCACAAATTGTAAAACTGCCTCGCTCAGCGGAAGACCTAACATGCTCTGTGCCTTGGTTTTTCGACCTGATGCATGAATCTGTAGTGAAGGGTGAGATCAGTTATTGTAGCAGTTAATCAAATGAGTTATGTGTATTACATTTATGTTTTGGTTTTGTTTTTGTTTTTTTGCATACAGGAATTTGAGCTGGATGTGGTTGCTATAGTGAATGACACAGTTGGGACGATGATGACCTGTGCATATGAAGAACCCACCTGTGAGGTGGGCCTCATTGCAGGTATGGTTCACCCATCTTAAATGAATGATTGCTCAACCTCAAAAAACAAAAAAAACAAAAAAAAACCCGAAAGCTTGAAAAAAAAACTTAAACCAGACAAAGACCTTAAATATTCTCTTTTTTCTAATATTGCATACAGTCTGTGGTGTGTAACAGTCTGAAGTATTGTAAAATGCTCAGACTGTGGTGTGCCTCCTGTCAGGGACCGGCAGTAATGCATGTTACATGGAGGAGATGAAAAACATCGAGATGGTCGACGGAAATGAGGGCCGGATGTGCGTCAACATGGAGTGGGGGGCGTTTGGCGACAACGGCTGTCTGGACGACATCCGGACGCAGTACGACTGTGCCGTGGATGAGAACTCACTTAACGAGGGCAAACAGAGGTGGGGGATAAATGTTTACTAGCGTCAGTTTTTTTGTTTTGTTTTGCCAACCATAGTCCAAAGACATATAGGTAAGGTTAATCGGCCATACATACTAAATTGTCCCTAGGTGTGAATCTGTCGGCCCTGTGATGGACTGGCGGCCTTGTCCGGGGTATCTCCCTGCCTGCCGCCCAATGACTGCTGGGATGGGCTCCAGCATCCTGTGACCCTGTGTAGGATAAGCAATTTGGATAATGAATTGATGGATGTCTGTGTACAAGCTGTAAAAATGAAATGAGATGGGGCATGAAAAGAAGGTGAAAAGGTGAAAAGGAAGCAGCTGACGACTCCACATGTATAGGAGGAGGCATGTGGTAGTCTGCAGCCCTCCCCCGGATCAGCAGAGGGGGTGGAGCAGAGATCAGGACGTCTCGGAAGAGTGAGGTAATTGGCCAGATACAATTAGGGAGAAAAAAAAGGGGGGGTGAGAAGAAAATATATCGGTGTTTGACACATTAGGTAGTCCTCATAAGAAAATGTATAGAGGTGGTTTACAGACAGTATGCAGGGTAAACGGTATGTAGGAAGGGCTATGTCTTTTTCAAGAGAAAAACTTTTACACAGCAATTTCTCAGCCTCTCAGCAATTACAATGTTGAAGAATGTTTTTGTTTACACCTTTGATGCTGTTGGTAACTGCTTTGGTGTTTGACCACTCTAAATCCTAGAAATCCATTCAAAATGAACTGATGGAGCTGAGCCGTCAGCGTTGTTGAAAATGTAAACGTTAAATGCAATAGTCCCACTAGACAATAGCCATTCATAGATTTAAACATTTTTAGCCAACCAGGTGGATGGATGTGATCACATCAGGACAATTTAGATGGTGTTGGATGACGTGTTAGTTGCAACAGTTGTGATTGCTTTAAACTATAGTAAGTAATCCATCCATTTTCCGAATATGTATGTGTCCTAGGTCCAAAAGTAATACTGTGTGTAATCATCTTTCTGTTCCTGATTATGGAAATCATTGTGTTTTTAATGCATTCCTCTGTGGGCTTATTGATAACTTCTTTTTCCTTCTTATATTTCCTAGGTATGAGAAGATGTGCAGTGGGATGTACCTGGGGGAGATAGTCAGGAACATCCTGATCGACTTGACGAAGCGTGGCTTCTTGTTCCGCGGACAGATCTCTGAGACACTGAAGACCAGGGGCATCTTTGAGACCAAGTTCCTGTCCCAGATAGAAAGGTGAGCTGCGTCATTACGCTCCCAACAGCGATTACATTCACATCACATTTTTAGCATTAAGCTAATGCTCTTATCCTGAAAGACTAGTGTGGAGTGCAACTGGAGGATAATCTTGAATGTAAGGATGATCAAAACCTACATGAAACCAATGCAGAGTAAAGATTGTCTGTATGAACTTTTGACTCAATAATCTCTTGCTGTAAATCAGATTTTTGTCTTTTTAAATTCTGCTTTTATTTGGACATTAGATGAAACAATGTACAGTATTCAGAATACTAATACTAGTATACTATATATATATATATAATATACAGTGTAATACATAGTATTTGTACAAAGCAAAGATATCCACCTTTTCCAGTTTCTCAGATAAGATAGGCTACACAATAGAGGAAAAGAAATAAAATACTTGAAAGTAGAGCAAAGTACCCTATATGTCCAGGTAGAATCCGGACCGTGGGGTGTGGTACTTTTAACATGCATGAATTTCAGTTAAGTTAGAATTAAAAAAAACCAATATATAGACTCATACGAAAATAATCCCTCTCAGTCATCACTGATGACTCACTAGACATGGGTGGTGGTGTCTGTATCTGCAGAGAGCCTGTCCTCTGCCAGTGTTTTCTTATTCTGCTGTGTACGGGATGTTTCTGGGCGTTAACCTTTGGGCCGCGGGACTCTATAAAAACGTTGTGACCCGGTGCCAGATCAAGATCATAAGCATGCGTCTAAGAGGAAGCTACAACAATGGCGGACACAGCGCCGAAAAGATGTAAATATAGTGAGGCGAAACGCCAAGTGGACGAAACTCGTTCCAAAACGAGAGTGAATCTGGGGTTGGCTTTCACCCGCTGGCGAGCGCTGAAGGAGGGGATGGGGATGAAGAGTGACACGGAGTTGGCCTGTACACTGGGATGTGTTCTGGCAACTCCGGTCAGGGGGCGTGTCCTCCTCATGTCGTTGAGCCGGGGAGGAGGGTCCAACTTTGAATGTTGTGTTTACAAACCGCAACCGAATAATCCGACTTGTTCGAACTTTAACAAAAGATATTAGTCAAAGGATAGTTTTTTTCAGAAACACATTTGTAAAAATTCCTATTCGTATTGCATACAAATGAAGATTCCAGAGTTAACTGTTCATTACAACATGACAGCTAGCTTAAAAAATACACTTGTAAAAAGGCGGAGGGCAATGCTGGGGGGGGGTTCAACAAGTCGGCTTAGTTTTATGTCATTTAAGCCTACCTTAGCCTATGGGGACAGCTGTGAGGTATCTGGTGACTCTCCAGCTGTTGGCTGACCTTTGACCTTTGACACTTTCTCCCTCCCTTGTAGTGATCGTCTGGCCCTGCTTCAGGTCAGAGCTATCCTGCAGCAGCTGGGGTTGGACAGCACCTGTGATGACAGTATTATCGTCAAGGAAGTGTGCGGCACCGTGTCCCGCCGTGCGGCTCAGATATGCGGAGCCGGAATGGCTGCTGTGGTGGACAAGATCCGTGAGAACAGAGGACTGGACCATCTTGACATCACCGTGGGGGTGGACGGAACACTCTACAAGCTGCACCCACAGTAAGGACTTGGATAAGAAAAAAATACAAGGAGGGAGGGAGAGAGGGGGCAGGCCATGTAATGGAAAGTTTGTCATTTTTTCTGTACCCTTTGAAATATGAAAATAAACATAACATAACGTAAATATCACTCGGTCCCTTCAAGTTCAGTGGTCAACCATCTTCTGACTGGTTTCATCTGCTCCCCAATGCAGCTTCTCCCGGATCTTCCACCAAACGGTGAAGGAACTCGCCCCCAAGTGTGATGTCAACTTCCTGTTGTCAGAGGATGGCAGTGGGAAGGGGGCTGCCCTCATCACCGCTGTGGGCTGCCGCCAGAGGGAACAGGAAGCACAGCATTAAGAAGCCCTCCTCCTCAACTTCCTTTGGCCTCAGCGATGATCTACTGCTCCACCCTTACCATCACCTTATGCACACATGCCCCCTTCTTCCATCTTCCATTGGCAGCCGTGACTCCACCCCTGCCCCAACCTGGCCCCTCCCACAGCCAGACAGACACACTCCTCGCATAGGGAATTAATAACTGCATATCTAGATATTTATTTATACTAAACCAGAGGGTTTATTATTATTTTAATGTTTGTACATTTTCCTCTATAGCTTGTTGTTGATATAACCTGATAAAATTTCTTCAGGGTGCAATATTTGTGTATTGCTAATTTTATTTTTATACGGAGGGGAATATATATATAATTGTATTTATATTGCAAAGGCAACTTTACAGCTCAGAGGTGATTAGGATTTTGCACCGTAGACATACAAAGAAAAATGTCTGTGCTTTTTTTATGAGCGTTACAAGAGTAGCATGTAGGTGGACTTTCCCAATTAAATCTGCTTGGAATTCCACTAAGGAATGAAGAACTGATTTTTTTTCTTTTCTTTTTTTTTCCAACTTCCATTAGTTTTACAGTACCAATTCCAAAAGGGCTCACTGCATAGAGTTGAATGCAAGAGTCACGGCTGTAGAAACGTCTTCATTTTACTCACCAAACGCTCACACCAATGTGCTTGGCTACTAACCCCTTTTTGTGTTCATGTCAATGTTAAATCCTAATAAGTATTCCAACTGCTCTGTACCCTTTATTCCCACTGTAGGCAAGGAATGCCCCAGCGAAATGAGTGTTAGCCTTTCTTGTTACTATTTGTGAACTGCTATATTTTTGGTGTTGTGTTGAAATCCCACTTGTACACACCGTGCTGTACGGAGAATAAATGTTTGTTGGACCCTGAGAAGAGGATACTAAGAGCGCCTTTATGTGGTGTCAGTGTCAGTGTGTGTACTACTGCGACCTGTAGCTTTCAATGTCGAAAAAAAAAAAGTGTGGCGACTGCATGCCTTGCAATGAGACCAAGAGAGAACTGGATCTTTTTTTTTAACCTCAACATAGTAGGTTTGAGATCAAAACGTTGGAAAGCGAACCCATTAAAATTATATTTTGCTGTGCAGTAAATCCTGTGGCGTTTCCTTTCTTGAGAGCACCTCGATCCAAGAACAACACGCGCAAACACAATGGGCAGAGAGCGAAAGCACTTAGCGTGGAGTTAATTCCCACACAGGCTTACGAATCTGACATTCTGCAAGTCTGCAACCCACCCTTGCTCTGTAGCTCTGCACACTGCAGCACAAATTGGAGGGATACGCCTGAACATACTTGCGAGTAGATGACTGTCATTTCTTTGTTTACAATGCGCGCACGCCAGTCTCCGGAATTAAGAAGCACTGAACTGCCGCTGCTCGTTGCAGGTATGTATTCTGTATCTGGATGGATGCGATGACAATGTAAGCGAGAACGCTTGTGTGCTAAAAACGGCTGTTAGCTAGTTAGTTAGCTAGCTGGCAGGCTAACTTTGGCAATTCTGCCTATTGCTAAATGCGCTAGCTAGTTGGGTAACCGAAGTTAGCATTGCGTTGGAGCGTGGACCCTGCCACCAAATCTGTTTTGTACGTTTTGCCGGCCTACGTTGGCCAGTCGTCGTCGAACATTTTCACCGTTTAGGCGCTTTCCTTTCTAATCGAAGCCCTCTGTGCGTTTCGGAAAACCTCGCATTACGCGCAGATCTACGCTGCCGTGGAGTGGCTAACGCTAAAGTCAACAGCTAGCCTGGTGTTAGCTTGCCAGCGTTCCAAGCTGCTCGCCTGTTGCGAGAGCTAACCCCAACGCCAGCTAGTCGGCGGCCCCGTGTGTACCTGCCCGTAACGGCACTGCCATTCGCGACGAACGACGAGTCGTTTTTTAAGTACGCCCGTACGTCGTTATCTTGGCCATGCTGGGGTGTCTTTAACCGGACCTCCAGTCAGCGGCGCATAGGAGTCAGCGTGTAAATTAACCAGATGACCCTGATTAATGAAGTAACGAGCTGTGTGGGAGTCGCGCACGGCAGGTGTCCCTCCGTCCAGGTAAGCCTGTGTCGTTCAGGACCCGGACCTCGGACCATCGTTAACCACGGCCATCTACAGCTTCGCAGTCTGGACTCAAACGGAAACGTGGCAGTATCTGAAAAATTAAATCGCGCCATACAGCTGCGTATTTTGCATGTACTGTATCTAATTGTGCTTGATTTTTCCACCAGTTTTTGACTGACTCGGCAAAGGCTTGGAGAAGAAGACGCCTGCTGAAGCCCCCCACCCCAACCCAGCCCCACTCCTCCGCAACGACAAAGGAGGCTGTGTGGAGACTCGACGGCGACACAGAACGACTTTGCCGCTCTGATCGGACTCATGACCTTTTGAGGGGAGGCCTCCACACCCCCCTCCCACACACACACTGTGGCCCATGCGCTGTACCCCCCGTTTCCCTCCCTGCCCTCCTCATCCCTCAAGCTGACGCAAAACCCCAGACACCTCCCTCCCCTCCCCCACCCCCACCCTCACCCTCTCCCCGGCGGTCCACCCCCGCCAGGCATGGTGTCCGGTACGGAGACCGTGCACTACATCCACCTTCACAACTCCAGCCAGTCGGTGCTGGAGGCTCTGCGCACACAGCGCCGCGAGGGCCTCTTCTGTGACGTGACTGTGCGGATCCACGACGCCTCGCTACGCGCCCATGCTTGTGTGCTGGCCGCCGGCAGCCCCTTCTTCCAGGACAAGCTGCTACTGGGCCACTCAGAAATCTCTGTGCCACCCCTGGTGCCGGCGGAGACGGTAAAACAGCTGGTTGACTTCATGTACAGTGGATCTCTGGTTGTTCTGCAGTCTCAGGCTCTCTGCATCCTAACGGCCGCCAGCATCCTGCAGATCAAAACGGTCATTGACGAGTGCACCCAGATCATCTCGCAAAGGAAGGCCGCAGGGGCAGCTGCTGCAGCCGCAGCAGGAGGGGGAGCCATGCTTGGTGGAGTCTTGCCCAAGCAGGAGGAGCGTGGAGGGGGTAAAGGAAGGGAGAGCGGGGGAGGGGGCAGTGGGAGTTGTTCTGGAGGTAGTGCCGGGGCTGGGGGTGGAGGTGGAGGTTACCCCAGCTTCTCTAACTTCATGGTGGACTGCGGGGCAAACAATATGGGCGGGGCGCTTGGGAGTGCCAATGTCGCCGTTAGCGAGAGCGGTGTGCCCACCACTCTGGAGCAGGCGAACCCCGTTGGGCTGATGGCACTGGCGGACATGGGCCCAGGGTCCATGTGTGTTGCTGATGGGCTGGGCTCTAGCGCTGGCCCGGTCCTCATGAAGCAGAGCTCCAGCTGCACTCAGGACGTCCGATACAAGCTCCGAGACCTGCTGGCACAGACGGCCAATGGAGCTGGCTCCAGCGGGGGTGGGACAGGGAACCTCACGGCAGGCTGCGGCTCTGTTGTGGGCGGCGTGGACAGCATGGGCAGGGACAGTCTCCGCAGCAATGCAGCCGACCTTCCCGATGACCTGGTGGGGATGGACAGGTACAGCGAGGAGGAGGACATGGACGGAAGAGAGCGAGGGAGAGATGGAGATCGAGAGAGGGGGGCGGGGCATAGTCGCAAACAGAGGCAGCCACTCAGACTCCAGGTAGGGAAGATGCAGGGAAAGGTTGCCATGGTTACAGCTTTCAGGCATGCAGAGCTTTTTTTTTCTCTCTCTCTGCTTTTCCTTTCTCCCTTCTCCCTGCATTGGCGTATATCACACTGAAACGTGTTAGCGCTTGACTCAACTGAAGAAAAGCTGTGGTCAAAAACTTTTTTCTTTTGTTTCTATTTTTTCTTTTATCTTAACCACTTAGCTGATGTTCTATGGACTTCCACATAAACACTGTGGGTTAACTTACTGGTATCTGAGAGAAGGGCCAGTGCCTACTGATTGCTAAAATACATACACAGATCTGTCTTTGGTGCACCGACCAACATGACGCTTTGCATTTGTAAGAATTTATTTTTACAGCTCCTAATGTTTATTTATTGTGATACTGTTGCTAGGTGCTTGGAGGTGAGGGAGTGGTGGTGAAAGATGAAGGTGTGCAGGACACGGACGGGGCCGTCTACACCCTGGAGGAGGGTAGGCGAGACGGAGAGCAGGAGGGCTCCCAGGAGTCCATGGCTGGCTTTGGACAGGTGGGTGCGCTGCAGCCCTGAGAACCAGTTAGAGAGAGTGTTGTTGGAATGTCACCCGTCGATCAAAGAGCCATTGCATGCTGAAATATATACATAATGTGCTCTTTTTTGTACCTGAAAAGGAAATCTGAACCATACTTGGAAAAATGGTTGTTTTGCTAGTACAAAAATAAAAAGCAATATCATAAGATTGGCGTTACTGAGATTTGAACAGTCTTTAAGTATCCCCTGTCAAAACAGGTGTATTGTTGGCGGAAATGCTCATATTTAGTATAAAAAATTTTAATTTTTGGGTTTGCGTTTGTTTTAGCAGGTCATACATTTTCTTGTAAGTGTAGTGTTGGTTCGTATAGTAGCTCATGAGGTAGAGCCGGTCTTCTGGAGGGTTGCTTGTTCGATCCTCGGCTCCTGCTTGCAAACATGTCAGCGTCCCTGATCAAGACACCGAACCCCTAACTGCATGAGGTGGTTGTTGCCTCGTATGGTATGGTTGACACCGCCATCTGTGTATAAGTGTTTGTGTGCGTTGGTAAATATGTAAGGCATTAATTGTTCAACGCTTTGGGAAAAAAATGCTATATAAATGCAGTCCATTTATCCAATAACCTGCTATGGCGACAAATACATTATATTTTATAGTACAGCTGTGCGCTTATTTTCTTTCTAAGGTAACTGCTACTTGGCTGCAGTATTTTTGGACCTTTCTTTTATTGAGGTGGGTCATTTGACCTACCTCTTGGCTACACCCATTACTTGTCATCTTTCACATTATTCTAGTCTTTGTTGTTGTTGTTGTTGTTGTTGTTGTTTGAGTTTCTCCCACATTTCTGTTGAGAGCACTGAGGTGAGCAGATGGGGCAGTCAGAAGTGAGTTTGTGCCACAGCCTCCTGTACCCTGTCGTCTACAGAGAGAACATCTGTCTCAAAGTAAAACAGACTGAGCCTTGCCTCCTCGTTTTTACTAAAGCACCGGATAAGATCGGAACTAGCGTAATCCACCTAATTGTGGAGGTTTAAGAAACCATTCTTTTCAGGTGAAGTACATCGTCTCACCGCCACTTTTGTGCAAATCTAAGGGCGTTTTCAAAATGTTTGCTTTCTTCCAAATAAGAGGCCGATTCGTCACATTGCTGCAGTTTAGTCATGGGTTCGGTTTCATTTCTCAAGGCAGTATTTCTGAGCAAACCAGAAATTGTAAACACCACATATTCCCTTTCACTGGTGCGAATGTTTGTGTGTCTTCAGGGAAAAACACAAGCAGTCAATTTAGTTAGTTTTAATTTTACTGTTTGACAGACTGGAGGCATAAAATGGAGCATCAGTACCAGCTGTGTCATGGGATCATTTCCTTTGCTGTGATCAACATGAATCATGACTGCATCTAAAAAACATTGTTGTGCAGCAGCTGCATTTCATTAGACGGAGACGTGCTGTCTCCACGAGGAGAAGGCGTACTCTAATGAACGCCTTCAGTGACATGCCCTACCAATTCACAGCGAGCGGATCCCATATTTTCATTAATTGGGTAGGACTGCATCCTCACTGCAAAGAAACCGCTCCAGTGTTGGTTTGGACCACCTTTTTTTTTTTGGTGGTCTGAGTGTTTTGGTTTGCACCCAAGTGCAATTATTGTGTTCACATATGCCCAAATGAACCTTACTTATGGAGGAAATGCTCCAAGGCTTGAAATAAACAGTGCAAATGAACTATGTGAGAAAATGGCCAAATGCTTTGATGTCTTGTGGAAGTTGGTAAAACATATGGCATCTAGAGGAGCTCATTCTGATTTACACATCTCAGGGCAAACCACTGGAAATGATCAAAAGATACTGTCCTCCAGCGTACAGTGCTGGGTGTACAATTATTGGAAAATTTTTACAATTTTGGGCGTCCGGGTAGCGCAGCAGTCTATTCCGTTGCCTACCAACATGGAGATCCCGGTTCGAATCCCCGTGTTACCTCCGGCTTGGTTGGGTGTCCCTACACACAATTGGCCGTGTCTGCGGGTGGGAAGCTGGATGTGGGTATGTGTCCTGGTCGCTGCACTAGTACCTCCTTTGGTCGGTTGGGGCGCCTGTTCAGGAGGGAGGGGAACTGGGGGGAATAGCGTGATCCTCCCACGTGCTATGTCCCCCTGGCGAAACGCCTCACTATCAGGTGAAAAGAAGCAGCTGGCGTCTCCACGTGTATCAGGAGGAGGCATGTGGTAGTCTGCAGCCCTCCCCCGATCAGCAGAGGGGGTGGAGCAGCGACCGGGAAGGCTCGGAGGAGTGGGGTAATTGGCTGGATACAATTGGGAAGAAAAGGGGGGGGGGTCCAAAAAAATAAAATTTGACAATTTTTTGATAATTTCATAAATTTGATAAATGACTGAAATGATTAATCAGCTACCAAAATTGTGATCGATACATTTTCTGTTGATTCACAAATTGACTGTTCCAGCATCACTAAGGTGTCTTTGGACAAATTGCTGCATCCTCACCAACTCTGGGTATGGTGTTGTACCACTCCCTTAACCTCTGACCTCTGTGCTGGGGTAGGCCAATTGCCAAGTATATATTTTTCATTCAGGAATACTAGAATATCAACCCAAAAAAAAAAGACCACAAGGGGTGCCCGGGTAGCGTAGCATTCTATTCAGTTGCCTCCCAACACGGGGGTTGGTGGTTCGAATCCCTGTGTTACCTCCAGCTTGGTCGGGCGTCTCTACAGACACAGTTGGCCGTGTCTGCAGGTGGGAAGCCGGATGTGAAGAGTAGGGTAATTGGTCAAGTACAATTGGGGAGAAAAGGGGGTGGGGGTCTTAATTGGAAAATGTGAAAAACAAAAAAACAAAACAAAAAAGACCATGAAGCCCATGTTTAGAAAGTGATTTATAAATGGTTATGTCCCACTCGATAAGGCTTTATAATTCGACGTTTCAGTCAATGGATTGGCATTCATATCCTAAATTCAGAATCAGGTAGTTTGTTCTTCCCCCTTCCAAAAAGCCGAACTAAACAGTAATTAGTTACTCGCTACTGGAATTTTTTTCAACATAAATGGTTTTCTATATTGATGGAGCTTTGAATAACCTGGCAGTTGATCAAACGTATGGAAAGTAAAAGCGATGTGCTGCCGGCACCGCTCAGCCTTTCAAGTGACTCACCTCCACATTCACTACGGTATGAACAAACGCCTGAGGTGAAGCCAGAGGAAGTTGTCACTCAAGTCCACCATTAATAACTTACCACTCCTAATCCAAAAAAGGTCAGATAGCAGAGGTTGACATGTCATGTTCTGTACCTCCTTTCCATTTCCATTTCATACTTTATTTGAAAAAACAAAACCAAACCATGTACCCTCTTCATGCTTTATTCACACTTCACTAAAATGAATAATAGCCCAAACATTGTCTGCCAACATGGAGGTTAGCATTCTTAACTGTTTGCATGGAAATAGTGCTCATAATTTGTCTTATATTGTCAAACAAAATAAATTTGCCGACCTTAACTGACTTGTCCTCATTAGGGGAAAAGTAAACACACAGTAAAAATGCAGTTAACACTAACAGTTTGTATTAGATTGTTAAACAAAATACATTTGCAGCCTCAAATGACTTGCCTCCTTTAAAGGAAAAGCAAACATGTGGAGGGAAAAAACAGGGGGATTATGATATAAACTAAAGATTCAAGCAAATGATTGAAAATAAGGAGCCCTTACAACCAAGATATCCATCTGCAGAAGTCGCTTTATAAGCAGAATTCATGAATGCCGCCATTAAAAAAAAAAATTAACTCCTCAAAGAAATAACCAGAGGGCTTGTGTAAATGGTCTGATGTCACATCGGTTTCAGGCACTGGGATGGAAGGTCATTACATCAGCCGGTTTTTACACCATTTTCTTGGCACCGTTGGGTCTAATTCATACCCGCTGCCTTCCCAGTCACTTTTTTGCCAGCTGGTTTCTAAAAAAAAAATGTACAAAGTTGAGACTGGAGAGGCCTTGCTGATTAATGGCTCTTGAGAGTATTTGGACGTAGAATGTTCCAGAATTCCAGAATGTGGAGAAAAAAATGGTTGTAGAGTCACAAAGTTTTCGCCATGTAGTCATGTCTCAGGCCTTACTCGCCCATTCATTTTAGATAGTGTTTACACTTACTTGTGGTAGAGGGCGCTCGAAGGGAAGGACCAGTTGAAGAGATTGCGAGTTCTGTATCTTATTCCAGCGGTGTCCAATTCCAGGCCTCGAGGGCCACAGTGTCTGCGGGTATTTGTTCCAACCATGCACTACACCACCTGATTTAACTAATTAGCTCAACTCTTGGACCAAGGAGGGAAAGGAGTTAGTTAAATCAGGTGGTGTAGTGCATGGTTGCAACAAATACCCGCAGACACCGCGGCCCTCGAGGCCTGGAGTTGGGCACCCCTGGACCATCTTTTGCATCCCTCTTCCAGCAGACTCCACGGCACCTCCTAGTAGTGCTGTGTTGGCCAAAGAATTTATTCTTTTTAAAGAATCATTTAAGTGAACAAAATGTACAGAATCATTGTCATGTAATGATTCATTCATTTGAGTCTGTAGTCCCGATTTCATTCTGTGAGGTGAAATTGGGGCATGAGACTGCATGAGATCACTGCGGTCAAGCCAGCTCATACTTGGAACAACATGGTCAAGCCAGCCTCCACGTTGTTTTGCGGTATATTGTATATACTAGGCATTATGGTAAGAGCATGTAAGAACCGATTTCAAAATAAAAGCGACCTTCCGGTGAACATGGGTTCACATTCATTCAGTCAGTCAGTCAGTCTGTCTGTCTATAATGAATACATAAATAACTAAATAAAACAAAATGAATAAATATTAACTAGTTAAAAGTAATAATTAGAAAATAAGAACTACCTCTTGCAAACCATTACAGAGAAAAATCGAGGCTTTATCATTTCAGTTGTGTGAATAATTAGTTAAACTTAATAATCAGGAATCAGGAACACTATTTTTCATTTCACTTCATGCACTTGCGTATATAAAATGGAATGAAATGCTGTTTCCCCCAGCCCACAGCAGCTCAACACAAAGACAAAAACACATCCAAAAACTACAAGAACACACATATCCAAAACTAACACATATATCCAAACTAAAAAAAAACCCAAAAAATCACTGTCCAAGGGAGCGAACGCCAGCCAGGATGACTGTCGGAACCGCCGGTCTGCATGGGTTAGCAGTTAGCTTAGCCTGCCCCGCTTTCACATCCTGTCAGACCGCCCTTGGCGTTGCCTCCTCGGGCGCAGCTCCAGGCAGGGGCCGTGGTCCCCAGGCCCACCGGACAAAGCAGACCAAGCTCTTTGAGCTGATCTAGTGCCAGCTCTCCCAGCCAGACACCGTCGACACACCTCCCTGCACTCCTCACGATGACATCAAAAACACCACAGTCAACGCCAGGTGAGGCCGCCACCACACTGCCCTCAGTGTTATGAGAACTGCCGGTCTGCATGGGCTAGCAGTTTGCTTAGCCTGCCCCACTCTCCCAGCTGGTCTAGCGCCAACTGTCCCAACCATCAAATGAAGACAAAACTTAGACGTGGGCAAAGATACCGGGTGAGGCCGCCGCACATGTGAATTCGCGCCACCATCTTCCAACACTGACGCTGGGTGAGGCCGCTGCAAACGTGAATTCGCACAGCCGTCTTCCCACACCAGATGCTGCAGATAACAATAATAAATAAAGAACGACTTTCAAAAGACCAGTCTGACTTTTAAGCACCAAACTGACAGGCTGTCATTAAGAAACTTTGTTTCCACAGATCAGTTTCACGTCAGAATGATAGCAGAACACCTCAGATTGTTACTCAGACAATGTCAGGGCATTCTGGTCATAGACTAGATATGCAATATACAGTCTATCAGTCTGTTGTTGAATTTCAAAATTAAAGCCCCCCTAAAATGTCATATGAGTTATGTTCAATCTGAATTCAGATTACTATCAAAAGGAAACTGCCTGTTTTCACAGACCAATTTCACTTCAGACTGACAGCACACCACCTCAGTGTCACTCAGAAAATATCAGCTCAATCTGATGTGGAATTTTAAAATTAAAGCCCTCTAAAATTTCATATATGAAATGTTCCCTGTGAGGTGGTGTGCTGTCAGTCTGAAGTTAAATTGGTTTGTGGAAACAGGCAGTTAGTTTCCTTTTAATATGTGTGTGTGTGTGTGTGTGTGTGTGTGTGTGTGTGTGTGTGTGCTAACTGCTGTCCTTTCAGATAGGGTGTCTTTATTAGAAAGTTAGAAAGACGTGCCCGTGAGGTAGGGCACGCTTCTCTCACTACACTAGATGTTACGGGCACTCCAGATAGGTTCAACCTCAGGCCTGATAGCAGGATTACTAGCGATAGTGTTAGCGTTAGAATAGCCTCATCAGCAGATGATGCGGAGTTTGTCCTTGTCCCACACGGAAAGAGTGTACGCTTGAGCAGTCCTCTGATTGCGTGGCCCGGTTTGCAGTCAACCCTTCCGATTGCAAACCGTTTTTCTGTGCTTGGCAACCCTGTTGGTGGTCCTGTTGGCCAGCCTGCCTCTTCTACCCCTGTGGTCACTACTAAGCAATGCACGGTAGTGATAGGGGACTGCATTACCCACTGGATAAGATTAGCATCACCAGCCACTGTTCACTGTTTACCTGGGGCCAGAGCGACCAACATTGAACTAAATCTTAGTGTGCTGGCATCATGTAGGCAGAAACAGGGTACTGAGGCACATGAAGCAAACACTAGTTAGAGTAACGTTATTCACCTCGGCTCCAATGATGTTTGGATCCAACAATCTGAGATTACAAAGATCCTTTGCCCATGAGGGGTACTGATGAGATTCATAGTAGGTTAGCTTCACTGAACCGATGGTTGGCTTAGTTCCATAAAGAGAAGGGTTTTGTATTTTTACATTACTGGCCTTCCTTCTGGGACAAACCCAGCCTGCTGAAAGCAGACAGCCTCCACCCAACTGGGAAAGGCTTCTATTCTATCCTGGAATATAGATAGTTGCTTACAGCAGGTTTGACACTAGGGACTTAACACCGATCAGCCAAAACATTAAAGCCACTGACAGGTGAAGTGAATAACATTGGTTATCTTGTTACAGTGACACCTGTCAAGGGATGGAATATATTAGGCAGCAAGTGAACAGTCAGTTCTTGAAGTTGATGTGTTGGAAGCAGGAAAAATAGGTAAGTGTAAGGATCTGAGCGACCTTGACAAGGGCCAAATTGTGATGGCTAGATGACTGGGTCAGAGCATCTCCAAAACAGCAGGTCTTGTGGCTTCGTCACTCTCAGTGTACTGTGGCTCTCAATGTACTTACTACATAGAATAACAGCATAACAATTTTCAGGAATTATATACAACCATTGACTATATACAAGTGAAACAGGAAGGCAATAGTCCAATGGTGCAGAGTGCAAAGATGCTGGAATAAATATGTTGGCAGGTTACTTATATACATGTATGCATACAATGTACAGTATATACAGCACGCTTAGATTTATTGTCCCTGCCTGGTGTATCGGCCCTGCTTGGAGCTGTGCCCGAAGAGGTAACACCGAGGGCAGTCTGACAGGACGTGGAAGTGGGGCAGGCTAAGGTAACTGCTAGCCCATGCAGACCGGCAGTTCCGATAACACCGAGGGTGGTCTAGCGGTGGCCTCACCTAGCCTTGACTGTGTTTTTAGTGTTGTCGTGTGGAGTGCAGGGAGGTGGCTCAAAGGTGTCTGGCTGGGAGCGCTAACGTTGGATCAGCTGAGGGAGCTTGATCTGCTGCAACCTGTGGGCCCAAGGATCACGGCCCTGACAGGAGCTGTGCCCGAAGAGGAAACACCGAGGGCGGTCTGATAGGACGTGGAAGCGGGGCAGATAAGCTAACTGCTAGTCCATGCAGACTGAGCGTTCCAGCAGTCATCCTGGCTGGTGTTTGTTCTCCTGGGCAGTGGTTTAATTTATTTATTTATCTTTTTTTAGTTATATGTGTTAGTTTGGATTTATGTGTTCTTGTAGTTCTTGTAGTTTTTGGATATGTGTTTTTGTTTTTGTGATGCACTGCTGTGGGCTGGGGGAAATGAAATGACAAAGTGTTTTTCATTCTGATTTCTGATTGTGACAATGTTAAGTATCCATCAGAGTGACAGCCTGTGGAAAGAAACTGTTCTTGTGTCTGGTTGTTTTGGTGTAGAGTGCTCTGTAGCGCCTTCCAGAGGGGAGGAGCTGGAACAGGTTGGGATCAGGGTGTGTTGGGTCTGCAGTGACGTTGCCTGCCTGTTTCCTGACTCTGGAGATGTATAAGTCCTGAATGGAGAGCAGGTTGGCACCAATGATTTTCTCTGCAGTCCCAACTGTCCATTGTAATCTGTTTCTGTCCTGTTTGGTGGCTGATTCAAACCAGACAGTGATGGATGTGCAGAGAACAGTATTGCAGAGTAGAACTGAATCAGGAGTTCCTGAGGCAGGTTGAACTTGCTGAGTTGACTGAGATTGTACATCCTCTGCTGGGCCTTTTTGATGTTTGTGTCTGTGTTGGACACTCACCTTAGGTCTTGGGAGATTGTGGATCCAAGAAACCTGAAGGTTTCCACAGCAGACACAGTACTGTTGAGTATGGTGAGAGGGGGCAGTGTTAGGGGGCTCATCCTATACATCCTATACTATGCACATACTACTATATACTAATATATATACTATACTATATTATACTATATACTTACTATATATACTATATTATGTTATATCTATATTGTACTATATCTATACTATACTATATCTATCTTACTATATCTACTTCTGGCAGTGGCAATGTGTATCACAAATCATCACACCAAATCACAATTGTATCTCTCCCTCGACATGTATGCAGGCCTCCCAATTCCTCTATTGCTACCATTAGACATCTTGCTCCAATTAAAATGACCTCATCCACTGCTCATCCACTGTGGGTGAGGAGTGTGAATTTGTCCCTCTCAACCCTGCAGTAGAAGACATTGAGGTCGTCAGCCAGGTCTTTGTTTGCCTCAGCATGGGGGGATGATCTTCTGTAGTTTGTGATGTCTTGCAGTCCCTCCACACTGATGCAGGGTCATTGGCTGTAAACCTATTTTTCAGCTTTTCAAGCATAGTTTCTTTCAGCCACTGTGAGCTACTTTGTCAGTGAATTTCTGGCCTGTTTGTACAGGGCTCTATCCCCACTACTGTAGGCATTCTGCTTGGTCTGCCAAAGTTTTCTTAGTTGGCTGTGAACCACGGCTTGTTATTGTTGTATGTGCAGAAGGTTTTGTTAGGCACACACGTCTTCACAAAAGCTGTTGTAAGATGTCACAGTGTCAGTTAGTTCATCCAGGTTGCCAATTGCAGCTTCAAATACCCTTCCATCAGTGCAATCACAACAGTCTTGCAGTTCCTGCTTTGCTTCGCTGGTCCATTTCTTCATTGTTTTAACCACAGTCTTTGCAGATTTTACTTTCTACCTGTAGGTTGGAATGAGATGAACCAAGCAGGGATCAGAGTATCCCAAAGCTACCCAGGGGCCAGAGCGATATGCATCTTTAAGAATTGTGTAGTAGTGGTCCAGTGTATTATTTTCCCTGGTGGGACAATTAATATGCTGTCTGTGTTTTGGTAGTTCGTTGTTTAATTTTGCTCTGGTAAACTCCCCAAGGATTATGAAAAGTGAGTCTGTGTGTTTTCGTTCCAAGCCGGTAATGTGGTCGGCCAGGATTTGCAGTGCGCCATTCTCGCTGGCCTGGGGTGGGATATAAACAGCAACCAGGATGAAGGATGGAAACTCCAGCGGTGAATAAAATGGCTTGCAGTTTATGTCTCCAAGATCGGGCTGCAGTATTTATTTAACACTGTGACATTTGTTCACCACCCTTTATTTATGTAGAAGCAAATTCCTCTGCGCTTCGCTTTCCCCGATAGCACTGTAACGCGATCCGCTTGGTGTTGGCGGAAGCCCGGCAGATGTAATCCACTGTTTGGGATGGATTTGCTGAACCAGATTTTATTGAAACAAAGGGCAGCAGAACATGCAAAGTCCTTGTTTGTCCCGTTGAGGAGAAGCAGCTCATCCATTTTGTTGGGCATGGAGCAGAGATTCGCCAGGTGAATCGCTGGGAGGGCAAATCGAAATCCCCGCTGTCAGAGCCTCACCAGTGCACCAGTGTGCTTCCCCCATCCATGTCTCACAGAGAGTCGCTGTTACTAAGATTTCAAAAAACTTTCTAGATTTGTAAAAACTGATGAAAAACTATCTGTAGTTAACTGCCTAATGTCAAGCAGTTCTTCTCTAGTGAAAGTAATGGTGTTTTGAGTAACTGGACATACAGAGAATAAACAAAAACAGAGGAAGTACTAGAGAGCGCTGTACCAAGGCTGCCATCCACAGTTCCATCATGGTAGGAAACCATGCAGTGTACATTTTGTCCCAGTTTGTCCTAGCCGCTTTGATGGCTCTCCTAAAGTCATACCTGGATTTTTTTTGTAGCATTCCTTGTCCCCCACTTTAAAAGCAGTGGTGCGTTCCCTCAATCTCAGGCAAATGTTGCTGTTATTCCAGGGCTTCTGGTTTGGGTAGGAACAAATAGACCATACTGGGATACAGTTATCCACACAGAATTTAACATAGTCAACCAGTCTGTTGATTCAAAACATCGTTGAAGTTTGGATTTGTGTTCTGTATTCCAGCACTGTACTGTCCTCACAGTGGGCTGTACGCACTTCTTTTTCTGCTTGTAGGCAGGAAGCAAGAGCACTGACAGGTGGTAGGATGTCCCAAAGTGAGGTCATGGGATAGAGCTGTAAGCTACCTTGACCGTGGAGTAACAGTAGTTGAGAGTCTTATTACCTCTGGTTGGACAAATGAATGGTTGGTAAAATTTTGGTAGCACAGATTTCAGGTTTTAGTGGTTAAAGTCCCCCACCACAAATGAAGTGGCCTCAGGGTGCACATTCTCCTGCCTGCTAATGGCTCCTTACAGTTCATCCAGCGCTGCTGAGACAGTAACTTGTGGCGGTATGTAGACAGCAGTTGATAACAGGCAGGGGAATTCCCTTAGGAGATAGAATGGCCTGCACCTTATTGTTAGTTGTTCCAGCACTGGCAAACAGGACAGAGAAACAATTTCCACATTAGTGCACAATGAATTGTTAACAAAGAAGCATACACCACCTCCCATTACCTTGCTAGTAGTTGTCATGGAGCAGTCCATGCAGTGCACAGAAAAACTCTCCAGTTTTATAGCCCTATCAGGTGTATTAGGGCCCAGCCAAGTCGCTGTAAAGCAGAACACACAACAGTCCTTCATGTCCCTTTGAGAGCTTATTTGGCAATGAAATTTGTCCAGCTTGTTATCAAGGGACTGGACATTAGAAAGCAGTATGCAGGGAATCAGGGGACAGGTAGGATGACATCATAGCCTCACTAGGACGCCACCTCTTTAACCTTCGGCAGCGCTGTCTGCGGCTGTTACTCCATGGTGGTACCTCTTTGTTGTAAGTAATTCACCCAGCAAGTCCTGCAGCTCCCAGTTTATGGGGACATCTAATCTTATGTCCAGTAAAGTCTGGCGATCATTGGTAATTGTGCAAGATGCCTTTTGTGCCACAAAAGTGACATAACACGAAGGCAAACAACAAAGCAAGAGTAGCTCATAATAAGTTGCCATAGTACAGCGCCATTTTCGACAATCTATTTGAACCATTTCAATCTGGGTTTAGAGCCTGTCATTCCACTGAAACTGCACTCACAAAAGTGGTGAATGACCTTTAGCTTGCTATGGATTCCCATTCCACATCAGTGCTACTGTTGCTTGATCTAAGTGCAGCTTTTGACACTCTTGATCATGGTCTACTTTTGGACTATCTTGAGAATTACCTAGGTATTTTAGGACTGGCCCTGTCTTGGTTTAAGTCTTACTTATCTGATAGAACACAGTGTGTCTTCCATGGTAATGTTACATCTGATTTCTCTGCATTGAACTATGGTTGGCCATATTATACAGAGCTATGGAATAAATTTTCACTGCTACACTGATTATACTCAGCTGCAGGTAGGTACACCTACAGCTGAGCATATAGAGTATACACCTCGACACCTGTAGCCGTTCGCTAAAGCCTTGATTCAAGTGGTGATCAGGTCGCGACACTGGTCCACACTGCTTGGCCTGGGAGGATCTAGTTCCATGGCAACACAAGAGTGAAGATGATGGGATCCACCACAGGTTGTACCCAAGTGATGGTCAGATTGGGAGTCTGGACTGCCCACTTGTTAGGCACTTACCAGCCAGGGATGTGTGGGATTTTTATAACCGCCAGTCCGCGGTCCCGTTAGACTTTAGACAGCTGAGTGGTGCCCAGGTTGCGCCAACTCCACAAGTGAAGTCCCGTCAATACCGCGAGGAGGGGCCTATCCAGGGTTTGTCATGCATGCAGGAATCGGTAGCCTGTACCTTTCAGCCTACATCACAAGACGCTTCAGCAACCCATAGGTAGGAAATTTAGGCATCCAGTAGCTTAATACGACACATAATTAAATACGCACGATCAAAGTTAGCAGTACATACAATAAAAGTGACCTATATAGAGTAACTGCACTATACAGGAACATAAGATTCTAATACTTGAGCTACAAGGTCCTGTATATACGGGGATTGCAGATGCAGTAGATTAATATTTCCAGTGCAAAATGATACAGTGCAATAACATCAAATAAAGTGACTTGAAGTGCAGTGTGAGTGGGGCAAAAATAGCCAGCGAAATACAACCAAAGCAGAACCAAGACAGAGTGAAGAGCATCGGGCCCAGTACTCAACCTTTCCCCACCCCTGCTGGGAAGAGTTGAAGAGCCTAATGGCTCTTGGGACAAAAGATCTCTGAAGTCTATCTGTTGAGCAGCTCTGTGACAGCAACCTGCCACTAGGGCTGAGCGATATGACTTCAAATCAATATCACGGTTATTTCAAACTTTTACCTCGATTACGATTAATGAACGATTATTTATTTTGTATGCTTTTTTTTTTTACACTGCCCTCATAGTTCTCTGACAAGGTCTGTATTGTAAATATGCTGAACTGCTGGGATATTTTTTCTAATGAAGCATATCTTATGGTTGTGATTTTTAACTAATTTAAGGAAATACATACAGATGAACTATTTATGGCTATTTATTGAATATTTCGAACAGTCGAAATCGAAATCAGTTGAAATCGCAGGTTCCATTCATTGTCAATGTAGTGCAATATAAGGCTCAAGTATGGCTCCATCGTTCTGCCTGACATTAGATCAGATGTGGCTGCAAAGTACCGCACAGATTTTAGTTCAGCAGCTACCTTCTCACGACATGTTTTGTACATGTTGGGCACTGCTGTTTGGGAAAAATATTTTTGCGATGGCACAGTTTATCTTTTGTCGAGGGTTTTAACGAGATGTTTAAACCCACTATGTTCCACAGTAGCTGTGGGAGCCATATCCTTCGCGGTGTAATATACAATGGCATCAGTTATTTCTTTCCATCTTCTTGAATCCTTTGCATGTTGTGTGGCATTTGTAAATGCCTGTGTTAGCGACAGCTGCTTTGTGGAAGCACTTGGCGTTTGTCACTCTTTTTTTGAGCCATGCACTCTTCATATTCGGTAACGTGATTGTGTTCCAAGTGATTAAACAAATTGGTTGTGTTACCTTTGGTGGCTGAAATTATTTTTCTGCAGTTTTTACATTTGACTTCTTTTTGTTCTGTGTTGTCTTGAAGCCAGAATGTGTCCAAACGACGGACACGGCATTCTTTTTAGGTATAAGCTGCTCAGGTGGAGGCCTATTTGTTGGCTCAGTGTTAGCGCTTGTGTCATCCATGCCGCTAGCTTGCTTTGAGTGAACTCTGACATTAGTTGGACGGGGCGGAGGCCCGTGACTGGACACGACGTAGTATTTTTTTTAAAGGGACAGTTCATAAATGCACGCATTGGGGAAATTATTAACCGAATTAACCGACATGAGCAAGATTAAGTTAGTGAGAGGTTCTTAATTTTTGGTTTCAATACATTTTTGGTTAATTGCCCAGCCCTACCTGCCACTGAACATACTCCTCTGCTTCGTTAGGGTGGTGTGCAGTGGGTGACTCATTGTCCATGATAGACAGCAGTTTGCTCAAGGTCCTTCTCTCTGCCACTGTCACCAGAGTCCAGCGCCATGCTGACCACAGAGCCAGCACGCCTGACCCGCCTGTCTAGCCTCATAGCGTTTCTCTTCTTAATGTTGCCTCCCCAGCACACCACAGCATAGAAGAAAATGCTGGCAACCATGGACTGGTAAAACATCTGCCGGAGTTTCCTACAGATGTTGAAGGACCCCAGCCTCCTCAGGAAATAGAGCTGGTTCCACCCCTTCCTGTATAGACTGTCCGTGTTCACTGACCAGTCCAGTTTGTCATCTAGCTGCAGCCCAAAGTATTTATAGGTCCTGACCACCTCCACATCAACCCCATCAAGTGGCCTAGACCTATGATAGTCCACCACCATCTCCTTGGTCTTGGATGTATTCAGCTGCAGTTGGTTTGACCAGCACCATACAACAAAGTCTTCCACCAGGCCCCTGTACTCCCCCCCCCCCCATCCCTGATACACCCCACAATGGTAGTGTCATCTGAGAACTTCTGCAAGTGGCACATCTCCGAGTTGTATTTAAAGTCCGATGTGTTTAAGGTAAAGAAGACAGGGGTACAGTACAGCCCCCCATGGTACTCCTGTGATGCTAATTACAGTCTGTTGTGCAGTCCCTCAGCCTGTACCTGTCAAATCAGACAACCATTCTCATCTGGAGGCTTTCTTGTCTCTAGTGAAAAATGGGATGTCATCTAATTTCCTCCTACTTAATTCTGAAAAAATTGAGATGCTGGTTATCTCACTGAGCAGAGCTGGTTTTGCGGTGCGGGGTCACACCAGCTCTTGACTGCATCTGTGGGGTTCCTGACGTTGTCTTGGATGGTCACAGATTCACTAAATTTGTCTTTCACTCTCTTTATAAGTTTATTACCCAGCAAATTTAAATTTGCAAAAATGTTATGCATTAACTTTATGTATTCTACATTACTTCGCTCTGTGTGTAATTTATGATGTTGCATTATTATTCTGTTATTTTTGTGTATTTGACACCTACTGCATGTCTGTCCGTCCTTGGAAGAGGGATCCCTCTGTTGCTCCTCCTGAGGTTTCTCCCATATTTTTTTCCTGAAAAGGATTTTCTTGTGGAGTTTCCTCATTTGGGTTTAGAGTCCAAGGATAGAGGGTGTCATATGTCATATACTGTTGTATATTATACTGATTGCAAAGCCCTTCGGGACTACCTTGTGAATTTAGGCTACAAATAAACTTGACTTGACTCGAATGAGCAGCAGCACACTGCTGCTGGCATCAACTCCCTCCCACTGTGTTTTTATTGGTTAACTGAAGTAGTCTTTAGCCAATAAGAGCAATATGTTACATCTTCATGGGAGGGGCAAATCGGCGAACAAAGTCTTTTCTTTCATTGGAATCGTCATTCAGTTGTGTCTTTCATTTGAGTCATTTACAAAGAGAAAATTTGGCGATTTGTGCAGAAACTAGTGTCAAAGACTTGTTGCCACTGTTTTCTGCAAACTTGCATGAAAACAACCTTTATAAGCTGTATTCATATGAAATAATCTAAGATATGTACAAACGTGGTCATAGCACCCCATACGTTTCACATGTTTAAAGACCGTATTTCTAATAAGTGAGTTTTAGCCCTTCATGACCTTTTGGTAGTGTTTATAATCAGATGATTATAGCATAACATATTATAATGCATTATAACCAGGCTTGCAGTCCCTTATAAGTATGCTCATAGTGGGGTGTTTTTTCCAACTTGGGCATCATCAAAATTTTACCATTAAAATAATAAAAGGATCGATAAAAGAACCTTTACCAGCCACTTTGATAAGTAAACAGACAACTGTAGGAGCTCCTATTCTAAAAATCTTATTTTGCCCTGGGGGTGGGGGGGTGGGGGTAAATTTTAGGATCCAACAGCACAAAGTGCACAACTGACAGATGGTTATCTTGCCGGCAAGCCTTTCAGAATTTCTTGTTTGTGTATGCTGACTCCGCAGGTGCTTCTTCTTGGCGTCTTCCCTGACTTATCACATAATGTGTATGTAGTAAGTTGGACTGGGGGTGTTTGAAAGAAATGTCCCTAGACTAGTTTGACCACACTGAAACATTCAAACTTTGACATGTAGGATTAGTATGGCGTAGCATTAGCATACCATCACTGTGGGAAAAGTAAAGGGTGGAAAATGAAGGATATCTGTATGTGCATCGGTGTGCACAAATGCGTTTGAGATAGAGAAGAATGGCAAGCACACCACTGTGATCACTCAGCTTTACAGGGGATCGAGGAATAAACTCCTATTTGGGGTTAGGTTGTCAGCACATTGTGCGCAGTGTAATCACGAATTGGATTCTGCATGTATACCTCAACATGCACACATCTCTGAGAAGTCGTGGGTCAACCAGCAACAGGGAGGAAGTTTAGAGCGTTACTTAAGTGCACTTGGAAAGGGATGGAAACAGTGGCGCCCTTTAGATGTATGCAGAGTAAGCAAACCATGTACCCAGTTGCCAAAGAAGTTTGAATTTGGAGCACATGCATTTGAATATATGCAACATTTTCAAATCAATACAACTTTGTTGACTTCTAATGAAAAATCTGGCATCGGTGGTCTATTCTCATTGTAATCGAATCCAACTTCGTTGAGTACACATTAACTTTTCTACAACACTGGACTACATAGTGTCTGGGTAGCGTAGCAGTTTATTCCGTTGCCTAGCAACACAGGGATCCCAGTTCGAATCCCTGTGTTTAACTCCGGCTTGGTTGGGCGTCCGTACAAACACAACTGGCCGTGTGTGCAAGTGAGAAGTCAGAGGTGGGTATGTGTCCTGGTCGCTGGACTAGCACCTCCTCTGGTTGGTCGGGGCGCTTGTTCAGGGGGGCGGGGAAACTGGGGTGCGTGATCCTCCTACGCACTGTCTCCCCCTGCCTGGTGAAACTCCTCACTGTCAGGTGAAGAGAAGCGGCTGGCGACTCCACATGTATCGGAGGAGGCATGTGGTAGTCTGCAGCCCTCCCCAGATCGGCAGAGGGGATGGAGCAGTGACCAGGAAAGCTCGGAAGAGGGGGGTTATTGGCTGGATACAATTGGGGAGAAAAAGGGGGGGGTCAAAAAAAAAACCACTGGACTACGTGACACACACACACACATACAACTTACTTGACCCAAGTGAGGATAATGCAGTGGTGTAAGCCTGGCTGTACTCACAGCAGTTATGACACTGTTTTAATGCAAATTGTTGTGAATAACATCAATTTGCAACGTCACTGGGCCATTTCCAAAATGGCATTTGATATCGGGATAATTCCCAGCCCAAACTGTGACTACTATAGATAATACAGGTATAATTCTCAAAAAAAAAAAAACAAACAAAAAAACCTACCCTACACAAAAGTCAAGTTGAAGAACACAGGATTACAGTAATCATGATAATATCTTTATTTTTTTGGCAAATTGCAGGTCATTTCAACATGGCTTTGTTTCTTCAATAAACAGCAAAATGTGAATTCAGAGTGCTCTAAGTCAGTGTTTCCCAACCCAGTCCTCAATGACCCCCCCCCCTATCCTGCAGATTTTTTTTGCAACCCTGAATAAGTACCTGTTTGTAGTTATTCCACCAATCAGCAATTAATTATGTCAGATTTTTGCACACCTTGCATAATTAAGTGCTATGAGATGATTGGTTGAGTAAGTACAAGCAGGGCTACCTAGCAGGGTTACAATGAAAATCTGCAGGATAGGGGGTCCTTGAGGACTGGGTTGGGAAACACTGGTATAAGTAGATTGGCTGCTCAGCAGTAGTTGTAGTTGAAGCTGTTAAAAAGAAATGTTGTGTTCCCACAGTTCATATGTAATGTGCAGTAAATGCGGTGTATAGTGTGTTTGCTTCTGAGATTAAGATATATTTGTGGTGGAACATGTAATGGTGTATAACCTCTCGTATCTGTCTGGGTACTTCCCTCAGGATGTAAACATAGTCCGTAGGGAACTGCAAACGTGTTAGTTTTTGCTGATGAAAACTACTGTGGAAAATGTTCGTGAGGGACTGTTTTTCCATCACAGAAAAAAATAAAACAATAACAAAATCTAAACTGATCTCTTGTAAACGAAGACTGTGATTAAAATGTGTTCATGCACTTTTTATAAGGTCATTGACAAACATTTTCCATTTTCCATTGTCAGCTAAATGAAGATGTTTGGCTTACCACAATGAAAAATGTGTTGTTGTTGTTGTTGGTGGGTTTTTTTGTAATTTGTCATCCCCCCAAATCCTGGATTTGATTTTTATTTAGTTTTTGATGGGGGGGTGACACCTTTGTTTTGTGGAAATAGTTACTATCACTACTTGACTAGCTTCTCTTTATTTTGATTGGTGCAAGTGCTGGATTATGTCAGAATCCAGTGTTTATGTACATAAAAATCCAATTTCAGTTCCTAATTTCAATTCTGTTGCTGTGTATGTGTGCGTGTATGTGTACGATTCCAGGATTTCTATGATGAACAGGGAGTGTTTTCTGAAAGTTTCTGGCCACAGAGCGAGCCTCCCCAGACGATGACCTTCAACCCCAGAGGAAGAGTTAGCAAGCCCCTGACTCCACCCCCAACCACTCAGTCTATCAACAACCAGGTTAGTGCTTTGTGACTCTTGGTATGTCCCACTATCATCGCACCTCATCCACAGTGAGTCTGCATAGCTGCAAACTACATACCGAGCTTTTTGTCAGTAACCCCTTGGCCCCGTCACACTGTGTTAAAACTGATCGATTGTTTCAAGTCATTTTTTATTTGCATAATACATTTCAAAATAAAATGCAATGCATTTAGCACAAAAGCAATGTAAAAAATAAAAAGACAGCATTGGTAAGTCACAACCATGGTTGACAGGGTTGAATCATCTTTAAATTTCAGGTTTCAATACTTACGGAAACTGGAAAAATCCACTCCTCACGATTCGGTAATGATTAAGTTTGTAATAATAAAAGTGGTATACATGAAGAAAAAAAATGAGTTACAGCTTTGAGACAATTAAAAATTGACTTTGAGATGATTGATATCAGAGGGAAAATATTAATTTTGAGGCCTGTACAAAGACCATGTCACATCAACAAATCGAGACAGTTTGAATGGTTGCCTCGATTTCAGATCAGTGGCTAATACATTGATGAGCCAAAACATTATGACCACTCACAGGTGAACCGAATAATGTTGATCCTCTCCAAACAAGGGCACATGTCAGGGTCTGGGTAGATTAGGTGGTAAGCGAACAATCGGTTCTCATAGTAAACCTGTTGGATGCTGGAGAAATGGGCAGGAGTAAAGACCTGAGCGACTTTGACAAGGGCCATATTGTTCTGGCCAGATGACTGGGTCAGAAAATCTCTGAAATGGCAAGGTTTGTGGGGTACTCTCGGTCAGCAGTGGTGAGTACTTACCAACAGTGGTTTGAGGAGGGACAAACCATAAAACAGTGACAGGGTGTTGGGCGCCCAAGGCTCATCGATGCACAAGGGCAGCAAAGGCTATCCCGTCTGGTCCAAACTGATAGAAGGTCTACTGTGGCAAAAGTCACAGAAAATTTTAATGATGGTTACAGGAGGAATATGTCACAACACCCAGTGCATCACACCCTGCTGCATATGGGTCTGTGTAGCCACAGACCAGTCAGAGCAGCCCTAATGACCCCTGTCAGCCATCGTCGAAAGCGCCTACAATGAGCACACGAGCATCGGAACTGAACCTTGGAGCAGTGGAAAAAGGTCACTTGGTCCGATGAGTCCTGTTTTCTTTTACCTAACGTGGATAGCCGTGTATATGTGCACCATTTACCTGGGGAAGTGATGGCACCAGGATGCACTATGGGAAGACGATTAACTGGTGGAGGGAATGTAAAGCTCTGGTGCAATGTTCTGCTGGGAAACCATGGATCTGGCCATTCATGTGGATGTCAATTTGACACGTGCACCTACCTAAACATTGTTGCAGACCAGGTACGCTCCTTCATGGCTATGGTATTCCCTGATGGAAATGACCTCTTTCAGCAGGATAATGTGCTCTGCCTAACTGCACACATTATTTGGGAATGGCTTGAGGAACAGATGAAGTGTTCCAGGTGTTGCGATGGCCTCCAAATTTTCCAGATCTCAATCCAATTGAGCATCTGTGGGATGTGCTGGACTGACATGTCCGATCCACGGCGGCTCCACCTCACAACTTACAGGACTTGAAGGATCTGCTGCTGCTAATGACTTGGTGCCAGACACCACAGGACACCTTCAGGGGTCTTGTAGAGTCCATGCCTTGGCAGGTTGGCACTATTTTGGCGGCACACAGAGGACCAACAGCATATTAGGCAGGTGGTCATAATGTTTTGGCTCATCAGTTTACCTGTTATCACTTTCAAGTACTAACAACTTTATAGCTCAAAATATTTAAATCACTGAAACCAAGAACAAAACAAAACCCGAACATATTTAATAAAGAGGATTCAGGTCTACGATGTTTCCCTAGCTTCTTTTCCAGTACCCGGTGAGCCAATCACAGCCAGCACCATTCTTTGTGGGCGGGCCAATGGGTGGAATTGACAGCATGGCTGGCTCGGAGCCCAGTCAACAGGTTCCTCCTCCGACGCCGATGACGCCTGCCCCAGCTCCTTCCACCTCCTCCTGCTCGGCAGGCCCCTCCCCTTCCTCCCAGGGATCCGAGACCTCATTTGATTGCACACACTGTGGCAAATCGCTGCGTTCCAGGAAAAATTACAGCAAGCACATGTTCATCCACTCCGGTAAGCCCTGCCCACATGAGCCTCCTCTTCCTAAACCACAGTTTCTCACTCTATTTACATTTGGCCTTGCTCCTATCTTGATTCAAAGATCTAATTTACAGCTGGTATTATCATGCTATCTCTATCTATGTTATCAGATAGCTAAAAAATGCTTGTTAACGTAAGGTGTAAATGCACATGCATCGCAAGTGGAATGTGATTAAATCTGCCAGCCTACCTCTGGAGGTGGTCCTGTTTGCACTGTGATTGAATCTCAGCCAGAAACAGTCAAGTGTAAGTGGAATCTGTAACAGCGTACTCACATTGATGAGCTAGCACTGTACAGGGGACGGAAATGTCAAATTTGGATGGTTTTGCAGTTGATTTTGAAGATTGCCATTTATTCAGACTCACCCAGCTTTTGCATTAAGTACTGCTACTTCAGTAGAGAATGACATGGTGGCTCAGTGGTTAGCACTGTTGCTTCACAGTAAGAAGGTATGGGGTTCAAATCTAACAAAGACCACTTGGGCCTGAAGGTATGGGGTTCAAACCTAACAAAGACCACTTGGGCCTTTGTGTACAGTTTGCGTGTGCTCCCCGTGTTCATGTAGGTTTCCTCCAGGTGCTCTGGTTTCCTCAAAAGACATGCATTTTAGGGACAAACTCCTGCCATTGCTGTTGGCCAGGGCTCTAGATCTGGAGCTGGTCCCCGGGTGCCAGAGAAACAGCTGCCCACCGCCCCTAATAGTTAGGGGTAAATGGGGTAATTGCATAGGGCAAATTCCACATATGTTTAAAATGCACTTGGCTAATAAAGTGTGTCTACCTGCTTCTACCTAAACAAGTTGCTTTAGTTATAGTCACAGCAGATGCAATTTTTATGGTAAACTGCGGTTTCTGTTGCATTCAAGTTGTTGAAACGAACCTTTCAGTTAAATGTGGGATATTGTTTTGTGTGACTTTTGATGACCGTAGATGGACATTTCAATTGTCTATCTACTGTTTCTTTTTGTATAGTTCACATGAAAATACTAAGTGGAAATGACATCAAAATTTCATCCTACTGGCCGTCCAGGTAGCGTAGCGGTCTATTCTGTTGCCTACCAACACAGGGCTCGCCAGATCAAATCCCCGTGTTGCCTCCGGCTTGGTTGAGGTATCCCTACAGACACAATTGGCCAAGTGTGCGGGTGGGAAGTCGGATCTGGGTGTATGTCTTGGTCGTTGCCCTAGCGCCTCCTCTGGTCAATCAGGGCGCCTGTTCGGGGGTGGGGGGACTGGGGTGGGGGGTAGCGTGATCCTCTCATGCGCTACGTCCCCCTGGCGAAACTCCTGTCAGGTGAAAAAAAGTGGCTGGCGAGTCCACATGTATCGGAGGAGGCATGTGGTAGTCTGAAGCCCTCCCCGGATCGGCAGAGGGGTTAGAGCATCTTGGAAGAGTAGGGGAATTGGCCGGATACAACTGGGGAGAAAAGGGGGGGGGGTGCCCCTACCCAAAAAAATGTCATCCTCTTGTTTTTAATTCCTCACGATTAATTAATTAATTTGCCAATTCAGTTAATTACCTGTGCTATATTGTGTGTGTGTGTGTGTGTGTGTGTGTGTGAGTATATGCTGTGTGTGTGTGTGTGTGTGTGTGTGTGTGTGTGTGTGCGCGTGCGTGCGTGCGTGCATGCTTGCATGTACTGTATGCACATGCATGTGTGTTTGTGTCTTTGCACTTTCCACCCCAGGTCAAAAACCTCATCAGTGCTCCATCTGCTGGCGCTCCTTCTCGCTGCGGGACTACCTCCTCAAGCACATGGTGGTTCACACAGGAGTCCGGGCCTTCCAGTGCACCGTGTGCGGAAAGCGCTTCACTCAGAAGAGCTCACTCAACGTGCACATGCGCACGCATCGTGCTGAGCGCACCTTTCAGTGCACCGTGTGCCACCGAGCCTTCACCCACCGCACCTTGCTGGAGCGCCACGCTCTCCAGCACGCCCACCACGGTCCTCAGGGCCAAGGGCCAGCCGGGCCAGGCCAGGGGCAGGAGCAGGGCCACGGCTCTGGAATGACCTCACCTGTCAAGCACAGTCCCCCCACTATGGGAGGGCCCTCAGGTATGGCAGGCACAGGTGGCATGGTTGGCGGTATGGCTAACATGCCCAGCCATGGGGCTTCTTCCACCTAGGGGGATAGATGGGTGGATGGGGGAGGGCGGGGTTGGCACGGCGCACCCATTTCTAGAACCAATCCTCATTTCCTAACAACCTTGTTGATCCTTTGTGGTGATTTTAAAAGAGGACCCCCCCCCCCATTTTTGTCAGGCTACACCTTTCAAGACAGTTCTCACATAGGTATGGAAGGTGTTAGGAGTATTTGAAATTTATATCAGGATTTTAACATTTTGGAAAAGGATTAGGCTAGCTTCCATCCCAAACACATATGACTACGCATTTAATATGGCTAAAGGCTCACTGCCATTTTTTGTGTTGTAATATTTGGCATGGTTTGGAATAAGATTCAGCTAAAAGTATATGGTCATGCGACAATCGTATTTCCCAAACACTGTTACGAATATATCACACTGAACACCCACTGAAATTCATCTTAAAAACTGAGCTTCAAAATGTTATCTTAATTTTTCAATGTAAAATGTGCAGGAACCCTGTTTCAAATTTATTACAGTCACCAAAGAAGTTAGGAATTAAGGGCAGGTTTTAGCTTTGGTGCGGACAACCAGTTTATCGGTGGAGGGATGGGTTGGGGAGATTATGAGAAAATGGAGGTTGGGACACAAGGTGTGGGGTCAGTTCATTGTTTGTTGATTCAATTCAAAATGTCAATTGAAATTTCAGTTCTCAAAATGAGAGAACCTTAATTCTTGCTATTTTTTTATTGAAAGGGTATTAGAACCTTTTAACCACAGAAGAGTTCCAGTTTTCCAATCCTGAATTTTGGAAAAAAACAAAAATCCCTCCTGAATTGACTGAATTGAATGTGAATTGACTCAAACTAAAATCAGGGGCAGACCAGGGTGACAGAGTAGGGTGTTGTCAAATGAGACAATGAAGAAGGGGGCTGTTGAGACAGAGTTGTAACCCTCTCTCACACACGGGACCTGAGAATATGACGGTATGCTGCTGGGGGTCATGTCTGTGTAGAAGGCTGTTTACACCGTGCCTTGCACACAATGATGTCTAGTTAGATGTCACTATTGTGAAGTTATATTATATATGCATAGCACCTTGATATTAGGGCTGTGTATAGGCAAGAATTTGGCGATCCAATTCATATCACCATACAAGTGTCACAATTTAACATATTGTAATTCTACAAACACTGCAATATATTGCAAAATTTGTCAAAATTTTCGAAAAATTAAAAAAGAATATACCTTAATATGCATATTGCAAAATTGCTTCAAAATGTTGGAAAAATATAATGAAAACTCAATATTCATAAAGTCAGTAATCAGAGCCATAGCTAACGTGGCACTGGCAACGCCTGCTATTGTGGTTCTGTGCAGCCTTGTTACAATACTGCACCTGCCACCTAGTGGTCGGAGGTAGAAAATACATAACGTTGTGCCACTGCCATGTCTCTGTGTGTAATCTTAAGAATCGATGCAGTGTTTTAGAAAATTGACACTATTGTGAAAGAGTATCACAATACGTAGTGGTATCATTATTCTCTTACACCCCTAGTTAACATACTATGTCAAACATGGTGGATGTTGGACATCAAGGATGTAGTATTAAAAGAGGTTGGGGGGTTTTTCCCCCCAAAAAGTGGACCTTTTTATTCCGAGCACAGGATACCTTATGCAAGCTGGCCTTTGGCAGACTATGGCCATGAATACACTATATACTACTTTATAGTATACTAGAACTTGTAATATTTAGTGGAAGGATCGCCAAATAATGGATATTTATGGCTTAAAAACATCACATGGTTGTGACTATGAGCTTAATTTGTCCCTACAGTAATTGCTGCTTAGTTTTATTGAATACACTTTAGTTTTAGGACCTTTTGTTTTTTTGGGGAGTTGGGCTAAGTGTAACTATTAATCTATTAACACCCCCCCCCCAATTGTGGTCTGTTTGTTAGAAAATGAACCTAAACCAGGCCCAGATCTTCTAATAACAACATGTCCCATCATACTTTAGTCAGGTATGAGACCAGTAATGCTAAATGAATGCACCAAGTGGGACAGAGTTCGACCTATCGCACCGAACCCGTGGCCTACCTACGTATTTCTCAGGTCCATTAGCCGGGTGTGAAGGGAGGAACAGAGTGCTCTAAAATGAGAGCAAGGGGAGCTACAGGAGGCGTGATGCACAGCGGAGTGAATGAAATTTACCATCATCCATACGACAGCTTTTAAACATTTTTACACCGGTGCCACCGCACGGCTCCAGGATCATATACCTCGAACCATGATGAGCTCGCAGTGGCTCAAAAAGAGACACTACTTTCACATTTGAAATGTTTGGGAAACATTTCACCATGTTACACACACACATACACACACACACACACACACACACACACCTACAATTACCTCGGTGGTCCAAAGACAGGCATTATGCTCCACATATTTTAAGCTACATCAAAATAAGAAACAGTGAAAACTAAAGGTAAGACCCGTTTACTTTTTGAATTCTTGCTAAAGAAAATCTGTGTAAAAGTCATGTTCATCATTATAATGCTAGATTTGTCGTATGTTGCTCATGTGATTCTTCAAAGCAGAAGTAAGGCAAAACGTTTGTTAGAACTTTATAAAGTGGAAGAGCCATTCAGACCAAGTTAAACTTGGTTGAATAATCATGACAAATCAGTAACTTTTATCAGGATTTTCAATGAGTGTATGTTTGGTTGTATTCGTATTTCAGGGCTCTGGTCAATAAATAAATGGGAATGTTTTTTTTGTTGCAAATAGGTAAAAGCTTTTCTCGTGACGCTCTAATGAACGTTTCTTTTCTTTTCTTTTTTTTTTAAATTTTAGTAAAACTAAATGAATCTTGAAAATGTACAATCACCCCAACAAGTTTTGACAAAGTCAAATCCGTGATAATGACCATTATCACATTAATATTTATTACAATTTGATCTCTCTATGCACAATTAAGTTTGCACATTGTGTTTTTTAGAACTACATGTTGTTCTCCCCTAAGCTATTTGGCATTAGATTTTTTTGCTTTCTGTTTCACACCTGAAAGGTGATCTTTGAAAGACTTTACTTTCCTGTGATTTTTGCTCCTTTTTTTCATGTTTATCGGTGAAAGCATTATATGATAGTGTATTGGTTCGTTTTGAGGGTCTTGTAATCGGTGTTAATTCATCAGATGGCTTCTCGTGACAGAGTTTTTTGTTGTTTTGTTTTGTTTTTGAGAGAGAGAGAGAAGTTTGGCGTTTTATGAAAAGCAGGCTGAGAGTAATCATTCGAGTTAAAGAAAAATCACCTTGACAACAAGTCCGGAAGGCCTCGTCAGAGCACCGGCACAGATTATCGTCGAAATCGTCCCCGAGTGGGCAGCGGTGACGCAAAACGTCCAATGCAAATGTGGAGCTTCTTCTTTCTCGTGGGGGCGGGCCGAGCAGTGTGCTGGATTGGCCTCTTAACATTACTACCTTATTTACATATTAAGTAGTCGTCTTTACGTCAGCGTTACAGATAAGTGTGTAGCTACAGTTTGGTTTTACCACCTCGCTCACAGGCTTAAGTGGGCGAAATATAAAATTTGTGACATACAAAGCTTTTGAAGTTTTTTTTTTCCTTTTAGGACAATTTACCTCATTCGCCAATTGCCAACACAATGCTTTGGCCTGCCTTTGGTAAATAAGCAGTGTTAGGCTGTTTCAGAGATTTAAGCTATACTCAACAATGGAAGTGAATTCAGTGCATATTGTCTGAGGCGGACCCTTGTACAGTACTGTAATATGTGTGCTTCAAAGCCATGTCAGAGCATTGTAACGTACTGTGTGATGCCTTTTGTTTTACTTTTGTTTTCTCTTTTTTTACATTAATATTTCTTTTCACAGAGGCAAAATATGTCATAAGAAAAACTCATTTTATAAAAGCACTTGTCATTGTAAACCGCATCTTTTATGTATAAAAAAGGCTAAAGGCATGATTTAACTTTTTATGAAACTTAGATGTTGTACTCGAATTAATTGAATTTTAAAACGAGTGATTTCAAAGATTTCTTTCTCCAAATAAAGTCCTCTTTGGCTCCAAGCCAACTGTCCTTGCTGCATTTGATCTTTTTCTTCGTACATCCGGGGAATGTCTCTTATCTGCAGCTAGCTAGCTAGCTAGCGCAGCAGCAACGGATTGAGCTAGCTAGCTACTCATTAGCTACAGTAGCAAAGTCCTGTTCCACTTTTATCAGTTGTATTGATTTGATAGTCTTCTTCTCAGCAACACAATAAGTCACAACAAATGAAGGTATTCTTTTCTTAAAGGCCCGTTATTCGCTAGCTTCAGCCTTTTGGACCAAGTGATCTTAAATGGATGAAATAAGAAGCTTGCCGTTTTCACCATGACAGCTAGGCCCCAGACAGGTGAAGTCTTGTCTTAAAGAGGAAAAAAACAAAACAAATTTCTGTTTTTTTTTCTTAAAATGAAACATAAGAAGGAAGTTAGGACATTACAAAACAACTTATTTTGAGATTATTCAAACCAGATTGGCGCACAAAAAAAGTTATTAAAAGATGACGCACGTGTCAGCGCCCTCCTGTGGTGAGGGAGTGGTTGTGTATCTTAAAATTGTTAGAGTGAAGAGGATAAGCCTCTCAGTTCAAAGAATTTTTGACAATGAACTTGGTATTTCAACGTCTTCAGTTGACGAAGTTTATCTAACATTAAGCGTAATGCTCGTCAAGCTTAGTTTGTCGCTACATATATATATAACCACATTGGCAGAGGAATGCATGATGCACGAAACAAGCTTGTACTGAAATGTATTAGTCCCCCCCCCCCCCCCCACATCTCTCTTAATATTCCGCTCCTAATTTGTTGAGCCCTTTTAGCAACACCATTGATGGTTTCCGGGGGGGAAAAACGCTATACATATATCCGTGTCTATATATATATATATATGTATGCATGTATGGACAGCTGATGATTGCTTATAGCATGAAACAGGCTTGTACTGTCTCATAATTTACTTGACTCACTGGATTATTTTGCTCCTTATTTGTTGAGCACTTTCCCTTCTATTGAGTGTTTCTTTTAACAACGTTATATATATATATATTGGTGTCAGCCTACTGGAGGTTATGTATCTTTTCCATTGAAAATAAGCCAGCAAATTTGACAGTTACCCTTAATACGCTTTTAGCCATAAGACCTCAACCAATGTTTAAATCTTTTCATATACTTGAAATTAAAGTGAACGATAAGTTTTAGTCATCCAGTTCTAGACTAATTGTAATGTTGTACTACTGCCAGACAGATAACGTCAACGTTGTCAATTGTGGTGGATTTAATGAATGAAGATTTCAAAATTCTGCCTCACATGTCTAGTCAGTCAATTGTGGTAAGCCTGCTTTGTATAATGTTATCGCCCTATTTCGAGAAGTTTGTGATGAAAAAAGTTCATAAGTGATGAGACTGTTACTAAAAAATATTAAGGAATTGCACTTGAGTTGAGACCTTCCTAAAAGTTGTCCTTAGGCCTCGCATAAGAACACTGTAGAGAGTCTGGTCTGTGGTTGGTTGTGGCTGAACTTTGGCCAGAAGGCATCTGTTACTCAACATCTGTCCCTGTTACACACTCTCTCCCAGCATGCTTTGGGACACGCCTGCTCTCCTGAGGGCGGCCTTTTGTCTGCCTCATTGTCAATTCCATCATTGTCTGCTCGAGTCTGTTCCCGTCATGTCGTGAGGTTATAAATCTCTTCAGAGGCCTGTGATACGGGGCCCGTGGTTTGTGGTGATTAATTTTTTGACTGGAAGTACAAACGCCACCCTTGTTTTACAGTTTAACGAGAGGAAAGAGAAATGACAGATTGAAAGAGATAAACCGTTGAAAACAACACAAAAAAGAAGGAAAAAAATATCAGCTTGAGGAAATCAGTTGTAGAAAAGGTAGTTTTGAGGCTGTTGTCACCAAAGCCGAGATGAGGGGGATTGTCTTCCATTAGATGAAAAACAAACTGTGTGGGTCTATTTGTTGTTTATATTTGAGAAGAAAAAGGGTCTTGAGTGTTCATCACAAAGTGTTTTTCACATTTTAGCAACTTTACCTGACTTGTAGTGTGCTGAAGAAGTGGGAGTGGTAAATGTAATGTAGGCCTATTGCTTTTTATGAATAACAGCCCCCCCCCCCCGACCCGTCTCCAGGGAAACGCTTTCAACTCGTGGCGGGGGCAAACAGAACAGTGTGGGTATAGAATAGCCCACCATGGGGTCGCCAGGGAAGCACAACAGATGTTACTGATTAACTTTGCTCACAGACCCCCGGAGGAAGACAAAAAAAAGTGTTTTTGGAGTGTTTAAGGATGGACAGACCATAAAGTTGCACACATTTTATTTTCATGTTTAATAATATTTATTTGGAAAAATAGTCGTAGCTACTTCCTTCATTCAAAAATAGTAAAGGAGACGGTAACATCACAATTTGTACAATACCTCTTAAATAACATTTCTTAAAAAAAAAAAAAACAAGTCCCATTGACCTGAAGTGCCTTTGCAAATATCATTAAAAAGAACTTAAATAATTATAACAAACATCACAAATATACAATAATACAAATAAAATTAACGCAAAATCATTAAATTAACTTAAATTAAATCATAAATTTAAATCATATCTTTTTTCTTCTTTTTTTCTTGGCTTTTTTTTTTTTTTTTTTTTACAAAAAGGACAAAACCAATGAAACTTTCAATTAAGACAAAAGTTTTCATGCCCCCTCCCCTCAAAAAAAAAAAACCAAAAAAACAAAACCATACTATGTCTTAAATGGGTTGGAGGGCCTCAGGAGAAGAAAAACGCACTTCAGTTACCACAGTGATCAATTCTACATACAGTCTCCACAGGTGTAGTGATGGGTAACACAGCCCATGTGAACAGCCTTGTGAAGAACAGGCCAGTATGGCCAAACATCCACCATTTGATGCAGTTCCTGCGCTCAGCAGCGACATGTGGGTTAAGAGAAAGGCACGGGTGCAAACGTTGCAGAAGAAAAACCAAAGTCCCTCTTAACAACGTTTTCCATTTTACATCGCAACGAATCATCAGCCTTGCACATCAGTGCCACGTGACGGCGTCCGTGTCTTATTACAATCTCGTTACAAAGCTTTTCATTGAATCCCTACACAAATCAAAGCCAGAACGTAAAGTCAAGCGACGATTCGCTTTGAAAAAGATAAAGAAAAAAATCCTAAATGTATTTTTATTTTTATTTTTTTATCGTTTGTATTTTTGCCCGGCCAGTTCTTATCCCACAGGCCGGCGCCGCCTGCGCTCTAGTTTCCAGTCGAGAACCAGCTCACTCTGAATATCAGTTAAACGTCTCAGTATCAGCAGCAGCCTCAAGGCGGGACACCTCCCCCCCCCAGGATTAGAGCAGCATTTGAAGGAGTACAAAAACTCTCCCATTAGAACAAAACAGTAACGGGCGGCCTACTGGTGGCACGTTACACCTGGAAAGACACAAAGATGGGGAGAAAAAAACCCACAGAAATTAGTATTCGTCGATTACATATCCCCGAGGCATAAAGGTGTGTTTTCGTGATGGCTGGAAACGAGGCAAAGCATTTCTCCGACTCACCTCGGTTGCAATTATACATTCGTCCTTCTCCTCTGACATCACAAACACAGATTTGTACTTGGTGTCCGCACATGCAGACATTTCTGGAGTTTTCTTTTCTGATGCGTTGCTGTTGGTTGAAAAGAGAGAGAGAAAGAGGAGCAAAACGGCCAACTTGGTGCTTTAAGTTCAAAGTGCGACAGAAGACTTGGTTTCATATGATGGTGGGTGCTTGCTGGAGTAAAATATTTACCTTTTTAAACGTTTGCTGCGTTTCTCCTCAAACTCGAACGAGTCCAGGGATTGGCACTTGTCCTCGCAGGCTGCCTCCAGGATGGCCTCCTTAGCCGCCTGCTCATGGTTGACCTCGTGCACGAGGTTATAGTCTGCGGGCGGCTGGCGGCTCTTGTAGCTGCTCCTCCCTGGTGAGCATCCTTCATCGGGGTCACTACAGAAGTCCATCTTCTTGTTGATGTTCTTGACGGCCGGCATGGGCAGAACGCTCACCGTCAGGTCCTTGTCACTGCGGTGACAGTTATTAGTCAGGTTATTTATGGTTTCCCCTTCACCGACAGTGTCTCCTTGACCACCGTGCTGAGCCTTGGACCGAAAACATCCGACGAGCACGGCGCATCCCGCCAGCAGGAGCAGCACGAGCGCCACCCCGGAAACGACAGCCATCCAGGGCACCTCTGTCCCGCGGATCGCTGCGTGGTCCGGAAGTAGGAACTGGCAGTTGCGGCCACCGTAGCCAGGCACACAGGCGCAGACGTATCGGTTGTTCCTCTCGTGGCAGGTGGCGCCGTTGTGGCAGGGGTTGTGCTCGCAGCGGCTGATGGGCGAACTGCAGTTGCGGCCGGTGTAGCCGGGGGGGCAGGTACAGGTGTAGCCATTTGGACCCTCCTGGCACGTGCCGCCATTCTGGCATGGATATGTCAAGCACTCCTCGCCGTTGTGGTCGCAGTTCATGCCTGTGAAACCCTCCGGACACTGACATAAGTACGAGTTGACGAGATCCACGCAGCGAGCACCTGTGAATGAAAGGGATGGCTAGTATAAATGTGTGCCCCACAGTGCAAAAAGGAACATGGACAGTGACTCTCAAAGACAAGAAAAAGGTTCAGGTGTAATTTACCTCAGCAGCTCACAACCATGTACTACTGAAAGGCCGACTCAGCTTTGAGTATGCTGATTACTAAGGGGATCGGGATTTTTAACATTATCTGTCTATAGATGAAGTAGGGATAACACTCCATTAGTAGCCATAATACTGAGAGTACCGAGCAGTCTTTTGTGGGTCTCTGAGATGGAGCCAAACTTGTGCCCGCCAGTGATATCACTGGCAGGAAATCTGTGAACCGCCATCTTTGTATGGCATTCAGTAGCAGCATCGTTATTTGCATTTTCTCATTCAATATACTCCGTTTCAATATATACCACCAAAGGCAGCGGCAAACCAGGAAGTAAGGGTTGTAGTTTTAACCACTACAGATTGTCCACCAGTGACGTCAACTGGGGACACTTCCTCACAATTTCGGCAGCATTTCAGAGACACGCAGGAGACTGCTGAGTGTGATGGCTGCAAATGGAGTGTTATCACGTTAACATATGTCTGTTAGAAATAATGTTGAAAATCGCCATTGCTTCCCTTTAGGTTTTCAAGAATTTTTTCACAAACATGGCTGACACACTTCTGCTTCATCTTGGCAGGGCAAAGATCAGTTTGCACTATTACCAGGAATATAAGACGCTTCTCTTTCACCTCCAATTCTGTCCGTGGTCACTTACTTTGTGTGACGTGTGAGCGTTACAAAGTGTTAACTTGTTAACCAAACCTAACGGTCATTTCAGGCCTGTTAGCAGTGTGTGACCCTTGATCAAAATCACTTTTTACAGTTGTGTAGTTGTCTGAGACAACAGCAACTGGAAGATATGTTAATGACAACACCGGTATTTTTTGGTCCGCTGTATTAAATCACAAAGTAAGTGATCACAGACTCGGAGGCAACCAAAAGTTGGCTTCTTAAGACTGTTGGGATGGTAGAAACTGATCATCACCCTCCCAAGATGAAGCAGAAGTACGTCGTCCATGTTTGTCAATGTTCAGTCCCCTGAATCATCTCTTTGGGGGCAATAAGTTATCGACCCAGACCCTTTACAATAGCTGATTTCACAATTTAGCCCAACATAAGCCGCAGAGGCAAAAGCTGATTGGTTGAAATCGTCTGGTGCTGGGTTTGGCTGGAGTGAAAACTTGTGCACCCTTGGCTCCTTCGTGGCACATTGATCAGATACTAAAAATGCTTGCCGCCCAGACTTACCGTTTGAACAGGGGCTGGAGGTGCAGTGGTCGATCTTTTTCTCGCAGTTAAATCCGGCGTACCCCGTGGGGCACTGGCAGTAGTAGCCTCCTTCTGGGTTATCAGCGCAGCGCCCCCCATTGAAGCAGGGGCCGTCGGCGCACGTCATGGCGCTCAGCTCGCAGTTGTTGCCATAGAAACCAGGGGGGCAAGCGCAGGTATATGTGTTTTCCAGGTCCTGTGGGGAATGAGAGGAGGGTAGAACATGTTTACCAACTGGAGTGTTAAAGTTATCATGTAGTGCTGTGTGTGTGGGTTGTAGTTGGGTCTATTCCTCTGTGCAATGTTGTATTAGTCAAGCCCATCCTCATCTCATGGTGTCATATTTTTAGGCAAGGCACCTTTTGGTATTTGTATGAGACACCATGGGTTTTACGAAAACTTCCACATCTGCAGGAGACGGGCCGGGTAACCACTACCTAACCTTAGTCCTAAACTTAACCACCACTTAACCCGTACGTGATTGAAATTCAAATATCAGGCTGAAAGTTTAATATTGGAATCTATAGAACAACCCACCGTGTCTCTATGCAGATGCCGATGGGCACCTTGCACATCATATATCCACATTTTGGCAACGTGTCGAAATACGATAACATGGGATGAGAATGGTTTCATTAGTCAAGAGTTTTTAATTGACAAACAAAACAAACAAAAAACAATTTCTTACAGTGCAGCTTCCACCGTTACGGCAGGGATTTCCAGCGCATTCGTTGACCTCGATCTCACAGCTGGCCCCCGTGAAGCCGGGCCGACAGGAACAGGTGTAGCTCCCCTGGCCTGTGTTACTACAAGTGGCCCCATTCAGACAGGGCTTGTGGTGAGTGCAGTAGTTGAGATCTGGAAAGACACAGAGGCACATGTGGATTAGCCACAGCCAACACATGGCAGAACAACAGCAGCAGCAGAAAGTCTTTTTTGTCTTCTCTTTTTTCCCCCCTTCCTGCACATGCTGCTCTTTATCTCCCTGTTTTTTTTCCTACCCTGCTCCCCCTGTTCTTGGTGTTCGTCGCTGCACTCACAATGAATTCTTTTTTGCCCCCCCCCCCCCAACACACACACACTGAGTCCTGTTTTTGTTTTCCTGTCTAATTCCTACCCTGGTTTTGTCTTTGTACTGACCTGTCATTCATACTCTTTTTTTTTTTTTTTTTACATTTTTTACTAATCGTCTAATCATATCAGGTGCACTTTGAACTACATTGTATGTGTGAAGGGTGCTTGATAAATAAAGTCTGAGTAAATAAGTCATCTGGCCATTTCCCTCGGTCACGCTATGCTCTCTTCCACCACTTTTATTTATCTTTCTTTCTGTCTAATATTCTCTGTATCCGCAATAGTCGTATATCAATACATGGCCATTTATCGTTTATATTCGACTTCATCCTGCGCTGCTCCATATCGCTGCTGTTGGCACGTTTGTTTGTATATAAATAGATATGCATGTAATGTAAAGTATATTGTGAGTTCTGACAACCAAAGACAAATTCCTTGTATGTGTAGATGCATACTTGGCCGATAAACCCTGATTCTGATTCTCTCACCTCTTCATCTCTACTGCTCTCTCTGTCATTGCATTTGTGTGTGTGTGTCTTTCTCTCACTAAGATTCTCTCTCTCTTTCCAGTGGGACTCACCTTGGTTACAGAACAGACCTCCCCATCCCTCCTGACAGTTGCACTGCCAGGGCTGCTGGCAGGTCCCATGGAGGCAGCCCGGGTAACGAATGCACTCATCACAGTAACGCCCTTTGAATCCAACTCTGCACCTGTTGTCCAATTAGGGAAAACCGGTCAACACCACTCAAATTACATCATCCGTCCCAATAATTAATTCATGCCATTTTTCTTCTTTTTTTTTTGCTTTGTGAGCACACCGAAACAGCAAACTTACTTGCACTCCCCGGGTTTCTCACAGAAGCCGTGCTCTTCGTCACAGCCTGACAGGCAGATTGCTATATCAGAGAGAGGGGAGGAAAAGGAAGTACGTGAGAAACACTGAAACACAAAGATGTTATAAGCATAAGTCCTGTATTTAAGTTGTGATTTCTGGAAACGCAGTGTTTGACTTGAATCCCAACAGATTCGTTAAAAAAGGGGGGGAAAGATCCCAAACTCTGCTAAAACTTGATCTTCTTACCACCGTGGAAGAATGTTCTGCTTAACATGGTGGATAGACAAAAGAAAGGGAGGGCGTGTGTGTGTGCGTGCGTGCGTGTTCGTGTGTTCATGCGTGCCTCCCAGGCACGCGTGCACACACACCCAAACACACACAGCCCCCTTTTTTTCCCCCTCCGCTGTGGGTCAAAACTCCTTTATTCATTCTGTGCACACAACACCCCTTAATGTCTCGGATTGGGGTAGATAAGAGTGGACAGCTGGCGAGTGTGTAGCCAGTGCGCGACAGCTGCTCCATTGTCTACTCTCTCTCGGCAGCTGCCCACTTCAAACAATACCTCACCCGCCTCCACCAATCAGCTCTCGGCCCACTCCAGGAGTAACGAATCGGACGTAGCATGTAAATTTATGGCACGCGTGAAGATTATAGATTATTCCCAAAACTTTCCTTCAGCCTCATTTGAATAAATCAAGTGGTTGTGTGTGTGTGTGTGTTAGTGTGTGTGTGTGTGTGTATGGGGGTTTGTTTTTACACAAGTTTTCTTCGTTGTGTCAGAAAAAAAGTGAGAAGTAGGCTGTAACAGTAATATTTAGCTGTGGTTTAAATAGCACATGGCATTCCCCCAATATACATGTTCTACAATAGCATCACGCACTAACCACGTTACACCTGGCGGACTCGCATCCGGGGGAAGTGACCCCTTCGTAACACAAGAAGCTCGCCGCCTAATCACCGACAGAAGTAACAATAACAACATTCGTGTGTAGCCCCGAACAACATACACCCTTGGTAAGCTATCACCAAGGATCGGATACGCTATGCTAAAAACATATTCAGTTGAGAAATCGTCGAAAAATACGTTGAGCCCCCCCCCCCCCCATCCGTGGCCGGTCGTTTCCATGGAAACGATAAAGGCGCAAAGAACTATGGGACGCTTCTGGTTTCGCCGAAGACGTCCGGCGACCACGAGCGCCTGTATACTTGTGCGCGTGCTCGTTTCTCTCACGTCATAAATGTGCGCGCCGTTAGGGTGCAGCGTTCACGGGGCCGGCGCGGCTCTCTCGTCCACTCACGTTCGGTGCAGTAGTGTCCCTTCCAGCCCGCGTCGCACGTGATCTCGCCGCGCTCCCCGCAGGTGAAGTGGCCGAAGGCGTCGTCGCGGGGTCGGCAGAACACGGAGCATCCGTCGCCGTAGTAGTGCTCGTCGCAAACGAACCGGTACGAGTATTTCAGTTCCGTCCTGCCGCCGGTGTGAAGGTCCTGAGACCACTCCTCTCCCACCGTCAGGTGCCGCTGTGTGGTCATCGTGCTGATAACGCGGTCCGGGTTCTCTGGAAGGGGAAAGGAGAGAGAGGGGCAGCAAAAAATAAAATAAATTAGATGTGCGTTGGTGACGGCCATGCGTTCGCTCGCACAACAGCGTGATTATTGTATTCAGTGGTGGGGGTGTTGCGCTCACTGGCGTTACCTGTGGAGAGGTCATCTTTGGAGTCGGTGTGCAGTGCCTCGATGATGAGCGAGAAGGTCCCCTGGGGAACACACACATGGCTTGGTGAGACAGGTGGCCAGCGGAGATGTGAAGATAACATAGAAAGCGCACGCAGGCGGGCCCAAGGCGATTGTCCCTATACACTGAGTGTGGAGAATGCTGTTTCAGACGCTTAACCTGATCCAAGACCGCAGTGGCAAGCTGTGGCCCGCCATTGTGTTCCGTTTGGGCCAGAACGACCCGTTTGTAGGCTGTTAACGCTACTGGCCTAACCACTGTTAACTTTTGAGCAGTGAGGTGAAGGTAAGGTATAGTGGGTATTTTTGGTTTAAGTTCTGCCGTTGTATTGCTACAGAATCCAAAGGTGGGTTGGGTCAGTGTGGCCATTCGGTGCCAGGTGACATCCGTTGCTAGTGACCACAACGTGTCTGAGGGTATCTTAAGGATGGGGGGGGGGGGTTTCGTACGTGCTAACACAAAATGTAATGTGATTGTAAAGCCCCTGGGACTGATTTGTGATTCAGTTCTGTAAATATGACCGAACCTGAGTGGACCGGGTCAGAAATGTGCCACACAGCCCCACGACTACCCGCGGACTCAGAAAGAAACATGACGTGGTTTTCAACATCACACAAAGCACAGGTTTCATGCACGAATCAGGGGAAATGGTTTGGTTTGGTTTTTCCTCACCGGCCACGTGAACCCGAAGTTAATTTTGATGGGGTTGGTGAAGGAGCTCTCCGGGATCACTTCGGGGACCTGGAATGAGTTTGATCCCAGCACGGGCGTCACAGCGCCGCCGTAGGTGCAGGGCGGCTCCGGGGAGGCGTTTGGCTGGTAGTGTTTGAGACAAATTCGGAAAAACGTTTTACATTCACACTGCTGCTGGAATGGCGACGTGAATCCACCCTTGCAGCAGTTTCGGTTCCCCTGGGCCCCTTTCTTGTTCAGGAACTCCTGCAGCTTCAGTTCAAAAACCCCCGAACAAAATCCCTGTTGGGCAAGAAGAACCCCTCGTATTACACAACCAGAACTTGCACACATTGTCTGAGGTTCTGCAGCTGGACTAGATGGGCTAGAAATGGGTTGGACCGCTTACCTGACACAGTAAGATGGACATGACGGCAACAGATAGCAGGATGACGCGCCCCATATTAAATAAATAAATAAATAATAAATAAATAAATAGGAAAAAAAGGGTGTCGAGGCTCAGGTTGTCCTCAGGGATGCCTCCTCTGTCTCTTAACGTCCACACCTCCGGGGGTGATGCATTGAGCTCGTTTTTGTTTTTGTTTGTTTTTTCTTCTTCTTCTCGCCTCAGACAGACGTCTTCGCTGTTAACTTGTAGCGTCAGCCACGCCGTCTTTCATTCATGTCCCAAAAAAGAACAACAAATAAATAAAGGATAAATCCCAACTTGGAAATGGATGGAGGAATGTTCGAGCAGAACTTTCTGCAACTCAAAAGTCCCGGAGGAGGAGGAGGAGGAGGAGGAGGAGGGGGGAGAAAAAAATCCGTTACGGTGCGATAATCCAGGGTTTGCAGCGTGCGGAGAACGACGTGATTCAAGTTCCGTCCAAAAGAAGAAGAGGCGACAAATTTGAGGGAGCAACTTTTTGGTGATGTGTGAGTGTGTGTGCGCGTGTGAGTGGGTGTGCACGCGCGTGTGTGGGTGGGTGTATGTATGTGTGTCGTTTCGTGTGTGTATGTGTGTGTGTGGGTGTATGTGTTTTTCTATCCGGAGGACAGATTTGTCACTGATCCAACATTCTTCCCCCCGCCACCTTTGGAAACGTCTCTCCTCTACGTGGGCCGTGTGTGTGTCTAGCAGCGCGAGCCGCCTGCCGCCTTTTTTATACGGCGCGGCGCATGCTATGGTAATAACATGCAAATGACCCACCCACCCCCCACCCCCCCCAAAATCTGGCCCGGGTGTCCACAATGAGGATACCAGCCCAATACCCACGTCCTCGTCTCACAAGACAAGTATCCCACCACAAAACCCGTGCAGTGTGACACTATTCCAGTCAAACAAGCGCACGCTCAACTTCTCAAGCAAAGCGCCTTTGAGGTTTCACCGCCGGAGGAGGAACAAACTATAAATACAGGGTGCCAACGTCATGTATTTTAGGAAGTGTAATAATTTTTTTTTTAAAAAAACCCAAAAACTTTTTTTCTCCTCCTTCTTCTTCATCAAATTAAAGTGGATGTATACTTAGTTTCGGTTCAAAGATCGGTTCAACGTTTCGGTTCTTCAATTTATCGGTCTTCCGAAAAGTTTTTGTTCCCAAAAACAAACAAACATGTTTGTTGGAATGTTGGAAATGTGCCCGGGCGACGATAGTCGAGGAATTCTAATTCCAAAGTTAAAAAAAGGGGGAAAAATGACGTGGTGTGCCTTTGTTCAATTGTCCAACCGTGACTCAGTTAATTGTATGCCTTCTTGCCTTGGCTTACCCCAGCACCTTTATTTTGGTATTTCTGGTTGTGGGAAGAATTCAAAACCTTTGAATAAACTCAAAAGGCTTCTACGGGGGGAAGAAAAAAATTCCTTGGCAGAGTTTGTGTAGTGAGGTAAACGAGTAGGGAAAATACTGCATTTGTATAGACTCCTACTTTTCCACTTGCTTCCAGTTTCCCATTCTCTGATCTAACTGCGTGTGTGTGTGTGTGTGTGTGTTTGTGTGTGTGTGTGTGTGTGTGTGTGTGTGTGTGTGTGTGTGTGTGTTTGCGTGTGTGTGTGTGTGTGTTTGCGTGGCGAGTCGCTCGAGTGGCCATCCTGAGGGCACTTTGTTATTGTGTGATGAAGGAATAAGTTTGCGCTCTCTCTCTCTTTCCCTCTCCATCTCTCTCTCTCCCTCCCTCCTCCTTCCCTCTCTCTCCCTTCTCTCTCGCTCTCTCTCTCTCGCTCTCTCTCCCTCCCTCCCTCTCTCTCTCTGTGCGCTCAGCTGTATGGTAATTCGGGCAGCACCTGCTCTCCCCTCAATAACGCGCGCTGCACAATGTACCCCCCAACTTTGTAGGAGTCCTCTCATGCACAAAACACATAACTGCTGCGGTCAAATATCGTCTGCGTTTCGTTTCCCCTTCTTCCCTGAACACGTATAAATATGATGACTTCTGTTCTTCACGCTGATGCATTAATGCAAGCGGGGGGGGGGGTAAAAACAAAAAAACAAACAATCTCAGATTCGCCTAAACGTCTGACAAGTCCTACTTTTGTGTGTAGAAACTGTGCGCGTGGGGGTGGGGTACGGGGTTTTCTTAATTAGGTCGCTCATTATTAGTGTGATTTTCTTTTGGGATAATGGACCTGCAAGGCCCGAGGTCCGTAGTTACGGTGCGTAGGCTTATACATTGCGTCGGTCTTCTCAGATAGTTACTTTGGCCAGGGGATTAATTTTGTGGATTACTTTACTCGGTTGTCATTTTAGCCTACCTGTTGTCATGTGCACTGACCCGAGTGTGTTTTTAGTCCGTACAGCCGAACCCAGCCATGCTTCCTTCTTTTGCATGAAATGACCACAAAGTAGGGAGCAGAGGCAAGGCGTCTTTGGGCTTGGGCCAAACAACACCACTTCTATACATCTGTACTTTCTTATTACTTCTGACGTGATGCAGCTTTCCCAATCAATACAAAACAACTTAGGCGTAGAGGAGGAGGAGGAGGGGGGGAGTCCTTTCATTATGATTGAACCCTGGTTTCTCTTTCTTTCACCTCGAACCTGCCATTCTTCTATATCTCTCCCCAAGTTTGGGCAGAATACTGCCCCTTTCTCCTTTCTTTCCACGTTGCTGGCCTGCACCGTCCTCCTCAAAAGTGCTGGCTGTTGGGGTGACTGTTTAACTAAAGTGCTACTGTAGGGGGCTGTTGTAGTTTAACTCCTGCCCACCAGTAGCTGCGCCAAACAAAAAGGGTGACTCGGGGTCTGACTATTCATCATTCTCTTGCGCTTTAATTTTCATTGATTGTGAATGCACGGGGGAGCCCTTTGGGGATTCTCTGTGAAGGACCACGACACGCCTTCAGACGCGGCCAGACCCTTACAAGCCATCCTGCCACTATATACCCCCCCTTCCCAAAAAACGTCGTTTTTTTTTTCTTCCTCCATCCACCCCCCCCACACACACACACACACACACACACAGTCCCTCCTCAAGCGCACGTCTCTATACGCCCACTGTCCACTGCGGGCTGTGTCTAAATTGAACTGGAAGCATGTTAAAGAACCTGTAACGGTATGGCCCTCCGGGGGCCATATGGCGAGGGGAAGCCAGAAGTTTTCCTCCCCGGAGGAGTAGACGACACATGGCCGCTCGTGGGAACGTAAACACGGCGCGCATCACACGATATCGATCATATGAAGTGCGCGGGGGTGAAGGATGATTAGCTGCCCATTTTGGTGTTTACGGTGACTCGTTA